>NC_059075.1:21817502-22500002 GCF_020497125.1 Mauremys mutica
CCCAAAACTGCTCTAAATAGCCTTCCGTTAGAGCAGTGGTTCTCAAGCTTTTGTACTGGTGATCCCTTTCACATAACAAGCCTCTGAGTGTGACCCCTCCTTATAAATTAAACACAATTTTAAATATATTTAACAGGGTGGATTTGATTTAAATCAAATCGATTTAAATCACGATTTAAATCACTAGTCAGGAAGAGTCAATTTAATCATGGTTTTCTACATAAAAGCACATTTTTGTTGGTTGTTATAACCTTATTACATATTCTTCACAAGTCAGATGTAGGTTTCGTTTTTAGAAGGTACACAATATATATTTTTAAACAGTGATTTATTTTGAAAACTTTTCAGATTAGTTTTACAGCTGTATCAGAAAATGAATAATTGTTTGGTTATTTCATTTACCAAAGGTAATTGAAGCAGATATGTATAAAGTCATTGGGAGGTGAACTATCTCCAATTCAACAGGTTATTCATTAATATTTGGAAGATTTTCTTGCCATGCTGTATTAGGTGGAGAACATCACCAGACAGACATTTAAATTATTTTATTTAACTAAAACAACAATGTTAAGTATTCTGGATTTTTTGTCTTCAACAGCAAACATATAATATTAACAAGCATATGTCCCTCACTTCTCACATTTACCTCCAGACTTTTCTCCTGGTCTAGATCTATTCCGCCCCCAACAATCTCCTATTCACTGAATTTTTTAAAAGCTTTGCACTTTTAGAGAGTGGTAAGGGATTGACTGTGTACCCAAATTTGCAGAGGGAACAATAGAGTTGAGGGCTGTTATTTCTCATCTCTCTATATTTATTTAAAAACATTTTTGCTGTTAACAAGCATGTTATCATCTCTGGAGACAAATCCAGTTTGAGAACTGCAATAACTAAGCATCTCTGATGGCATCTTCTAGGCTGAGCACTGAGTCCCATTGGGTAGATAGAAAGATTAACCTTAATAATCTATACAGAAGCCTGTGGAAACCCCATAAAATTAGGTCTCTAGTCTAATCCATGAACTACTGGAAACTCATTTACAAAAAAAAAACTTTTCTTAAAACATTACATGAATCAATTGTCTTATATTATAGAATTAAAATTTATAATCCTTATTCCATGATGAGATATCTTTGAGCAATAATGTTATCTTTAGATAAAATGCTTTTTGAGGAAAAAACTTATAAAAAAAATCCGATCAAATAAAAAAAAAACCCAATTGATTTTTTTTTTAAATCATGATTTTTATGCATTCTGGTTTCCAACACCATTATAAAATGTTGGTGACAAAGTGGGGTTTGGGGTGGAGGTTGACAGCTCACGACCCTCCCCATGTAATAACCTCGCAACTCCCTGAGTGGTCCCAACCCCCAGTTGACAAACCACTAATATTTTTCAGGCTCAACATAGGGTTCTCCATCTAGGGAAGTGATTGAGCCCCACTGGCTTCTGAGGAATGCTGAAAGTGTTTTAGCTTAAAAAAAAAAAGTGAATTTGAACTACAGTTGTGCATCATGACTGAAAACAGCCATGAGCTCCTTACGCAGCCCTTAGCACCCTAAACAAAAGATGTAGCAAAGGCCACTTGTCAAAGGTGTTTGGAAACAGCATGGTCTAACAGCTTTATTAGCGTTCCATTCTTTTTTCTTTAAAAGTTCAAAAATCGTAATGAAGGGCCCAAGCCAGTGTGCTCTTGATTCACACTAAAGGCAATGAGAGTAGAGGGCCCAAAGAGAAAGCAGAGGAGTGGAGGGAATTCCTCATTTCAGTTCACATCTTGAGGAAAATGTGGATAAATATTTGAACTATGAATCCAGACTTTTCCAATCCTGACTTGACTGTTACCAAGATGAGAAACTGCTTCATTTCCATCTTAATCTTTCACTGTTTATAGGATCTCCATGAGGTTGAGTCTACAGTCCATGCTTTTTCAAATTGCAGTGACTAATTATTCCCAACAAGGAAGGAAGCCAGGCAGTCGCTTATGCAACAATATATAGTTGGGCTAATAATATAAGCAGAATTGCTATATAGTTACACATTATTCATTCGCCTATGTTTTTGCAGACTAAATATACAGTATTTAAGAGAACAATGTTAAGTGCATATACAGACTTTTTGGTGCCCAATATTTAAATCCAGATTTAAAAAAAAAAAAAAAAGAAATCTGTAAATCAGTATAGAGTGAAGTCCAAATGGGCTCAGATATCAGCCTGTCTGTCGTATAGACACAGAACTGTATAATAATTGGCATAATCTAGATACCTATACAAGAGCATAACTGCACAGATGCCACAGGTGGCAGGTGGCTAGATTCTAAATTAGAAAGCTATACTATGGAAGTAACTGAGAGGGTCTCTTATGAGAATATAATCTGTGAAACCTCTCCATAGTGAGGAGGAGCTTGGGGTAGAGGCACTTCTACTAGAGACACCAACTCACTTCCTTGCACTGTTCATTTCCAACACTGCTGCCACCCCACTAAAAAAATGACAAGAGAATACCAGTAGTGTCCTGCGTGGAAGCTCCTAATGCACCATGACGAGATGTGATGAAATACAAAAATGAGATGAGTATACACCAGATCTTCCTCTGAACAGGGGATCTTTGTGATTAGATGTTATCAGTCCACTGCAGCCTCCCACTCCCCCCCCCCCCGCCCTCAATCAATGTAAGACAAACTCCATTTACTAATACTTCCTTTTGCAGAGTTCAAAGAGTTTAGCTGCTATGCAGCACTGAATGTTTGAAGATGCTTGGCAGAGTGGGTTAGACACGCTAGCTTGGTCTCAAGATCTTAGACCAGAAATGAAGTGAATTTGGTGGTCTCAATGTACCTACCATACTAAAAAAAAAGTTTATCACATCCCTATTAGTCACATTTCAACACAACTGGCATTATGTGCTCAAGATAATAGCAGAGGCTATATTGGAAAGGAAAGTTAAAAACAAAACAAAGAAAAGGGCTATTTTCAAAAATTAAAATAGAGTCTAAATTGCCCTGCAAGGAGGTTTTTCCTGTTCATTATTTGAGAAAGTTTTAGTTCAAAAGTCAATTTTCCAACACATATATTTAGAGCATAGACTTTCTCAGTTTGCCATTTGTTTTAGTTAATTTATATATAGAGGCTCAGAACCTCAAAATGTACGAGAGCAATGGGTAAAGATTTCACGAGATCAGTCAAAATCCAGTTCTGCTTGCACAACTGGAGGTTCCTTGCTCCAGGTTCACTGAAGTAACCAGTCACTCTAATTATGTTACACTACAGGCCACTCAGCACTTAGGATTTGTCTTATTTTATAATTGTAAAGCACCATGAAAACCTATGCCGCAGGATCACAAATAAGGAACATTACTAAAAATTAAATTAAACAAGTTTCCAGAGAACCAGCTGCCCCAGCTGTACTTGCCTAGCATCTGTTCAGAAACCAATATGGATATTCAGAAGCTACACTGCACAGCTGAAGTGTTTTACAAACCACATCCAGTTATAATACTCTGAAGGTACGTGACAGCACAAGAACCCCCGTAAAGTACATTGTACAGTTCCCCTTGATCAGAGGTAAGATTTCTGAGCTAATAATAATAACTAATCACACAGAGCTCTAAGCCAAGTCACAAAACTAAACTAGGCTGAAAACAAAAGTTTTAAGAGCAACTCCTTAAGTGGCAGAGACCAGCTACAACAAAGGATCCACTTTTCATGACTATCAAGTCAGTCCCACCATTAATACACTCATCAAAAAATGAAGCAGTGACAAGTTTATTATGCAAATATTGCATGAGCCAGGCAGAGAAAGAAGCCACAGGCTCTGGCCACACTGAATTTGTATGTTTACTACAGCATTCAGGTTTTAGAATGACGTTCATGCTATTTAACAGCAGATAATCTCCGAGACCATCCCTTGGCTCGGCATCCCAGCTCCAGGCATACCCAGTGAGCACCTCCTGCTCTGTAAGAGAGTAACCAGACTGACTGAAGAAAAAAGACACAGACCCAAGCAATCTTAAAAATGGTCTCTAAGGGCTAAGAGGCCCAGGGTACCAAAGTAACACTGCATTCTTGTGGGGCTGTAAGAGGTGCCATTACTGATACTAGAGATACCTGAACTTGGAGACTGTCCGTCCTTCTCCCTTCCACAATGGGGCTTAAAAAGCACTTTCTTTGGCTAAATCATGAGTACCTGCAGTCATCTCTAGCCTTATACAGAACCAGCCAATGCATTCCCATTCCACTCCTGCAGTACAACCGCTATAAAGGATGACATAGACATGACATCAAGGTTTATCCGTGTGCTGGTACGGAGCCCCGCACAGAAGCCCGGGGGGAGGGGAGGGAGGAGGCTTAAGTCTCTCCCTGTTCTGGAGTTGCTATTAGTTCAGCCTTGAGAGCTACCCTAGCTTGTACCCACCCAAGACTCCCAAGGGCCTTGAGGCAACCAGGAAATAAATACCTAGGACAAAGGAACCCCTCAGCCACAGCCTCTGCCCCGTCCCCAATGCACTCCTTTTTAAGGCTCCTGTTGAGCCTTGAGGGACAAGGTGGCAGAGAAAGATGGGTCCTGGAAGAGCGCAAAGGGCTGAACAGTGCCGCGCTGCCCCTCCGTCACAGACAATCTGAACAAAGGCCATCACCTAAATTTTCCACAAAAAAATTATTTTTGTCAGAAGTTTCAATATAGAAGTGCTCTGTCTGAAAGCCAAGCTACTTCAATTTGGAAGTGCTGCTGCAGTAGCTGATGGGAGCTGTAGTTTGGGTGACAAACTCCCATTCTCCTCTATAGGCCAGGCTCCCTGGTCAGACTTCATCTCCCATGAAGCAAGTTGATTTCACTGGGCGGGGGGGGGGGGCGTTTTCTCATGACCTCTAGTAACGAGACTGTTGGAGAGGCCTCTTGGCATTGCACAGTGAAGTGAAAGGCAGCATCTCTGGGCTACTCACTTCACCGGGCAATGCCAAGAGCTTTCCAGCAAGTGAAGCCATACCAAGAGAAACAAGGTGAACCATCTAGTTCATTATACTTTTCACTCTTCCCACAACTTCCAAGAGTTACTGGGACCGAATGTATTAGGGGCAGTATGAGCTGGGTCTCCCTGAGGCAAGATTGTACTGACCAAGTCTCTCAAAGCTTTAAAGAAATCGAATCAGCTGCCAGCAAACTAGCGGGGACTTGGCCATCGAGGAGGGACAGGAAACATTTGGATGTTTATATGGCAGTTCTTAGTACGTGACCAAAGTGGGGTGCAGTCCCAGACCTCCAGTATTTCAAATGGCACCTCCTCACAGTAAGCAGTTTCTCCCACCTTCTGTGTCCCTGGATCCAGATGCTTCTAGGGTGCTATTGTAATTCCTCCCTTAACAGGAATACTTCCTCAAGTCAAGAGTGCTCAGATTTTTGTAGTATAGCAGGAAAGAGACTCGTGAAGGCCAGCTTTGCTGTAAGCAATCCACAGATGGTTTCTTCCTCTCTGCCTCCCCCGGCATCTCCATCATAGATCTGATTGAATTAGGGCACCCTCTGGATTAACCAGCCATTTGTCAGGAGTTCACTTCGACTGGAAAGAAAACAGGAGGATTCTCTCTGAAGATGACTGGACATAACAGAAGTCTGGAGATATAAGAACTGGCTCATACTTGTAGTACTGTAACTGAGATTAAAGGTACTTAGTTGCACTTCAGCCATGAGATGGAGAATTGCACAGGATAAATTGTTTCTATCTTCTCTGTATTTATAGATTCGGAACAAGTTGTTCTCGTCAAGAAATTATATAATGCTTTTCGAAGTCACTGAAACCTCAATCTTATTTAAAAGTTATTAGCTATGCAAAAAGAGTTAAAATAAGTAACTAGGTTCTTTTTTATATTTACAATATTTCAGCGCATACAAGATGAACAAGCAGAAAGCGATCAGGATGAGGTAACATGCACGTTTTTTGTTAGTACTCCCCTCCTCCTCCCCCCACATAAAATAAAATAGATTTCTATTCATCTTTGGGACACAAAACATTCCCTTTCACTAAGTTTTCCCATTAAACACATAAGTACACACAGCTTTTTGTTCTCTTTTTTAAATCCTCAGTTTCTCAAATGGAGAACTCACAATATATGCTGGCCTACTGATAACAAGTATTGTTTGCTAGAGCTTTCAGCTAGCTGACAGTCAAATGTTTGACTCACAATTCTTTATATTTACTACAGAGGGCAATGGAGGGGGAGGGACAGCTTTTCTCAAAGTATTCATTAACTCAAGGCCAAACAGCAAAACGTATCAATATTTATAACACTTATGAACAATTAAAAACTTGCTTTTATTGTCTTAAATAGAAAAATTAGTCCTGTGTCCAGCTACCAAGACCTGGTTTAACAAAGCAACATGTAGTTGCAATACCTTACATTGGGCCAATGGGTGGGTAGGATGAGACTAATTTAAGGAAAGATTCTACAAAACTTTGTCCATGTGACCTAGTCCTTAGAGTCCTGCATGGCTATAAAATTTGTATCCATATCCAATCCACAAAAATGGACCGTGGATGTGGATATCCAGATTTGCAGGGATGTCCTACTGCCCGTAGCCAATCCACTGAAGTCAAGGAGCTACAAAGTAAGGACTATTGCTCCACATGCATAATAAGTATTTGCAGGTTCATGTCCTTGGCTTTCAAGAATCACACAGATCATCATCAGGCCCCTGACACATTCAATTTTAGCCATTATAATTTTAAAGAAAATTTAAGATCACCCAGAAGGCCACTTTAATTCAGAAGGAAATCTAGTTATTTTTTGGCCCCAAAAAGGAATCTAAATATATCTTCTAGTTTCAGTATTTTTCCTAGCACTACTAAAAACCTCTATCCCATTAGAGGAGATTAGACTAGATGACCCTTCTGGTCCCTTCTAACCCTACGACTAGCCAAAAGGTATGGGGTTCTCTATGCACTTTTTAGTAGTTTTGTTTTTATTCTGTTTAATAGTTTATCATTGTAAATCCAGAGAGTAATTAAGGAGACCTTATTCTTGATTTCAAGTTGTACAGTATTCACTGCCTCTTTGGTCTGATCTAACTCTAAGGTAATTACGAAATCTGAATCAACATCTTGTTAATGTCTTGCTTGACTTCACTTTATTTTGCAGAATGTAGTTCTGAAAAGCCTTCCTAGTTTAATATTCTTTACTATAACTGCCTCACACATGTGCATTATATTTTTATATATACACACAAGAAACAGACTGAACAAACATGACTGCTACTTCTGCTTCTTATACTAATTTTGATTGTAAGCGTTCAGGGCAGGGACTGTCTGTTACTCTATATGGTGCCTACCACAATAGGGCCCCATTCTTGGTTGGTCTTTAGGCACTAGCATAATAAACATGATTAATAATAAATATATCAAAGGCATACTTAACTTTAATGCTGAACTGTAGCTAAAAGCATTTACAGTCCCTATACTAAGAGCATGGCCATGATGCACAAAAAAAAAAAAAAAAATCTGGTCTACACTGAGTTTCAGCCTCCAGTACAGCTGCAACAGTGCAGATCCCTAGCGTACACACAGTTTTATACTGGTGCAGTTTACCCAGGGGTAAGGAGACACTGTTTATACTAGGAGTTTGTACCAATGCACCAGCTAGAGTCCCAGAATAGGCCAGGGCAAAGAAACAACAGGTTTTACAATCCTTTGTTCCCTACTAGAAATAGGATGTTTAATAAACTGAACCTACAGTCATTGTGCTTTATTATAACACTATGATGTTTGAATTTAGTAGTCATAGGAATTTCTAGGCTAAACAATTGTTTAGGGTTAAGAGATATAGGCTCTAGATAGCTAAAAATCAACACTATTTGTTGAAAGGTCAAGTTTGACTGGCATTATAGTCCAGAAGTACAGTTACTTAGGAATGCATACTATTATTTTTTTTAAATAAAATAAATCAAATAAAAAACTGAATAGGGAAGTTCAGAGAGGAGAAAACATCCATTTTTGTGAACAATGTTTAATTGCAAAACTATCGCGGTAGTTTGATAAAATTTAGCATTAGTTTTTCAATCTACTTAAGTAGAACATAGATGTGAGTATACACTAAACTCTTAATTATGTCTAAAAATTAGTTGCACAAAAAGGGCCCAATCCAAAGCCCACTGAAGTCAATGAAAGTCTGCTTATTGACTTGATATCAGGCCATTATGGACTAAGTACTGCATTGTTTACTCAGGCTGAACTTCCACTGAAGTTGTGTAAGTTAAATTTATTTTTCCAGCTATGTCATACACTTCCCACCCCACTGGGAAGAAAGATGAGTCAGTAATGAATGCAATAACTTTTGCATAAGTAAATCTATACAGCATTATCTGAAAACTAGAATAAAATAAATGCAATCCTAAATGTATTCAGTTCAGTCATAGCAGTAAAGAAAAAAAAAGTTGCTCTAGTAGAGAAATGAGGTAAGCTAGAGAATTGATTTGCAAGGTTCAATGAAAAGTGTAAAGTATTGTTGCAACACTTGGCTAGAAGCCAGTAGGATCCATGTAGTTTATAGCAATGTTGTGCTTGACCTACAGAATGAAAAAGAGGGTCAATTGCTACCTAATAAGCCCTTCCCCCAGCGGTCAACCAAAAAAAATGGAGTTCCCATGTGCAGAGAGACCTTGTATCCTATTCTGTCAACCAGAAGAACCAAGGAGAAATGTCTACCCAGGAAGAAGACAGACGAGACAGGCAATACAAATAAACTCTGTAAATAGCTATATGAAATGCTGTAACTAAAAAGATGTTCAACCTGAGTATTCACAAAAAAATGCACAATTTGCAGAGACTGCAACAATGTAAAAATAGAGAAAAACCAACCTATTCCATTAAATAAAAAGGCACCCAAAACATCTTTATCCTCTGCATTGAGAAGCTCAAGAATATATATTTCTGAATTTAGATTGATCTAATAAGTCAATTAACAGCAGGAGTTACTCTCTGGTTTGTTCTGAGAAATGAACCATTGTTATTTGCAAGTCATGTGTTTTGTTCTTTTAAGCTGAGAGGTACAGAGGATTCAATTAAGTTTGAGATATGCAAGAGGCAACTCCAAGTGTTAAGACCTCCAGACAGGAGGAGGGTTTTCACCAGCTTTAACCTACAGTTACAAAAGAACAATTAAAAAACACGTTTAAAAACTAAGGAAGTCGATAGTCTACCTTTACACACACAGCTGTAGACACATCTATACTAAAATGTTTGAATCGCATGCCTTCCAGTACAACTACAATTCCTTTGTTTGCTCACAATTTGCTTCCATACCACTTTAAATTAGCTTACAAAGAACTGCAGCAGAATAAATGGAATGTGGAACATTTTGGCAACCAACTGGTTTTTTAAGAATTTTTTTTTTTAAAAACAGCCACATTAGTTTGACTAAAAGAGCCCTATTCGAATATATTTCAAAAAGAGGAACAGGCATTTGTGACTTCATCTTTTTTATTTCTACCCTTATGGTCGAACCCACAAACACACAAGTCGTGTGGAGGGGGAGCGGAAATCTAACTGCCATGTACGGTCTCTCCTAGCCAAATCAGCTTCCCTGCTTTTCTCCGTTTGCAAAGCGCCCTCTGGAAAGCATCTAGACTTCTTTTATTAACCGTTGGGGTTGGGGGGGGGGGGAAGAGATCGTTGTTCTTCTCTGGCCCTGAATGTCTCGTTTTGGGGGAGGGGAGGGGGGGTGTGTATTTTTAAAAAGTCCTGGGGGTAGGGGAATAGAAAACCCACTAAAGGATTCGATTTCATATTAGTGCCAGGGAATTTGATGAAAGTCCTTTTAATTAGTGCCATGCTACTCTCTTAAAGACCCAGATCCCAACCCGATCATTGTGAATATGAAACTAACCACACCTGAAGAAAGAGGGGGGGGGAGAAAAGGGGGGGGGGAGAAAGTAGCGCGGCTAATCCCTCTTGCTTCCGTGCCACAGAGTAAGATATTCATATTTCCCTGGGGGAGGGCGGGGGCGAGGAGGGACGTAAATAGATCTATAGCTATAGTTTTGGTTCTATTTCATGGAAAAGGAACGATCTCCCTCCCCCCCTCCCCGTCTGGAGGCACGTTTCCCCTACACGTTCCCCCCTTGTTGCTGTTCTTTCCTTGGACAGCAGGGTGAACACACACACAAAAGTTGTTGATTTCCCCCTCCCTTTTTCATTACTAGAAATCTAATGCCACAAAGTGACCTCTCCCCCATCCCCTCAATAAAACAGTCTTATGTCCAGCGGATCAATCCAGCCACTAGCCCCCAACTCCCAAACGCAGGATGTCAGATCTCCAGGCAGAGCCCCACACAAACACACCCCGCCGTTGGAGGCTCCTAACCCACTCACACACAATGGTGCTGAATCCTTAGGAGACACTAGAGACAAAATAACTCACCCGGATCAAAATCAGGAACCACGGCTTGGTACTGGGCTCCAACTCTCATGCCTCCTCCTGCTGAGATGTCAAAGAGAGAGTCCGGGTTAGAAGGAACGTGCTTCATTGATTCGCGTGAGAGAGGGAGATGAACAGAGAAAATCCCGGGGCGAGTTTGAGGCTCCCACTTCAGGGGACTTACCATGCTCTTCATCACTAGAGGAGCCGGAGCTGCCTTCCTCCCAGGAGTTGCTGCTGCTGTTTCCATTGGGTGCTGCCGCTGCTGCCAAACTTTTATTATTCCCATTATTATTCGCACTGGCGGCAGCAGTGGCATTATTATTCCTGCCTCTTCTCTTCCCTGAGACCTCTGGGCCCTTCTCTATCATGGCTGGCATTTGGGGGTGAAGCTGGCAGAGAGATCAGAGTTAACTTGGGGGGGGGTGGAGACCAGGGGCTGCTGGAGCCTGGGAGCAGCAGCGGCTGGCAAAGCCCCCGGCTGGGGCGGGGGGGGGGGGGGGAGAGAGGCTGAGGCGCTATCAGTGCGCGGCCGCTTTAAATCCCCTGCACGGCGAGGGCTAGAACTTTGATGAGGCTCATCCCAGCGCTGCACTTCCCTGCACTGGGACGCTCCTCAACCTGCGCTGCTGCCTGCACGGCCCTACCTCCCGCGGCCTCCCATTGGAGGCCCCCACATTTTGGGAGGCCAGGTGCCTTTGCCATTGGCCGCCCCGCCCCGTCCATCAAGCCGGCCCGGCGCTTCCGTTTGTCAGGTTAGGTGGAGGCGTATCGCCCGCTGTACGTGGTTGGGTTTTGCAATCTCTACGCCCAGTGATACAGCCCCTTCCCAGGCTACATTGTATCGGGGAGGGAAGGGGGAGTTTCACGCCTTGGCCCCAGAGGCGCTGCCGAGGCGCGGGGAGCTTGGGGGAGGGGCTCGGGGAGGGGGAGGGGATCGGGCGGAGGGGCCCCAGCGAGGGGGCTCCGAACCGCCCGCTTTGAACTCATCGGCAGCGGGCTGGGAACTATTTTCCTCCCCGTGGCGGAAGGTTACGCGGCGCCCGCCGCTCAGTTTGAATGGAATCCCCATACAAAGAGAGAAAGTCGCGGCTACAAAGTGTCCGCGGGCTGGGGCCGGCCGCCGCCGCGGGGCCGCGGGGAGCAGGCGGGGGCGGCCGGCCCGTGCTTTGGCCGGGCCGTGGCTCCCCTCCAGCGCCAAGAGGAGTTTGGCCGGGCGGGGAGGAAAAGTCCTTGTAATTGCTGGAGTTGGACAAATTGCCCCCCTGGCTGGCGCCGCGCGGGGAGGGAGATCAGGGCCTTAGCCGAGGGGCAAAGCAGCAGCCGCCACCCCACCCAGCTGAGCAGCAGGCCCCTGGCAAGGGGACAATGGGCAACAGACGGAGTTTAATGAAACACAATAAAAGCTGGAGGGAGATTGATGCTGGCCCACCGGGGCGCTGAAGGCAGCAGGGTGCCAGGCAGGTGTAGGGCTCTGCCCTTGCGTAACCGATAGCAGGATCAGGTCCTTGAGGGCCAATCCTGCAGACTCTTGCCCCCATGACAAGCTTTGTTCACAAGAGCTGTCCCAGACAACTGCTCATGTGCATGTTTGCAGGGTCAGGTTCTTAGTCCCAGATCCTCCAAGGCACCAAATACCTTTAAGGACGTGAGCCTTACATCTTATAGAAATAAGGTCCTTGCCATGCGGAGTTTGCAGTTTAAGTGTCTGACCTTGTAGAGCTTTCTCTTGTGACATCAACGGGCTCGCTCCCATGAAAACCGCTCTTCTAAGGATTCCCAGGTTGGGCCCTGACCAGAGCAGATGCAAGGATATTTTGTGCCCTCGGCAGAACTTCCACGTTGCGCCCTCCCTCCGCTGTCCAGCCCCCACCTTCCTACGGCCAAGTTCCCCCCAGGGGGCCCAGATGTTCACAAAGTTCAGGGGGCACCGGGGAGGGGGGGAAGGAGGCTGCAAAGAGGGGGTCATATGGGGGCTCTTCCAGGGGGTGAAGGTGGCAGAGAGGTGGGTGCACAGGATTGTTGCAGAGGGTGGAGGTGGCCAAGAGGTGGAGGGAGTGGAGGCGTAGTGGCAGGGAAGAGATTTGCACAGAGGCAAAAAGGGCTCGCTGCAGGGGTGCAGTGGCACAAGGGAGAAGTGAGCAAGAGGGGGTTGTTGCAAGGAGCTGGTAGGCCGGGGGCTGTCTGTGCCCAAGGTTGTTGCAGGGGGGTGAAGGTGGCAGGGAGGGGTTTGCACAAGGGAGGGGTGGGCAGGAGAGAGATTGCGGCAGGGGGGGCAGTCCCGAAGTTGATGCAGGGGTGAAGGTGACTGTGGCAGGCTTGGGGGGTTGCTGGCTGGAGGTTGCCCAGAGGCAAAAGTGGCAGGACAGGGTGGGTTGTTGGAGTGGGGGGTGCACAGGAGAGAAGGTAACTGGTTGGTGAGTGTTGGAGGGGGTGGCACTGGCTGGGGGAGGGGTGCCCGGGTTGCTCCCACATACACCATTCCCCAGGCCAGGGACTGGACCTGCCCACCCCCAGCGCTCCGTGGGCCTGTGCAGCTCCCCGCGGCCCAGCTAGGTACCTTGCAGAGCCCAAAGAGCAGAGCGCAGCTGCGCCTTCTTCCCTGCGCCGCGGGCCGAGCCGGGCTCCCCGCCACCCCTGGGGCTCTCAGTGGCGGCACTGGCAGACAGCCCCACCCCCTCCTCCCGAGCGCCCGAGCCTGCTGCCGCCACCACCACTGAGAGCCCCGGGGGTGGCAAGGAGCCCTGCTCGGCCTGCGGCGCGGGGAAGTAGGCGCAGCTGCTAGCACTAGACTCTCCCCTTCCCCCCTCCGCCGCCGGCTGCTCCCCCAGGGAGAGGGACTGGCCGTGCCCCGGGCGGCCCCTCTGGAGCCGGGAGGCAGGGAGCAGCAGCAGCCTTGTGTTCCGCTGTTTAAAAAAAAACTGGGGGGCACCACTTTTTGGCGCCCCCAACCACTTGGTGCCCTAGGCCACCTAGTGGTTGCACCGGCCCTGGCCCTGACAGACATATGGCTCAGAAACCATACGTCACACTCCACATTTCTTCCACTTCCAACCTGCAAAGAGCTACGTGGGCAGACACTTGTGCCTGTGCAGATTCAACAGCACGACTCGGGTTTTGAGCCCTAGTCCTTCCAGGAGCTCTGCTCAGGCAAAAATCTGAGCCCACAAAAGACTCCCCTTGACTGCTCTAGCACTTCATGTGGGTGCAGGAATCTATCCACATGGAGGCAGTTGCAGGATCAGGGACTTTTGTCTTGTTTGTACAGTGCCTACCACAACGGGGTCTGATCCTAAACTGAGTGGTGCTACAGCACTATCACCATCAAACTATAATAATAGCAACCACAGTTTGGTTGGGCAGAGGCTGTGAAAGGAGTGGGAGGACAAAACAAGGGGAGAGAAAGAAGTGAAGCAGTAAAAGCACTTTCCCTTTCTCTCCCTTTTCTACAGAATTGCTATCGGTGAATGACGTTTGTTCAGGGGAAAAAAACACTTTTACTCTAACTTTGCAAAAAAAGTCGTGACTATCCCCGCCAAAGAGAGACAGTTGGAATGTACACGCTGTAAAGGTGTATTTACTATTTGAACAGTGCAGTAGCATGAAGTAAAGTAAATCTAGAATGGCTTGTACCTTCCGTTACTAATTCAAATTATCTCCTGCAGCAGTTATTTTTTCTTGGTCAGCAGCACAATTAAAGCTGCAATTTGACTAGCTGCAGCTATCTGAATGTCAGACAAACTGTCTCCAGTCACACCCCACCTCCCTCGCCCCTCATTTAAATGTGAGGGAACTTGAAAAGGGAAGAGAGAAAGCCTGCTAATCGAGATACTGTGTTTTTTTTTAATATTTGACTTATTTACTATTTTACTGGTTACTCTGCCTTACACTGGATGGGTCTACACTACACAGTTTTGCCAGGATAGCTAGCTGATTAGGAGTGTGAAAAGTTCTTCCCAAGTGAATTAAACTAAACCAAATTAAGGCCACCTCAATTCTGAATGACAGCATCCGAACAAGGGTTTAAGGGCTTGTCTACACAGAGGAACTTAAGAAAGTGAATCCAAATTAACTTTTAAAATGGATTAGTAAACCATATTAAAACCTCTGTGTGGATGCTTTTATTCAAAATTAAAGTGGGTTTTACTTAAACTAAATTGAATTAAGGCCAATTTAATTCTGAATGTGTCCACAAAGGCATTTAATGCAGGAGTCTAAAAGTTAATTTGGATTAATTTTCCTTAGGGCTTGTCTACACTACCAGGGAGATCCACACTGTTGCAATCGATGCATTGGGTGTTGATTTAGCAAGTCTAGTGAAGTCCCGCTAAATCGACAGCAGAGTGCTCTCTGGTCAACTCCAGTACTCCAGCTCCCCAAGAAGAGTAAGATAAGTCAATGGAAGAGTGGAAGGGGTAAGTCGACCTAAGCTACGTCGACTCCAGTTACGTTATTCACGTAGCTGGAAAGGAGCAGCGTAACTTAGGTCAATTTACCCCCTTAGTGAAGACAAGCCCTTAAAACACCACAGCGACATACCTTCCTTTGACCCAGTGCTGTTTACACAGGGATTTAGGTAAATTTAACAATGCTACTCAGGGGGTGTCGCTTTTTCACACCTCTAGACAATGTAGTTATACTAACCTAATTTTCTAGTGTAGACCAGGCCTGTGTGTCCCCATGTAAACAACCCCAAAATGATTTTACTTCTAGATAGCTGCTTATCTCATCAAAGAAGGTCTTGTTTAATTTTCATCACTATACTTTCTCCCTTGAAATCGGACAAAGAAAGAAATATATAAACAGGCCCCTGTGAAATATACGTCAGCTTCCTTCAGAATAATGTCCTCTTGTCTATATTCATCACCATCACATATACCCAAATTATGTCTACACTTTAAAACACTACAGCAGCACAGCTGCAGTGACGGCTGTAGCGCATCAGTGTATACATTTACTCCTGTCATTGTAGTAAATCCACTTTCCTGAGAGGCAGTAGCTAGGTCGATGGAAGAATTCTTCTATCGACCTAGCGTTATCTACATGCAGACTTAGGTCTGCTTAACTATGTTGCTCAGGGATGTGGATTTTTCACACCCCTGAGTGATGTAGCTGGGTCAATCTAATTTTCTAGTGTAGACCAGCCCTCAATGTATACATTTTATATATACAGTAGAACCTCAGAGTTATGAACACCAGAGTTACAAACTGACCAGTCAACCACACACCTCATTTCAAACCCGAAGTACACAATCAGGCAGGAGCAGAGAACAAAAAGCAAATACAGTACAGTACTGTGTTAAACAAACTACTAAAAAAAAGGTAAAGCAGCATTTTGATTCTGCATAGTAAAGTTTCAAAGCAGTGTTAAGTCAATGTTCAGTTGTAAACTTTTGAAATAACCATAAAGTTTTGTTCAGAATTAAAAACATTTCAGACTTACAAACAACCGCCATTCCCAAGGTGTTAGTAACTTTCAGGTTCTACTGTATAATCCGTATATAGATAGATATTTATCTCAAATTCAGTATACATGTACTAGTAGCTGCAAGCCTGTGCTTTCACACAGGTGTAATTCATAAAGTCAAAATTACTAACAACATAAAAATAGGACAGTAACGGACCACGAATCCCAGTGATGATTGAATCTGGTGATATTCTAAACAAAAAGAGCTCTCAGCCAGGCTTGTATCTGTTCCCATTGCTTCAGACTGATTTAACAGACATTCTAGGCTCCGCAGTGACAATCCTGGAGTCTTATTATATAGATACATATACACAGTTTGTATGTGTATTTTTAGATAGATTCGATTCAATACACATACAGTTTGTGTGTGTTTTTATATATCTATCTATATCTAGATACATCTCTACCTCGATATAACGCTGTCTTTGGGAGCCAAAAAATCTTACTGCATTATAGGTGAAACCGCGTTATATTGAACTTGCTTTGATCCACCGGAGTGCACAGCCCTGCCTCCCCTGAGCACTGCTTTACCGCATTATATCCGAATTTGTGTTATATTGGGTCGTGTTATATCGAGGTAGTGGTGTATATATATATAAAATCACAGTATATACATGCACGTATAGAAAAAATCCATACAGTGTTTTATATTCTTTCCCAGTATATTGTAAAATTGGTTATTTTTGCAGTAAAAATGTATTACTTTTTCATGAATTCAAAAAACTAATTTCACAACAGCAATTTCTGGTTCCACATTTTTTTTTCAAAAGGATGTTCTAAATCACAAGAATAATAAGTGATCCTCTCAAGCTTCCAGCATAGCAACTGCAAATATTTCTTGGTTCAAAATGTGTTAGTTCTACAGTATAATACACACACTTCATGAGAGACAAAAATGCAAACTTAGCAGAATGTTAGTTATCCTTTTCTGTATTCTACGCTCCAGTATTTCTACTTCAGAAATGTGGGTGCTGGGAATAGTTTCTGATTTTCCTTTGAAAAGGAATTTGAGTTAGATTCAAAAGGAGTTTATGTTGACACTGAGGCCTGAACCCTGCAAAGACTACTGCATGTGCTTACCTTTACACACTTGAGTAGATCTGTTTAACTCAGGACTAATCATGTGCTCAAAGTTAAGCATGTGCATAAGTCTTTGCAGGGTCACAGATTAATTTTGTATTTTTTCTATGGTTATATCTCTTTCATATCTCCTTTGGTGACTGTATGCTCAAAATTAGGGCTCAAAATTAAAATATGGTTTATATTATAGTATTATGTATTTTAATAATAAAATATTGATAATTTTTCTTTCCCAACAACTGTTCAAACAACACTTACTGCCAATTTTATAAATCACTTATTATTTTCAAACTTGATCGAATTGTATTACACTTACATTAAGTAGCATTTAGTAGGAGTTTTCCCACTGATTTGAACTGGAGCAGGATTAAGTCCCATATGTCCCTACCCTTGCACAGAATACAAGTGACAAGGTGGATGAGGTAAAATATTTTATTAGACCAGCTTTTGCTGGTGAAAGAGAGAAGCTTTTGAGATGCATAGAACTCTTCTTCATAGAGTTCTGTGCAGCTCAAAAGCTTGTCTTTTTCACCAACAGAAGTTGGTCCCCTAAACAATATTACCTCACCCACCTTGTCTTTCTAATAGCCTGGGGCCTACACAGCTACAACAACACTGATGAACGGGGAACCCATTACCATTCCTGTTTCCACAGGCCGTGGTCCCTTCCCAAGCCTGAGATCTGTCCTGGATAAGGGGGACTCCCTCTCTACCCACCCAAGCAGAGGAGTTTATACCTGGGTCTATGTTACAGCAGTGAGCGTCCATGTTAATGCTCCACCGAGATGAACGGGCCAGCTGATGTCGGTCAGAACTATTGTTTGAGCTGTCTGCAGACTTAGGCAGATATCGCTGCACTTTCCCAAACTTTTCCTTGCGACCCCGGAGGGCTACAAAGGTAACATCATTCACATAGACAAGCATCTAACAAGCGTGCCTGCAGGAGGTCCAGAAGCCGCGGGACCAGCGGACCTCCTGCAGGCAAGCCGCCGAAGGCACCCTGCCTGCCACCCCCACGGCGCCGACAGAGCGCCCCCCATGGCTTGCCGCCCCAAGCACGCGCTTGGCGTGCTGAGGCCTGGAGCCGCCCTGGCTAAGGGTCAGATTTTCAAAGGTATTTAGGTGCGTAAATATACAGATAGGTGCCTGGTGAGACTTTTAAAAGCACCTGCGCACCTAGCTCCCATTGAAATCAAGGCCCAGTCTACACTTAAAAATTAGTTCAACTTGACTACATCGCTCAGGGCTGTGAAAAATGTTGCACTTTTAGCACCACCGTTAGGTGTATCTAACCCCCAGTGTAGACACAAGTAGGTCAACAGAAGAATTCTTCTGTCAACCTAGCTACCACCACTTGGAGAGGCAGATTAACTACACTGATAGAAAAAAACCCTTCCACCAATGTAGGTCACACCTACATTCCAGTGGTACAGTGTTGTAGTGTAGACATAAACAAAGAGAAGAAATGTGTAGCGAAGTCAGCATGGTGATGAGGTTAGTGGGATAGACTTTATGAGGAGAAAAGGAGTCGAGAATGGTGGAGACAATTGAGTGAACTAACAATTGAGGAGGGAGCTGAGAGCAGTGGAGAAGTCATATACTTTGATGGACTGGAAATCAGGGAAGTGCCAGGTGAAAGGTGAGGGGCAGATGGGCAGGGCCCAGAAACAGCTGGTTCTTCCCATACACCAATTGAAACCTCTATGAAGCTACTATCTTGTTCTCCAGAATCTCAGTTTTAATTTTTTTTCAAAGTAAATCTCCGTGCTGTAAAGTATGTCTTCCTGGAAGTGCAGAGATGCCACACTTCCTATACACTCTAGACCAGAGGTGCTCAAACTTCCGTACTGGTGGCCCCTTTCACATAGCAAGCCTCTAAGTGCAACCCCCCCTTATAAATTAAAAACAAATTTTTATATATTTAACATCATTATAAATGCTGGATGCAAAGCGGGGTTTGGGGTGGAGGCTAAGAGCTCGTGACCCGCCCCCCCCTTGTAATAACCTCGTGACCCCTGAGGGGTCCCAACCCCCAGTTTGAGAACCCCTTCTCTAGACGCAGTCTTTGGTTTCCTGTGACACACTTCTGGCTAGAACAAAGAAGCCCAGGGCAGGGCAATAGCAGTCTGAAACTACACAGAGTAGTAGGAAGTTTTGCTATCTCAGTTCTGTGCACAGTTCCTGTTCATAATAAAGGGTTTCTCCTGACACAGCTCAGCTCCTCAGCAAGATACAATAGCCTTTAGCTGTTATGGTTGTGGAGAAAGCTCCCAAAATGTGAACCTAGTGTAACCCAGTTCTGTAACCATGCAGAAAGCAATAGCACTGAGAGGTGTGAGCTATGGCATTCAGTCTCAGTGATGTGTTAACTCAGATGTCCAGGGAAGATAATTTAAATGTAAACATTGCAAACTATTTAACTGCTCAGGTAACAAAAGGGACGGAGGGTCCCAAAGCTGCACAATTTCCCAGGAGTGATATTTCATTTTGATAACAAAAAATGGGTGATATTTGGGAGATGCTTATGTCACGCTGTCTGCAGTGGCTCATGACCGTGAATGCCAGCCTCAGGGCAGACTGTCAAGAAGCAGGACAGAGGCCCCAAACTGGTTGTATGTTCTATAATTAGATTTCACCAACCCAGTAACAAGTGTAAACTCCTAACACACTATAACACTCTTCCCATGTAGTCACCCCTTGGGCATTCCAGTCTATTTTGTCACCCAGGCAAGCTGGACTTAGTGATAGATGGCTGCTTTACACCAACGATCACAAAATATTCAGGTTGCTTCCAGTCCCAAGAGAACAGTCACTTACTCCAGGTCAAGTTGTGCCTTAGCTCTCAAACCTAAGACAATGCCTGTAGCCAGTCCTATAGTAAACTAGTTCCGGATTTATTAACAGAAAGAAATGAGAGAGTTACTACAAGCTTAAAGCAGGCAAGCATATATAGACAAACCAGTTACAGTCTATGGTTTTAAAAGGTGACAGTTGTAATAATCTGTCAGCTCTGAATGTTTTTTAGGGCTAACTCAGGTTGACCATGGGGATTTCTGCTTCTGCGAGAGTCCAAACAGCAAAAGAGAGGGATTTTTTTTTTGTCAGCTATTTTTATTTCCTTCTTCCAGAACTGAAGCTGATGGGACGAGCCCTTTTGCATGCAGCCTCTTCATGGGTGTGAAGGGGCACCTAACAAAGTCTTTGTATTGTGATGTCTCACAATGGCCCATTGAGTTTTGATCAGCCTTCTTGATGGGCAGGAGATGATCCCTCCTGACTGGGTTCAAAGTTTCAGAGCAAACATTTTTTTACAGTTATAAAGCAAAAACTTAAATATTTCCCTATGGCAGTGACTGTTTCTCAAACTGGGGTCACCGCTTGTGTAGGGAAAGCCCCTGACGGGCCGGGCCAGTTTGTTTACCTGCCCCGTCTGCAGGTCCGGCCGATCGCGGCTCCCACTGGCCACGGTTCGCCGCTGCAGGCCAATGGGGGCTGCTGGAAGCGGCGGCCAGTAAGTCCCTCGGCCTGCACCGCTTAACCATACTAACACACAGGTCGATTTCCAGCAATTAATTTGTCAGTGCTTGACTGAGTCCTAAAGCCTTGGCAAGAGCTGGCACCTGGTTTGCCAGCATCACAGCCACCACTTATTTTTTTCCCCCAGTCACGAAGGAGCCAAGCCCAAGGAGTGTAGCAGTGCCCAAGGCATATTCAAGCCTTACCAAGAGAGAGCCAGATTCAAGGAACTCATTGGAGCGAAGCGGCGACACAATGATATTTTGAACATCTTCACAGTCTATTGGGTGTGGCATCTTATTTTGGCCAATCACATGGGTGGAGTTTATTTTGGGAGCAGAGGCTGAAAGAGTACCACCACCTTCCCCGCCTACCCCACCTGATCCCTGCAGATGGGTAATAGTGAAGGAGATGAGGTGGTTGACACTAGGATGGGATAGCGAGAGTTTACAAAAGGAGGGCCCAAAAGAGATGCTGTGGGGATGGGAAAAGAGGGAAAATGCTGGGAATGAAGCAAGAAACAGAGTTAGGGGAGGTAGAAGTGCCACGGATATAAAATTATCATCACATACACTGGTGCCCTTGCTGGATGCCTCAGCAGAGAAGCGAAGCACTAAATGTACACACAGAGTGGTATCTTCTCCCCTCTAGAGGTGGTCACTCCAGATCAGGATTGAGGCAGATTAGCTAGTCACCATGGGGAATCTGGCGTGGCTGCCATCTTTGCTTTAATCTAATCTATAGATAAACAGAGGGCTTCAGGCTACAATCTGGCACCTTTCAGAAGTATTACATTTCAAATGAAAAACTCATGTTTTCAAATATATCACACAGCATAGACCAGCCTTGGTGGGCTAAGCAAAATGCAAATTGAGTTTCTTTTAAGTAGCCTGTTTAGTGCAGGCTAATGTAACAGGTGACCTTGAGGATCGTCACTATCTTTTCATAAACTTTTTTATTACAATTCACATTTTCACCCTATCTTCAATAGTATATAACAAAATACAGAGATCCTGGGTGTAACTCTGGCCCTACTGAAGGCAATGGGAGTTTGAAGACTAAGATTTCAGCCAATGTCTTTATCTTCATACCACCCGGTCTAGTGCAATAATGGAACATGTAGTGTACATCACATACACCTGACCAATGAAACTGAAAGGTGGCAAATTCAAAGCTGATCAAAGGAAATGCTTCTTCATACAGAACATGATTTGCTTGTGGAACTCTTTGCAACAAGATATCACTGAGGCCAAGAGTTTAATGGGATTCAAAAGACAATTAGACATTTGTATGAATTACAAGAACATCTAGAGCTATCAGAGTAAATGTTATTTTAAAAAAGAGCTTTGGAAGGGATATAATCCCTCATACATCAGAGTTTAAACCAATCTTGAGTTACTGAGGCTTGGGAGAAAATTTTCCTCAGGGAGCAGGTATCCTAGAACGGCCTACTTACTGCAGGGTTTCTTGCATCTATATAGTACTGACCATTTTTGGTGGCGAGGATAGTGGACTAGATGGCACATTAGTCTGACCAACTATAAAAACTCCTATGTACTATCATCTCATAGTTGAGTAGTTCCAGTGCTTTCACTGGCCAGGATCTTGTTGCAAAGATCCACATGTGAGAAGTGGCAAGTTAGCAAAGAGGGAGAGGAGTGCCATCTCTGCAACCCCTTAGATTCCACTCTTGTGCAACTGTCTTACCACTGGATCACCACAGGTAAAGGGCTCCATAGATTTCTAGGGCACAAACGAGAGCTCTGTACAGATTTTCAGCAAGTAAAACAGCTGGGAGTTCCATTACCTCCTTCTGGGCCACCTTTGCAGCTGCTTACTGAGTAGCCAATAGCAGGGTAGCTCAAGTAGGAACCAGGAAGGGAGGCCCTGCTGAGCAGCAGCTGTGCCTGGAGGACAGCTCCTAAATCCATACTAAAGGGCTTCTGATTTGTGTAGTTGGGAGGATGGGAGGCCTCCTATAACCACAACCCCCTTTGCTTCCCCATCCACCCTCATCTCCCACGAGGGAAGGGAAAGTTCTGCAAGGGGAACTATATTGAGTTTCTCTCCTCTCACAGGCTTTTCTGTAGGAGGTGGCAATCTGGCCCTTTGTAAGCATTAGAAAATCACTTGAAATTGCTCCAAAACACCAAAAATGTAGAAGGAGCAAGAAAGATATTGTAAGAGTGAATGGAATCTACATGAAAAATAGGCCCCAGAACAATGGGCTGTTCTGATTCACAGCAGTATAAATTGGGAGTGACTCCACTGAAGTCACTGCATTTCTCTTACACCAGCATGAGACGAATCAGGCCCAGTGTTTCTATGAACAGATTGTTGACTCTAAGGCATGCTGTCAAGACTGTAGGGTCAAAATAGCAAAAGCATCAGTGCTATTTTCTAAAGAAAACCTCAAACACATGCAAACTGAGAGAAGATAAACCAGTAAAACTTTGATTTAGTGTCAAATGTCTGAGGGATTATCGGCATCTAAGGAACAATTTAAAAATTAAGAAAATGTCATGACAGTACCTTTTAAAATCACAATAAAACAAATGGCTGCACACTCCTGAGTCCCTTGCTTTTCTAACATTTAAGACTGAAAATACTGGATATTTCCCTCATGCTCCACAAGAGCAGCAACCATGCGGCTAAAATGTTGTTTCTTGCATACTGGGTTCTTTTTGATAAAAAGTTATACTCTCACAACAACCTGTTGTGGAGATTCATCTCTGGAAACAAAGAGGGTTGGGCCAGCTTCTGATGTTTCTATCGGGCCCTTCATTTTCAACTTTTATTTTATTTATTTTTTGCCAGGAATTTATCAGTGTTTATTACAACAACAACAAAAACAGATGAAAATCAGTGCAAAAAACTATTAATAATTTTTCTGGGTAAATATCGGGGTTTATTTTGGTGGACAGAAGGACAGGGGGGAAAGTATTCAGTAGATTAATGCTTTCATGAATGGAATTCACTGTGGTTTGCTGCAGAACTAAAACAGAACTCAAAACACAATGCCACTTCTGAGTTTAAGAAAACCATATATCTCTAACCTCCAAATAAAAGTTTTCATTTGAATAAACAGTTTACTGATAAAGACTTAGAACTATTAGCCTGAAAATATTTTACATTTAATAATTTGCAGCACATCCACTTAACCCGTTTCTCCTGTTTTTGTTTTTTAAAAACTTTTGAATACTTCATTGGGTTCTGAAACATATTCTGATACAGAATTTTGTTTTCTTCTCATTTTAGTGTATCAGATCTTTTAAACTGTTATCTGCTAACCGCTTGAAAAGTATACATGGTGGGCATGAGATTCATCAGTACGTGCAGATGTGCATGCACTTCAGAGCTTGTGTGCATGCCTGTTTGTTTACTGTGTGTATCTTCTCGACTAATACATAGCCTTACTTCAACAGGCAGGTTTGCATATACACACAGACTAATGTAGTATCATAATATATATATATCATGCAATGTATTGTATTTTCCTAATAAAACTAGTTATTTTTAATATATTGGAATGATATAAAAGTAGGGTGAAAATTGGAAAAAAACAACAAGTAATACTTTTTTTAAAACCTGGGATTTTTTCGGTAAAAATTGGTTTAAACTGAAAACGAAGGGGCTTATGTATCTAGCTAAACATTTATACCATGCTCATCATTATCACATATCAGAATAACACCAATGTAAATCTAAAGTGACTGGCATAAAACTGGCATAACTCCACTGGAAATACTCTGGTTTGACATCAGTTTATTCAAGAACAAGAATCTGCCCCCTGGTTCGTCTGTGTATCGTGGTATTGGTTCTCATTGTTTCTCGGATAGAGAGGCCAGGTGGGTGAGGTAATATCTTTTATTGGACCAACTTCTGTTGGTGAGAGAGACAAGCTTGAGAGCCACACAGAGCTCTTCTGCAGATCTGTTTCTCTGATTGGCAGTAGTGATTTAAAAGGAGCAGTTACAGTCTCATGTGTAAATGTGAATAATACTTGCTCTTTAAAAATAGAGTTTTCACACGACAGGCACTAATGGGCCTTTCAGAACTGTTATGGCCTATCTTGTCAATTTGGTTTCTATTCACACATGCTAAGTGAATTTGTATAGCTTAGCTAGGAATCCTCCAAAATATGCTTTATACTGGAAAAGCAGCTGTGACTTATTGTGAATCGTGATATGATATCATCCCTGCTCGTGGGAAGGTAGGATCAGGAAATCAGAATCTCTTTTTTGGTGCAGATAATGTTATTCCCCATCACTCTTTCATCTATACTGAAAGGCACGAAGGAGAGACAGAATTATCCCCTCATTACAATACTGCTTCAGAGACAGCTTCTCCAGCTACTCTCTGCATGAATTAGAGTTAGGGACCTGATTGTCAGAAGTGCTGAACAGCTATAACTCCTGTTAAAGTCAACAGGAGGTGTGGGCACTCAGCAGCACCTTTGAAAATCAGGCCCAATGTGGTTTTAACCAAAGGTTTTTAAAAAGCCTTACATGAAAGGGAAAAATATTATAGCCAGAGCTTCATTGTGAAAATGGACTCTCAGTATATATTCAGGGTGATTGATTTCCCTGTGGCTTCCACATTACAAATTGTATAGTACATGTACTAGTCTCAGTATTGTTACCTGCTTCTTACACTGCCAGAGAGAAAAACAAGTTGCCTTAATTGTCTTCCCATTCACAAAAAAAAGCTTATTTTTCATGCTATGCCAGTTCAGATCTGAAATGTGAATAATTTTATATCAGCTAAATACTGCTGATCATCGACACTGTACAGAGCAGATACATACCAATATTCAGTGGCAGTGTGAACCTGCTCTATGGAGCTGAAAGTAGTAAAAGAAAATAGAAGATATCAAATGTCATTTACGTAGTTGTTCAGATGTATTAACTGTAGGCTCCTAGGCTTCTGACAAAACAATTTTATAATGAACACCATTACAGGAGCTGATCCTCAGCTGGTGCAAGTCGGTGACGCTCCATTGAATGTAATGGCTCTATGCTGATTTACACCAGCTAAAGTTCTGGCCCCACACACCTAAAAAGGCCTACATCTATAGATCATATAAGCAAAAGATAGACCTCTGACATTGTCTTCCCAATAGGGTGACCAGATGTCCTGATTTTATAGGGACAGTCCCAATTTTTGGGTCTTTTTCTTATATAGGATCCTATTACCCCCCCCCCATCCCTATCCCGATTTTTCACACTTGCTGTCTGATCACCCTACTTCCCAATGTATTTCTCCCCAGGGCCTACTCACCACTGGAATCATAGACTTGTCTCCACCTACGTACTTATGCCTAGTCCCCATTGCTGTACTATTTGAGTATCTAATCATTCAATAGCCATCTCCAAGACTCTCATTTGAAAAGGCACAGAGCCGAATCTGGCACAAACAGATCAGCTATGTACAAAGGGAAATCTTGACAGCATCTGTGAATAAAGAGTTTAAGAGAAGGGAACAAAATAATACCACATATGTTAACAGATTGAAATGGTAGCTATGGTGACCACAGATAGACAAAGAACAAACCAATTTGATTGAATTCAGCTGATTCTCTCAGCTCACCAAATTGCAAATATAAAACTAAACTTTTAAAATCTGTGATGAAATGATCATACCAAATACATTTTGTGCGGTTCTGTTTGTCTGTTTTTTAAACTTTTAGTTACAACCACTAAATTCTCCCTCTTAAATTAACTAGATATTCAATCAATATTGTTTACCCCATTAAAATATGGATGTTTTAAAACGACTGCTCTTTGTTTGCACTTTCTAAAACAGCCAGAAATGATGAGTGTAAAACGACAGACAGGCAGAAAATAACTCAGGGTGATGTCCTCTTTCTGGAACAATGGGTGAATTTTGTAGGCTAATGGTTTGTCTACACACAAAAGTTGCACCACTTTAACTATACCAGTGTACAATGTAGCTATGAAAAGCCAGTGGCTTTGTTTATTGTGTACTGCACCTTTAAATGTCTAAGAACTCTGCAGCAGCCATTTTGTTCTCAGAGTTACAGTCAGTACAGAGGAGACACATACTGTGCTCTCCCATAGAGACTTTACTTTGATTCTATCTAAAATAGTCCCAGCTTTAGAATAGTTGTTCTTTGTGCATGGAAAAACATAACAATGGCATTATAATCTTTTTAGGGGCAGATACTTTCCTCCGCCCAACCCCTCTGTCCCACTCTGGCAGAGTACAGGAGCTGGCCTTATGCTGCAATCCCCCCAGTGCAGACACAGCCTAAGGCTGCTGTAAGTGGCTCTGTGCTACCCCTTTGCAAACTCCCACCACAAGAGGTGTGCATGGGGCAAAGCAGGACTGCCCATAGTGCACCCCTCTAGGGAGATTCTAGAATGCTTCAGATTGTGGAGCATCCCATAAGCAGCCCTCAGGCTGCTAGGGTAAAGCAGGGCATGGGAAGACAGCTCTGACTTACACAGGATGCTGTTTTAGACCCCACATGTGGGGAGGGGCAAACGGGGTCACATGTCCCCCCAATTTGCTGCTTGAGTTGTAGTGAACATGCTCAGTAACACTGCTGAAAACTGCTGCCCTCACTCTGCACCCCGCCCCCCCCCACACGATCAGCAGACACAGATCATCTCCGCTCCTGCACAAAGGTGACTTCAAACCATCTGTATTTCCCCCATATCAGGGATGTGCATTCTGTATTGGGCCTCCAGGAGCGCAGCACAGAATCTCACCCCCTAGTGAGCAGGCAAGGCACTTCCATTCTCATGACAGACTTAACAGTTTAGTATTTAATAGCATGTCTACAGTAGCATTTTGCAGTACGCCGTAGGCTGTTAAATTGATAATATAGATTTGCAACATGGCCATGTCATTGTTAATGTGGGTGCATTAACATAGGCCTGGGCTATACTAGCAGGGGGCGGGAGGTTGAACTAAGATACGCTATTCGCGTAGCTGAAGTAGAAGTATCTTAGTTCGACTTACCTGGCTGTCCTCACAGCAGCGAGTCGACTGCTGCGGTGCCCCTGTCGACTCCACTTACTCCTCCTGCCAGGGCCGGCTCCAGACCCCAGAGCGCCAAGCGCACGCTTGGGACGGCGTCCCAGTGGGAGGGCGGCAGGCAGCTCCGGCGGACCTCCCGCAGGCATGCCTGCGGAAGGTCCGGTGGGACCGTGGCTCCGGTAGACCTCCCGCAGACGTGCCTGTGGAGGGGCCGCTGGTCCCGCGGCTCCGGTGGGGCATCCACAGGCGTGCCTGCGGGAGGTCCATCGGAGCCGCGGGGCCAGCGGACCCTCCACAGGCACGTCTGCGGGAGGTCCACCGGAGCCGCGGGACTGGCGACCGCTAGAGCGCCCCCCGCGGCGTGCCGCCCCGCTTGGGGCAGCAGAAATCCTAGAGCCGCCCCTGCCTCCTGCCGAGGTGGAATACAGGCGTCGATTGGTGGATCGATTTATTGCGTCCAGATGAGAAGGGAAAAATTGATTCCCAATACATCGAACACGTATAGATATATCCTTAGAGTTTCCTGTTTTTGTTGCATTGACATTCTCAGCTGTATTGTAGCATTTTTGTTCTGTTTAATTTCATTGGGAGTTTATAAAGAAAAAAATTAAACAAGAGTGATCACTGTTCAAATGACTGTATATTATGTTGCCTGTGTTTATGTAAGAGAGAAAGGATGGTCTTAACTAGCTAAGGCCTTGGATCACAACTCAGGAGACTGAGGTAAATTTCCAGCTATGCCATACACTTCTTGTGTGATCTAGGGCACATCACTGAATCTCTCTGTTCCCCATTGGTGAAATAAGATGATAATATAGCCTTTCGCCTCCTTCTCCCCAACATTATCTGTCTTGTTTAGTTAGATTGTAAGCAATCTGAGACTGTCTTGGCCTATATGTTTGTACAGCGTGTAGTACAGTGGGGGTCTCTAGGTGTTGCTGTAATGCAAATAATAATTTCAAGGTCTGTCAGGGAAATTCAAGTGGGCAGGCACATGGTGTAGCTGGAGCTCCACACGTGTTTACTAAAATGCTCAGGCAAGGAAATTAAAGGCAGTAGGCCAAATTCAAACCTGTTGCAGTTCCAGTGAAGTCAGTGGAGTAATGCCAAGTCTGAATCAGACCAATATATAGTTTATGATCTAGTATTTCTTAAAAAGAGGAAAGGTCACCACATGATCACTAAGTACAACACACCACTCCTACATGGCAATGTTAGTGTTTGCCATAGTTAAGACTACAGAATTAGCACATAAAAATAAAATGTTTGGTCACTTTTACCTAGAGAGTTCCATGCCTAGATGAAAATGCTAAAAGAAGTTTCTTCACTTTTATGTACAGTAAACCCTCACTAGATGGCTCCTTACAGCAAGCAAATATGAGCTCAACAGCAAGAATACCAATGTGATGTTATATGTAAGAACACGCACAATTTTATGCTAACTGGGCTTTCTAGCTGTTTGAGTGCAATGCACATACGGCATACATAACACATTGGTTTGTGGCTGAGCAAACAAGCAGCTACATGAGTTACCAGTGCAGTGACACTATTTTATGACTGGCAAACCATGAGTCAGACTGGCACTGTCATCCCTCTCAAGTTTAATACGCCCCCTGCCCTTTTGTATGCATTTTTAAGTAAATCTGTTTCACATTCAGCTGTCTAATTCAGAGAGCAAAGGTGGGCTGGGGCAAGGAGGCTGGTGGGAATAGCAGATTCCAGTTGAGGCACTAGACAGTTTTCAAGTCTGGAGTCCTATATGTCATGTAAGCAAAGAGGTGGCATGCACCCTAAAATGGCTCTTTAAAGTCACTATCACAGGAACATTTTATTTATAACACATTAACAGGTTGCTCTGTACAAAAGAACAAAGAGAGAAATACACTTGTTTACTTCTCATTCATACTTCACGCACACAGTGTGGTTCAAGGTTGTGCAAGTCAACTGTGCACTCATTAATGAGTGACAGCAATTGGTGCATATTCCATACGTGGATAAACATGTTTATTACAGGTTTGGAAGATGTATGTGAAAGTGGTGGTATTACACAGGAAACTTAGAGACAGTTTACAGTGTAGAATTAAGGGTCTGATTTATAGCCATAAAAGGAAAGGTGCATTTGATACTCCACCCCTTTGCAATACTCTTAGGCCTATCAGTGGTTCTCAACCTGCAGCCCAATCAGCACAGAGCTGCAGCCCATGTGACATCCTCAGGAACACACAGGCAGGGCCGGCTCCAGACCCCAGCGTGCCAAGCGCGCGCTTGGGGCGGCATTTTACCGGCAGAGCGGCAGGCAGCTCCGGCGGACCTTCCGCAGTCATGCCTGCAGGAGGTCTACTAGAGCTGCGGGACCGGTGGACCTGCCGCAGGCATGACTGCGGAGGGTCCGCTGGTTCCGCGGCTCCGGTGGAGCTCCCGCAGACATGCCTGCGGATGCTCCACCGGAGCCGCGGAACCAGCGGACCCTCCGCAGGCACGTCTGCAAGAGGTCCCCCGGAGCCACGGGACCAGCGTGCTTGGGGCGGCCAAATTCCTAGAGCCGCCCCTGCACACAGGTAGTATTGGGTGCAACCCACAATGGCAAATTGGTTGAGAACCACTGGCCTAGATGCTCCAAGATCATTAGGTACCTACCAATCTGGGCCTCAGTGTTAGTGGGAGCTGGATCAGGCCCAGGATCTCCCTATCAGCTCCTATAATTGCTTTATTCATTGCTTCCCCTTTCCATTCTGCTCTGTGCTGGGCATTGCGTTCACTGAGAACTAGCTCAGGTATGCCAATCTATTTTACTCAGTTTAGTCTCTTTAAGGGAACCATTGGAAACAAAGTTTGAAATACGAGCAAACTCTCACTGCTCACGCGCAGCAGTTTATTTCTGAACACAATCGGTATAGATGTTGAAAATCAACATAGATAAAATACGATGAATGTATTTGTAATCAGCCCACAACGATGATGTAAATATTCAGATTAGAGAATTATAGCAATTACATTAAATAACTCACTGGAACAATTTCATTATTGATGGTCAAATTGGATACTTTTATTATCCCAAACAAACACAAGCTGCAGTGGACCAGCCCAAGAAGTGTATCCTAATATTGTAATAATTGATCATCTAATTAATAAAATTGTTATCTTCCCCTAACAACTCAGGGCTTAGAGGTTTTAGACAGACATTTCTATCATGTTTATTTTTTTAAAATGGACTTTGTTTTTCTCAGCAACTTTCCCTTGAAATGCAATTGTTTACGGCAGGTCTGAAAGGCTGGATTAGTAGAGGGGAGAGTTTGCCTTCAAATTATACACATAGATTTTGTTGTTGTTATTTCTACAGTCACTAACCTATTAATAAAACCCCAGTGCAATAACACTCAAATTCCACTCCTTGCTTCACCTCATATATTTTGAGATTACATCTCTTTCACACAACACAATATGCTTTCAGCAAACAGTGATGAATTATTATTAATTGCCTACAGCTTCATACAGCAGCCAGAAGGATTAACTCATGAACTGGACAATAAAAGAGGAGATGGCAAGTCATCACCCAATGAGCCTTCTGAGATGGGCAATAACAGTGATGTATCTAGAATATCCAGGGAAGAATTTCTACTGTATTCATTTATATTTAATACAATGAATTGCTGTTGCCCTTTCTGTAGGCAAACATCTAGATGATTGAGATTTGAAGAACAGATTGAAGAATTCTCACCTACATGTCCCAGACACTGTGTCTTCAGGGGCTCTTGGGTTGCCTTTCAACAGCAAGGAAGATGGTAGCATCTCCTTTGACAGCTGTTTGATGGCATTGACTAGGTGTTCATGGTTATAGCCTGACTTACATCCTTGCACATCTTGTTTTTCTTCTCCCTCCTCACACGCCTGAGAGCCTAAAGTGGTCATGTAATTGCACCAAGGAAAGGACAGGACTGATCTCTCAGCATCATGGAGTTCTGGTCATCTGCAATTGGATATTTAAAAAAAAAGGAAGGAAGGAAAAGGAAAAAACCCACTCAACTTTGTAAGTTATTTAACTGTTTAAGGTTGCTTTAACATTCCTTATGGAGAAATAACAGATACGGATTTGGAAATCACCTGCGGTTCTTCAGTTTTTACTTACTTCAAGCAACTGCGTAGCCCTTCAAGGCAATTTTAGGCTATCTATACCAGGGAAATCTATACATTTAAACCTTTTTAGGCATCTGCACCAGATTAAAGGTTTCAGTTGTTCCAACTCATGATTACATTTAAAGTTATGCCTTTGGGGCTGGGGAAGGGTGGGAGCTTAGGGGAACAGAAAATGAAGTGAATTCTTTAAAAAAATATATATTGAACAAGACAAAGGGTAATGTTCAAGTCAGTTGAGTGCTTCTAGGAGCTTAATTCCCCATATTCTGGAGAGACTGAGAGTTTGTCCGCCCAATAAAGCTTTATCAGTTATACCAGTATAAATATACCAGTATGATTAAACTCATATAACTCCTCCATTTGGACACTCTTATTCCAGCATAAAAGTGGCTTTTTTCAGCTTAGTTTAAGACCATTCCCAAGCCACATAAGATAAACTGAACCTACCCTCCCCCCCCCCCAAACAACTTACAACTGGGGCACCATTTCAGACTTTGGTAATGGAGGGAGGCGACTTTACCCATGATTCCAGGGATTACTTAGGCACCTGAAAACTCTAGGGTTGTTTTTGTTTTGTTTGGTTTGGTTTGGGTTTTTCCCCCCTCCAGATAACTTAGAAATGAGTTGACAGGAGCACTGTATCTAATTCCTATATAAAGAAAGAAAAAAATATATACACAAACAAAGCCATATTTTAAATTTATATGTAAATTTAGAACAATTGGGATAATACAGCAAGATATTCCCAATCCCAAGATTTGAGGTATCTGTTTTGGAGATTTAACACATAGTTACTCATTCTCTGACTCCAGATTAAATTTGATCCGTTAACAAGAATTTTTTTTTAATTCCTACCCTTGCTTAACTCTGAGATTCAAATTGGGTTCTTTCTGCTTCTTTCATCTTCACCAGCAATGCATTCAACAGTTCTGTTGATGTATGAGGCTAAACAGAATACAGTTTGCTTTCCTTGACTGACGTTAGTTCCTGCACCAATAAGAGTAAAAACATGTTTGTATCCATAAAATGAACAGATTTTACTTGAAACAGAGAAAGTAGATGTATTTCATTGTAAAAATATCACCACAGAGTCACTTTTCTGATCACAACTGAACTTTAAAGAAAAACCCACATTTATTTTTGTCAGGCTGGACATACAAGATATGCCAACGAATATTCTTATTATCCATCATCTAATTCTGAGCCATTAGCTAAGAGAGTGTGCAGTCTTGAGGGTAGAGTAGCAGAACGGGAATCCGGGCAGAGATACTGTAACCGGTCAGACTCACCCCTGCGGCGCCTCCTGCTGGTGACTCCGGGGGATTAGCTCTCTTTCAGCCCGGGGCGCCCTCTGCAGGCCGGTGATCCCCCTTTTTCCTATCGGCCCCGTGTCCCTCCCAGGACCCGGTGCCCCTTTAACTATAATTGGGTCTCCCCCTCCCAGGGGAACCCCCACCCTACTATCCCCACTTTCCCTCAGTAGTGGCCACTGACAGTCATGGTCTAGCCCCACACCCTGGGGCAGACTGCAGTATCAGCCCACTCATCACAGGCAAAGGGGTTTGGACCTGCTGCTTTGTCCTACCCCTGGGTTGTCCCTTGCAACCCCCAGTACCTCTTTGCTCTTTACTAGGCCGCAGCCTGGGGCTTTCCAGGCTGGAGCTTCCCTAGCTCCTCAGCCTGTCCCCCAGCCCTGCTTCACTCAGGTACCTATCCTCAAGCTAAGCAGCCAGGCCCATCCCTCTCTGAAGGCAGAGAGAGACTGTCTGGGCTCTGGCTTCCCTGCCCTCTTATAAGCCCCAGGGCTTCAGTTTGGGGCGTGGCCCCAGCTGTGGCCACTTCCCTACTCGGCCCAGCTTCCAGAGCCACCCCTCTCAAGCCCTGGCAGGCAGCATTTCAAGCCCCTCCGGGCAGGAGCCGGGTCCACCCTGCTACAGATACATTTCCAGTTCTAATACTAACATGTTCTGACATCTTGTGGCAAAGTCACTTAAGGGACACTGGTTCGGTTTACAATTTTAATGTATATTATTACTTTGTTACTAACTCTTGAATACAACAATTGAAACAATTGCAGAAAAATCTAGATTACTTTCTATCCTTTAGGCTACTTACTTTTTGCAGTTCACCAAGCTTGGAATAGATCATTTAACATTTGGAAACTTCCTACTAGTGCAGTGGGTCTCAAACTTTTTTCTTGATGACCCCTTTCACATCGCAAGCCTCTGAGTGCGACACCCACAATAAATTAAACATACTTTTTAATATATTTAACACCATTATAAATGCTGGAGGCGAGCAGGGTTTGGGGGTGGAGGTTGACAGCTTGCAACCCCCCATGTAATGACCTTGTGACCCCCTCAGGGGTCCCGACCCCCAGTTTGAGAACCCCAGTACTAGTGCAAGGCCCCATGAGTTTATATTGCACCTGACTGGAGCTCTAAGGGTGTTACCTACTACAAATAATAATAGACTAGAAACTGACTTTAAACAGGAGTCAAACTGACACTTTCAAGTCACTTTCACTTCTGTTTAAAGGCCAGTTACTTTCCAGAAGGCTCATAAACACAACGCTACAGTGATTGAGTTGCAGTTCTCACAGGAAAATATTTAAAACCAAACACCAAGAAAATTCCACATTTTAAAGTTGAGAAAAAAAATTGAATCTTGTTTATTATTTAGCATTTGTATATATGTATTTTTAAAGTACCATTCTGTGTTTGGATGACGTGCCTCAGTTCCCGTTGCTGTAAACTGGGAATAATACTACTTGCCTGCCTGCGATATGGAATTATAAGGATTATATTGAGATCTGTGGGGCAGGAACTGGGCCGCCTTATTGGTTTGTATGCTACTGAGCACAATGAGGGATTCCTACTGATTAAGGTCTTTAGGTGCTGCTGTAACATTAGTCAGCTGTTGAGATGCTGCCTGGTGACAGCTGAACAGGACTTACCAGGCGGTTGGGATGTTGGTGGCATACAGGTTGATCTCTGTGTTGGCCAGCAGCACATCCTTCATCCCCCAAGAGCTCAGCACCTGCTGGCAGAATTTGCAGCACAGCATAGACATACGCCTTCCCTTGAAGGTGCAGCTGCTAGTGGACATGATGTCTCTGGATGAGAAGGTCTGTCCCCATTCTCTTCCCAGAGAGACATGAGGGTGCTCCCTGCTTCTCTGAGGGCAAACAGACCCCAAGACCCACTGAGCTGCTCCTAGCCCCCCACCAATCTTCAGTTCCCATTCCCTCAGGATCCTTGCCCCAGGGACTGTTTCCCATCAGCTGCTCTTCCCACACTCACTGCCCGCTCCCTCAGGACTCACCCCTGGAGATTGACTCCCCTTTCCCACTCCACTACTCCCACCACCACTAGTGGGGGCCCTGTGCTCCCCCTCTGCTTCCCACCACTACCAATGGGGACTTTCTGCTTCTCCCTCCCACCCCCAGCACAGGATACCCTGTGCTCCCCCATCACCACCACTGGGGACCCTATGCTCTCTGCTCACATCCTGACTGACCCCTTCCTTCCCTGCCCTACCCTCAGAGGCCCTACACACAGCCCCTCCTCTTTGTCCTGGGCCAGCATCGACCATGCTGCTGCTAGACCCCAGCAGGCTAGGCTGTGCGAGCCCCCTTCTTCAGAGCTGTCAGACTCAGTTTGAATCACCACCCTCGCTTCTCACTGGAGGAGAGCCCCCATGACCCTAGTGCCCAATTGGAGGGATCACGGCTAGGACATGCCTCCTCAGCTCCTCATTGGAGGAGCCATCCCCCTCCTCCTGTGGGTTAAAGGCTCTGTTGCTCCTTATTGGCCCAGGGTGGCTGGGGCATGTGCCACAAGCAGACCTCTAGTACGAAACTCCCCCTGCCCTCCCTAAATGGCACCCCTGCCACCAATACTTTCATACCAGAATAAGAGTGCCCACACAGGGGTTATACCAGTACATCTATATCAGCATGTCACAGGTTCACCTGAACCAATGGACCATTTCATGAGGTGAGCTCCCTTCAAGTCAATTGATGACCAACTCAGAATGGCCAATTGGACTTTAAATTCTACAAAGTAAACCAAAATCAGTCTTCTGCTGACTCAGTCAAAGAGGTCCAGCTCTCCTTAATCTCTTGGGTTCCAACAGGGGAGATCCTTCCTCCCCAATATTAGCTTCACCTAGAACTGTCCCTAGAAGAAGCAGCCAGTCCTTTTTATCTTCCCTGCTCCCAGCCCTTCTAGCCACTGGAGGAGCAAATCTTGTTGGGTCTGCCAGCAGCTGATCCTGGGTGGGCTCTGTAGGCAGTTCTTGGAGGTCTAAACTCACTCTTCTACCTCAACAGGACACCTTCTTCAGGCAGGGTGTGCAGAGGGCAGTTAATGCCTGGTGCAAACAATGTACCTGGTAAAACCTTCCTGTGTAGACAAGGCCTAAGTCATTTAGGTGCTTTTGAAATTTTTACTACAAGAAGCTGTATCCAGCTAACTTCTCATCCCCCTCGAGCCTTGTTCCCTCTAATGACAAACTCAGGGTCTCAGCTCTGTCTGCAGCCCTGATACAACAGCTGTCTGTCTACTTCCTGTTCCTTTTAGTGTGACAAACCACACTGATAGATGGGGTAATCAAAATCCTGGAGCATGACACTGGTGTCTGAGAGCAACTTTAGATTCATTGAGGGTCAAAGCATGTGCAAATAAATAGGAAGCAAGCAGCAGTAGCATACAGGATCCCAGCACAGATTTGATTAAAGCCCATATCATCCCCTCCCATGGTGTAACCATATAGGAGTCTGCAAACCCAGTGAGGAGAGGGAGGATGATCTGGTGTTAAGGCACTAGAATGGCACTCAGCAGGTCCAAGGTCAACTTTCAGCTGTACCACAGACTTCCTGTGTGGCCTTGGTCAGGTCATTTAATCTTTCTGTGCTCAATTCCCTATCTGTGAAATGGGGGTACTACTTCCCCAGTCCTCAGGGGTGTCATGAGGCTATATGCATTAATGTTTTGGAGGTGTTAGATAGTATGGCAATGGTGGCCATAGAAATAACTAGATAGAGATTCCCCTGACAGAATTCCCACTGGGATTGTATGCTCTGAGTGAAAAGTTTATAGAAGGATCATTCTGCAAAATGCATGGCTGTTAGGGCAGCCACTGGAGCCCAATGCCTCTGCACTACCCCTCAGCATATTCTGACAGCACAAGACCTGAACTGCCAGCCTCTCACCTTGCCTGTGGCAGCCCCGGGGCCTCCACCCCTCTCTGAGGTTCATCAGTTGGAAGGGGCTGCATGCAAAGCTAATACACCTCTACCTCAATATAACATGACCCGATATAACACGAATTCGGATAGAACATGGTAAAGCAGTGCTCCGGGGGGGCGGGGCTGCGCACTCCGGTGGATCAAAGCAAGTTTGATATAACGCGGTTTCACCTATAACACGGTAAGATTTTTTGGCTCCCAAGGACAGCGTTATATCGAGGTAGAGGTGTACCAACGGTCATTATTAAGTTATGTGCAGCTTTCCTGCAGGCTTTATGGGAAATGGTGCTTTGTCCTGACAGCCCCCAACAGAAAGATCCAAAATTGAGGTTGTTGGTTTTCCCTATTGTCCCAAAAAATCAATATAACTGAAAAACCAGGAGTTGAACTCCTCTTGCCCAAAAACAAGTTGTGCGTTCTTACAGAAAGACTTAGAGTTATAACCTGCACAATGGCTAGGACAATCCCGTTTTTAGCCATGATGCCCTGCAACGTGATATACCTCCCAGCGGGGCATCATATATACTATCTTATCTCCTAGACACAAACCACCAGTTACGCAACAAACTGAAGAATGAAGAGGAATTGTGGCCAAAGAACATTCACTTACTCAACATGGATTACACAAGAGTGACATTGCACCTACCTTGTGAATGACAGTGTAACAGCTGCCATCTTGGCTGACACACTGGGGATTAAACTGGGGAAGTCCACAGCTAAAAGCAGGAGCTGTTACAGTTTGAGATAAAGAGACAACTCATCTTAGCTTGCTGGCGCTATAACAGATTTACACATAGAGCTGAGCTGGAATGAGATTTTTCGTTCTGCAAAAATTTCCAAGATTTGGGGGGAAAAATTAGTTCTGTAGTGGAATGAAAAACAATAATCTCAGATTTTTCACAGAACAGCTGCTTGGCTTCCTGGCCAGCAGCCAAGGAGCTGAGTTACCCACCTCCACTCCAGGAGGGCAGCCCAAGAAGCCAGGCAGGTGGGGAACCAGCCATCTGACTCCCCGAGTAGCCAGCCAGATGGAGAACTGGTCACCATCTTGCTGGGGAGCTGGTGTCCCTGAGTCCTCTGGGTCCTAGGGAGCCCTGGAACCATGACAGCCCACCTAGTGAGCTGCTAAGGAGCTGGGGAGCCCTGGGGACCCTCACTCCAAGGCAGCCTGTCTGGGAAGCTGACCCAGAGCCAGAGACTCTATAATCCCTGCAAGGTCCGACTCTACTCATATGGTCTGCAGATTGGGCACAGAGATGGATCGGTACCACACACTGACCAATGGGTTACACTAGCGTAAGTCTCAACTAAGAAAAAAGTTAAAATGTGTTTTAACCAACACATTTTAAATGCCTAGCATAGGCAGAACACGGATTTTCATGTGTATTAGCCAGCTGAAGGCCTAGGTTTTATCTCAATCAGCCGACACAGGTCAAAATACAGCGTGTCCTGCCTACACTAGGCGTTTAAAGTACGTTTGTTCAAATAGGCTAGCTACTATCTTTTTAAAAACACCTTTTTGCTAGTCTAGACATCTCCCAAATGAGTAAGCTAGGCCTCCTGCTGACTGATTTAAACTACAAATGGTGCACATTTGTGCATGCAAAGCAAATGAATTCAGATACATGTGTAAAAGTGGTCAGACAAAACGATATGGTTTTCTTGATTCATAAAAGTGGTAGCCCTGTGTGTGTTTGTTCTGCTAAAGAAGCAGTTTTGTCTGAATGAAGCACAGACCACTAGAAAAAATACATGTAAGATAGGACATTGTCTCTTGGGCTGTCATGTGCTATGCAGAGAAAGAGTTTCCCTATTGGATAAAACCCACATAATCCACAACATTCAGTGCCTTTTGGCAGAGTGAGGGCAGCTATAAGCCCAAACTCTGTGCATTTTCCTTTAAGAACACCTTGTGTCAGCTAGCTTGTGAGCCCTCCCTCCTGTCCTCATTTCAGTGTTTTCCCTCAGCATTCTCAGCTGAATCACTCTTGCATCATTGACATCACTGTGGGCAGCTTTCCATATAGAGGTGTGGCAAATGGTGAGACCTCCAGCTCAGTCATAGTCAAGTGGGGATGAGCAGTGAGTCTTTGCCAAAGCCCAGAATTAGAGTTCTGTAGGGACTTGTGCAATTTTTGCATCCTGAATCAAGATTTAAGCTTAAAAAAGAGCAGATCTGGGATTCCCCTTCACATTGGCTGCACATATTGTGTTTCATGAAACAGATCCTTTAGTCTCTGGAGCTGAAGGCATTTGTATTCAAATCCTTATTTAGACTCTAATGCTATTTAGTACTGGATACAGGGATTTTATACTGGAAATGGCACAGTTGACTTTACTATTGCCCAAACACACAATTAAAGCTTTAAGATGTTGTTTCCTCTCCATTGTGTTTACATTGTCCCCGATACCCTCTCAGAAACCCTCTGCCACATTTACTCTGCTAATAACATTTACTCTGCCCAGTGTCTCTCCTCCACGTTCTTTTCAAGACTTTCACCAGAATGCAAATGATGTAAATACACATAAAATGGTTATTGTTAGTTCAGGTGCCACTTACAGTACTTTGAATTTACTTAAACATATGCCACAAAAGTATATATTATACCACCACTATACACAAAATTGTGTCAGGCATTCCCATTGTAAAGCCCTCTTTTCAGGAGTTAAACATCTTTACTGATTATAACAATACATTGCTCTTATGGCTTTGCTACATTAGAAAATGTGAACTTGGTCAAATATGGTTGTGAAAAGTGAAGTTAGCGGACACCATCACCGGTGTAGGCAGGCCAAATTGTGACCAGTCAGTCAGCATTGTGTCAGCTAACTCCATGCATCACAATTTTGTTGAACTTGATAAGTGTGTAATATAGACAGACCCTTGTAGAAAACCTGTCATCCAGAGATCTCAACGTGTTTTACAAGCAATAACGAAAGCTGATACTATATGAAATAGGTACATGTTTCTGCTTCACATATCGATTATCTGTAAAACATGTACAGAGCAGAGGTATGTGACTCACTCAGCTACACCACAAGTGAGTGACAGAGTCAAGAACAGAACGACGAAGTGGGTATTCGCCCACGAAAGCTCATGCTCCAATACGTCTGTTAGTCTATAAGGTGCCACAGGACTCTTTGCTGCTTTTACAGATCCAGACTAACACAGCTACCCCTCTGATACTTAAGAACAGAACTGACTCCCAAGGCCCTATCCGACAACTAAACCACACTTCCTCCAACAATGCACTGGGGGAGAGGTTCCCTTAGAGGCCCCAAGACCAGAAGCAAATTTATTTAAATCCTAAAATGGTTAATACATTCAAAGGATTAGCTTCAATCTTGTTTTATTCTCAAACTAACTCACCATTCTTACTTATGGTAAATCTCACCTATGGGAGCTTTCAAAAGTTAACCAGCAAAGAAATCCTTCCTAAGCCTATGTTCTGTGCAGATTTAAATGTTGTGTCAGTGTTTGCAGTGAAATATAGCACCATCATTTCTCTCAAGTGTGGAAGGGAGAGTAAGTTTATGAAGAGTTGATCACAGGAATGGGGCCAAACTGAGTTTGAGTTCACAGAAAGGATATGCTTGTTTTTCCCTTGGAAAAAATACAGAGTAGGGATGAGATTAAAATTCGCTTCATATTCACTGTGTAGTGTAGACAAAGAATAGCATTGTTCTAGGTCCAGTGGCATTCCAAAAAAAGCACCCCAAAGTGCTGGTTCCCAAGTTCTGAGGCTTCCAACTCAGCTGGGACATCCAGGCTCCTGGTTCTCCTTCAGCCCCCCCGGCCAGGAGTCGGGCAACCCAGCTGGCCTGGGAGTCAGGAAGCTTTGAGGTTCTGGCTCCAAGGCACTCAGCATGGCAGGCTGCCCCAGAGCCACAGACCCTGGAAGGTCAGGGATCCCAAGCTCCAGGGAAGTTTGCATTGTAGGGCTGACATGGACCCTGGAAGCCTATGCTACAGAGGAGCCAGGGAGTGAGCTGGAAGGAAACCAAGCAGGTTTCAAAACCCTGCCTGGTTCCATTAGAAATTAGTTGAAATTGAACCATTTCTATTCAATATTTTTATTTAAATAAATGGGCAAATTATGATGAAAAAAACCTTTTCATCTGAATTTTTCCAGCCAGCTCTGGTCACATGGCTCTTGATGTTAGTAAAGCTGGAGAAATGCTGCAAAACATTGTCCATGAGTACTTGTTTGAATTTTAAAATGAATTCTTGTGGACTTGTACACCACTACCTCGATATAACGCCACCGGATATAACACAGATTTGGATATAACGCGGTATAGCAGCGCTCCGGGGCGGGGCAGGGCTGCGCACTCCGGTGGATCAAAGCAAGTTCAATATAACACGGTTTCACCTATAACGCGGTAAGATTTTTTGGCTCCCAAGGACAGCGTTATATGGAGGTAGAGGTGTACTTGCATTGCGTGAAAGTTCCAGTTAATAAGCTTACTGGCAGGAATGTTCTCAGAAACACAGAATTTTAAAATGAATGCTGTACAATATTTCCAGAAAGCAATTTTTGAATTAATAGGCACAATAAATCACAACACCAGAGTCCTGATTTTAGCAGCTAAATTCATCCCATCAGGGGACCGACTCATACCATGTGACTTGTATGACCAATCAAAACAGCTCTAATGTTAAATACAGCTAACTACTTGATAACACACAAATTGCAAAGTATTAATTGCAGAAATTTAGGGAATAGTTATGAATAAATACATTCAAGATTATTAGAATTTGCTTGCCAACAATCTGTGATAGAACAAGTTAGGATTTTTGTCAAGTAAATTATTCACTGTGAATTATTTGCCCAGCTCGGGATATTAATTTATACATTCATCTTCATGTATTTGATACACAAAAAATGTTTCTGTTAACCAAAGCGAACATCACAGCACTGTTGGGAAGATAATTTTGTCAATGATTACTTCCTTTATATATGAAATTGGGATCAAAACAATAGGGTTCTGATTTTTCATCTATTTTTAGTATATATTTAGTATATTATAATATACTTCTCCATTGATAGTGATGAAATAATTGCAATAGACATGCTATGAATTTACAACAGAGTGACATCTTCAATGCTTTGATGAAATATTTTTTCCACAACTGCTTTGTCTTCTTCAATCTTCATATTGATTTGGGCTGTAATCCCCCCTGCACTGCACACACATCCACACCCGCCCCACACACACCCCCCAACAAAGCCCAACTACACAACATTAGTGAGGGGGAACTCTATGGCAGAGACAGAGCACAGTGGATTTGAGCTAGGGCTGTTCAAATATTTTCCATCAAAACTGTTTTCATGGAAAGTTTGGGCTTTGATTAAAAAAACATTTTCACAGAAAGTGTCTGTGTTCCCTGGAAAATATTAATACGTAGTTGAAAAACCAAACACTCAAAAACTGATTTTTTTTGTTTTTGCCAAAAACAAACATATTTCAGTTCAAAATAAGCACTGGTTTTCAATATTTTGCCAAAAAGTCAGAATTCACCACAACAAATAATCTATTTTCTGATCAGTTCTAATTTATGCCTGAATCATAGGCACGCTCCGTCACAGCTCCTCTGCAGCCTCCAGTCCAGCATCTGGGCTGGTACAGTGGACATTGTTCTTCTGCCTGGTTTTTGGGTCACTGTGTCTACAAAAGTGTAGATTCAGCAGCATCTGTTCATTTTCCAGCCAAGGCCCAATGAGGTGGCCTATTTAAGACTGGCATAAAGACCTGCTTTTTAGAGTTCTCCAGTACTGGTATACATCCTAATAATCCCAAACCACACCACCATCCACACACAAATGGCTAACATTGTTGGAGGACCTTACACACACCCCATACATGAGTGAATTTCACTCTTGATTGACTAGAAGCCATTGTTTAGTATTTGGCTTCCTATGAAGAAGTCCTATTCAGCCATTTCTAGAGGTCTTACAGCTCATTTAGAGTTCAATCATCATCTGCGGTATAATAAAACAAACTGCAGTCAGGTAATCTCTTAATAAATGAAAATTTGCAATAAAACTATGTGAGCACCACAGAGACATGGAAAGGATGAATAACCTAAAGGTACCAGCCCGAACAAATGCACTGTACATATATTGCCTACATTAGTACTGATTCTTATATCCAGGAATCCTTGATGATGATTTTTCCATCTAAAACACAGAAAATTATCATAATGGCATAATTTGTGCCGCATAATTAAATAATACTGGCATTTTTATTATAAACCCCTTTATAGGAGTCTATAAATTACTTTTAAATGTATGCTGTAGCCTAAATTTGGACACATGTATTCTGTAAATTGTAATGAACATTCACTCAACTGCCTTTCTTTGTAGAGGAGGTCAAGTTCTTAGGTTTATTTGTTGTTGTTTTGTTTTGGGGGGGTTCCCTAAATGCATAGGTGAAATCATATAAGTCTAAAATGAGTTTTGTTTCAAATTAAGGAAAACAGAAGAGAACAAAAGCAGAGTTTTCATGAGAGAGAGAAGTATAGTGTGTGTGCTTCCTCCATACAGTATGCTGCAATTCTGAGAACAAAATGGCTGCTGTGTCTGTATAGGAATAGTGGGCTTAAACATTTAAAAAATGCAGTAAAGAGACAACAAAGCCACATAGTGCACTGGCAAGGCCGGCCCTAGACCAAATGGCAAGAAGTGTCTTTGGCGACCGCCCCCCTCCATCACCCCATGAGACCCCTCCATCCACAGCCTCCCTCCTGTCCTCCACACTCTCCCTCTTGAAACCCTCCTGCCCGCTGTTCACTGAATCCCTCCTTACCTGCCCCCACTCCGGTGGGGGAGGAGGGTGGAGGAGAGGAGAGATGCAGAGAGTGTGAGCAGTGGGGGCCTTGCAGGGGAGGAACATGGAGCGCACGAGTGGTGAGGGCCTCACAGGGGAAGGGGTGGAGGAGAGGAGGGATGTGGTGGCCTCAGGGCGGGGGGGAGAGGAGGGATGCAGTGAGCAGCAGCGAGGAGGCGGAGGGCCAGGGGCAGGGCCTGGAGTGGAGCAGGGGTGGAGTGTGGATAGGGCCGCAGGTGGAAGAGGGGGGACAGGGAGCTAGCTTTCCCTAGGAGAAGCTTCACCTGCCACCTATGGGCGGTCTGCATGCTCATGCACCACTGGAGAAGGAGGGAGATATGGGTATATTGGGGCATGGTCAGAGGGGTGCATGCAGCACAGATGTACAAAGACAAAACTCTTTGGGGAAAGCAGCAGGCTTTGTCTGAACATCTTCTCTCCCTATTCTGCAGTGGTGGTGGGCTTTGACCTGGCTGTACACCAGGGACTGCAGAACTTAGTCCTTCAACTTTGTGATTTCTGTGCACATTTCCTAGAGTGCTCAGCTTGCCTCAAATCATACCTGTCTTCTGCAAGATTTGGCCCAGGGACCTTATTTTGAGTTTGAACTCACAGCCCTTTCCCGTGTAGGATCCATGGGACTTCTCAGGCGAGGAAGGGCAGCAGGGGCAGGCCTTTCCTCTTTGCATGCTGTTTGTTTTTATTGAGTTTTGCATATCACAGCAAGACAAGACTTCAGTATGAGTAAAGGCAGCTGAAAACAAACAAGCAGAGCCAAATGCAGGGTCCCCTCTAGACACTCCAAACAGGCTCCTGTTGGTGTTTCTTTAAAGGAACATTAGAATAAGGCCAGTCCTCGCTTATAGACAGCCTCCCAACCTGAAGCAAATACTCACCAGCAACCGCACACCATACAACATAAACACTAACCCAGGAACCTATCCTTACAACAAAGCCCGATGCCAGCTCTGTCCACATATCTATTCAAGTGACACCATCATAGGACCTAATCACATCAGCCACGCCATCAGGGGCTCGTTCACCTGCACATCTACCAACGTGATATATGCCATCATGTGCCAGCAATGCCCCTCTGTCATGTACATTGGCCAAACCGGACAGTCTCTACGCAAAAGAATAAATGGACACAAATCTGACATCAGGAATCATAACATTCAAAAATCAGTGGGAGAACACTTCAACCTCTCTAACCAGTCAGTGACAGACTTGAAGGTGGCAATTTTGCAACAAAAAAACTTCAAATACAGACTCCAAAGAGAGACTGCTGAACTCGAATTCATATGCAAATTAGATACAATTAACTTAGGTTTAAACAGAGACTGGGAATGGTTGGGTCATTACACTAATTGAATCTATTTCCCAATGTTAAGTTCTCCTCACACCTTCTATGGGTCATCTCAATTATCACTTCAAAAGTTTTTTTTCTCCTGCTGATGATAGCTCATCTCAATTGATTAGACTCATCCTGTTGGTATGCATACTTCCACCTTTTCATGTTCTCTGTATGTATAAATATCTCCTGTATGTGTGTTCCATTCTATGCATCCAATGAAGTGGGCTGTAGCCCACAAAAGCTTATGCTGAAATAAATTTGTTAACGAGTAATGAACAATGGGAAACTGACACTTGTTTGCATACAGTGACTTTTATATGCAATTCTGATCACTTTCATACTAACATAGCAAGCTCCACACACCATATAGTACAGTGTAACCACTGGAGACCGTGTATTGAACCAAATTCAGTGCTGACTCACACCCACTGCAATCCTATGAAAGTCCTTGGGATTGCACGGACTGCAGATCAGCTCTGAATTCAGGCCATTGTGTCAAACATCCAATTGCTAACCCCTTCATAATACCAGCTGATAATCCTAGCTGAAAACAAACAACCCTTGAAATGCTTATCAGTATTCCCAACCCCATTCCAGTACCTCAAACATCAGGAGGACGACTCTTCCAGTGCACAGTTCTACACACAACCTCCCTCCCGTCCCAACCAAGTCAGGAAGCATTGATTAGGGGTTTATTCAAAGAGCCCTGGCTCCCTCTACAATGCCTGCTGCAGAAGGCCCATAGAACAACCTCCCTGCAGCTTTGGGGAGGCGGAAGTGGTGAAGTTAAAGTACAGGCCCCTTCGTCCCCATGGTCCTGCCCTCAGGCATGAATTTATTGGTGGATGAATATGTGCAGTGCCCGATAGAATTTGGCCTTGTGTTTGAAGACAAAAAAAAAAAAATGCCCATAATGGCACACAAGTTCTATCCCAGGCTCTGCCACTGATTTCCTGAGTGACCTAAGGCAAAACACCTGGAATCTCTGTGCCTGTTTTCCTACCTGTACATAGAACACAAAGATACGATCTGCTTTTGGGGACAGGTGCAAGAACTATGGGTGGAAAGTGCCACATGCTGTTAAATGGCACTAGGCACACCAGTGGCCAGGTGCTTTTTGAAGACCGGTGCCCTGCTCAAGAATGACCTATCCGAGAGCATATTAGGAATTTCAAGCCCTGGCACCTTCAAATTAGAATAGCACTGAATGTGTCATTTTATTATTAAAATTATGTATTTACTTATTTATAAAAGCAGCAAAGATCCCTGTGGCACCTTATAGACTAACAGACATTTTGCAGCATGAGCTTTCGTGGGTGAATACGACGAAGTGGGTATTCACCCACGAAAGCTCATGCTGCAAAACATCTGTTAGTCTATAAGGTGCCACAGGATTCTTTGCTGCTTTTACAGATCCAGACTAACACGGCTACCCCTCTGTTACTTATTTATGTTATTGACATACGTGTATTCCTGTAGTGCCTAGGAGCCTTAGCCATGGTCTAAGACCGCATTGTGCTAGGCCCTGCACAAAGAAACAATAAAAAGATGGTCCCTAAGAGCATACCAAAAGACAACAGATGACTAGCCAGATAGATGGGGAGTACAAGGAGAAATTGGTCAGCATGGTGGTCTCTGCACACCAGAGGTTGTTGTCAAGTTTTTTGCAGGCATCACAGCAAAGGAGAGTTTAGAGGAGGGATTTGGATGTGGATAACGAGCCATAGCACCACATTAATAAAAAGACACACATGCAGCCTGGCTTGCCTCCAAGTACCTTCAGAAAAGCTAAGATCAATCATTTAAAAACAAAAATTAAAATGAAAGCTACAGGAGAGAGCTCCTCCGCTCAACTTTTTAACCTGCATGTTACTGCTTGCTGAATAAACATCCTCTCTTTTTAATCTCTTTGTGCTGCGCCACCCTCATGACCAACAAAAGCAAAAGCTTTTCTTCAGATCAGATTATGAAAAAAATTATGAACAAAACATTTAAATAATTTCTCCCTGGTTGCACTAAGAACTTTAGAAAAACGGAATAGATTATCTGGTGTGTGGCAGCCCCTTTGTATCTTTTTGGTAGCACAAAGTGGCCAGGAAGCAGCTAGATCTGGATGGCTGAGAATTCCTGCAGTGCTAGAGAAATCTCAGCTGGCCCAGAGCCAGAGTGCCTCACCCCCCAGCCCTAGGGGAAAGCCCATTAGACAGGGAGGGGTGGGTCTAGAAAACCACCGCACTGTTGCCAATGCTTGCTGTTTTATTGCAAGTCTCATGATACTGGATGTTTTTCTTCAAGCACCAACTCATGGAGTCATGTGCATAGGAAAGTATTGCAGCTTTCATTTGTCAAAAGTCTTCATGGTTATGGAGAAAAGCTTGAAAACAGGACCCGAGTGCTGTCTGTAGGTTTAAAAACAAAACAAAACAAAAACAAAACAAAAAAAAACAGAAAGAAATTAAAAATAACCCAAAATGTATTGTGCTTTTTAAAAAAAGAAAAAAAAACTCTCGTGATTGCTAAGCCAATATCATGATTGGGGCGGGGGAGGGGGGGACTCAGATTTTTGAATTCTTGGGGTAGGCAATACTGGAAGTGCTACATTCTATCTAGCCTCCCTGTTGGTGAGTGGACTTTTTGGGGACTTCCTGGCATAGGTTAGAATAGCACCTAGGATGATTTCCCTGCACTAGGCCAGGGCCGGCAATGACCAGCCCTGGATCGGGAAATCAGCACAGGCTTATTACATTGACTTTATGGAAATTACTCACAGTAGCAGTATTGCCAATCACAAGAATTCAAAAATCATGAGTCAGGCCCCGCAAAACCATGAGATTGTCTTAGCAACTAGGAGATAAATAGTTTTGGGGGTTGGGTATTTGCCTTTTTAGAGCCATATAGTCCATCTTTTCTCCATAACCAGGAGCACTAGAAACTTGCTGTCAAAGAGTGGCTGGCAAAATGAAGCAGGTCCAGCTTCGCTGTGCTAGAACAGGTGATCCCAGATTGGCCAATGAATGGGGCGTGTCATCATCTGGGGCTATAAAGAGCCAGGCTCCCAGTAAGGAAGGGGTACAGGAGCAGCAGGAAGTTCCCTGGGAGAGGCTGCCAGAGTTCCCTGGGAGGGGAGGCAGTGGAAGAGAATCTCCAGGGAGAAAGCCCTGGGAGGTGGCACTCAATAGGGAGGCCACTGACCTGTCCAACTGATGGTCCTCTTTTGAGATGGTTGTCCCCCCTCTGGTACTGGACATGGTTTGTCCGGTATTGGACAGGGAAAACGTGCTCTGCCTCCTCCAACTCTTAAAAATGGCACCCCCCCATGCTGTGTAGGAGGTCATGCCAGTGGGGGTGGGGCGCTTTTAAAGATGGTCCCCTCCCTTGCGGCCTGACCTCGCACACAGCATCATGCTGGTGGGGGGCGGGTAACTCTGGCAGGGGCGTGTTCAGAAGTACCAGAATGTCTGATATTCTGTGAACATGTGAGTGGCCACCTCAGTGAAAAAGCAAGAACGAATCCTGCAGGAAGGCAAAGGGGAAAGTCCACTGAAGCTGTTGCCCAGGGTGGGCTGAGGAACTATTTTTGTGCTTTGCTTACATTTGGGAAATAAAACTGGGCCTGGAAAGAGACTCTGGGTGTGGCAGTGGGTACTTCATGGGCTAGTGATGAGCCAGCACTTTACACTTGTTTAATTTTTTCAAATGAAAGCTGAGATTCTCACACAACTCCATAATTCCAGGAGCTGGGACTTTAAGAAAAAATACCAAATATCACAATACCTGCAATAAAATTGCAAGAGCTGGCAACACTGTGTAGTCAGAGTCACACTCAGTAGCCAGCCTTGGTAGGATAAGGCCCCATTATATGTCACTAGCACAAGAGTATGGACAATGTTTGCTTATTTCCCCTTTATATTTGATTTTAATTTTTTAACCCACGCTAGACAAAGAAGACTATAAACCACCTCATAGAATCACCAGGGCCTTGGGGCTAATCTACACATTAATTATACTGATATAGTTAAAACAGTAGATCTTTAAAGGGCTACAAAGCCCGCAGTGTGGCTGCAGTTCCACCAGTGTAAATATGATTATGCTGGTCGAGCTTGTTCCCATATGGAAAGGGGAATCAGCTAAAGTATATAAGGCACCTTTATACCAGTACAACTGTGCTCACACTAGGGGTTGTACCGGTATAATTATTTTGGTAAAAAATCCCACCACTAACCAAATAGCTATGCCTCTACAAAAACTGCCTGTGGGCTAGAGCTTAAGTACCCTTGTTGACTGTGCCCGTTTTCTAAGAAAAGGCTCCTGGCTTTCAGCCTTGTGTAGAACTTTATTTTCAGCAGATACTCAAGATAACGCCTTTGTTCTAGCAGAAGCTCATGCTCTTGACGCAGTGCCCAGGGACCAGTGCCTGCCGATGGGGGGGGGGGGCGGGAGGGCGGAGTGAGGGCAGCCAGCTTCAGCAGTGTTACTGAGCATGCTCAGTCCGTGTGAGCATGCTCTTACAAGCCAAGCAGCAAATCTGGGGGGAGGGGCAGCTCTCTGTTTTTTGCTGCGCCAAGCATGGCAGTCAGGCGGCCTTCGGTGGCGCACCTGCAGGCAGTCCGCTGCTAATGTGGATTCGGCAGCGTTTCTGTGGGAGGTCCACCGGTCCCGCGCCTTCGGCGTGCCTGCCACCGAATTGCCACCGAAGCCGCGGGACCGGCGGACCTCCCGCAGGCATGCCACTGAAGGCTGCCTGACTGCTGCCCTCTCAGCGACCGCAGGCTGCCCCCCGCGGCTTGCCACTCCAGGCACGCGCTTGCTGTGCTGGTGCCTGGAGCCATCCCAGGGAGTGGGGGTTACCCTGCATGCCCCCCACGCATCCCCTATTCTATTTCATTATTAAGACATCTCCAGTGAGAGCTGCTAATGTCACATGGGGAAAATTTGGACCTGGGTAAAGTTTAAAACGAACAGAGTGAAAAAAGGAATGGGCCAAAAAATTCAATTCCACTCAAAGTCATGCAAAGCTGCCTTCACGGTAAATTTACTTTGGATGGGGGTGATAAATGGCCAGTCATCAAACGTCAAGAGAATGTGATGTCCATGTCGGGAGAAAGGGCTAGCATAGACTCAGCCCAGCTGGGAGCTGTGCACAGAAACAGGTAAACAAACTTCTGCTCCAGGGCCTGAAATAGTGATTTTTTTTTCACCCTCATTCAGGTTTATCAGCATCACAGTGGCTTTTAGGGTGACTAGACAGCAAATGTGAAAAATCAGGATGGGGGTGGGGAGTAATAGGTGCCTATATAGGAAAAAGCCCCAAATATCGGGACTGTCCCTATAAAATCAGGACATTTGGTCACCCTAGTGGCTCTATTCAGTTTTGCTGATAAATACTTTAAAGTCCAGGTTCACAGCTTTTAACTTGTACAGGACTGGTGATTGCAAGGGGAACCCATGTCTATTTAATCTGAGTCCTCTAAAAAGGCAGATTAAAGGGGGCTGCCTAGCCCTCCCATTCTCCCCCAAAGGGAGCATCTCATGAGTTGGGAGTACTTAGTGCCTGGCAGGATTGTGCCCCCAGTGAGAATCTTTCTAAAACACTGCCAAGAAAAGCTATTTAGTACCAGTCTAGCATTCATACCCTATGCCAACAAAGCTGCTTCCAGAAACCAGTACGTGTTAGCTGATTTTCAGCCTTTTGTGGCCTTTGTTATGCAGGAGGATGATCCTTGCTGGCCTTAAAAATCTATGAATCATAATGTGCCCAGGAAGTTACTCTTACCCTGAAGCCCTACCCTTTGGATGAGGCTATAACAGTAGTGCTTACCTCTAATGGTGCATCACACCACATCAGAGCTGTATCTTGAATGATGCATGGCTCCAGAAATGATGCAGACAAAAGGATCGGGTTTGGGTTCAGTCTAATCACAGGATGAAAGAATTGTCTTTGCCAAGATGATACTTGGCATCCAAATTTGGCCAAGATCTGAAATGAAATTTCTCAGCCCTGCATGTTGAACAGTTTGATGGCTTTCCAAGAACACAGGGGAACAAGGGATGTTTTCTACAACTTTTGTTTGCCTCCTAGAAGGATTGCCAGTGTATTTTAGGGACAACAATCAAACAGCCACAGATCTTAATGCTCTACTAGAACTCAGATTGGGGTATAGACTGACCAGTGAAGTAGTATTATCGCCAGTGAAGGTTTCTCAAAATCAATATGCATTAGTATTGTCTATTCCAGCTCAAATCTATTATCCCAATGGCACTGCCTACCTCCATATCTGAGAGTATGTCCACACTACCTGCCGGATCGGCGGGTAGCAATCGATCTATCGGGGATCAATTTATCGCATCTCGTCTAGATGCGATAAATTGATCCCTAAACGCACTCCCGTCGACTCCGGAACTCCACCAGGGCGAGAGGCGGAAGCGGAGTCGATGGAGGAGCCGCGGCCATCGATCCCGCGCTGTGAGGACGGGAGGTAAGTGGATCTAAGATATGTCGACTTCAGCTACGCTATTCTCATAGCTGAAGTTGCGTATCTTAGATCGATCCCCCCACCCCCACCCCCAGGGTAGACCAGGCCTTAGTCAGATGCCTTATAAATTTTACCTGGTTCTGTATATTAGGTATGCAGGAGAGCACCTCTGCTCTTTCACCATCCTCTTATTGCCAGTCTAGTATATGGAAGAACCACTGCTGCCTCCGAGTCAAAGGAGAGTGAAAGATCAGTTTGTCAGGAAGCAAAACAATCCATCAGGAACTGACACAGCGAGATTTGAGGGGAGGGGGAATATCTATACTGCTTGTCTGGTTAGAAGGATGGGAGCGATTAATACAGAATATCAAGTAACAGCCACTGTAGGCCAAAGATTTCCAGTGCCTTGCTCAAATTGCTGTACTTTTCTGTAATTGATTATTTCCTTTCCATGTCTGCAATACATGGAGGCTGTCTGATGTGATACAAGTTAAACAGGTATCTGAAGACTAGGGGCTTGGCTACACTTGCAGGTGTAGAGGCTGGAAGGTAAACCAGCCTTCGGAGACTGCAGCAGGGAAAACGCTGCCATGTGTTTACACTGTCAGCTGCAAGCGTGGCCACATTAGCAGCTCTTGCAATGCCACAAAGAGCAGTGCATTGTGGTAGCTATCCCGGTGTGCAAGTGGCTGCAGCGTGCTTTTCAAATGGGGGTGGTGATGGAATGTGTTGTGTGTATGTGGGGGGAGTGTGTTTTTGGGGGCAGAGAGTGTGTCAGCATGCTGTCTTGTAAGTTCAGACAGCAGCAGATCCCCCTCCCATCACCTCTCTCTCTCACACACACTCACAGCAGCAGCATTCCACAGTAATGCTTTGCTTTGTCCCGGAGCAGCTAAGCATGCCGGCTGTCAGAAATGGAGCTTTGAAAGGGGATATCCGCATGCCTTCAGCCAAGTTCAAAACAATGACAAGAGTGGCCACTTGACTTCAGGGGATTATGGGACGTTTCTGGAGGCCAATCACAGCGCAGTTATGCAACATGTCATCCACACTGAGACCCAGGCATTTCAGCTGGGGTGCAGCAAGCTTTATGCTTCTTGTGGAGGTGGATTACCCATGAGCACTCCAGCTGCAGAGTCCAGGTGCTCTACGTGCCTTGCTAGTGTGGACACCTCAGGAGTTAGGATGCCCAGGGCTGATTTAATGTGCTCTAACTTGCAAGTGTAGCCAAGCCCTGGGTAGGTCTATCCCTGCACCCATCATTTTCCACAGTTCACTCATTCATTTCTTTTCAGCGTAATGAAAGGTGTTAGTTTCCTAACTAAGAAGCTTGCTGCATCCAGCATAGATAAATCCAGAATGCCACAATGTTTTCTGCACTTCAACAGGCACCATTAAAATTCTCTTCCAGAAGCCGTACTAGTGGGATACTGAAGCCATGAGCAGCAGTGAATTTAATTCATATCACTGAACCACAGCACAAGCATGTGTGTGAGAGACTAGAAGACAGTATTTTATGTGTCAGTTAAGAAATCCTGCATCACCACATGGACATCATACTGCTTCAAAGACCCAGAGTAGCTTCTTAAAGGCACACACATACATCAGTAAATCCTCTTCAATTCTTTATATATTGCCATTTAAGAGGAAATCACCATTGCAATGACAAAAGAATGTTTGAAGCTGAATCAGTATAAAAAAAAATCAGTATTTGATGTCAATTTTTCTTCTATAGAAATAGTTTAGATCAAAAGGGTGAAAGATTCCATCTGACTGTTTTAGAACAGGGTACGGCTCATTTAAAGGAAAATAAAGGAAAACTTAGAGGCCTGCCAACTTCAGCAGCTATTCCTTAAACCAAGAGACACTGCAGGTCAGGTATACACTGTAATGCCCCCCACCCCTTTCCACACACACATCATTGTATAATAATCAATTTACGGCAGGCTTGTGTGGACAGGCCTGATGGGCAACACACATTTTCACTGCTGCCCAGTCTACCAGGTCTGGTACTTCAGTGGGATTTCAACTTGCATAAAACAAACAGAACTTCAGGGGAACAGTTCATTGCACACCAAACTCAGAAGAAGTAGTAAAGAATCAGGAGTGACTGTATCAATAAGATCCTATAGCAGTTTAGGTATAGAGTGGGCTGTATGCATAGATGAGCCCCGATAAATATCTTTAACCTGTGTGACTTCTGTACCTTGGGGGAACACCCAGCACCCCCATGTTCATCCTTATAATATGATTGTGAGGTATCTAATGCAAAGTTTGTCATGTCGGGTGTCTTCAGAAGGCTCATGATGTACTGGGCACTGTTGTCATGGTAATCATTGTTATTGTAATATTATAGGTTGTAATTTCATGTATATGGTTATGAGGCTGAAAATGTGTCCTCATGGCTTAAATCAAGCCCAGACAAAAACTCTCCAGGAGCAGAGGGGCAGTTCACACCTCATCAGGGCATGTATGGGACAAACCCAGCCCAGCCTCACAGGAACAAAGGACACTGGCCTAGACAACAACAAAGGATCCCTTGGACTCTTGAGTGAATCACCCCCCTTCCTTTGGTCAGTTTAGGACTGCGATGAGGTAATATTCACCTAACTCTGAAGGGGGCGGGGCAAAGCCAAGAGGGAAGAAAGGACATGATAAAAGGGAGAGACATTTGCCATGCTCCTCTTCTCACTTCCACCTCCATCTATAGACATCACCACCAGCAACTGAAGTGCTGATCAAAGGGGAGAGCCTGGCTGAAGGGTAACCAGCCAGCCTGTGGTGAGAAGCATCTAAGTTTGTAAGGGCACTGAAAATGTTAAAATCAGTTGAGAATGTGTTTTGCTTTTATTTCATTTGATCAAATCCGACTTGTTGTGCTTTGACTTATAATCTATCTTTGTAGTTAATAAACCTGTTTGTTTATTCTACCTGAAGCAGTGTATTTGGTTTAGAGCATGTCAAAGCCTGGTACATATCAATTTCTTTGTTAAATAGACAAACTCATATAAGCTTGCAGCATCCAGCAGACATAACTGGACTCTGAAAGACAGAGGTTCCAAGGGACAGGAGATATTGGCTAGTGTCATTCAATTGCACAATCCAAGGAGCATTACATGCCAGAGGCTGTACGTGAACAGCCCAGGAATGGGGGTTCTTACAGCAGACCACAGTAAGGCTGGCTTCTAGAGTCAAGGATTGGAGTGACCTAGCAGATCACCGGTCCAGATTACATGCCAGGGTAATGTCACAGCCTGGATCAACATTAAAGGCACAGGGGTGGAAGAGTAGAAAGAGGAAACTGAATAGGCAAATGTATCCTTTTGATATCTAACTGTAAAATAGTGTCCATTGCTGTATGCAGTGTAGTTGTAGCCATGTTGGTCCCAGGGTATTAGAGAGATATTAGTGATATTAACTTGTCTTTCTCACTAACAGAAGTTAAAAGCAGGGCCGCCGAGAGCAGGTTCAGACCCTGGTGAAAAAATTTTTTTCAGGCCCCGCAGCAAGGGCAGGTCGGGGCGGACTGGACCGTGCCAGGGAAGCCAGGCCCCAGGCCCCCTTCCGGACCACCAGACCCCAGTAATTTGTACTGGCTTCCCCACACCTCTCGTCAGCCCTGGTTAAAAGTAAAAGATATTACCTCACTCACCTTGTCTCTTAAAATGGATAAGAAATCTATTTCCTAATCTGACAAGACTGTAATGCAGGGTGGTGCAGAATATTTTGTCCAAATGCTCAAGACTGAATTCTAGCACTGATATGATGCCTTAGGGTCAGGAGATTCAGTGTTGCCAACTTCTTTGATTTTGATCATGAGCCTGGCAACATTTGGGGGTTTGATTGGATGAGAATGTCAGCTTGCATTTAAAACAAACAAAAAAAAGTTTCTAGTCCTCATGGTGCAGGAAAAAAAGCTTGAAAATGCTCCTTGAGTTTAACGCACAAGCCCAGAACCCCAAAGGCAATGAAAAAGAACCCCACCTGAATTTGGCTTTAAAATCATGAGATTTAAAAAAAACTCCCTCATGATTTAATGGGAGGAGGGGCTGATTCATCATTTCTGAACATTTGGGTTTGGCAATCCTGGAAATTTAAACTAGACCTTTTTTCTGAAATTGGAGACAGAGCCTGTTCATCCAGTGTGTGGCTATGCTGTTCTTTTGGCTGCAAATGTTTCCAAAAGAGATGTCTACAATTCTTTGTGGTGTGCAAAGCAGTCATTCACATTTGATTTAGAACAGAAATAGCTGGCGAAATTATCCAAAACTGAAAACCATGTCAACTTTAAAGTTGAGCATAAAATTATAGAGTCTCAGAAATGTAGGGATGCGAGGGACCTCAAGATCTCATCTAGTTAAGCCCCTGCACTGAGGCAGGACCAAGTAAATCTAAACCATCCCTGACATATGTTTGTCTAACCTGTTCTTATAAACCTCCAGTGATGGGAATTCCACAACCTCCCTTGGAAGCCTATTCCAGAGCTCCACTGGGGCAGTGCGTAATGGAGGCTGAGCCTCTCTAGACCTCATGCCTCGGGGGGAAAAGAGATGGAGTTGGGACAGAATGGGGATGAGGTATTGGGGAAGGGGTGGGGCTACAGGCAGAAGGGGCCAAACAGGGGAGGAGCTCCAGGCTCAGAGCTCCAGCCAGAGCTGAGACAGCTCTATTCATCCTCCATGGTCCCAGCTGGGGCCAAGCTCTCAGCTCCCTTCATGGCCTGGACCGAGCTTTCAGCCCCCACGCCTTGCCCAGGGTCGTGGTGGGGAGGGGCTGAGCTCTCAGGCCCCTCCTAACACTGTGGGCAGGGCCATAGGGGGGTGGGGCTGAGAGCAGTGAGTGGGGGTGGGGCCTCAGCTGGAAGAGGCAGGGCAGGGGGCTAGCCTCCCCAAGGGGAAGCTTCACCTGCCACCCATGAGCTCAACTACCATTCTAGTTAGAAAGATTTTCCTAATATCTACCTAAATCTCCCTTGCTGCAGATTAAGCCCATTGCTTCTTGTCCTACCTTTGGCAGACATGGAGAATAACCGAGTCATCATCATCTTTATAACAGCCCTTAAAATATTTGCAGACTGTTATCAGGCTCCCCCTCAGGATTCTTTTCTCAAGATAAAAACTGGCCTTGTTCAATAACTGTTCCTCATAGGTTAGGTTTTCTAAACCTTTTATCATTTTTGTTGCTCTCCTCTGGACTTTCTACAATTTGTCCACATCTTTCTTAAAGAGTGGTATCTAGAACTGGACACGGCCCTTCAGCTGCAGCGATACCAAGCCAAATGGGACAATTACATCCCATCTCTTACATAGGACTCCAGTTAATATACCCCAGAATGAGATTAAACTTTTTTGCAGCTGCATCACATTGTAGACTTATTCAGTTTGTGATCCACTATAACCCCACATCATTTTCTGTGGCATTACTGCCTGGCAAGTTATTCCCTCTTTTGTAGTTCTGCATTTGATTTTTCCTTCCTAAGTGACGTACTTTGCACTTGTCTTTATTTAATTTCTTCTTACTGTTTTCAGACCAATTCTCTAATTTGTCAAGATAATTTTGAATGCCTCCCATATCAGAATCACTCTCGAATTTCATAAGCAGACTCTCCACTCCATTTTCAAGTCAATGAAAATATTGACTAGTACCAAGCCCAGGACTGACCCTTGCTGGGCCCCCTAGATATGCCCTTCCTGCTTGACAGCAAACCATTGATAACTACTTTCTAAGTACAGTCTTTCAATCAGTTGTGTTCCCACCTTATAGTAATTTCATCTAGAGACCACATTTTCCTAGTTTGCTTATGACAGTGGTTCTCAAACTTTTTTTTTTTTTTACTGGTGGCCCCTTTCACATAGCAAGCGTCTGAGGGTACGTCCTTACTTACGGCCGGGTCGACGGGTAGCGTTCGACTTCTCGGAGTTCGAACTATCGCGTCTAATCTAGACGCGATAGTTCAAACTCCGAACGCGCTCCCGTCGACTCCGGAACTCCACCACCGCGAACGGCGGTGGCGGAGTCAACGGGGGAGCCACAAACTTCGATCCCGCGGCGTCCGGACAGGTAAGAAGTTCGAACTAAGGTAGTTCGACTTCAGCTACGCTATTCGCGTAGCTGAAGTCGCGTACCTTAGCTCGACCCCCCACCCTAGTGTAGACCAGGCCTGAGTGCAGGGGCGGCTCTACGAATTCCGCTGCCCCAAGCAGGGCGGCGCGCTGCGCCGCTCACGCTGCCGGGCGCCAGTCCCGCGCCTTCGCGGGACCTCCCGCAGACGTGCCGCTGGTCCCGCACCTACGGTGGAGCTTCCGCAGTCATGCCTGCGGGAGGTCCACACGAGCCGCAGGACCAGTGCACCCGCCGCAGTCATACCTGCGGGAGGTCCGGTCGTCCCGCGGCTCCGTTGGACCTCCCACAGGCATGACTGCGGAAGGTCCGCCGGACCCGCCTGCTGCCCTCCCGTTAAAACACCACCCCACGCGCGCGCTTGGCGCGCTGGGGTCTGGAGCCGGCCCTGCCTGAGTGTACCCCCCGTTATAAATGTTGGAGACATGTTTTTTATATATTTAACACCATTATAAATGTTGGAGACAAAGTGGGATTTGGAGTAGAGGCTGACAGCTTGTGACCCCCCCTGTAATAGCCTCATGACCCCCTGAGGGGTCCCGACCCCCAGTGTGAGAACCCCGGCTTCTGAGAATGTCATGTGAGACTGTGTCAATAGGCTTACAAAATATCAAGATATATCATGTCTACTGCTTCCCCCCTAAACACTAGGCCAGTAAACCTGTCAAAGGAGGAAATAAGGTTGGTTTGGCATGATTTGTTCTTGAAAAATCCATATTGGCTATTACTTATCATCCTATTATCCTCTAGGTGCTTACAAATTGATTGTTTAATATTTTGTTCCAGTATCCTTCCAAGTATGGAAGTGACTGGTCTAGAATTCCCCAGGACCTCTTTCTAAAGATCAGTATTGTGTTTGGCCTTCTTTGGCCCTCTGGGACCTCACCCATCCTCCATGAGTCCTCAAAGATAACCACTCACAGTTCTGGGATTGTTTCAGCTAGTTCCTGTAGTATCAGAGGGTACATCTACCGCAGTAAAAGACTAGCAGCACAGCCATAGCTGGCCTGGGCCAGCTGCCTCAGGCTCACAGGGCTTGGCTGCAGGACTATAAAATTGCCGTGTAGATGTTTGGGCTCAGGGCTGGAACCCAGGCTCTGAGACCCCAAATGCCTAGACTGCAATTTTATAGGCCAGCAGCCTGAGCCCTGTGAGCCCAAGTCAGCTGACCCAGGTTCTGAAACTCAGTGCCTCAGGTTTTTATCGCTGGACAGACATAGCCCTAGGGTGCATTTCATCAGGCCCTGCCAACTTGAATACATCTAACTTATCTAAATATTCTTTTACCTATTATTTCTCTAATTTGGCTCACATTCCTTCCCCTTTGTTGATAATACTGTGTTAAGTATCTGTTCTTTCTAGTTTACCTTTTTAGTGAAGACTGAAGCAAAATAGGCATTTAAACACCTCAGCCTTCTTTGTGTAATCCACTATTAGCTCTCCTTCCACACGAAGTAGGGGACCTACATTTTCCTTCATCTTTCTCTTGCTTCTAACGTATTTAAAGAACCTCTTCTTATTGCCTTATGTGTCCATAGGTGGTGCGTATAAGAGGCTTGGGGAGGCTAAGCCTCCCTACAATAAAAAAGCCTGGCTACACAGGGAGCAAATGCCAGATGTGGCACAGGTCACCACTCTTTGGAGGCCCACCCCCTTTGCACCAGCCAGGAGTGCCAGAAGCTCCCTAGACTGGGACCCTGCCCACGCTCCGCCCCAACTGCTCCTGCTCAGCCTCTTCTCCTGAGGCCCAGCCCCCACTCCATCTCTTCCCACCTGCCTGCCCCCAGCGTGGGGCTCCAGCTCTGCCCACCAGCAGGCACATCTCCAGGCTGTCTGCAACACTGTGCTCAGCCAGGCAGGAAGCCCAGGCCAGGACACCAGGACACCCATGCACAGCTCCCCTCCGTGCTGACCCAGAGAGGTGGTGCTTCCCTGGCTTGGTTGGAGCCCAGCACCCCTCCGCGGTGGGAAGTGAATGAGCTGCGCTGCCCTCCACCCTCCAATGGGAAGCGGCACTGGCTGTGGAGCTCCTGCCTCCCGAGGTTGACACCGGCATAAAACAAGCTCCCCAGGCAGCTGCACCCCAAGCTGCTCTGCCTCCCCCGGCAGCAGCCCAGGCCTCTCCCCTTCCCCAGGGCCTCAAAGGGGAAAGGACGGGACTGTGTCCTGGGGGACATGATAGGGGCAACAAGCCCTGAGGAGGGGGCAGTAATGAGCAGGGAGGTGGGAAGAGGACAGTAAGGAATCTGAGGGGGGGTGCAGCGAGGAGCCCCTGGGGGTTAGGAGGGGACAGTAAGGTACCCAGGGAGCAGTGAGGAGCCAAGGAGGTGGGGGGCAGTGAGGAGCCCCGCAGCAGAACATAAGGCTGGGGCTGGACAGCAGTGTAAGGATGGGGAAGGGTGGAGTGGGGGTGGGGCCTCAGGGGAACAGGCCTCAGGGGAGCCTTCTAGGGAGCTTCCAGTGCTCTGTAACCTTCCCAAAGGAAAGACTCACATGCTGCCTATGCTCATGTCCCTTACTAGCTGTAACTCATTGTGTGCCTTAGCCGTTCTGATTTTATCCCTACATGCTTGTGCTGTTCTTTTGTACTCATCCTTAGCAATCTGTCCATGTTTCCACTTTTGTAGATTCCTTTTTCATTTTCAGGACATTAAATGACCTGATGGAGCCATGTTGGCCTCTTACTGTTCCTCCTATCTTTCCTTCATACAGTTTGCTGTTGCTCCATTAATATTGTCTCTTTGATAAACTACCAGCTTTCCTGAACTCCTTTTCCCTTAGATTGTCTTCCCGTGGGGCCTTAAACTCAGAGAACTTGTAGGTAAAGTCTGCTTTTTTAAAAGTCCATAATACTTAGTCCTGCCTTGAGTGCAGGGGACTAGACTAGATGACCTCTCTAGCTCCCTTCCATTTCTGTGATTATCCTTATTACACTACTCTCACTCTTTTTCCTTTGAATCATGAAATCTATCAATTCACGAACATTTTCACCCAAATTGCTTTCAACCTTCAGATTTGCAACCATATCCTCCTTGTTGGTCAGAATCAAGTCTTAAAATGACTGTCCCCCTGGTTACTTCTGCCTTCTGAAATAAAAAGTTGTCTCCAGTACATTGTAAGAACGTATTGAACATTTTGTGTTTTGCCATATTAACTACCCAGATATCTGCAGGAAAAGTAAAGTCCCCCATTACTCCCAGGTCCCATGTTTAGGATATTTGTGTTATTTGATATAGAAATGTCTCCTCCACATCACTCCTGTTTCCCTCCCCACCCACCCCCACCTTTTATCTTCACCCAGAGACTTTCAACTGGTCTGCCTCGCCTCTCCTTCTGGACCTCAGAACACACGTATATATTCTTGATGTATAAAGCAACATCTCTTCCCTCTCCTCCCCCTCAACCCATATGACTCAATCCAACACCTCTAGCCAACAACAAGCGACATGAAAATTAGAATCCACCCACCTAGCCTGTGGACTGATCAAGAGAGAAATTATAAGTTCTGAGACAAAAAGACAAGTCCAATTATTCAAAAGTGAGATGATGGAAATCATGGCTTAATATCATGAGGGATATTTCTGAGAACATTTCTGGAGTGTGGTATACAAAGAAGGGAGATGAAACCTTATACCACTTCACGTGGACTATAACATGAATGTTCGTGAAGAGATCATGTAAATACAATCATTACATCAGTGGAGGCAATTGTATCAGTAATTAAAAACATTATTGCATTGAAATTTGAGATCAACAACTGTCAGCTTAGAGAAAAATTGTTGAAATATCTGTTTGCTCAGTCAAGCCAAACTTTTCCAAAGTAATGAAGTTGATAAAAATAATTTTGGTGGTACTAGCACCCAATGCTGTAAAGTGAGCACAGTTTCAGTGCTGTATGTCTCATTAAAATATGTCTTTAATCCACAATGGAACAATCACAGATCTACTGCTATAAGATTTTTACTTATACACAAGGATAAAACTGATAACTTACAGATATTGCAGAAGCAGCCATTTAAAGTAATTCAGGATGAAGATATTTGTTTGAAACTTTTTTAGATATGCAAGGCATTATTTTGCTATGTTTAAAAAAGAAAGGCTTTAATGAGTAATTTTGCACCATGATTAAACTTGTCCACTTCTAATAAAATGAGATAACTTCTGTTTCAACTTCAGTATTTCCGTTGTCTTCAACCCTCCACCCCCCAAAAACCCCAGTTGTCTATGCCCACGCATATTGATGAAGGCAACACTACCCAGCCAATAACTCATACACTTACAGTAGAACCTCAGAGTTATGAGCACCAGAATTACAAACTGACCAGTCAAACACGCATCTCATTCGGAACCGGACGTACGCAATCAGGCAGCAGCCGGGGGGTGGGGTGGGGAGAGAAGCAAATACAGTTCAGTACTATGTTAGACGTAAACTACTAAAAAAACAAAGGGAACGTTTAAAAAATGATTTCACAAGATAAGGAAACTTTCTGTCAGGGGTCGCTCTATGTTTTTTGCCGCCCCAAGCATGGCAGTCATGGAGCCTTTGGCGGCATTTCTGTGGGAGGTCCGCCGGTCACGCGGATTCGGCAGCGTTTCTGCGGAAGGTCCAACGGTCACACGGATTCAGCGTACCCGCCGCCGAATTACCGCCGAAACCACGGGACCAGCAGACCTCCCGCAGAAATGCCACTGAAGGCTCCCTGACTGCCGCCCTCACGACGACCGTCACGCCACCCCCTCCCCCGGCTTGCCGCCCCAGGCACGCAATTGCTGTGCTGGTGCCTGGAGCTGGCCCTGGTTTCTGTGATTCTTTCATTTAAATTAAGATGGTTAAAAGCAGCATTTTTGTTCTGCATAGTAAAGTTTCAAAGCTGTATTACGTCAACGTGCAACTGTAAACTTTTGAAAGAACCATAATGTTTTGTTCAGAGATACGAACATTTCAGAGTTATGAACAACCTTCATTCCTAAGGTTGTTCATAACTGTGAGATACTGCTGTACTTTCCTTAAATCACATCTGAGTTAGTTCCATTTACAGCCAGTCAGGACCATGTAATGTCAATAGCCTCAGTAGTTACCCAGCAGACCAAGTCCCTCATCCCTTTATACATGAGACTTGTGTAACTGTGATTACGGAAGGCTGGCACAGAGAGAGTTACCTCAAGGATGTTCACTCATGCACCCACCTGTCAGCTGGGGAATAGTGCTGGAAGTAGGGTGACCAGACAGGAAGTGTGAAAAATCAGAACAGGGGGTGTGGGGTAATAGGAGCCTATATAAGAAAAAGCCCCATATATCAGGACTGTCCCTACAAAATCGGGACATCTCGTCACCCTAGCTGGAAGACAGCAGCCAAAAGCTAGAGAAAAAACAGGAGACAGTTGAGGGCTAGAAAAACTCTGTTCTTTTATCAATGGAACTGCAGTTTTGTCCCTATAGAAGAACTGGTAGCACAACTGCTAAAGGTGTGCAACCTGCTCCTTTGCAGAAACCCCTGTTTTGAGAGATTTACAACTAAGTAGATAAACTTGTATGCAGGCAGGGGGTTGGCTCCAGAGGGGCTGTCATATGGTATAATGCTCGATGTGTCATAAGAATATTATGCAAAGCCCTACTGTTCTGCAGTCAGCACAAATGCTAGTACACATCAGTGGCATACGCCAGTGGATCTGTTCTGTCAATGCCTAGTTAAAATATTACTATGCAAAGCCAAGTTAAAATAGCAGGATCACCCTGAGGTGATAATAGGTTATATGGGGCCCTGGGCAAAGTCAGATATAGCAGGCCGGGAGGGTCTTTTTATACCTTGTACACCTGAGGTGGGTTAGGGAGCAAAGGTTATCACAGCAGGTGTAAATGCAGAGCTTTTGCTTTTTGGTGTTGGACATAAGAGTACATGCAGTGTTAGTGTCCCTCCACTAGGAAGGTCACCTACATAAGGATTTCAGGAGCAAGCCTCAGTCAGCCAATGCTCACTATTGATACAAAGGACCAGCATTCAATGAGAAATGTGGTTCTCTCTGTGCCGCTAAGCCCTGGTCCCATTGACACCATACATAAGTGTAACATCAATGGCATTACCCTGGGTTTGCTCTAGTGTGAGATCAGGATTTGGATCCCTGAGTCCATGATTATTAAAGAAAACCCAGCTACAAGCTCCTTCACATAGCCCTGGTCTACACCGGGGGGCAGGGCCGGCTCCAGACACCAGCATTCCAAGCAGGTGCTTAGGGCGGCAATCTGCAAGGGACGGCAGTCCGTGTGTTTCTGCTACCCCAAGCAGTGCGCCAAATTGCTGCCACGGACGGCGGGGGCAGTCCGTGTGCCCTTACGCTGGCACGGGCATTTCCACAGTGGCGGCAATTCGGCAGCAGCTTCTATGTTCAGCTGCTCGCAGCGGCGATTCGGCGGCTTCTGTCTTTGCTGAAGACAGAAGCTGCCGCCGAATTGCCGCCGCCACAGAACATGCGTGCTACCCTAACGGCACATGGACTGCCCCCGCCGTCTGCAGCGGCAATTCAGTGCCCTGCTTGGTGCAGCAAAAACAGTAGAGCCAGCCCTGCTAGAGTGGGGGGTGGAAATCGATCTAAGTTATGCAACTTCAGTAGCTGAAGTCGACCTACTTAGATCGACTTACCATGGTGTCTTTACCGCGGTGAGTCGACTGCTGCCGCTCCCCTGTTGACTCCACCTGCGCCTCTCGCGGCGCTGGAGTACAGGAGTTGACGGGAGAGTGCTCAGGGGTCGATATATCGCTGCCTGCCTATCCGGTGGGTACTGTAGACATACCTTAAGTGTCTGCGGATTTGGGTTCTGTCTCTTTGCTCTTCCCTTCCTCCTTTATAGGACCTTGATTCTGCTTTTCACTGGCCATGTTTCACCCTCAGAACCATCTTCCAGATGTTTTCCATGTTCATGAGTTGGCAGTTTTATCTTCCTTAAAAACCTGCTCTCCTCTTTCAAGACATTTGCTCTTTTCTCCCTACCTGTATTCTCACATTCAGCCTCTTTCCCAATTGCTCTCTCCTCCCCCAACACCCAAACTTTTCACATATTTCTGTTTTGACCACTCATTTCCCCCCTTAATTTCTTCTTTAAAAATTTCTCCCTCTGTCTCACAATCAACTCATTCTCTCTCACTTCCACCTTCTCTTCCCCCTCTCATCCCCATTTTGCCCATCTTTGACCTTCCATTTCCACCCAGCCCCCCTACCTCTGGGGGAATATTTGGGAGTGAGGAAAGACTAGGGGCTTGGCTACACTGGAGAGTTGCAGCGCTGGTGGAGGCTTTACAGCGCTGCAACTTAGGCCTACACTGGGGGGGGGCAGGTCGAACTAAGGTACGTGACTTCAGCTACGTGAATAGCGTAGCTGAAGTCAAACTACCTTAATTCGACTGACTTACCCATCCTGACACCGCGGGATCGAACTCCACGGCTCCCCCGTCGACTCCGCCACCGCCGTTCGCGGTGGTGGAGTTCTGGAGTCGACGGGAGCGCATCCGGAGTTCGAACTATCGTGTCTAGATTAGACGCGATAGTTCGAACTCTGAGAAGTCGAATGCCACCCGTCGGGTAAGTATGGACCTACCCTAAGTAACTGTCCACACCTGCAAGGCACATCCAGCACTGCAACTCCCTGGCTGCAGCACTGGCTGTACACCTGGTCTGCTTGGGGTATAACGAGTGCAGTGCTTGTGATGCAGCGCTGCTCGTCAAGTGTGGCCACACACCAGCGATGTTATTGGCCTCCAGGGTATTAGGAGATATCCCAGAATGCTTTTAACTAAATTACTCTCTTTGTTTTGTTATGATGCCTCTCTTTGTTTTGTTGTGAACTCGGGGCTCCAGGAGCTGCTTATCTGAAAAACAAACAAACACAGGTCTTGTTTGCTGTGATCAATCTGTAACTGACTGTGAACAATCAGTTGAGATAACCCACTACCTTGTTGTGAATGAGGCAGGCAGGGGGGATGAGTGTTTGCTTGAGGAGAGAAACAGCAGAGGGGAGGGGGAGAAAGGGAGTCCGTTGGAGCAGCTGCTTATCTGGTCTGCAGGCTGTTTGCAGTTAAGACTAAGGGGTCGAGGAAATTTTCAGATTTTGCAAGGCAGGGAGATGACACACAGTGTCGGCTCCAAAAATCCACTCTCTCTCTCTCTCCCCCGCTCCCTGTCACACTCCACCCCACCCCTCTCTTTTGAAAAGCACGTTGCTGCCACTTGAATGCTGGGATAGCTGCCCATAATGCACCACTCCCAACAGCGCTGCAAATGTGGCCACACTGCAGCACTGGTAGCTGTGAGTGTGGCCACACACCAGCGCCTTCCCTACACAGCTGTACGAACACAGCTGTAACTCCCAGCGCTGCACATCTGCAAGTGTAGCCAAGCCCTAGGTGAAGGTAAAGAAACCATTCTCCTTGGCTCTTCATACACACACCCTCTCTCTCCCCCCTCCTTCCATGCCCCCCAGGGCCGGCTCCAGGCACCAGCTTATCAAGCAGGTGCTTAGGGCAGCAACTGTGGAGCGGGCGGTACTTTCAGGTATTCAGCAGCAATTCAACGGAGGGTCCCTCACTCCCGCTCGGAGCGAAGGACCTCCCACTGAATTGCCGCAGATCGTGATCACGACTTTTTTTTTTTTACATTTTTTTTTTTTGGCTGCTTGGGACAGCAAAACCCCTGGAGCCAGCCCTGATGCCCCCTAGCTCTTTTATCTATTTGCTCTTCCCTCATTTTTGTGCTCTCTCTCAGTCCAAAGCCTTTTCCTCTCTCTGTTCCCCCTCCCCCATTCTTTTCCCCTGGCATTTTCCCCTCCTGTCCCCTCTCACTATATCTAAGGGGGCTGGGGAGCGTTCAGAGCATTCTGCTGAATGCACTACTGTCAGTAGAACTGAATCCCCTCTCAGCTCAAGAAGCTAACCCCGCTCTGCTGTGTGCATGTGTGTCACTCCACAGAGCATACATGCAGACAGAGTGCAGCCATGACAATGAAGAGCACCTCCAGTGTGGGGGCCCCCCAATTAAGAGAAAGAGGTCAGGTAATTAACAGCAGGACAGATCTCTCCCACTAGTGTTCTTCTCCTCCTCCCTGCTCAGAGCACAGGGCTTTTTTCACTTGCCAGCCCTAGGTGGACTCCACAGTTGGACTCCTGGGACCCCTTCAATCCCAAGTCAAACACTCTCCATATGCCCAGGAAGGACCAGCCATGCTCAGTATCCACAAGGGGGAGAGTCTGAAGACACCCCAGCCAATATTACTGAAGTCTCAGTAAGGGGAAAGAAACAATAGCAAGAATTTCCAGAGTTAAGGCTGCTGCTCTCTTCTCAGCTCACCCTCCTGTCCTTGTTATGGCTGGCATCCAGCTTCAGGCCCAGAGATAGCCTGACCTAGGAGCAGAGTTGTATTTATACATCCTGGAATGAATTCACTAAGACTTAATATTAATTAAAGCACTAACAGCTTTATTTATGTTAATAATATAAATATGGTTTTCGTTAGTTCTAGTTAAAACTGGAGAAAGAAGAGGCTATATGACCCTTAGGAATTTAGTGACTCCCATTGGGAGGGGCGGGGGGAAGAGATTTTTGGTATCTGGAGTTGTGTAACAGATGTTATTCTGTTCTCTGTGCTGTTTTTCCACACAGAAGAGGCTCCACTAGAACTGGGGAGGAAGTGAGTTTCCCCATCTCATGAATAATTGAGATATCAAAAAATTTCCCCATGGTGAATCAGGATAAAAAGTGTTTGTGAAGTGAAAAAATCCAAAAAAAATTGTTTGAGTCAAACAAAACATTTTGATAGTTTAGAGATGTTTTGTTTAAATGTGAATGGCTTTTAAATGAACAAGGTTTTTTTGTTGTTGTTGTTTTTTTTTTAAAACATTTAGCTTAAATTTTGAAACAAAAGTTATTCTGAAATGGAAAAACTGATTTTTTCCATTTCAAAAATGTCAAAACAAGACATTGAGAATTTCAAAGCCATTTTTTTTTTTCAAAAAAAATGAAAATCCAGTTGAAATATTAATCAAAACTGATCTTTCCTGGGAACAGTTTCTACAAATCAGCATCTTTTGACAGAAACAATATTGAGTTGGAAAATTCCCATCCAGCTCCTCTCCATGCTTCTCACAGGGGCAGTCTTGAGGCAGCCATTTTGTGCCGTCAGTTGAGATACAGAATGTTACAGAGCAAGTAAATATGTAATTCCTCCCCACTCTGAGCCATCCCACCACACCCCAGGCATGCTCACTCTCTCACTCATTGGGTGATAGGAGAGTGCAGAGATAGCCATTGGTTAGGGTTTCCCCCACAAATAAGGAGCAATCTAAAATGACTTATTTTAGTATAAGGAAAGTCAAGAACAAACGAAGGTAAAGTCTCCTTCCTAGAGCAGGCAGGCTGCCCCTTTCCTCCACTACAAGCAGTGACTGTGAGAACAAAATGGCTGCCCCATCCATACACCAGCAGAGTTCTTACACACTTCTGGCACAGAGCAATAGTAAATGAAGGCATCTGAAATGTTGTAGCTACCTATGCCACAGCAATCTCAAGTCTCCAAGGAAAAGGCAGGCAGCACCACACAATACATCTGTACCGTCACAGTGGATTTTAGCAACAGATACGCAGGGAGGAGCCAGGGCACAAACACTGTGAGGAGGCTGAGGCTTAGTGGGGGGGAACTAGAATGAAAAGATGGGTTGTCCCCTCTTTTGTGATTTTTTTCTAAGATACCTGGGAAGGCTCAAGAGCTCATTTGCTAATGACTGAGGCTTTCCTCTGCAGGGAAAAGATTAGACAGATATTTGTATGTCTGAAGGATTAGGGGAGCTTCTAGTCTGATTTAGGGATGGTTTACCAATGGGGGGGAACCCCACACATAGCTGTTCTGGGAAATGAATGGGTACAAAGCAGCAGCTGAATGAATTTAATAGGGAGTAAAACCAACAGGGTGCCATCAACATGAAACTAAATACCCATGGAAGCCAAGGGGGGAAAAAATGCTTAACCTTCCTTTAGGTTTTTTGAACTACCCCAGAATTCCGTAGCAGGGATATAATTTTCTATTTCAAGCCAAAGGATGTTCCAGAATGCCTGTAGAAAAATGTATCATCTATTAAATTTAAAAGAAAGCCCCTCAGAAGAGAGGTGAGAAATGAAGGGGAGAGAAGGGCTAGAGTTACAGACACCATATACAGGGCCAAGTTTTCAGACCTGCCCTCTAGTTTTGTAGGTGTAACCATTTTTGCTCCCCAAAATAGGAACGCAGCCTTTTTGTGCCCAGCCACTTGTGAGCATAAATCACATACTCTTCCCCCCCCCCTCACACCCCCCCCACCTGAGCTGACCTGGCAGCTTTTGCCTATGCAAGACAGTTGCATGTCTATTTTCTCACCCAGAACTAGCTGTGCATGCAGAAATGGAACACAGCACGCAGAAGCTCCCTGGCAGTCTAGCCACAGGGAGAGTATTTTTGAGATGCTGAAGGGAAAAGGCCCCTTTGCACTGGGGTGCCCACTTGCCAGTGGTGAGTATTAACCATAAGCTGCTATATCAATTAATGCAAGTCAGCAATATAAACCCTGTGGGAGGTTGGAGCTGGTATAGAGGCTTCACTCCACCCCCTCATTCACAAAACCTGACAAAGAAGGTATTTCTGGGTGAAATGACACATGGCTAGTACATATTATAGTAACTGGGTCTATAAGTTTACCCTAATTGTAAGCTCATCTGTGAAAAGTAAGTAAAAGTTCATAAAATCTCACAATGACCTATAACATGTATCGGCAGCCTTTGGCACGTGGCTCGCCAGGGTAAGCACCCTGGCGGGCTGGCTTGTTTACCTGCCGCATCACAGGTTTGGCCGATCATGGCTCCCACTGGCCGCAGTTCGCCGTCCTAGGCCAATGGGGGCGGCGGGAAGCGGTGGCCTGCACATCCCTCGGCCAGCACTGCTTCCCGCCGCCCCCATTAGCCTGGAGCGGTGGGCCACAGCCAGTGGAAGCCACGATCGGCCAAACCTGCGGACGCGGCAGGTAAACAAGCCAGCCCGCCAGGGTGCTTACCCTGGCGAGCCACGTGCCAAAGGTTGCCGATCCCTGACCTACAACAATAAATGTTCATGGGAAAAGGCGCAGAAGAGGGACAAAAACTGTATTAACAAAAAGGCCTACTACTATAATTCAAGGACTGTGTTAAAATCATGCTGAATAGACAAGAAATGTGTGGGACAGAAAAATCAATACTGCAAAAATGGTGTCAGATATGAGGTCTTACTGGTAAAGAAAATAATGAGGTGATGGGCTATTCCACTCCCTTTTGGAGTTCATAAGAACCAGAGACTTTTGGAGGAAAATTAACAACAGAAGCAGCTATCTGCCAACAACGAGTGCAACAAGCTTTACCCTCATGGCTGCCACACCCCCATCTCCTGCAACCCCAGAAGCTACCACAACACCGCTGGGCCTTCATTGTGCTAGTTCTGAGAGATGGTCTCACCAGGCCAAGCCACAAAAAAAAAAAAAAAAAAGGAACCCAAATACCACCACCACCTCCACCAGCTTAATTCCAACCACTACCTGTGAGCCTGTCATTTACCTCTTTGTATGTCTCAATCCCTTTATTTCTTTCCTTCCTACCTCTCTGTCTTTTTGCCTTTTGTTTAAAAATAGTGGCCCAGCTGGCCAAGAACATAACTTTGCAAAATGCACAAACAGAAAGAGGCAGCCCTCAGCAATGCCCCAACCAGCTCAGTAATGGTACAAGTTGCTAGAGCTCAGAATGACTAACAAGACTGTGTACCACACACATGGTTCTCCCACACTGAGGTTACAAATAAAATGCAGAAGCTGCATTTTTAAAAATCTCTCTCTCCCCTCTTGTGCACATTTGTCTTGCTTTATCTTTTAGGAAACACACACAGACTGCAATAGCAGCTTCAGCCCCTTTCAGCTAACTTCATTTTTCCTCTAGCCCAGAATGTTCCCTCAGCTACACACTGTGCCACACTGCATAGCCCATTTGGGTGGTCTCTTACTCACAGTCCACACAAATCCATTTCTTTTCCTCATGGTCTGCTATTCCTAGCATAGCCGAACATAACATAACATAACATAGACATGGGTCAGGGGACATCTTCTACCCAACCTGTTCTACCACACCCAGCTCACTCTCTAAAGCCCCCTCTCACCACCTGTTCCTACCAATTCTGTATCTTCCCTTATTAAGCTCATTAGCCCAATCATCAACAATCTCCTCCAGAACTGGTTAATTGCCACCAGTTAAATCTGTAATCTTCTCTGTTAGGCAATTACCTAAGTGACCAGGGTGCTACAGTTAGCACTCTGTCACAGCCCCAAAAAGGACAATTATTATCCTTAATATCATCTAAAAGACTGTCAAATAACAGGGTTTCCTTTTGATAGCTCTCCAGATGGGGGAAAGTAAATAAGGAATGTTGTTAAAACAAAAGCCTGACTTAATACTTTACACTTCAAATGCTTTATCTGTTTTCTTTTTTCCTGTATCTTTAAAAAAAGGTTTTAAAGATTTTTAATGGTGTATTTGCCATGGTACTAAGCAGGCTGAGATCTCTGTATGCCTAACCCTAAATCTTGTTTAACACTGTTTAATACTGGACAGTCAGAGAATCATGTTAACACCTTTGACTGTTTAGGCCAATATATCTCATCAAAATTAATACAACATTTCTGACATCCCAGGCTGGGTCTAAAGGGTTAATACATATGCAGGAGTTGGTATCTTAGCAAACAATCATTTTCAAAGTTGGTTTAAAACAAGCGTTTGTTTTAAAATCCTGAAATGTGTCAAGCTTGTTTGGAACAAGCATGCAAAGCAAACTGTTTTTTGCTTTAAAAATAAGTTGAACAATTGTTTTAAAGTTATTATTTTTGTAACAACTTCCTTTTGCTTTGTTTTAAGGTTTGTCATTTCTGTAACTGGTAATAATTTTGAGAGGTTTAAGAAAAAAGTATTTTTAAGAAAAAGCAAAAATGGTAAAAATAAAATGTTTTAAATTGTTGCTAAAGCAGACTTAAGTTCCTAAAGGTTAAGTTGCTAAAGCAGACATTTACTAAAATAATGTCATGGGTAAACCTTCTTCCCAACCTTGTTAACAACATGCCAGCTTCATTCAGGGCTGCTCCTGCATTAACTGTAAATTAAGTTTCAAACCACCTGAACCAAAAGCTGTTGCAAACTTTTTTGTACTTTTGGTGACTGTTTTGTTTCTGCAATGTTTTCTTTCCTTCTTGTTTTTGCAATTATGTTGTTGTTTTACAATTTTTTTCCGTTTTGTTTTTGATGTCAGCAATTTTTGTTATCATTGTCCTTGTGCACATAAAACAGCCTGATGCTAGTGTTGCAGGTTAAATCCCCATGGGGGGCTAAGTTGCCACAATGGCCATGTTGTCCACACAAATGTCAGTGGTGAAACAGTTGGGTAGGGTCTGTCAGAGACTAAAAATACCTGCAAATTTTTACTGCCTTTGGGGATTGAAAATGGCTCATCAATGCAAAAGTGCTTCCAAAGGAACATCATCTTATTGCTTCTTTGTTTAAAAAAAAAGGGGGGGGCAATATGGTGAGGTAAAAATGCCATGCGGGCTAAAAAATTCTCCAAGTAAGCAAGTTTAACCACTAGTGTGTAAAATTGTCACAGTTTGTGCAAAGGTACTGCGTTAAATGTATGAATGGCAAAAAGAAGGGTAAAGGTTTTTTCCAGTTTTACCCATTCTGGGCATACAGCCAAAGAAGTAATAAAAGCTGGTTTGTTTTTAAATCTTACAAACTTATAACAGCAGCAGCTCAGGGTTAGTTTTAGCAGCAAATAGAGTCGGTTGTAAGTCCTTCGCTTGTTAACATCTAGAAGGTTTAACTGCAATTTTTGTAACATCTAATCACATACAATTTGTAAATCCCAATTTAAGAATAAAAATTTTGCAAACCTTAAAATATAACCAAATGCCATTTTCTTTTTCTTTGTGTCTATGTGCTTAAATTAAAATATGGTTTTTATTTTAGGAACTGTAATTTTATGGACCAATGTCCTATGGTGAATTGGTTTGTGAAAGAAAGGGATTACGTTGTAACAACTGGGGTTAGAAATTTACCCTAATTGTAAAACTCAAGCGAGCAGAAGTTCATAAACTCTCACAATAACCTATAACAATAAATGTTAATTGGAAAAGGTGCAAAAGGAAAACAAAAAACCTGAATTAATACAAACAAAAAGGCCTAAGAATCTAATTCAAAGATTTTGTTAAAATCATGCCTGGTAAACAAGAAGAATATGGGACTAAAAATTAATAAACCAAAATTGGTGTGCTGGATATTAGGTCTTATTGGTAAACAAAATAACTAGGGATGGGCTATTCCACCCATCATTCCCTTTTGAGGTTGTTGGGGTTTTTTTTAAGACTTTCAGAGAAAAATTAGCAGACGCAGCAACTGTCTGCCAACAACTGCTGCAGCAAGCTTTACCATCCTGGCTGCCACCCCCACTGTCTCCTGGCACCCCAAAATCTACCATGAGACTTTTGGGCCTTCAGTGTCCTAATCCTAAAATGTGTCCTGACCAGACTAGGCTAAAGAAAGGGACTCAGCATTGCCAGCTCAACCAGCTCCAGATAAATCCCAACCACCACCTGGAATGTGAGACTTTGTTACTCTCCCTTTTTGTGTCCTTTTCTCACTTATTTCTTTTTTGACCTACCTCTCTCCTTTTAGCTGGCCAAGACTATATTTTGCAAAGCTGCTTTAAGAGTGAAACCAGAAAAAGACAGCTAACAGCAATGCCCTAAACAGCCCGGTGTTTGTACAAGTTTCCAGGAGTCAGAGAAGTAATAATACTATGTGCCAGGCCTGAGCCTGGCTGTGAGGCAGTGACTACAACCGGAAACAGAAGTTTCTATCTCTGCTCTTCTTTTCTCTCACCTCATGTGTGTTTGTTTTGTTTTGTCTTTTAGGGAAGGGAATCAGATTGCAGCAATAACAGCTCCAACCCATCTCAACTGGCTTCTCTTTTCCCTAAAAAGGACAATTATTACTATAGTTAATTCCAGCTAAAAAACGGTCAAATGGGAGAGGAGGTTCCTTTTAAAACTCTCCTCAGCTAGAGGGAAAGAAAACAAGAAATAAAACCCTACTTAATATTTTAAATTTCAAATGCTTTACCTGTTTTTCCTTTTTTTCCTCTGTCTCTTTAAGAAAAGATTAAAAAGATTTTTAATGGTGTCTCTGTATACCAAACCTTGTTTAACCCTGTTTAATGTTAGACAACAAGAGGGTCACATTAACACCTTTTGACCCTTCCCTCAAAATTAATACAACAATATGCTCTGGCTCTCTCTGTCCCTGGCTGGAAGAACGAACGCTTGGGGCTGTGCACAGGTGGGTGTATGTAAGAACATCCTTCAGCATGCATTAACTCATGTTGGGGATGGGACTGGGCTGCACTAGCCAATGGATCCAGGGGCCACCAAAGTGGCTTAGAATGATCATTACCACCCTGGTACTGCTCCTAGTGCAGCTCAGCTGATCCTGAGAATCTTGCCCAATAGAACAACCCACATGAGGGAGGATTTGCCAGATCAGACTCAGAGTTTTTAATATGCTCATAGGTGTACTTAAAAAAAGTGAAATTATTGCCCCTACTCACGGCAGTTGTCCTTTAACAAGTTACACCACACTAGTTATCTGACTGCTATTAGGTTTCCAACCCACTTCTTCCCCAACACCACACCTGTCACCAGCTGACTGGAATCTGAGCCAACAGTGAGTTCAGCTGTTTGATTTCGTTTCGGTTCCCACCCCTACCTCGTGTTACTGGAAACAACTTTATCAGCATATTGCTAATATTGATTCTCTCCCTGGGATTCAGCATGTTATTTCTTGGACCCTTCTTTGTTTCTTCTGCACTGATTTAAAAGGTTACATCATGTAAATACTACAATGCAGCAATGTTGCTGCAAGATTCCCAATAGAAGAGTCAGCCTAGTCATTAATCTAACAGCAGGTGTGGGAGAAGGAATACCATGAGGCTTCTTTAAATTGCTCTTTGCTTTTCCTCTTGCTCCCTCAAGGAGGCACTTTCTCTTGGGTGCAGTGATGAAATACAGAAAATCTTTGCTTCAGCTGAGTCTGTGTGTGGCAGGAATACAGGAGGACCCGATCTTGTGCTGAGCACTGTCATTGACTTCAGGAGGAGTTGAAAGCACCATTGCAGCCCTTTGCAGGTTCAGACTCAGTTTTACTAAGGTCCAAAAAAAACCCAAGCAAACAAAAATGTGGCCACCAGAGAGCGATTCCACCATATGCTCTAAAGTTAGAGCTAAGGAGGGAGAGGGAACCAGCATCCCAGAGCCTGCCTGATTACTGACAATTAAAATACACAGTGTTCCAGCATGAAACAATTCTAAAGAAAAACAGCCCATGCTAAGTGAGCAGGTAGATAAACTGCAGCCGTGGGTGCTGCCAGCCAAGAAGGCAGAGTTCTGGAAAGGGATCTGGATGCCAGGAACGGGGTCAATAGAATGTGTTATGGAAATGCTGGGACCATCTGAGGCTGGGGGAGAAGGCCAGCTGCACGAACTCCTTACAGACCCTTTTGCAATCATTGCTCTCAGGCAGAGCTTGCTGGAAAATGGAGGGTTGTTCCCACAGAACATTTTGTTGGAAACAAAATTCTTTTTTCACAAAATTTTCAGTGGAAAATTTTGACTTTCTGTTGAAAGACCTAAATCTCTAATGCTGATTTTTTTAGATCAACATTCAGTTTGCTGATGAAAAAATCAGACAGCTTGAGGAAAGCTGACACACTCTGTGAAAATTTTTTTGCATCAAAAAACCTTTTTGACAGACATTTGGGGTTTGACACAAAATTTCCAACCAACTGCACTAGGCAGTGGTGCCTAGTGACTAGCGCACTGGAATGGGAAACAATGCCTGCTGGGTGACCTTGGGCAAATCACTTCCTGGTCTTGAGCCTCAGCTTCCCCGGCTGTAAAATGGGGATACTGATCTCCTTTGTAAAGCACTTTGAGATCTGCTATGTTAGTGCTCAGTGTGGTTATTATTTTCACAGGCTCTGTCCCTACATGGAGCCTTCAACCTGCAGCTTGCACTTGAAATCACTTCTCAGGTGTGCTCAGCATAGGACTGAGTGAACCTCACCTTTCCTGCTAACTGTAATTAATACCTATACTGAAGGGAAATAAGACTCAAAGACCAGTAGCTGAGTGGCAGTGCAGCTGGATTGCTCGTGGGGTCTTACTCGGAAGGCTGGTAGGTACTGAAATTGCTGCGGAGGAGTTGCACTGGGGAATGGCGAGAGAGCCTCATGCCACTGAATAGCCACCTCACCTCTATAGCAAATGAAGGAACACTTTTACCTGTTCTTGGCTGCTGTGAATTACAGTCCTGACAGGGGCTTGAGCATAGGAGGATAAAATAATGAAAATAGGGGAGGGGTGGGCATTTACAGATCTCCATCGGGATGAACAACGCAAAGTACAAGGTGATCACTGAGGTACCACAGAGATGAGTGCAGTATAAGAACCTGAATAGATAGGCCCAACTCCTATAGATCAGGCAGGTGGACAAAGAAAAGGCATTTTGTGGACTGCTCTGTCTCCAGGAGCTGTGCAAGCTGCACCTCTTTCATCACTATTAACAATATGCCATAATGAGGCAGTACAAGGAGCAGTTTGCTCTCTCAGCTACCAGGGGCAGTGGGAAGCAGGGAAGGGGAAGAGGTTGGCTGGAATCAGAAAGCAACAAAGTAGTGGGACAGAATATATAGATAGATAAAGACACTATAAACTGTACCTAAGACGACCCAGTAGACAACAGACAGCTCATTCATTGATGCTCAGGTACTTACATATATTACACAGTCTTACAATAAAAGTACTGTATGAACTTATCATTCTAGACAAACAGATTTATTTATTTTGCTTTCTTTGCTGCAACACAGAAAAGAATGTAGAACGCTGACATTTCAGATGAGAGGAGTGCTCCCTTTATTTTGCTTTACAACATACTGTCTGTGCTTCTGAAACCTGGGGCATGCAATCATCCCTTTATCACATGCATCTGAAGAAGTGGGTATTCACCCACGAAAGCTCATGCTGCAAAACGTCTGTTAGTCTTTTTGTTAGTCTTTAAGGTGCCACAAGTACTCCTGTTAGTCTATAAGGTGCCACAGGATTCTTTGCTGCTTCTACAGAACCAGACTAACACGGCTACCCCTCTGATACTTGACCCTTTATCACAGTTAACTAGTGAAAAAGACAGGTTCCTATTGAAATGCTATTGCTAAAAGTGGTGAAATATGATTTTTAACCAGCAAATTGCAGCCCAGGTTATAAAGGCAGGTCTAGAGGAAGTGGGTGCGTTCTCACTGAGTCAGTACGAGAGGGTAACTGTAGGAGGCTAGTTTAAATAAAGCCAAGGGGCTGAGTGGTGAGTTCTGAACTGTATGAGTCTTTGTGGCTGAGTTAGTTACATTTATAACTGCACCCAATCACTGTGCTGGCTGGCTTTTTTGTTGTGAGTCAACATTCTATTGTAGTGACTAGGATATATTGCTCCCTCTGCTGGATGGACTCAGACCCGCTTGTGCGTTCTGGTATTAACTGGGAAAAGCAGCTGCCCTTAGCAAGTCCCACACCAGAGAACTGCTGGAGAAACAGTTGCCTGGCACTTCCTGAAGATCTAGACCTGTGGTTCTCAGCGAGGTGGTATGTATCCCCCAGGGGGTTCGCGGAGGTCTTCCAAGGGGTACAGCAACTCATCTAAATATTTGACTAATTTTAAAACAGGCTACATGAAAAGTACCAGCGGGGTCAGTACAAACTAAAATTTCATACAATGACTTGTTTACATTGCTCTATATACTATGCACTGAAATGTAAGTATACAATTTATACCCCCAGTTGATTTATTGTATAATTATACGGTAAAAATTAGACACACCGCATTTTTTTCAGTAATAGCGTGCTGTGACACTTTTGTATTTTTGTCTGATTTTGTAAGCAAGTAGTTTTAAAGTGAAGTGAAACTAGGGGTACACAAGACAAATCAGACTCCTGAAAGGGGTACAGTAATCTGGAAAGATTGAGAGCCACTGATCTAGAGGAGGTCACCTGACCTTGGAAGCCCTGGGGGACAGGAGCATGGACACCCCAAAACAGAAAAGGAGTGTCAAGGCCTGGAGTGAAAGGACATGGGGGAAGAGAGAGGAGATGGGATTTTTCTTGGGGATTTAGAATAGACACCTTATGGGTCAGGTTCATAACCAGCAGTGTCGGTTTCAGTTCGTATCACCCATATGACCTGACCCCAATCTGGCTTACACAGGCCCTTGTGAAATCCCTAACCAGTGTTGCCAACTGGGGCTTCAAGGAAAACCCCAAAGATTGCATTGTAATGATCTTGGGGTTCATTAACCAGTGGATGAGAAAGGAATAAAACTTTTAATAAAACAAACTAGAGAGCTTCTGTGGTGAACTGCTGTACACAGCTACAGTGTTCGCAACACAAGCTTCTAGGGCACATCTCTAAATTCCTATATTCATAATACCGTCTCTTATGAGGGAGCATCTCTAAATATCCCATATCATATCAAACATATCATCTCTACAGCATGATCTGCTATTTGACCTTGGGCAAGTCACTTCATCTCTCTGTACCTTTGTTCCCCTGCCCCTCCCCCCTGCCTGTTTCAACTGTCAGCATTTTGGGGCAAGGACTGTTTCTAACTATGCATTAATACAACACCTAGCACAATGGGGCCCCAGTCTCAGCTGATGCTTCTATGTGCTATTGTAATACAGATACTCCTAAAAACCTGAGCTGTTGAGTTGTGAAGGGACAGAGATCTGGCTTTTTATTTTACTTTTTCCCTTTTGCATACTTCTAGCCAGTGAGAAGTACTTGTTCTGTTGCTTCATTTCAATCACTAGCAGTCAGGTCAATGCACTGCTATCTGCTAGGCCAAACTGGGGATAATAAAATTGGATTCGGGTGAAAATTGGTAATTTTTGAGTAAGCAATTGTGGATTCAGAAAAATGTCCTCCTTTTAGTTGCATAGCTGGCATTCGTATGCCCATTAAAAGATACACAGATTATATAGAGATTAGTTCTAGCTGGAATTTTGGATACAGAAAAATTCTGGGCAGGTGGAACTCACTTAAGAGAAAACACAGGAAAAAAATAAGATATTGTAAAATGTTGATCTGCAATTAAATTTTGCCCTCTTGCTAAAATCCAGGAAGTGTTAACTGAATCTCACACATACTTATACCCAAAGGAGGGGGGCAGGAGGGATGGACTTCAGGCACATTGTTCTAATAAAATTAAGATGATCACCCAAAAAGTTAAAAATTAAAAAAATGGAACAAATGAAGTCAGCCTTCACTGGAAAACTTCTCAGAACAGCTTCTCTTTGTTGTTTTCTCAAGGTCAGAGTTTTTGGTGGAGAGAATGTCAAAGTCAGCAATTCACATCTTTTATTTATGTGCCATTGAACAGCAGGGTCCACGTGAAATTTAACAGGTGTAATTTTCAGGCAGGGCACTAGTCATCATGGCACGGCACACCACCTCCGGGGAGCAGTTAGGTGAGGCATGTCTGCAACATACAAGAGTCATGTCTTGGTCACAGGCCTCATCATGGAATTTATGGGCCCAGTCATTATCCCATTGAAGTCAATGGGAGTTTTGCCACTGGCTTTGGCAGATCAGGATTGAGCCCCTATGTCTTCCAGCTAGTTTTTAATCACCACACTGTTTAACACGGCATCACAATGAGCAAGGACAATATAGTAAGGTTTCAGAGTAGCAGACGTGTTAATCCGTATCCGCAAAAAGAACAGGAGTACTCGTGGCACCTTAGAGACTAACAAATGTATTTCAGCATATGCTTTCGTGGGCTACAGCTCACTTCTTTGGATGAGTCAGGGGCGGAGGAGCAGAATGGCAAGTCAGTACCAGAGTAGGCTCCAGAAACAATGAGTGAAACGCGGCAGCAAGTCCTACAGAAACTCTGACATGTGGATGAGCACAAACTCTGGGATCACTTCCAAAACCTACTGCCTTCCGCATTTGAGACAATGCACAAGAGACAGATGAAGATCTGCTCACTCAGATGCGTTCTTCCAGACTTCCGTGCATGGACAGACAAACAGAGAGGGAGGAGCCATTCAGACAATAGCAACAAAACATTCTGGAACATTTTGGCTAGTCAATCTGTTGAAGAAGCAGCACATTTCAGGAATGGTTCAGCATGAGAAAAAAAGGCAGTACTGAGCAAATTAGCTCCCCTCAGTGGTGCAGAAAAGCCAATGTGAACACGTCTCTCTGTGTAGAGTCTCAGTTGACACTGACACAAAACTTTCCTCTTAAACCAACAACATTCCAATCCCACCATGGGTCACCAGACCCAGCCTGCCTAGCACCAGTAGTTCTTATGGGCTAGGTTGTGACAGGAAGGGAAGCACGCATGCAGAAGGGTGAGCAGTGGTGCCTAGAGCAGCGTTTCTTAAATGCGGCCACCAGGGGCTTTTCTTGTGACCATACCCTCCTGGGCGGTGATGGCGGGGGAGGTGAAGCGGCCCCTCCCCCCATGGCTGCGAGCAGTAGTCGGGCCCTGCTTCCCTCTGGAGACACGCAAGCTGGAGAAGCAGGCAGTCAGTGAGTTCCCCACCTTCCTGGGGGTGGGCTTCAGCTCTGGGACAGCTGGTGGCAGGCTCCAGCCACAGGGCTTTGAGCTCCTTTCCCAGGCTGTGCGGTGGTAGGCTCTGGCCCCAAGCTCACCATCCCCCCCATCATCCTGGCCTCTACCGACTCCCCCAGTGGCCCATTGTCCCTGGCCCCCACTGCCTCCAAGCCCACCTCCCCCATCCAGGGCTTAATTTGTCCCCAGGGCTGAGTAAGTCTGCTGTGAAAAGTGATATTTGTATGTTTGTTACTAACCCTTTTCACAGACTTAGTAGCTAGCGAGTCTTAAAAAAACAAGAACAAAAAAGCAAAAGAAACAGGAAAAAAAAGACAAGAATATGCAAAGCACCTTATTTGTGTTTCTGTTCTGCTTAGGTTCAGTAAAGAATAGAGACAACTGTATGTTATTTTTATTATTAAATCTGCACACACAAAAAATCCTACCTAAATAAATTACAATGATTTGGACATGTATATGTGCATATTTGTTTTTCCTAAAGTTAATTATTTTGGGGAAAATGGTCAGAGTGGCCACCAGCGAGAGTTGGTGGCTGCACTCTGAGGCCACCAAAAATTTTGTTGTGAGAACCTTTGGCTTAGAGACACCAGTCTAGAGGGCACAGTTGGACTGGACACTGTACAGACATCTAATAAATGACAGGCCTGGCCCCAAATGGCTAACAGTCTAAGAAGTGACACGTAACAGGTGGAGGAGACAAACAAACAGCTCAGGGTGGGGATTGGACCTGACAGAGTAACAAAAAATAATAGGAAATGAATCATAGACGTGTAGGATTGGAAGGGACCTCAGTAGGTCATCTAGTCCAATCCTCTTCACTCCAGGCAGGACTAAGTAATAACTAGACCAGTCCTTAGTCAACCAATTCTTAGGCCTGGTCTACACTAGGGGGGAGGGGTCGAACTAAGGTACGCAAGTTCAGCTACGCGAATAGCGTAGCTGAACTCGAACTACCTTAGTTCAAACTACTCACCCGTCCAGACGCCGCGGGATCGAAGTCCGCGGCTCCTCCGTCGACTCCGCCACCGCCGTTCGCGGTGGTGGAGTTCCAGAGTCGACGGGAGCGCGTTCAGAGTTCGATATATCGCATCTAGATGAGACGCGATATATCGAACTCTGAGAAGTCGAACGCTACCTGTCGACCCGGGCGGGTAGTGTAGATGTAGCCTTAGTCAACTAGGACCGGGGATCACAACTCATCCGCAGCACCCATCTCAGGGGTGGAGCCATGGCCCCTCTCTCACTCCAGGCAGTGGGAATGAGCTGGTGCAAAAGGAGCACAGGGTGGAGGCATCCCCACTCCAAGGCGCACTCCCTCCGGGTGCAGAAGTGGCTGGCTGATCCAATTTGTAACCCGTTAATGGCCCAGCTGGTTCTCAGATGGTTGATGACCGTGCAGGAAGGTTACTTGGTAAGTAGCCATGGAAGCAGGCAGAGCTTGGTCTTGCTGGAGCCCTAGTGCAACATGTTCCTATAGCGAAGTCACTGTGATTGTCACTGCTCTGTGCTGATACAACCCCTAACCAGGATACCCAGTCCCCCTGCCTCCCAGATCTCCGGGTGTTAGGACTTCTCCGTGTGTATGGCTCTTATTACCATTTCTATCCCCTCCATCCCCATTCCTTCTGCCTGCCTGGTCCATCTACTTGTTGCAGCTTGTGGATAGTGACAGATGATCCCTGCCGTAAAAAGCTTACAGCGTGTTTGAACAAGTGGTCCCCAGTCCTGACCTGGGCCTTTAGGAGCTGCCGTAATCCAGGTAATAAAGGCAGCCCTGCATGTTGCTGGTGCCGCTCTGCATGCGCATCCTTGGGACACTGGCCTCTGCTGATACACCAGCTGGTTGGGGTTGTGCAGTTTGTCTCAGAAGGCACTGATACAAGCACAGCTAGGCAGTGTGATGGGTGTGGGTGCACACACTCAGAGGACATAGAGGAACTGGCGTGTGAATACAACAGAAGGCTGGTTGTAGCTAGGAGAGATGCAGGTGACACAGCTTGGTGACCAAACATATTTAGTGACTGCAGATGTTTCCATCCCCCACCCCACCCAGGTAGAATGCCTCCGGGCGCTCCCATTGCAGTGCAGCCCCTCCTTTACAGGACAGCCAGTAGCGTGCATGGCTACAATGGGGGAGAAATCAGGGATTTCTGTAACCTCTGTTTATGGTCACACTTGTCAATTTTATTGTGAAACTAGACTGCCCTTTTAACCTTTAGAAAGAGCCCCCACCTCTGTTCCACCTTGGATGTATTGATCTATTCCCACGCGGGCGCTTTTAGTCAGAGCAAGGACAAACAGTTGTTGCGCCTGCATTTCCTTGCCATTGCAGTGAAGTGAGCTGTAGTCACTGAGAGTAGATTTCTTGTGTCATTTTACTGTCAGTAATTAGCTCACATCCCTGCTTATACCAGCAATTCTCATCACGCAAGTTATTTGATACACTGGGACAACGTAGGGCTGACTGACACAGTTCCCACTCCCTACCGCCCACCCCCTCCGCCCCCGACACTGTAGTTTGTGCAAAACTCTGTTGTCGTTCCCTATTCATCCTGCGAATGCACTGAAGCAACTTCACTCCTTGAAAAAGGAAGGCCCCAGTTCAATAACTTAGACTCTAGAAGGGCTCTGTGAAGTTTGAAAGCTTGTCTCTTCCACTAACCGAAGTTGGTCCAATAAAAGATATTACCTCACCCACCTTGTCTCTCTCTAGTTTTAATCATTTCCCCACATGCTCCAGAAGAACTAGCATTTAACTCTCACTCCCAGGGCAGATCATATTGCCCTCTAGTGGATTTGACAAATATGACAGCCTGACATTACAGAGGCTGAAAGAAATCCAGGAATGCCATCGCTCTGCGTAACAATGGGAAAACCGAACCCCTGGAATGTGCAGTCTCTCATCAGCATTGCTTGGAAGACAGCTAGAGCTGCTGTGCTAAACACAAGCATGTCAAAGTAGGCCACAACACTGCGGTGTTGAAAATAAAACCTCACACACGTGAGGAGTTTCACTCTGAGGCCAATAAGATCTGACAGAGAACGACCCGAGCATGCATTCATTGACAGCATTAAGACAAGTGAGCTGAAGTGAATCATGGCAGAGCTACACAAAAAAATCCTTTCATCAGCTCAATAGTTTCTTAGCAATGGAAAGCCAAATGCCAGCCACAGAGGGGAGTATTACCCCCAAAAGAAGCAGGAGTTAGTTTGGATGTAACTAGAGTCCATTCACTAGCCCCACTCCTGGGGAGGAAAGGAGAGGAAACACCACCTCCATAAGTTATTGGCATTTCATCGCTTAAGCTGCTGAGGTGCTGATATGACACGCAGCCTGCTAACAAGTAAAATAGAGGCTCCATGTGAGTGTAATGTGATGGGCTGGCTGTTTATAATAGGAAAGGAGATAGATAACAGCTTACTCGATAATGCTACTTATTCCATAATAAGCAAAGTAGCCTTTCGATATCTGGTGAACACAATTAATTTACAGTGCTGGTTCCCCTTTGTCTTTAGGGCTAAACTCTGCTTTGTCTACAGACTGAGGCACTTTGAATAAACAGCAGCAAAAGAGATGCCTTTAAGAGGTGATGGAGTTGCCTCTGACAGCAGGGGACTGGAGTTGATGATCCAGGAGGCACTCCTCCAGCCTCTGCTCCTAAGAGATGCTTATTCCCTTGGGTAGGAAACTGATTTCATGGGTATGGATTGGCATAGTCATCCACCTGTGAAGTGCAGCTGCTTCTGGGGTGAATGCAGCAACTGTGCAAAAACATATAACAGGAGAGGACAAGAAGCAGTTATATCAGCTGGTATCAGAGGGTTTTAGTTGGCTAATTACATTCCTCCTACGCTGGAATTTGACTGAGACAGCAGGATTAATGTCTCCACTTATGAAAAAAGCCAAGGAATCTTTTATGACCAGAAGTTGTCAGCATGCCTCACCTGAAAGAAGACAAAGCATCTTGGGAAGCTGCACATTGGGCCAGTGGGATGTGTGAAATCTGACACTAACTGAAATACCTCAGAGGCCAAGGGTGGGGGGTGGAGCTGTAGATGTGGTACATCTTGATTTTAAAAGGCTCTTGGCGCAGTCCCACATGACCTTCTCATAAGCAAACTAGGGAAATGAGGTCTAGATGAAGTTATTATAAGGTGGGACCACAACTAGGTGAAAGACCGTACTCAAAGAGTAGTTAGCAATGGGAGGGTATGTCTAGTGGGGTCCAGCAGGGTCAATCCTGGGTTTGGTACTAGTCAATATTTTCACTAATGACTTGGCTAATAGAGAGGAGAGTCTGCTTATAAAATTTTCAGATGACAGCGAGCCGGGAGGGGTTGCAAACACTTTGGAGAACAGGATTAGAATTCACAATGAGCTTGCCAAATTAGAGTAATGGTCTGAAATCCCTTGTCTCTGGGATGATCCCTTTACCCCTCCCGCCACCGCGTGGCTATTCTCAGGGATGATCCCTTTTAGCCAAGCGCAAACAGCCCAGCATGAACAGGGTCCTTTCACTGTTCCCTTACAAAAATTCCCCTATTTCAACCAGGTGACCATGAATGATATCACTCTCCTGAGACTAACACAGAAAGATAAAGACCAAATGTTGCTTGAATGCTACCAAAACCCAGGACCATTCGCTGCCATGCTTTGTGCTGCAGTGATTCCAGAATACTTGCTACTGGCTTGGCGTGGTAAAGTGTTCCACCATGGAGGACGAAATAAGGCAGCTCTCCCCAGACACCTTCTGCAAAGGCTTTCAGAGTACCTCCAGGAAAGCTTCATGGAGATGTCCCTGGAGGATTCCCGCTCCATCCCCAGACACGTTAACAGACTTTTCCAGTAGCTGTACTGGCTGGGAATGAATCCCAATTCTTCAGGGCAAATCAAACATTAAACACAATTGCTCTTAAACCCTGTAGTGTAGTTATAAATGTGCTCTCACCAGAGATGCCTTCTCCGGCTTCAGGGTCTGGGAACCCGCCTTGGGAGGGTTCTGGCTCCAGGGTGATAAAAAGGTCCTGGCTGCCGGGAAGAACAGATTCTCCGCTTGCCTGCTGCGCATTCTCCTCCTCTTTCTCATCCACAAAATCCTCCTCCCTGTTGCGTGAGACTCCCCCCTTGCAGGTGTCCACGGACAGTGGTAGGGTAGTGGTAGGGTCCCCCCCCACAACAGAATGCCATGCAGCTGATCATAGAAGCAGCATGTATGGGGCTCTGATCCAGAGCGACTGTTTGCCTCCTTTGTCTTTTGGTAGGCTTGCCTGAGCTCCTTAACTTTCACACGGCACTGCTGTGTGTCCCTGTTGTAGCCTCTCTCCACCATGCCCTGTGTGATTTTGGCATATATATTAGCATTTCTTCTTTTTGATCGGAGTTCGGCCTGCACAGATTCTTCTCCCCATACAGCAATCAGACCCTGTGTCTCCTGTTCAGTCCATGCTGGAGCTCGTTTGCGATTCTGGGGGGCACTGCATGGTCATCTGTGCTGCTGAGCTCACCACACTGACCAAACAGGAAATGAAATTCAAAATTTCCTGGGGCTTTTCCAGTGTACCTGGCTAGTGCATCGGATTTGAAAGTGCTGTCCAAAGCAGTCATATTGGAGCACTCTGGGATAGCTCCCAGAGGCCAATTCTGTCAAATTGCGTATGCACTACCCCAAATTCAACCCAGCAAGGTCGATTTTAGCACTACTGCCCTCGCCAGGGAGGAGTACAGCAGTCGATTTTAAGAGCCCTTTAAGTCGATGGAACAGTGTTAGTTGTGTAGATGCATTGCTTATAAAATCAACCTAATGCGGCTAAATTTGACCTAACCTCGTAGTGTAGACCAGGGCTTAAACTCTCAGGACGGAAAAAAAAATCAAATGCAGAACTATGAAATGGGAAATAACCAGCTAGGCAGTAATGCTGCTAAAAAGGCTCTGTGGGATCTAGTGGATCATAAACTGAGTATGAATCAACAATGTGATGCAGTTACCAAAAAAGTCTAATATCATTCTGGGGTGTATTAACAAGAGTGTCATATGTAAGACATGGGAGGTAATTGTCTCACTCTACTTAGCACTGGTGAGGCCTCAGCTGGAATACTGTGTTCAGTTTTGGGCACCACACTTTAGGAAAGATGTGGACAGATTGGAGAATGCAGAGAACAGCAACAAAAAAAGATAAGATTTAGAAAACCTGATCTATGAGGAAAGGTTAAAAAAAACTGGGCATGTTTAGTATTGAGAAAAGAAGACTGAGGCTGGGGGGGGGGAGAGTGATAACTATCTTCAAATATGTTAAGGGTTGTTATGAAGAGGATGGTGATCAATTAACCTCCATGTCCATTGAAAGTAGGACAAATAGCAATGAGCTTAATCCGCAGCAAAACAGATTAGATTAGATATTAGGAGAAGTTTTCTAACCATAAGGGCAGTTAAATTCTGGAATAGGCTTCCAAGGTAAGTTCTACAATCCCCATCATTGCAGGAACAGGTTAGACAAACACCTGTCAGAGATGATTTAGTTTCACCTGCCTCAGCCCAGGGGTCCCTACATTTCTATTATTCTAAGATATTCAAGCACAGAGTCCTGGCACTGAGCCTGCTCCACCTTGCTCTCAGATACGGGGCATTGTGTACCTTGTAAAGATAAATGCAATGCAAGTGCGCATGTACAAAATACTGTGGGCACTTGTACAAGGTTCATGACATTTGCCTGGGTATCAAAGAGCAGGAGGATCAGGCTCAGAGCCTCTTTTCAAAGAGAATCGGACCGGATAGTCTGGAGAACCATGGCCTAAACAAAAGTGAAACTTTAAATATTCCTTTTCCCCCAGGAATTGTGCAACAGACGTGATGATTGGCTCACCTTTGTAGCAGAAACTTCACAAAATGAATCTTGCTTATATTCAGTGTCATTTGTTAAGTACCTTGGTAAAGGGCTTGAAAGGGGACTCCTGGAATATCACAAAAATGGAAGCCATCGCACATCTCTGGGAAAGCAGCTCTGAACCACTGCATTTCAGTGAGGGACGGAGGGGAATTCAGAGGGGCTACTCAAAAGACCCTTTGCACTGCCAGAGTGGCGGAAAGCAGCCTCAGTAGAAATGAGAACCAGATCCCCATGAATCTTGTCAGTAAGTTTCAGTATGAGATGTCGTTCATTGTGACAAAGGCCAAAAATAAAAAAATCTGGACACTTCAGCACACCAGAGTCAGGCTAACGGCACACACAAGAGCCTGACTCTCCTTGGATTTACACAGAACTCCCTGCAATAGACACGTGTGAAAAACTGGTGCAAGTGAGAGGAGAATCAGGCCCTGAAATGATTGATGACTAGTAAAGTTCTAGAGAGACGAGGATGTGTCTTACAGGTCACTACAGCCTGAGAGCCGCTGGCATATATTAGTATCATAAGATCCGCCTGGATCCCATCACTGCAAGGCCCCAGGCTTGTCATGCTGCAGGCAGCAGAGATACACACCCCATTCCCTCACTAGCAGGGAAGGAGAGTGATCTACTCCTTTAAATGCTCACCCACCTCTTTTAGGCCAGGATTATGCTAGAACCTTTTGCCAGTATAGTAATATCGAGGGGCTACGGGGTGTGTATGTGTGTGTGGGCAACATTTATGCTAAGACAACTATGTCTACATTAGAGCTCTGATAAGATAAAAAGTGCATTTGCTGGTACAGCTTGATTTTGCTCAGGGAACTGCTATAAGCAGTACTGGCAAAAACACTTTGCCAATATAAGCTGCGCCTCTGCTAGGAAGCTTTGCCGCTACAGCTATACTGCCAAAGCCTTTCTAATGCACACAGGGTCTTAGTTTCCACCATGCAGCTGCTATTGCAGCAACTTTAATGAAATACTGCTCTCTCAGGCGCCAGCTGATATGAGTCAGACTTGTTAGAGGCCAAAGTAATACAGGTGTGGCAGAGCAGGACTGCTGCCTAGTGGTTAGAAAAGGGAATCTGTTCTAACCATGAAACGTTTAGCAAATTACACAAAGCAGCTTAAGTGAAGTAGGTGCCCAAATCCCACTGAAATTCAATGGGAGTTGAGCACCTAACTCCCTGGGGCATCTTTGAAAATCCAAGCCTGCAAATTACACCACAGACTTTGGCCTACATGGCTCTGCTGGTCAGGGGTGTGAAGAGGTGCAATCCCTGATGGACACTGTTGTGCCAGCAGGAGCCCCTGGTACAGACACTGTTATACTGGCAAAACTGTACTTCTACAGCTTGTTTCACTCATGGGATGATTTTCCTGCACTGATATGAAGCACTGTTTTGACAATACAGCTAGGAGCGCTTTGCTGGTATGGTTTCTATACTGGTGAAGTGCTCCTAGTGTAGGAATTGCCTTTGCCTCAGTTTCCCCTCACTGTAGCCTAGAGATAATATGCCTATATCTCATAGAGCTGGAAGGTTATTGAGTCCAGCCCCCTGCCTTTACTAGCAGGACCAACTACTGATTTTTGCCCCAGATCCCTAAGTGGCCCCCTTAAGGATTGAACTCACAACCCTGAGTTTAGCAGGCTAATGCGCAAACCACTGAGCTATCCCTCCTCCTCCAGCCCTGGAGGTGAGGTACTGTTGCCAGTACCAAGTGGGATGTAGAGTCAGTCACTGTAGTAAGCCTGGCTCAAAGCACTGCCTTAAAAAAGTTCTCCAGTTCCCTTGCTGTTGAAGAAAACAGAGATGGTTCTAGGCAGCAGCAGCAACAAAAGCAGCTGGTGTATTAATATTTCTGAGCTGGAGTGGGGTGGAGAAAAGGAAGTCACTGCCCTGGGGTGTGATTGCACTTTCTTTTTTAGGCCTTGGGCCAGGCCCAGTAGATAAAAGGCCTGTGCAATGAGAGTTGTAGAGAAGAGAAGTAACCAACCTCTTCCCCTGAGCAACTTGCTTGTTCTGCAGGCTGTGTTTTGTACATTTGTCCTAATCTTTCCTCTCAAAACTCTGTAACTATAACTCCTAAAGCATTCTGCAGCCAGAGAGTGTTTGCCTGGACTTGTGGGGTTAAGCAGGCTTTGCTCAACCAACACTTAACTCTTATATGGAGATATACCTATCTCTCAGAGCTCGAAGGGACCCCAACAGGTCATTGAGTCCAGCCCCCTGCCTTCACTAGCATGACCAAGTATTGATTTTGCTCCAGATCCCGAAGCAGCCCCCTCAAGGAGTGAACTCACAACCCTGAATTTAGCAGGCCAATGCTCAAACCACTGAGCTATCCTCCCCTCAACTATATGAGTACATTATATATAAGCCATTTGCAATAAGTGGTGTCCAGATGAGCAATTGATACTGGAATATTTTTATTCCAATGGGTCATTGTGGACTGCAGTTTACACTTCACATTGCACCATGTTATGGAGCAGAAGAACAGTCTCTTATCTCTGAAATATGATCTATTTGTGTCTTAATACTTCAAAGTATTTCTAAAAGCATCCACGCATCCCTCTGGAGTGGGCCTGTCAAGCAGAGTCTGGGCCTTCCCACTCCTTGCTGACATTTACTCTAACTCCTCTAGCACTTCTCCCCTCACGCAATGTACCAGAAACCAGCCACCAGCCACCAGGCTGCAGCAGGCTTTGCTCAGTGCTTCCTTTCTTTCCCCCACTTGTCTGCAGCAATGGCTTTTTGGCTGTCCCAGTGGGACATGAGAACTCTGCCTTTTGATGTAGTGAATTCAGTCCCCATTCAGTCTCTGCCAAAAACCTTCCCCACAATTGGGGTTTCGTTTGGAGAGGTGGATTAAAGGAAAACCACCTCCAATTTCCCTCTGTCCTGCCACCAGCCCCTGTTCTAGAGATGAACTACACAGCTCCAGCTCATCTCAAATGTCAAGTGGAGCGAAGGGGTGGGAAAGGGGATTCTCCTCAAATTTCCCTAATTATAATGTCCAGGGCTGGCCCTCATGGTCTTCTCACGCTCAGAGGGTCAAGTATTGCAGTTGATCAGGCAAACATTCCCATCAGACTCTGACCCTGGATGTTTTAACTTCTTTTCTGCTTACATACACACTTCCTCGCCTGCTTTATTCTCCTCTCCTAAGTCTCCCTGTCATAGTCACATGTCAGTTTTACATATGTGCCAGCCCTGGAATATCTCACACATTTGGCAGCCCTGTCACACATTCCCACAGCCAACTGGATTCTCACGTGCCTGACTGGGCTGAGGGACAGCTGCAGGCATCGTCTGCACTTCTAGCTTTTGGTGGCTAGAGACTGCTTTGGCACCTGCTGAGCAAGCAAGGTACTGACCCAGGGCCAGGAATGAGCGACTGGGAGGAGGAGGCGGCGGCGGCAGATGGAGAAGGTGGCTGGGGCACAGCCAAAGAGGAGGGGCCCAATACACCTGCCCTGGTTCCCGTCCCCTGCAGCCAGCTGCACCAGGCTTCCCCCAGCCCCCTGGACTTCAGGAGTCCAACTGTACCTCCATCCATCTACCCACCAGTAGCAGCCCCAACATTTCCTGCCCCCATAAGAGAACCCTGCTCTGCAGCAACCCAGTACCCACCCACCCCCACAGCAGCCCATTAATCCACAGTAGCACCAGCCCCCCACCTACTCTCCAGCAACACCCTCAGCCCCAGTAGCTACCCACTCAGACTCCCTCAAGTACTTATCCACCTACCCACCCAGCCAGCGTTGCCAAGTTTTGTGCAGCTCCTTCAACACTGCTCAGGGAAGTGTGTGTTGATGATAAGCTTACATTTGTGATTATATGCAAATGTTGTTAATGATGCAAATTCATTCATTGAAGAATTTGCATGAGATGTCACATGTTGCAGAACAAATCTCGGCAGCTATGATAGGCCAGGCCACGTTCTCAGCCAGCCTCTAATTCTATGCATACAGCTGATAGTGTCTGCAGAAGGGAGCAACATCTACTTTTGAGCAGAGAAGTGTGATTCCCTAGCTCTAAGAACATAAGACCATAAGTACACCCATAAATTCAATCCAGGGTACCCCCACACTTTCAATATTGCATGCTGTTCTGGTCACCCCATCTCAAAAAAAGATATATTAAAATTGGAAAAAGTACAGAGAAAGGCAACAAAAATGATTAGAGATATGGAACAGCTTCCATATGAGGAGAGTTTAGAAAGACTGGGGCTGTTAATCTTAGCAAAGAGGTGACTGAGAGGAGATATGACAGAGGTCTATAAAATCCTTAATGGTGTGGAGAATGTGAATAAGGAAGCACTATTTACTCCTCCTCATAACACACGAGCCAGGAACCACTCAATGAAATAAATAGGCAACACGTTTAAAACACACCTAAGGAAGTACTTCTTCACACAACTCATCGCCAGGGGACGTTGTGAAGACCAAAAGTATTATTGAGTTAAAAAAGGACTAGAAAAGTTCATGGAGGACAGGTCCATCAATGGCTATTAGCCAAAATGGTCAGGGACGCAACCCCATGCTCTGGGTGTCCCTATATCTCTGACTGCCAGAAGCTGGGACTGTACAACAGGGGGTAGATCACTCCATAAATTGCCCTGTTCTGTTCACTCCCTTTGAAGCATCTGGCACTGGCGGCTGTCAGAAGACAGGATACAGGGCTAGATGGACCATTGGCCTGATGCAGCATGGCCGTTCTTATGTTCAGGTGCTAGCTCGAGCTGAGCTAGTGTGGGTACATCTATGTGAGCTGGGAATCACACCTCCAAGATGAAATGCAGATGAAGCCTCACACTGGGGTGTAATTCCAGTGACTTAATTCGAGTTGCTCCTGATCTGCACCTATAGGAGAGCACTATCTTCTCTGTGGAAACAGTAGTACACTATGTAGCTGCAGAAAACTCCCCCTCACTCTTGCTCTGTGGGGACACTGAAAATTTGCCAAGCACAATGCATTTTGACGGACAGGGAGATTTCATCTGGAGTCAGCAAAAGAATTTTGATGCAAAACTGAAATACTCAGCTGGCACGTTCATACTGTAAACAGATTGCTGCCAGCACTCCTCCCTGCTGTGGAGAAACTTACAACGGCATCACATTCTCTATGTTACTTGCATGTGTCACTAGGCACAGATGTAGTAGGGGACAGTAAGCTCCAATAGTGTGAGCTCACTGTCTCCCTATCCAGGAAACAGCATGCAGGGTACAAGACTCTGCATGCTGGCTTCAGCTGTTCAAATCGCTAACACAGGCCACAAGGTCAGATTTACACAAGCAGGAAGCTAAAAGTTATGGACAAAACTAAAGGAATAAGAGGCATAAGAGTGAATAAAATACATAAATGAAGTGACTAGATAGCAGGAACAACCCTCGCGCCGCAAGATTTCAGAAATTAGCATGACCCTGGCAGGGGATGCTGCAGCAAAGAACACTGCAGCTCATCTCCTCAACAACACAAGCTACTGGAAGCACATTATACATATCCTCCACTCTGCACTGGCTTCCCATAGAATGTCAAACCAACGTCAATATCTCAGTCCTTATCTTCAAGGTGCCCTGGACCCAGGATATCTAAGAGACCATCTAAAGCTTTGGGATGAAGACTGTGGTTGACAACTTCACTCCTCTAGCACAATGGAATTCTCTGCAAACAAGGATAAAGCTCCTCTGTGCAGGAGACAGAGCTTTCCCCCGGGGAGGATCTGAGACTGTGGAATGACTTCTCCCAGGAACTGAGGATCATCACAAACCGTGCCACCTTCCACTCCAAGTGCAAGGCACATTTCTTTTACCTTGCCTTCTCTAACAAACATAGCAACATGAATATTTTAAAAAGACAAACAATCCACCCTACCAAAACAAGATACTCCATTCCATACAGTTCTCTCCTTGCAGAGAGGATGAGAGAACAAACACCACTTGATGGATGCTAGTCACATTGCTCAATGCACTGTTGGAAGATGGTCAGATACTATGGCAATGAATGTGATACAAGAACCTATTCAGAACAGAAAAGAATTTGAAGAGAACTAAATCTCTAGGAAACTGAGGCTCCATCTAGTGTAAAATTTGCAATAACTGGATCAATAGATAGTATGTAGCACTCAGAAGAGAGAGAGGCTTGCAAGGAACATTTAGGCACAGAAACACCCTCCAAGAACTAACAGGGTTTTATTACAGACCTTGCAGCCATTTCTCTTTACTGATCAGCTTCACTCTTGCCAAGAAGATATGAACACTATCATTGCCAGGAGGTGTTGGAGATGGATCGGTCATGTGCTTCGGATGGAAACTGATTCCATCACCAGAATAGCAATAAGATGGACACCTGAAGGCAAGCAAGAACAAGGCCGCCCAAAAACAACATGGCGAAGAACTGTGGAAGCTGAGCTGAAAAACCTGGGGCACAGCTGGGGAACCATTGAAAGATTTGCCAGAAACAGACAGGAATGGAGGAGCTTTGTCACTGCCCTAAATGCCAGAGATGTAATGGGTACCAACTAACTAAACTAACGAACTAACTTCACACTTGCCTTTCCTTTCCAGAGAATGATTGGCTGATTTGGGTATTGTTCTATCCTCAGTCCACCTTGATCTCTTCAGTACTGGTACCTCTGGCTATATCACCTAGAGGAGGGTAAGTTATTGTAAAAAGCCTGGTCACCTGATCCCATGTTGCTAGTCTGTTTCCTTTTTATAAATGGGACCTGAGCCAAGCCCCTGGAGCCAAACCCTCTGAGCTTTGGAACTCAGGATCCATCTCTACTTCTCTCCAGCATCTCTGCTGATACGGACACATCTGTCACCTGGTCTCTTTCCCTTCTCCCCATAGGAAAGAATGGAGCTGCAGTCCCACTAGACAACAATGAACTGGTCACATTTTGTATTATGCCTACAGAGTTACTTTGACACCCCCCCAACAGAATGTTCTTTAGAATTCAGGGTAGGGTACTACTATAGTTACCACAACTGCACATCCAGGAACACTAGTCCTAGAAATATGATCTCAGTCTGCCACAGATCTATTATTGCTAATTGATGCATCAAGAACGAAGCTGTGGTCTCAGATGAAAGTCACGATTTTAGCTAAAAATGGCAGCATACATTTAACAGTATTGTCAATCCCAAATGTTCAAAAATCACGAGACTGTCTTGAAAATACATTTTGGGTTATTTTTATGTGCCTTTTGGGTCTTTTTAAAACTTTAGAGTACACTCAGGTCATATTTTCAAACTTTTCTCTGCAGACAGAAGAATAGAAACACACTTGTTTTAAAAATGAAAGCTGAGAGTCTCACATATTCACATGAATCCAGGAGCTGAGGCTTTAAGTAAAACACCAAGTATTTATTGTGAGATTCGCTATAAAAAAATGGCAAGAGTTAACTGTGCAGATTACCCAGATTGTCACCTCTTTGGCACAGAGGCTGGAGTTGTTCCGTGTTTGTGCAGTATCAAGCACAGTGGTACTAGGTACTACCATAATACAAATAATAAATAACTTACTTCGTTGCTCTGTGCCAAAGTTTTGCTAATTATAAGGTAGGGATATAATATTCACCTTTAAGTGCTTTGAGACCTTGAGATGAAAGGTCATAGGTGCAAAGATGGCTCATTAAAATAAGAGTCTGTGTAGAAAGGCTAGGAGTCTAGCAACAGTATGTGTGTTGTCATATGGGAAAATCTAAGTTTGGAAGAAAGCAGAAGGTAAATGACTAACAGGAAACAATGCTCCACCCAAGAGGTAGTTATCTGCACTTCAGAGAGGAGTGAAAAGTCCACTGTATATCCTACCTCAAAAAACAGTTATGACAGCTTTTATTAGTATGTCCATGAAACACCTGGATATCAAATGAAAGGCACTATCGAAGTGTAGTGTAGTCCCTTCCAAAACCTTACTAGTAATAATCATCATCAAGATATTTACCAGCCTCATAAATTGAGAAAAGAAGCTATTTTGAAAGACTTTTTGGTTTTAAATGTGTTTTATCTGTGAAAATCACAAAATACTGGTTTTTACTATTACTAATGACAAATTTTATATGCATTCTATTTGTGCCAAGTTAGAGCTTCTGAAATATTGACAGAACCTTATTTCACTTAGGCCTGGTCTACACTAGGATCTTAAATCGAATTTAGCAGCGTTAATTCGAACTAATCGCTCAACCGTCCACACCAGGAAGCCATTTAATTCGAACTAGGGGGCTCCTTAGTTCGAATTTGGTACTCCACCCCGACAGGTGGAGTAACGCTAAATTCGCACTTGCTAGCTCGAATTAGGCTAGGTGTGGATGCAAATCGAACTTAGTAGCTCCGGGAGCTATCCCACAGTGCACCACTCTGTTGACGCTCTGGACAGCAGTCCGAGCTTGGATGTTCTGGCATCCACAGAGGAAATGACCCGGGAAAATTTGAAATCCTTTTCCTGTCTGGACAGTTAGAATCTCATTTCTTGCTTTGACATCGGGGCGAGCTCCGCGGCACCTGCAACGATGCAGAGCTCTCCAGCAGAGGAGTCAGCCCAATGCAAGAATAGAAAGAGATCCCCAGCATGGACAGACCGGGAAGTCCAGGATCTGATCGCTGTGTGGGGCGAGGAGTCTGTGCTGTCGGAGCTGCGCTCCAACAAGCGTAATGCAAAGACCTTCGAGAAGGTCTCCCAAGCCATGACACAGAAAGGATACAGCCGGGATGCGATGCAGTGCCGCGTGAAAGTCAAGGACCTGAGGCAAGGCTATCAAAAAGTCAGAGCGGCAAACGGACGCTCCGGAGCACAGCCCCAGACATGCCGCTTCTACGAGGCACTGCATGCCATTCTCGGTGGGTCTGCCACCACTGTCCCACCACTGACCGTGGACTCAGTGGATGGCATAGTGAGCCAGGACAGTTCCTACTCGATGTTCGCCGATGGGCAAGACGACGAAGGGTCCGTGGAGGAAGGCGCAGGCGACAGCGAACACAATGCCGCTTTCCCTGACAGCCAGGATCTGTTCCTCACCCTCACAGAGATCCCCTACCAACCCTCACCGGCCGTGAACCCGGACTCAGAGTCAGGGGAAGGATCAGGCGGTAAGTCGTATAAACAAGAAAATATTTATTTGCTCGAAAACATGTATACCAAAAATATAAATTCTATCTATAAATACTATATCTAAAAGTTTTTAAAGGGAAACTAAACGAACAGTAGGTCTACACAGATTGGGATGGAACAATAGTCCTCCATGGACAATTCCACAAATGCTTCAAACAGTTCCTCAAATACCCTCCGCAGGAGGTTTCGAGGAAGAGGTGCCCTATTTGGTCCTCCGGTGAAGCTCACTCTTCCACGCCACGACATCCTCAGATACAGGGGAACCATCGCCTCTACCAGCATGGCCGCGTAGGGTCCCGGTCGGTGAAGTGCTTCCCTTAACATCCTTTCTTTCTGCACTCGAGAGACACGCCTCAGGGTAATCTCGTTACTGAAGTGCTGCATCTAATTAGGGCAATTAGCGAATAGTTACTGTTCTTAATGGTTTACTTATACTTTGCATAACAAAGCCCCGCGCTTAGCAGCCACGTGCTGTAGGCCACACAGGAAAAGCATACATTGATCTTTCCCCTGCAGTGTCGGGAGTGGCTGCAAAAGGGTCATAGTATCTGATTTCCAGATTGCCGTTAGCACGACGGCACAGCTATCCGTTAACTGATAAGCATAATGTACTGTAAGGCTTACCAGGACTCTCTGCTAGAGGGATTCTGCTCTCTCTCCCGACTTCTCCGCTCTCCTGTGCAATGGCGCAGCCAATCAGAGCGTAGGCCAAAATGTTGTGCTTCTCTGGAGACCACGTGACACTTGTTGTCCGGTACGGTCTTCTTCATGGAAATTGACTAGACGGTGTTCACTGTTCGCGAAAATGTATCTGTACAAGGAAATCACTAACTTTCCCCATCACACAGCTTCGGGTCCTTCCCGGACTGCCCCGGCATCCCCCTCGCAGAGACTGGCAATGATTAGACGGCGAAAGAAGAAGACTAGGGATGACATGTTCGCTGAACTGATGGTCTGCTCCCGAGCAGAGGCTGCAGAGCAGAAACACTGGAGGGAGACCCTATGTGAGCAGCATCGCACACTCATGGAACGTGAGGATAGGTGGCGGCAGGAAGACCAGCAGACCACCCAAACGCTACTTGGTCTCATGAAGGAACAAACGGACACGCTTCGTCGCCTTGTTGATGTCCTGCAGGACCGCAGGCTGGAGGACAGGGCCCCCCTGCAGTGTCTCTGCAATCGCCCTCACCAGCCAAGAAGTCCTGGCCCCCCCTCACCCAAAAGTACAAGACGGAGGGGTGGTAGAGGACGTGAGAACTGTCACTGAACCAGAGCAGAGCGGCCGTGTACCCCGCACTTCTCACGTTAGAAATTTGTAGAAGTGCTTCCCTTATAGGCTCAGCCAGTCCCAAATCCAAGGTTCATCCCCCCACTGTTTATTAGATTAATAAAAGCTGTTTGCTGTTAATCACTGTTTCCGTCATGTCTTTCCTGTCAGAGGATTTTTCGGTGTATGGGGTGGACAGGGGTTTCATACTTGCACGGTATAGCCTACAGTACCAGGGTACAGACTTGGGGAAAGGATCAACTGCGGGGCACACACACACTGCAGTCAGTAGGCACCAGGGTCATTCTGTGTTGTGTATGCTGCCCCTGTTCATTTCGTAATGTGTATAATTGTCCAGGGTCCTAGCGCCTGTCACGCCATTACTGTGAAGGCAGGCTGCCCTTACGATGCACTTGCAACGGATCCACGAGCCTATCCGCTGCCCTGAGCCCCAACAAGAGCCCTCATCCATGGACAGATAGTCACCCTTCTCCCACACCCATCACCCCTTCCCACGCAGAAACCCGCAGCCCACTGCCGTCATCCAAACCCCTATGCAAAGAAGGCACCACTCGCCCCTTCCTGCAAACCCTCCCCTTCATGCAGAACCACTGTCATCCGTCCCCCACCCCAGAGACCTATGTAGGAGCAGGAGGATGTCAGTCCTCTATGGAGGAAGCGCTCTGTACGTCAGTGCACACCGTGCCCAGCACAGTATGCGTCCATGTCTCAACACCAGAACAGAAATGCAAAGTAAAAGAAAGATTTATTAATAATGAGTGTAACAATTACTTTGCTTAAAAACGTGCTTTGGAAGTGGGGGAAACTTGGAGAACAAGGCATGTAGCCGCAGATCCAAATCGACACAAACTGACACAGGCCCAGGGTCAGTTTCTCTTGAAAGCAAGTGGAGAGTCATAGGTTACCCTGATCTCCGAGGAAACTTGCTTTCAAAGCCTCCCGGATACAGAGCGCTTCCCGCTGGGATATTCTCTCGGCACGGGTGTCTGGCTGAGCGTAAACTGCAGCCAGGCGATTTGCCTCAACCTCCCATCCGGACAAAAAGGCCTCGCCCTTGCTCTCACACAGATTGTGCAGCACACAGCAAGCAGCAATAACTACGGGGATATTCTTTTCGCTGATGTCCGAGCGAGTGAGTAAGCTCCGCCATCTCCCCTTGAGACGTCCGAAAGCACACTCCACCACCATTCTGCACTTGCTTAGCCGGTAGTTGAAGAGTTCCTTCTCACTGTCCAGGGCGCCTGTATAGGGCTTCATGAGCCAGGGCATTAGCGGGTAGGCTGGGTCCCCGAGGATCACTGTAGGCATCTGCACATCCCCAACCGTTATTTTGTGGTCCGGGAAGAAAGTACCTGCCTGGAGGAGTCTAAAGAGACCAGAGCTCCTGAACACACGCGCGTCATGAACCTTGCCCGCCCACCCGACGTTGATGTTGGTAAAACGTCCCCTATGGTCCACTAGTCCTTGCAGCACCATGGAAAAGTAGCCCTTTCGGTTAATGTACTCGCTGGCCTGGTGGGCCGGTGCCAGGATAGGGATGTGAGTCCCATCTATAGCCCCAGCGCAGTTTGGGAATCCCATCGCGGCGAAGCCGTCTATGATGACCTGAACGTTTCCCAGGTTCACTACCTTTGAGAGCAGTTGCTCAACGATTGCGTGGGCTACTTGCATCACAGCAACCCCCACGGTAGATTTGCCCACGCCAAAGTGGTTCGCTACTGACCGGTAGCTGTCTGGCGTGGCAAGTTTCCAGAGGGCTATGGCCACTCGCTTCTGCACACTCAGGGCTGCTCGCATCCGGGTGTCCTGGCGCTTCAGGGCAGGGGCCAGCAAGTCACAGAGTTCAAGGAAAGTGCCCTTACGCATCCTGAAGTTTCGCAGCCACTCTGTGTCATCCCAGACCTGCAGCACTATGCGGTCCCACCAGTCCGTGCTTGTTTCCCGGGCCCAGAATCGCCGTTCCACAGCATGAACTTGACCCATTGCCACCATGATCTCCACTGCCCGGCGTACCCTGCTTTCTGAGAGGTCTGCGCCACTCTCCTCACCGCGCTGCCGGAGCCTCCTCGCCCGATTTCTCAGTAGCTGACTGTTGCACAGGTGGACGATAAGGTGCGAGGAGTTGACAACGGCCATAAGTGCAGCGATGATCGCAGTGGGCTCCATGCTCGCAGTGCTGTGGCGTCCGCGCTGTAACCGACCAGAAAAGTGCGCGAACAGATTTCCCGCCGGCGCTTTCAGGGAGGGAGGGCGTTTGTGAGTGACGGTTGAATGATGACAGTTACCCAAAACCACCCTCGACACATTTTTCCCCCAGCAGGCATTGCGAGCTCTACCCAGCATTCCAATGGGCAGCGGGGAGTGCGGGAACTGTGGGATAGCTTCCCACAGTGCACCGCTTCCAAAGTCGACGCTGGCCCCGTGAATGTGGACTCAGAAATTCGAATTAGTGTATTTAGTATGGATACACAAATTCGACTTCATAAGGTCGAATCCACAAATTCGAACTAAGTTGATTCGAAATAGTCTTGTAGTGTAGACAAGGCCTTAATCTTAAATTGTAAAATGAGTTGTTTGGGAATACTGCCTCCTTAAAGATCCAGATGAGCTAAGAACATTACCCCAGTCTGGTTTATTATTCAAATTCAATTGTCTTCTAAATTAGTTTCCTGTTCTAACTTTTTGGTGTGAAGTTTTAATACACGATTGAAATAGTTTACCAGAATGTACCTAACTGCTGATGTAGCCTGGGAACTCATCATCTGAACTATATTTTAGTCCACTGAAAGTGTAAACATTTAGTGACTTCTTTGAGAGAAATATTTTCCCTATCAAAGATATTTCACGTTTAAAAGTAATTGCCCATTCTGTGTATGGCTTAAATAATTATTGTATATTTTAGTATAATTGTTAGGATGCAAAGATCTGTGTTCCCAAAGTCTCAAATTTTATGCATCATCAGTGTCTGTTTGTTAGTCTGTGTGAAGTGATTTGGTGGTGTCTGTCCAATCCTTAGTGGACAAGTATCCACACTGTAAGAGTTACCAACATAATTGATGACAGTCTCATCAGAGTGGGGAAACAGGCCTAAAGAACAAACAGCCACTTCACACTCCTAGAAGTGGGCCATTCGGTCTTGGGTTGAGGCACATAGGAAGGGCAGCTATGAGATGATAAAGCTTGTACCACATCAGCCCTTTTCTGTGGTTAGAAAGAGGATTCCAATCTCCAGGACTGTTAATCTGACACTTAAAAAAAAAATCCTACTAATGACTAGTTCTTGGAGCAGCTAGTGCTAGAACCCACAAGGGAAGGAAGGAAAGTGGCAATTCTTGATTTAGTCCTAAGTAGAGCACAGGATCTGGTCCAAGAGGTGAATATAGCTGAACCTCTCGGTAATAGCAACCGCAATATATTTAAATTTAACATCCTTGTGGTGGTGGGAATACCAATGAAGCCCACCAGAGTAGCATTTAACTTCAAAAGGGGGAACTACACAAAAATGAGGAAACTAGTTAAACAAATTAAAAGGAACAGGCATAAGAGTGAAATGCCTGCAAGCTGCATGGAAACTCATTTAAAACACCATAATAGAGTCTCAAATTAAATGTATACCCCAAATTTAAAAAAAAAATAGCAAGACAACCAAAATATGTCACCATAGCTAAACAACAGAGTAAAAGAGGCAGTTAGAGGCAAAAAGGCATCTTTTAAAAATTGGAAGTCAAATCCTACTGAGGAAAATAGAAAGGAGCATAAACTCTGGCAAGGCAAGTGTAAATGTATAATTAGGCAGACCAAAAACAAATTTGAAGAGCAACTAGTAAAAGATTTTAAAAAATTTTGCTGTCAGTTTTTGTAAGTACATCAGAAGCAGGAAACCCGCCAAACTATCAGTGTGGCCACTTGACAATCAAGGTGCTAAAAGGAGAACGCTAGGGAAATAAGGCCATTGCGGAGAAGCTAAATTAATTCTTTGTATCAGTCTTCACTGCAGAGGATGTGAAGGAGCCTCCCACACATGACCCATTCTTTTTAGGTGACAGATCTGAGGAACTGTCCCAGATTGAGGTGTCAATAGAGGAGGTTTTGGAACAAATCAATAATTTAAACCAGGACCAGATGGTATTCACCCAAGATTTCTGAAGGAACTCAGATACAAAATTGCAGAACTATTAACTGCGGTATGTAACCTATCACTTAAATCAGCCTCTGTACCAGATGACTGGAGGGTAGCTAATGTAATGCCAATTAAAAAAAAAATGTTCCAGAGGAGATCCTGGCAATTACAGGCCAGTAAGCCTAACTTCATTACCAGTCAAATTGACTGGAACTATAGTAAAGAACAGAATTATCAGACACATAGATGAACATGATTTGTGGAAGAAGAGTCAACATGGCTCTTGTAAAGGGAAATCATGCCTTAATAATTTATTAGAATTCTTTGAGGGGGTCAAACATGTCTATAATGGTGATCGAATGTATATAGGGTACTTGCACTTTTAGAAAGCCTTTGACAAGGTCTCTTAAGCAAAGTAAGCTGTCGTGGGATAAGACGAAAGATCCTCTCACAGATCAGTAACTGATTAAAAGACAAGAAACAAAGGATAGGAATAAATAGTCAGTTTTCAGAATGGAGAAAGATAAATAGCCGGGTCCCCCAGGGTTCTGTACTGGGACCTGTGCTGTTCAACATATTCATAAATGATCTGGAAAAAGGGATAAACAGTGAGGTGGCAAAATTTGCAGACAATACAAAATTACTCAAGATAGGTAAGCCCAAAGAAGACTGCGAAGAGTTACAAAGGGATCTCACAAAACTTTGTGACTGGGCAACAAAATGGCAGATGAAATTCAATGTTGATAAATGCAAAGTAATGCACACTGGAAAACATAATCCCAACTATACATATGTAACGCTTCTCCCAGATGAAGCCAGCAGCAACAAGGGCTGGGTTCAATATCTAGGGGTTCCTTTTCAACAATACCACACAAAACCGGCTCAAGCCCCCACCCAGTGACCAGGGACAATTACATACCACCAGGGGCGGCTCCAGGCCCCAGCACGCCAAGCGCGTGCTTGGGGCGGCATGCCGCAGGGAGCGCTCTGCCGGTCGCCGGGAGGGCAGCAGGCAGGGCTCCGGTGGACCTCCTGCAGGTGTGCCTGCAGAGGGTCCGCTGGTCCCGTGGCTTCGGTGGAGCCACAGGACCAGCGGACCCTCCACAGGCACGCCTGCGGGAGGTCCACTGGAGCCGCGGGTCCAGCGACCAGCAAAACACCCCCTGTGGCATGCCGCCGTGCTTGGGGCAGCGAAATGTCTGGAGCTGCCCCTGCATACCACCCCGCTGAGAGGCAATACTTCCCCTCTTGCAAGCATTGCATCTGACTGTAGCAAAAACTTTTAATAAAAGTAGGGAATTAACTCAGCATTAATTTGGGAAAACACCACAACTAGGGCTCATAAACACAAACCATGAGCAAAAGACCCACACCCAAGTAAGTTGGGCTGTGTCCTTTTCCTCTCAGGGTCTTAAGTCCAGCAACGCAAAAGTCCCTTTAATGTGCTCATCCCTTCTCTGTACCCCACTCACAGTTGCTGTCCTTGGCCAATGCAGTCCCAGAGTTCAGAGGTTCATCCACAAAGTTCACCTCCCACCCTGGGTGGAAGGCAGGGGGTGGGTAAGTAGGCACTTCACATGCTGCACTGCTTGGGCACTTGCTCATCACCCCACTGGCCAATTGCCACACCTCTGCAGGGCTCTGCTGGCCGCCCAGCTAGCCACTTGCCTCACCTCTCTGCTAGCTGCCCTGCTGGTTGCATCTCTCTGCCAGCCACCCTGCTAGCTACTTGCCACACCTCTCTGCTAGCTACCTGCTTGCCAAGATGTCTTCAGGGCCCCGCCACACACACACTTAACAGAGCTCTCAGTGATTTCAGCTGTTAGTGGGGAGGCTCACTGCTGGTGCACACTGGGCAGTTTTTTGCAATAGAGACACTGTCCAAAGTAGGTCTAATACTTAGACCTAGGTATCAGTGATGTTAGCTCTGCTGCATATAAGACTCTCAATTGAGTCTAAATTAACTTTTATTAAAACACAGGGAGAAAAAGGATCAAATCAGCCCCCAGCCCACCCTCTCTCAACAAATTGGCCTTTGGAACCCATGTCCCCTGCCTAGTGAGTGCTGTTCAGTTGAGGGTGAGTCCCTCCATTGGGGTAGGCCAAGTACAGTTCTGCTGCCCTCGGTTCACACAACAAGGATAGCAACACTTTATTACTCCTGCCCCAATAACAAGGAGACTAGGGATCCAACACCAGCCACAAGTGATCATTTGGGCAAGCAGTCCCATCATGCTGAGCACCTAGGCAGAGTGGGTGTGTCCATGCAAACAAGATCAGCTTCTAGAGTCTTTTTCCACGGCTCATCACTAGATGTCAGGGGAGAGCTCATCCAGACTCTGCTTACACATACAAACTGATAGGATCTAAATTAGCTATTACTACTCAAGAAAGATTTTGGAGTCATTGTGGATAGTTCTCTGAAAACATCTGCTCGATGAGCAGCAGTCAAAAAAGCTAACCATGTTAGGAATCATTAGGAAAGGGATAGATAATAAGACAATAAATATCATAATGCCACTACATAAATCCATCATACGCCCATACCTTGAATACTGTGCGCAGTTCTGGTCACCCCAGCTCAAAAAAAAGAAAAAAGAGATATTAGAATTGAAAAAGGTACAGAGAAGGGCAACACAAATGATTAGGAGTATGGACCAGTTTCTATATGAGAAGAGATTAAGAAGACTGGGACTGTTCAGCTTGGAAAATAGGCAACTGATTCATGATAGACTTCTATAGTGCGGAGAAAGTGAATAAGGAAGTGTTATTTACCCCTTTACATAACTCAAAAACCAAAGGTCATCCAATGAAATTAATAGGCAGCAGGTTTAAAACAAACAGAAGGAAGTATTTCTTCACACAACATATAGTCATCTTCTAGACTCATCGCCAGGAGATGTTATGAAGGTCAGAAAAATATAACTGGGTTCAAAAACAAATTAAATAAGTTCATGGAAGATAGGTCCATCAATGGCTATTAGCCAAGATGGTCAGGGATGCACCCCATGTTCTGGGTGTCCCTAAGGGTATGTCTACACTGCAATTGGACACCCGCAGCTGCCCTGTGCCAGCTGACTCAGACTCGGGCTGTATAACCACAGCATAGACATTTGGGCTCAGGGTCCTGGAGCCTGGGCTGCAGCCCAAGTGCAAATGACTACACTGCAATTAAACAGCCCCTTAACCTGAGCCCCGCGATCCCAAGTCAGCTGGCACAGGCCAGCCTTGGGTTTTTAATTCTGATGTAGACATATCTTAAGCCACTGACTGCCAGATGCTGGATCACTTGATAACTGACCTGTTCTGTTCATTCCCTCTGAAGAATCTGGCATTGGCCACTGTAGGATACTGGGCTGGATGGACCATTGGTCTGACCCAATATGGCAGTTCCTTATTAAATGTATTTATTACGCCTTCAGCTGTTAAATGTTTAGCCATTGTTGGAAGAGCCCAACCCAGTCACACTGCTCCCTAAAAATAGTGCATCTGAAGTGGCAAGAGCAAATTAGAGAGAGACAATTCTGGCTCAGTTTGACTAAAAAACTGCATGGTCATCAATGTTCCCTAGGTCTTTCTTATGCATCAGCTATCGTTAACTTGATTTTCTTTGACACAGTCAGAAACGCTGATTAATTAATGTAACAACTGCACCTGTTCTGGCCTCTTGTGGGCAGTTGCATGCAAACATGCTTACCTCAGTCCTCACACAGCAAGCTTTCCTTTCACGAGACTCATGGACATGGCAGCTTCCTTCATTAGATAATTCAGAGTGACAGTTTGCTGTACTGGAACGCAGTGTTCTATAGGGTACAGTATCTCCTTTTCCAGGAGTGTGCTGTTGTACACGGAAGCACCAGCACTCCCCCAGCCATGTCGAGCCCATCTTTCAAGGGGGAAAATTGTAGAGCAGGAAGGAAGTCTGTGGGAGTACTCATCATTTTCAGTGTGTGTGTGCGTACAGGAAATGTTCACATCAAAACCCAACACTTCAGTGTGTGTGTGGGAACAGCCAGTATAATTACATTAGGAAAAATGGTCCAGTGGTTAGGGTGCTAGCGTAAAACTTGGGTGCAAGTCCCTGCTCTGCCACAGATTTCCTGTATGACCTTGGGCAAGTCACTCTGTGCTTCCATTCCCAGTCTATAAAGTAGCATGACCATACTGGGTCCGACCAATGGCTATCTAGACCAGTATCCTGTCTTCTAACAGTGGGTGGGGCCAGATGTTTCAGGGGGAATGAACAGAACAGGGAAATTATCAAGTGATCCACCCCCTGTCATCCAGTCCCAGCTTCTTGCAGTCAGAGGTTTAGGGACACCCAGAGCAGGGTTGTATCCCTGACCATCGTGGCTAATAGCCATTGATGGACCTATCCTCCATAAATTATCTAATTTTTTTTAACTCAGTTATACTTTTGGCCTTCACAATATCCCGTGGCAACGAGCTCCACAGGTAGACTGTGCGTTGTGTGAAGGAGTGGGGATACCAGCACTGCACTGCCTCACAGGGGTGTTGTCAGGCTAAATAAAAAGTTCTTATAGCTCAGAGTCAGCTCTGGGCATGGTATTAAAGCAAAACACCCACAGCTTCCTGTATGATGTCTCCCAGACATTTCCCTGATGGGTTTGTTTATCCAGCCTTCTGAGTTTGATGATACCCTCAAGTAATTAGCTGTGGTAGCCCACATAAATTTCCTGAAGGGCCGGCTAACAAGCCAAGTCAACGGAAGCTGTGGGGTCTCTTGCTGCCTTAGGGAAGGTTTTAACCCTCAGCTTGCTAAGGGAACCATGTGGGGTTTAGCTCCAGTTACCAGCCTGGCAGGAATGGAGGGTTTCCATGGCATCTGGCTGTCAAGCCAGTTTAAACTGGTCTGGATGGGCAGCCTGGATGCTGTAATTAATTCCATGTGGGTTAAGGGGTCCACATACTCCCCACTCAGGGCACCACAGTGATCAATGGGAATTATTAGTATCCTGCAGGAGAGAGGGATGAGCGCTCTTCTCTCCCTAGCATGACATGGCTCTTTCAGGGCCACTAAGTCAGAGACCTTAAGTCTTTTGTTTCCCATTTCATGCAGACCCCACATTCCTCCCAGAGCTTTCCCCCGAAGTCTGTCTGCCTTCCGCACATTGCAGACAGAGGAGATTTGCCTGCTGTTATTTCCACCCTGCAAAGGACCCATGGCCAAGCATTCTGAGGCTGACGCTTCCTCCCCCAGTAGCCAAAAGCCAACTACAATTCAGTTCAGCCCTGAGCCACACTCTAACCCTCACAGCCTCTGTACGGCAATCCCAGAAAACCACCACTGCTGCTCTGCAAATCAGCCATCGAGCATTACTGAAGTCTCATGCTGACACCACTCTCCCTAAGACCTTGCACCACACGATTTCTCTACAGGGTCTCCTCTGCCTTTGCCATCTCGAGCCACCTGTAATAGAGGACTGAACCATTTCAATTCCAATCTGCGTGTTTATTGTACTGTTTGATCCTGAAACATTCAGCATACCTGCGCTACCCTCGAGGAATTCCACCGTGATTTTAACAATTTCCATCCCACCATCAACCTCAGCCTAGACCAATCCACACAAGCGGTCCATTTCCTAGACACTACTGTGCTAATAAACGATGGTCACATAAATACCACCCTATACCGGAAACCCACTGACCGCTATACTTACCTACATGCCTCCAGCTTCCATCCCGGACACACCACACGATCCATTGTCTACAGCCAAGCTCTAAGATACAACCGTATTTGCTCCAATCCCTCGGACAGAGATAAACACCTACAAGATCTCTATCAAGCATTCTTAAAACTACAATACCCACCTGCTGAAGTGAAAAAACAGATTGACAGAGCCAGAAGAGTACCCAGAAGCCACCTACTACAGGACAGGCCTAAAAAAGAAAATAACAGAACGCCACTAGCCATCACCTACAGCCCCCAACTAAAACCTCTCCAGCGCATCATCAAGGATTTACAACCTATCCTTAAAGATGATCCCTCACTCTCACAGATCTTGGGAGACAGGCCAGTCCTCGCTTATAGACAGCCTCCCAACCTGAAGCAAATACTCACCAGCAACCGCACACCATACAACATAAACACTAACCCAGGAACCTATCCTTGCAACAAAGCCCGATGCCAGCTCTGTCCACATATCCATTCCAGTGACATCATCATAGGACCTAATCACATCAGGCACGCCATCAGGGGCTCGTACACCTGCACATCTACCAACGTGATATATGCCATCATGTGCCAGCAATGCCCCTCTGCCATGTACATTGGCCAAACTGGACAGTCTCTACGCAAAAGAATAAATGGACACAAATCTGACATCAGGAATCATAACATTCAAAAACCAGTGGGAGAACACTTCAACCTCTCTAACCACTCAGTGACAGACTTGAAGGTGGCAATTTTGCAACAAAAAAACTTCAAAAACAGACTCCAAAGAGAAACTGCTGAACTCGAATTAATATGCAAACTAGACACAATTACCTGTGGTCTAAACAAAGACTGGGAATGGTTGGGTCATTACATTAATTGAATCTATTTCCCTATGTTAAGTTCTCCTCACACCTTCTATGGGCCATCTTAATTATCACTTCAAACAGTTTTTTTCCTCCTGCTGACGATAGCTCATCTCAATTGATTAGACTCTTCCTGTTGGTATGCATACTTCCACCATTTCATGTTCTCTGTATGTATAAATATCTCCTGTCTGTGTGTTCCATTCTATGCATCCGAAGAAGTGAGCTGTAGCTCACGAAAGCTCATGCTTCAATAAATTTGTTAGTCTTTAAGGTGCCACAAGTACTCCTGTTCTTAAAGCTGTACAGTGCATCCAGGAGCAGCGCTCCCTCCACCTTCTGCTGAGCCTGAGTATGGCTCACCACTCCAAACACAGCCCCTGGGAGCAGGTGTTGCACATCTCTCACAGTAGGCGTCTACGCAGACCTGTGTAATGCATGAGCTCCTGTAGATCAAATGCACACACACATCTCCGTGTGACATTATATTACACTTCTCATGCATGTCATGATGCACAGCACATAATACAGTATAACATGTGTGCATCTGGTCACATTTCAGGTCTGTCCTGCCTTCAGATCGCAACACTTTGAAGCATGGGCTACACCCTCACACACCTGCATGTGAAGGCTACTAGCCCTTGCACCTAGTCTCAACTGACTCTGCAGCACTGTTATGTTCACAGCACACACACATAAGTTAGAGAAAAACAAATACTCTTGCTGGAAAGCTGCAAAATAGCACTTCTTTGTTTGTTAAAATTCAGAACAAAACCACACAAGAACCCCAAAACAGAGAGGGAGAAACCAGGCTGCTCCCTGAAACAGTGAGGCACAACTCAGCCCACCTTAGTCTAGGCTGGCTGACTGCAGAATCTAAACTGCCTACATCTAAGGCCAGATATCACACTTCCCTTCAGAGCCCCAGTGCCTGCAAGCAGGACCAGGAAACTTTACTCCTAAAGCAGCAGTCCCCAAACTTTTGAGGGTCACACCCCCTGCCTTATCCATCTGCACCCCCCAGGAGCTAGGGCTGGGAGTGGGGCCATGGCTCCAGACGGGGGGTGGGACACAAACAAGGGTAAGGGGGCTGAGGCTGGGACTGCAGCTGGGGGTTGATCTGGGGCCAAGAACGGGGCCGCGGCCAGGGGCTGAGACTGGGGGTGGGAGCGGAGCCGCAGCAGGGCTGCATTGGGAGCTGGCAGTCGGGCCCGTAGCTAGTGCAGCTCCGCTCCCAGCCTTGCCTCAGGCCGGGAACGGAGCCATGGCTAGCGGCCGAGGCTTGGGGCTGGAACAGGGCCAGAAGCAGAGCTGCACCAAGGCTGGGGAAAGGGCATGCCCGGGGCCGGGAGCCAGGGACGCGGCTCGGGGTAGGGAGGGGCTGGATGGCACTCCCTCCCCATTGTCGTGGGGACTGGCGTGGACCTGGCCCTGCCCCCCGGATGTTCCTCTACATCCCCCTTGGGGGGGCATGCACACCCCACATTTTGTAGATCTCTGTCCTAAAGGGACAGCTTACAATTCCAACACAGTCCTCAGTACGGAATCCTCAGCAATGAGAACTGGCATCTTTTGGGCCATGGCTCTTCATCCCTCTAGACAGTCAGCAGTGCTCAGTGGCTGTGTGGGAGACAGCATACTGTCTGCTCCTAAGGGACAGTGCAGGGTGACCACTCCCTCCTGTGCTTTGGGTAACTCCAGGAGGGATTCTGTCTCCTGGAGTTCCCCTGCCAGGGTGAGGCAGTGACTCCCAGACCTCCACCCCACAAGGGCGTTTCAGCCTTGCACCACTCCTAAGTCCCAATACAGGCCAGTGCCTTTACAATATCAGTTGAGCCCTCAGGTTTTTAAATAAACTTTTCTCACTGTGCAATTTTCGTGATACAGTTCTGCCCCTGTAAAATGTTCCATCTTTCAGTTTTATTGACTCAGACTGGGATTGCATTATTTTGTGAACGAACAGATTATGCAGATAAATGCAGTGCACTGTGCATCCTTATATGATAGGAGAAACATGCTTTGGATTTATACATGGATTTTTTTCCATTGCCTCCTCCCGCCTAATTGTAGACACTAAACAGCTTTCTGACTCTGAAATATCTGTTGTACAGCTGGGCAAGGGAATTGTACTCAATGCTGTTCCTAGGCTGAGGGCTGAATGTACCCTGGGTGCCTCATGCAGACTGGAAGGGGCTAGAATCTCCAGGAGGAATTCTGGATCAGGCAGCCAGCAACACATGCAGTGTCTGCTGCACGGCCCTTGGAGAGGGTGCATCATGCTCTGCTCTCCTTGGGCAGGATAGAAAATGAGTGGGAGAGACCACTTCCCCTTCTCCTCCCTTCCCGCTCCCTGGCAGCCAACGCCCATGGGATAACTAGGAGTGGGCAGGCCTTTGGCTTCCCAACTCCTTGCTTCCTACTCCCACAAATGAAGCCTCTACCGATTAGTCATTCTAGTTCAAAATTAAGATAAAAATAAAGTGCTGGAGAGCACTGGGTTTGAGCCATACATCACCAGATCTCTCTTTGCACATGGGATCTAAATAACATCAGGAAAGTTCCATCTAACATAGGCCCCTGGTGTACTAATAGCTTCCAAACCAGTATTAAATGGGGCTTAATGTAAACAAGTCACACTTAACCCTGAAGTTTACATAGCAATTCACTAATGGAATTTTCAGGGTCACAAAAAGCTACATAATCAGATTTCATCTCACTAAGAGCATTTCCCACATAACATCAGGCTTGATGGGGGAAGCCTTTCCTGGAACAAGAGGCCTCTGTGCATAGCACAGCCACCCAGAATGTGGTTTGTACAGATATTCTTTCCATTTTAAAATTGTCACCTAAACACATCTGCAGATTGTAAAATTAGTAGGGTCAACCAGTCTTTGGAGGGTGCAAGTGACCTACTGGAAGGCACTCAAATACTACAGTGATGAGCGTGGTTTAAGAACCTAAATAGAACAGAACAGGAATTCATTCCACATCCGTTCAGAAAAAGTTGAATTAAAGTGAATAGTGAAGAAACACTTCTGTTTTATTGCTAATGTTCACTTTAAAGACCACCCAAGTACAATACACAGGCACATTGTTAGCAAATCGGGCAGCTAGTTTTATGAGCTTAACAGAAACTAACTTCTGATGACTGGATCATTATGGGAAATCTTGCTCTTAGTTACCCTGGTGTAAATCTGGGGTAAATAACTCCACAGAACTGAATGTGGTTACTCCTGATCTACTTCAATGGAAATAAGATCATAATCTAACCCTACTAGTTTTGAATGTTTGGGGGTGACTTTATCCCAGATGCAACTCTACCAACTTAAGTTGAATTACCCCCAGGATGAATTTGGCCCACTGTTGCTACCGTAACCCAGTGGTCTTTGTGTTGCATTTCCCTCTCTCTGTTTAACCCACAGAGGTTGTGAGTCTGTTACAGCCCACAGTTACAGAGCCTGCCTCTTTAGCTCAAGCAGTAAAGGTCCCTGGTTTAACCCCTTGTGTCATAAACAGATAGTTAAGGGTTAAGGTCTCTTTTACCTGTAAAGGGTTAACATGCAGTACCTGATGACCACCAATCAGAAACCAATCAGAGACAAGAAACCAATCAGAGACAAGATAATTTCAAATCTCTGTGGAGGGAAGCCTTTGTCTGTGTTCTTTGTTAGAGTTCTCTTTTTGGATCTAAGAGAGGCCAGACATGTCTCCAAGTTCTCCTGGAGTAGTTCCTACTATTCAATAGTGAGTATTAATTAGAAAGCCGGATTAGTCTTATAATTTGATTTCTACATTTGCAATTGTGTGTTTGCTGAAGGAAATTCTTTATTCCTGTTTGCTGTTACTTTGCTTTTACTGAGAAAGAAAAGGGGGAGGGGGAATGCTCTCCAGGTTTACAGGATAGACTCTGTGTATTGTTCCATCTTGGTTACAGAGACAGTGACTTTCTTTTTATTCTTTAATAAATCTTTTCTGTAAAGGACTTGGTTGATTTTTCCTTGGGTGGATTCTCAGAGAAAGGGGAGGGGGGAGGTATCCCTCTGTAGTTGGATTCCGGTATCTCTCCTAGGAAAAGGGAGGGGGAAGGAAGCAGGGGGGAATGGTTTATTTCTCCTGGGTGTAAGAACTCCATGGATTTGGGGCTCTTGGGATCCCCAAGGATTTTGGGGAAGGACTGTGTCCCAATCCACATACCTGATTGGGTGGTGGCAGCTTTTACCAAATCTAAACTAGGATTTTAGTTTAGGGGAGCCAAGGCAGGTCCCCATTTTGGAACCCAACAGCTCCAAGTGGGGGTGAGACCTATGACACCTTGGTGTTGGCCAAAGTGGTGGCCATCACACCATCATAAGTGCAGCCCTGCGGCAGAAGTACCCAGGGGTGGCAGGTTTGTATAATTTTTGGTGGTGCCCAGAACAGGTCCAAGTCCCGCCCCCCACACACCTGCCTTGTAAGCCAATATATTTTTTAAAATAATGTAAAAATGTGAGGGCTCTGAAGTGGGGCTGGGAATGAGGGGTTTGGGGTGTGGGAGGGGCTCAGGTAGAGAGTTGGAGTGCAGGCTGCAGGGTGGGGTGGGGGATGAGGGGTTCACAGTGCAGAAGGGGGCTCAGGGCTGGGGCAGAGGGGTGGGGTGCGGGGCTCTGGTTGGGGGTGCAGGCTCTGGGGTGGGGCGGGGCCAGGGATGAGGAGTTGGGCTGCAGGCAGGCTGCCCCCAGCTGGGGCCAGCGAGGACTCCCCCCAGCCCTCTCCCCACAGGCAGCACATTCACCTTGCACCACTGTAACTTCACGTGCTCCTAAGGCCCTCTCCGGTCCAGGAAGCTCCCCTCACCTCCCTGTGGTGGGGGAGGGGGGCTGCCATCACATGTGTGCCTCCTCCCCTGCTACTGCCCCTCACTGTAGCCTCACTGGGGGTGGGGGATGGGACTGCCTCTTGCCCAGCATGGGGCAGGAGTGGTAACTGCAGGGGGCGGGGCTTGTGCTGGTGGAGGGTCCCGCCGGAAAAGGGAAGGGTCCCTCCATCCAAGGCGGAAGGGCATAGGCAGCCTGCCCTGGCACTAGTGATGGGGGGCGCTAGGACCCTGCGGCAGCAGTTGATGCCGGGAGCTGGCAGAGCAGAGCACAGCGCAGAGCTGCAGGGGGCAGCCGCCTGCTGCCCAGGGCACAGGCAGGGACGCTTGCGGGAGGCACATGGGGGCAGCAGGTGGGGCTGGGGAAGAGGGCCAGCCCTGAACATTGGTGGAGCCAGGCCCCCGGGCCCCGAATATTGCTGGAGCGCGGGCACCATGGGCCCATATAACTCGCTGCCCCTGGAAGTACCACTGTAGACAAGTGTGACGGGGTCCCTCACCACTCATGGCACCTCCTCCTGGCCATCCTGGGGATTAACTCTGCCAGGTGCTAGACCCCCCCCCCCTCAGCAGTCTCTCTACCCACCTTCTTCTCTGTCTGCAGCCTCTCTCACTCTTGGAGCGGCAGCTTCTGGTTCATGGCTTGGCCCGCCGGCCATGTCACTCAGTTCCTCTCCTTCTGAGGAAATCACAGTCCTTCCAGACCAGTTGTCTGGGTGACATCTCCAACACCCTGTGCCACTACCCACTGGCTGCTAGGGGAACCCAGCCCCACCCTCTACACTGGGCTTCAGCTCAGAGAAGGGACCCTATAACATGCAGCCTGTGCTATCTTAGCCCTTGCTGCTGGGCTTCTTCCTCAATAACTGTCTCCTTTCCCTCTTTGGGTTTTCCAGCCCACACACCCTCCTCACAGGACAGGACAGGACATAGGGTGCCCAGATGTCCCAATTTTATAGGGACAGTCCCGATTTTGGGTCATGTTTTTATATAGGCTATTACCCCCAATCTCCTGTCCCGATTTTTCACACTTGCTGTCTGGTCATCCTAACAGGACAGGATAGGACTAGACTACAGTACAGTACAGTACAGTACAGCCCAGTCCAGCTGCCCCCCTTCCTACTTGCAGGCTGCAGCTCCTGGGCTTTTACAGTCCCCTTCTGTTCCTGCCCGGGCCCGGCTGAGCCTGCTTCTAATTAGTAGGCTACAAGAAGCTCACATCTTTCCCCAACTTGCTGATTAATTAGGCCTGCCTGGTCTAATTTACCATCTGAGGGCCAGCATGGGGAATAGACCTCATCACAGCAAGTAACTGGTATTTTAACCATTGTTGTCTAGCCCCGCTCAAAACGGGGCTGGATAACATAGTGGTTAAATGCTGAGAGGCTGCTGTGGGGAGCCCCGGGCTCAGGTGGGGATTTAAAGGGCCCGGTGCTCCTGCCGCTGCGGGGATCCCCGGGCCCTTTAAATCACCACCAGAGCTCTGGCAGCCGGGGCTTGGGCAGGGATTTAAAGGGCCTGGAGCTCCGCAGCGGCTGGAGCCCCGGGCCCTTTAATTCGCCCCTGAGCCCCGGGGCTCCCAGCCGCCTCTGCAGCTGGGAGCTCCGGGGTGATTTAAAGGCCCTGGGGCTCCCAGCCCCAGCCGGAGCCCCAGGGCCTTTAAATCTTGAAAGGCCCAGCCTCTTCCGGTTGAGGCCACGCCTCTTCTGATTGAGGCCACACACCCGCTCAGGACCTCGGCATACCGGTAAGTCCTTTAAGTTACTTTCACCCCTGGTTTTGACTCAGTTGAATACATAGAATTTCTTGTCCTGTCTCTATTATTTTTAATTATTTAGGACTTTTAAAAACAGAAGGAGAGCAAACAGAAATATACTTCTCTAAGGCCAAGTGTGCAATCAGCTTGTTGTTGGGCACGTTCTCTGTCACCTAGGGGGACTATATCCTGCCCGTGTAGGAGAGATGGATTCAAAGATTAAATAGGTCTAATTGCTGTCTATGATCCTAGAGCTCCTCCCCACCATGTAAGGGGGGTGGATCATGAGGAGGGGACGGAGGAGGGGAGGAGTCATGAGGAGGGTCACATGAGACGGTCACATGCCCCCCCATGTCCCTCTCCCCCCATACTAGTAAGAAATGGATTCCACTTGTACCATTAGTTATCTCACAAGGTAAAGGCTACCTTGGGCCTGGCCCTACATAGGTACACAAAGATGGGGAAGAGGGTGCCAGGAGGAGCCTTTCCCTTTCCCCAAACAGGGACCAGGGACAATCCCACTGGTGAGTGTAGGGACTGTTCCTAGCTAGCATCACCATTTCTGGCTTCCTGAAAGAGGGCGGGGTAGGACGAGGACAGAGTTCCATCTCCTGGTTTGAGTCTGATCTTGCTGGCACCTGCATAACTATTGATTTCTGGACTCTAACTCATGATTCACACCAGTGTAAGATCAGAATCAGGCCTAGAGAGCAGATAATCAGTTCTAGAAGTTTCTGCTACCAATCACTGCTGTCAACCTCCAAATTTATAAAATCTCAGCCTCTTTCTGAAACATAGCTGCAATGCTTTAGACATTCGACCCCCCAGTCAACCTGTGAGACTTGTTGCCAGGTGATGTTCTGAAGGCTAAAAACTACAACTGGGTTCTAACAAGAATTAGATATCCTCCATGGATGTAGGTCCATCAATGGCTATTAGCCAAGATGGTCAAGGACCCAAACCCATGTCTGAGATGTCTCTAAGCTTCTGACTGGCAGATGCTCGGACTGGACAAGAGGGGATGGATCACTCAACAATTGCCTGGTGCTTCAGTGGGAATGAACAGAATAGGCCATCGACCACTGTCAGAAGCCAGGATTCTGGGCTAGATGCACCAATGGTCTGACCCAGTATGGCTGTTCTTGTGTTCTTATTCCATAGCCAAATTCTGTGGACCCTGATGCATGAACTGATTTATTCCTATTCCATTCGTTCTCTCTCCTGCAACATATACGTCTCTATTTCTACCTCCCATGCCATCATTTGATTTTGATTTTGTGTTCTGTTCAGGGGTGCCAGAACAAGGGGGGCCAGGGGGCCATAGCGCCCCCATTTTTTACTGGCCTTAAGGGCGAGTGATGGGGTGAGAGGTGCGGAGAGGAGCGAGCGGGGGAGCAGGGGCTCAGGGAAAAGGGGCAGCATGCGGGGAGGGCAGGGCCACAGTTCGGGCACTGGTGGGGCCTCCCCCACTTTTAGGGACCTTCTACTGCTCCTGGTTCTGTTACTTGCTGCAAAAAAGCAACTATAAAGCGTTCTTTGCTCCAATGAGGAAACTACAGAACCCAAACCATCAAAAAAGAAAATCAACTTCTGCTGGTGCAGCTGCCTCAGATAATGAAAATGACCATGCATCGTTCCGCACTGCTTTGGATTGTAATCGAGCAGAACCTGTCATCAGCATGGACGCATGTCCCCTGGAACGCTAGTTGAAGCATGAATGGACATATGAATCTTTAGTGCATCTGGCATGTAAATATCTTGCGACGCCGACTACAACAGTGCCATGAGAACGCCTATTCTCACGTTGAGGTGACATTTTAAATAAGAAGCGGGCAGCATTATCTCCTGGATATGTAAACAAACTTCTTTGTCTGAGCAATTGGCTGAACGAGAAGTAGGACTTGCAGGATCTATAATTTTACAGTGTTTTATTTTTGAATGCAGTTTTTTTGTACATAATTCTACATTTGTAAGTTCAACTTTCATGATAAAGAGATTGCACTACTGTACTTGTGTTAGGTGAATTGAAAAATACTATTTCTTTTGGGTTTTTTTACAGTGCAAATACTTGTAATTAAAAATAAATATAAAGTGAGCACTGTACACTTTGTATTCTGTGTTGTAATTGAAATCAATATATTTGAAAATGTAGAAAACATCCAAAAATATTTTTTAAATGGTATTCGATTATTAACAGTGCAATTAATCACAATTAATTTTTTTAATCGCTTGACAGCCCTAGAAATTATCACATAAACTGACAAAGTGATCTCTCTTTGCTCAGTTCCCACACTAGAGCGTGTCTGGTTTTGGTCATGACTGAGATGCTTTAGCAAAACGGTACAGAACCTGCTCACACTATGTGCAAAATTCAGTAAAACGGAGTAATTCATATTGAAATAAATTGGGACTTATGCCTACTTATTCCAGGGCTGACTTTGGTACTGTAGATCTAGTTCTAAGCTTTGTATTTAGTCTGTCACTTGAACAAGCAGTTCCACTTAGCATTTTAGAATACAGGAGGAAAGATGAATGAGCTGCTTGTCATCTTTAATTCATAAAACCCAAAGTTGAATAGGATCAAAATCAAACACATTCACTAAATCCCTACATGGTGAGCACTGTGACAAACAGCCATATTTTCACATATATATTTACATTCCTGGAAATGCAAATGTGATATAAATTATTGCTAGATAAATGTAACAGCTGAATGGGGTCTCATATCTATAACAATAATTTGCTGTACCCAGAGCTAAAAGCTTATACGTTTATACCACTGTCAACTGAATTCAATTTGCAACTAGCAAATTATTATTTGCTTGTACAGCACCTTTGAGCTGAGGATCTGAAGTTGCTTTGCCAAGTGGAGTAAGTATCATCATCCCATTTTCCATCTGGGAAAACAGAGGCACTGAGAACTCTGCAGTGAAGACAAGCCAACTTGCGCTTTTACTTGGGTGTTGCCCCTAACCTAGCTCCTGTCTCATCTGAGTTTAGCAGTGCTTTAAATTCAGGCGAGCTGCCCCATTTTGGGGTATAGGTGAACACTCAAGTGCTATTGCACCTACTTTGCAGTGAGGACACAGGCTAAACCACATAAGTGCTGACAGTCCTCCGGAGCCTTCCCACAGTGGCGCCTGTGTGCCCAGAAGGACAGACACAATTCACTGGAAAACAATCAGAGCAGCTCAGCTCACTACAGCCCAAAGAACTGTGGGATATGCCCCCCGACGTCCTAGTGACACACATGGTCGAGTGCAGCACCCCCGTGGACGCAGTCACGTGGACACACGCAGGTGGCTTTGCAGTGGGGTTGTTCACACCTAAGCTAGACTAACTGAGATGCTCAGACCAGGGTGCTGATCACCTGATTCAACTCTGCAATGAAGACATACCCTGGCAGGTTACCCGACCATCCACCATCATGTAGCATGTCAACGGCAGAGCCAAGAATAGAACCCTGGTCTCCCGAGTCCCACTCAGCTGCTCTGTGTGTCACAAGGAGTCTACATGGACTCTTATGGTTCCTATTAATCAAGAAGCACTAATTAATTATTTAAAAGTTGCCATATTATTTAAATCCATGTCCTGCCTGATGGCTGGTGGAGTCCTTTTTTGGGGGAGGGGTGGGAGGGAGGGGAGTAATAGCATTTCTAGAATTCCTCCTCCCACCCTGACTGACTTTCTGCAATGTCATAAAAAGATGGCCCCCCTCCTGACAAACAGCGATGATGTCTATCATTAATAAGAGGGTAAAGATTCTTCTCCGCGTTCCTCAGTTGGCTGATGTCAGTAAGGGCCCAGGCATAAGGTGTTGAGCAGTTTCCACTCTTGTTGAATACACTCAGCTCCTCGCGGGATTAGGGCCTTAGTAAAGACCACAACATTTTGACACTTGTTTCTTAGGCCTCAATTCAGCAAAGCTTGCAGAACCCCCACTTAACCTGAAATACATGGATGATCCCATGTGCTTAAATCCTATTGAAGTCAATGGGGTTATGCATATGTTTAAACATTTTTGCAGAACTGAGGCCTAAAGACTCAGATCCAACTCCCATTAAAGTCAATGCAAAGACTCCCATTTGGAGGACTCCAAGGGAATTGGATTGGAGCTGCATGTAAAATAATTTGTGAATACTCTCTTGGCCAGGTCATTATGGTGTTTATTGTATGCATATATTGTGTTAATTCACTGACGGGTTCGTTAGGAAATGCACCACAGAAGAGGGGGTGATTCCTGATATTCACATCTCCAGGAAAACACTTCGACGGATAAAAGACAATGCAGAGCCATCTGCTTTGAAGAGCCCTCTGGACGCCCTGGTGACCTGCCCAAACCAGTTTAAACCAGGCTTAAGAAGCACAGAAGAGAACAAAGAACATTGTTGCTTTTTAAAAAGAGACACTCTCCCTGAAGTAGGGAGACATGGTTTTGACCTAAGGGGAAACCAGACTCCAAAGGTTGGGGTGTCTAGGATAAGACAGGCCTACCTAGGACTATACGTAAGATAGCTACACATATAGACTTTTTTTTAAAAAAAAACACTTCTTTTATGTGCTGTCTTGTTCCTACTGTTAAGATTAAACAATATTTTGTTTTAAAAAGACTGCTTTGGATCACTGTGTATTCACCACTGGTCACAGGCTCCTGGAAGGAAGAACTGCAGGTACTGAGTCCAGTAGGACAAGCTCGGGAAGTCCAGTTGGTGCACCGGATAGTGTAGCCTAACATCTGGTCTAAGAGTGGGAGAAATGCAGGATTCCACCCTCAGGAGGTAAAGGTGTGAGGAGTAAGACCTGGAGGAAGTGCATTCAGAGACCATGGAAGGGGTCAGAGGCGCAAGGTAGCTGTGAACTATAACATATTGGCTGTAGTGTAGTGGGATGGTGTGATAGTGGTGAAGTTCCATTGAGAGACCATCGCAGTAAAAACGTGTCGGAGAAGGTAAAAGCAAGAGAAAAGTGTCTGGTATGCTTTGTGGGAAAAGAATAGGAAAAGACACACACGAAATAAATGATAAGCAGTTTAAGAAAGACCAGTTAACAGAGATGTGCAAAGACAAGTAGTAATTCTTCTGCTCTATTCTGCACTGATTAGGCCTCAACTGGAGTACTGTGTCCCGTTCTCGGCACCACATTTCAGAAAAGATGTGGACAAAATGGAGAAAGTCCAGAGAAGAGCAACAAAAATGATTAAAAGTCTAGAAAACATGACGTATAAGAGAAGATTGGAAAAAATGGGTTTCTTTAGTCTGGAGAAGACTGAGGGGGGACATGATGATAGTTTTCAAGTACATAAAAGGTTGTTACGAGGAGGAGGGAGGAAAATTGTTCTCCTTAACCTCTGAGGATAGGACAAGAAGTAATGGAATTAAACTGCAGCAAGGGAGGTTTAGGTTGGACATTAGGAAAAAATTCCTAATTGTCAGGGAGTTAAACACTGGAATAACTTGCCCAGGAAGGTTGTGGAATCTCCATCATTGGAGATTTTTAAGAGCAGGTTAGACAAACACCTGTCAGGAATGGTCTAGATAATACTTAGTCCTGCCATGAGTGCAGGAGACTCTCAAGGTCCCTTCCAGGTCTACGATTCTATGGAAGAAAGAAAGCTAGACTCTAAGGAGCTTAACAAGCCAGCGCTAGTGACTTTGCTGCATGAAACTGACCCAAACCAGTAGTAGCAGAGCAAGGAGGTGACCCAGGGAACTGGGGGAAGAATAGATGATCAGGACAGGGAGAGTTTGGGGATGACTTCCCAGAGGGCAGTGGGAAAGAGTACAACAGGATTGTATGCAGCAACTGGAGTAGCAACCGGGGGAGAGAGAAAAGCTGCACATGGAGGCTAAACAGCTTGCTGAGCAGGAACAGAAGAGAGCAGTCCAGGAAATGCAATGACAGTATGAATGGAATTGGAGAGAAGTGCCAGTAGCACACCAATTCAGTAAGTGGGAGGCAGATACCATATAACTGGCTCCTTGGGCAGCCCAGATTTCTAAGTTATTATCCTGCTATAGGATGGGGATGGCACACATGTATTTTAAATGCTTTTGAGTGAGTTGTGAATTGAACCAGGTGACCGAGAATATGGCTTTGGGATCTGTCTTCTTTCTGATAGGGAAGACCCTGGATGCCTTCAGTCATATAGTGAGGGAGGACCATAGAAATTATGAGCATTGTAAGCACGTTTTCCTGCAGAAGTTTAAATTAACACCAGAAGTAGATAGGAGGAAAGTTCAGGAGCTTCAGAAAAAAAGAGGATATGGATTATGCTGACTCTTTCCAATTTTTCCACATCCTTCTTGTAGTGTGGGGCCCAGAACTGGACACAGTACTCCAGACGAAGCCTCACCAATGCCGAATAGAGGGGAATGATCACGTCCCTCGATCTGGTGGCAGTGCCCCTACTTATACAATGATTGGTTAAGACCAGCTTTGCAAGAAGCCTGAACTGTCATGACCACCCAAACTGATCAACGGGGTGCTTCCTACACCACCCCAGGAGCAAGAGGTATGTCAACGTACAGCCATGCTGGCTGGCGCATTAGGGGATTGCCACCCTTCTCTCTTCTGTTTGTCTTCTACAGAGAGAGCAGTGACAGGGGCAAAGCTGGCACAGGAAGGTGTGTGAAAACTTCCCGTGTATGCTAGCAAGCGCACACATCCAGTTTGATCTAAAGGGGCCCCTGAACCTTAACACTCTAGGGGGCAGACTTTCAAGTGCTCAGTGCCCACAAGTGGGACCAGATTTTCAAAGCCGCTCAGTTCAGTAGAACCTCAGAGTTACGAACAGCAGAGTTATGAACTGATCAGTCAACCACACACTCATTTGGAACTGCAAGTACGCAATCCAGCAGCAGAGACCAAAACAATTTTAAAAAAGCAAATACAGTACAGTACTATGTTAAATGTAAACTACTAACAAAATAAAGGGAAAGCAACATTTTTCTTCTGCACAGTAAAGTTTCAAAGCTGTATTAAGTCAATGTTCAGCTGTAAACTTTTGAAAGAACAACCATAACATTTTGTTCAGAGTGCCAAACATTTCAGAGTTATGAGCAGCCTCCATTCCCGAGTGTTCGTATCTCTGAGGTTTTATTGTACTTCCGTTGTGGCCAGATTTTCTGAAGGGGGTTCAGAACCCAATGTGGTGTGGCTTCTTATTTAGGTGGCTAAATGGAAGCTACCCTGTCTGAAAATTCCAGATTGCAAGCATAGATCCACACTGCCCGTGTTCATTCACCCACAGCCAAGGGACAGACAGCACCAGGAAAATATTAATATAATTCTGTACACACACACACAAAAAAGATGCCAAATGAAGACATATAATTGGGGCCTGATTCTCATCTTTCACTGGTGTAAATTAGGAATAAAGCCAATGCAGCAGAGGAGAACCAGCCCATAATGCTGACTTTTGCAAAAAAAATTCTTGGGTTCTATTTATGTTGCTTTCTAGAGACACTAGTTTGCCAGGGTTTGTGGGGAGAGTATGCTTCCCACAACACTGATGAAAGTTTTTGTAAGTGGCTGGCTGAGTCCCTATTTAAAATGATTATTTGCTTAGTTATATGTTGAGGCACTTAAAGCACTTTATAGGCATCTTTTTATTATTTATATCTAAATAAATAGAAATAAAATTTAAAAAACAACAATTTGACCTAGAATTATTTCTAAAAATCTATGTGTTTCCTAGGCAGAATTTTGCAGAATAGATTCAGTGGTAGTATACCAACCCCACATGACCTATATCATGGACAAGCCTAGCAGTACTGTGTGACGAAGTGGGACTGTTTTTAATGTTTCCTCTGAATACTGTGTGGGTGCCTCAGTTATGGCCGACCCTCTGTCACCTGGCAACTAATGGACTGGGCCCTTTCCCTATGCAAGGGGATGCTAAATATGTGGAAGAACAAAGAGATCAAGTGACCTCCTTGCCCGGAAAAGAGACAAAGCCCAGAGAGGAGGGTCTGAAGGTTTTTTTTGGCAGTTTTGGAAGCTGGCTGGAAAATGGAGGGGAGCCCCAACGGGGCTCGGGCCTCCCAATGGGGCTGTGGCATCCCTGGGGCCCCAGATGGACCTAACTAAAGAGGGTCCTGTTGTCTGTACCGGCAAGACCTGTTTTGGACTGTGTTCCTGTCATCTAAATAAACCTCTGTTTTACTGGCTGGCTAAGAGTCACGTCTGACAGCGAAGTGGGGGTGCAGGACACGGTGGCTTTCCCAGGACCCAGCCTGGGTGGACTTGCTGTGGGAAGCGCACGGAGGAGCATATGCTGAATGCTCCTAGGAGAGACCCAGGAGATGAAGCCGTGTGAGCTTCTTGCCCTGAAGACAGTCTGTTTAAACACAGAGAGAGAGAGAGAGAGAGAGAGAGAGAGAGAGAGAGAGAGAGAGATCACACTGGTCTGAACTATACTTCTTCTGAGATCCCAATATCATTTTTTGTATCAAAAACCTCGTCATGGTATCTGAGCTCCTGTTTGGATGAAATACTTGGTAAGATGGACTATGACATCTACTACTACTAATGTATTATTATTCGGGCTGTCAAGCGATTAAAAAAATTAATTGTGATTAATTGTGCCTTTAAACAATAGAATACCATTTATTTAAATATTTTTGATGTCTTCTACATTTTCAAATATATTGATTTCAATTACAACACAGAATACAAAGTGTACAGTGCTCACTTTATATTTATTTTTTATTACAAATATTTGCACTTTAAAAAACAAAAGAAATAGTACGGTATATTTCAATTCACCTAATACAAGTACTGCAGTGCAATCTCTTTATAATTAAAGTCGAACTTACAAATGTAGAATTATGTACAAAAAATAACTGCATTCAAAAATAAAACAATGTAAAACCTATAAGTCCACTCAGTCCTAATTCAGCCAATCGTTCAGACAAACAAGTTTGGTTACAATTTGCAGGAGATAATGCTGCCCATGTCTTGTTAACAACGTCACCTGAAAGTGAGAACAGGCATTCACATAGCACTGTTGTAGCCGGCATCACAAGATATTTACGTGCCAGATGCACTATAGATTCATATGTCCCTTCATTCTTCAACCACCATCCCAGAAGACATACGTCCATGCTCATGACAAGTTCTGTCCTGTCCTCCAGTGAACAATTTATCACTCTCCTCTTTATAACAACCTCTTCCGTACTTAAAGACTATTATCACATCCCCTCAGTCTTCTCTACTCCAGACTAAACAAACCCAATTTTTTCAATCTTTCCTCATAGGTCATGTTTTCTAGACCTTTAATCATTTCTGTTGCTCTCCTCTGGACTTTCCCCAATGTGTCCACATCTTCCCTGAAGTTTGGTACCCAGAACTGGACAGAGTATTACAGCAAGGCCTTATCAGTGCTGAGTAGACTGAAAGAATCATAGAATGTCAGGGTTAGAAGGGACCTCAGGAGATCTAGTCCAACCCCCTGCTCAAAGCAGGACAAATTCCCAGACAGGTTTTTTTTCCCCCAGTTCCCTAAATGGCCCCCTCAGGGATTGAACTCACAACCCTGTGTTTAGCAGACCAATGTGTCTTGCTTACAACAGTCCTGCTACTACATCCCAGAATGATGGTTGGGGTTTTTTTTGGAACAGTATTATATTGTTGACTCATATTTTCTTTGAGATCCACTATAACCCCCAGATCCTTTTCTGCAGTACTCTTTCCTAGACAGTCATATCCCATTTTGTATTTGTGAAATTGATTATTCCTTCCTAAGTATACTTTGTATTTGTCCTTATTAAAATTCCATCTTTTCACTTCAGGCCATTTCTCCAGTTTGACAAATTCATTTTGAATTTTAATCCTGTCCTCTAAAGTGCTTGCAACCCCTCCTAACTTGGTATTGTCTGCAAACTTTATAAGTGTACTCTCTATGCTACAGTTGAACCACAGAGTTATGAACACCAGAGTTACGAACTGACCAGTCAACCACACACTCCATTTGGAACCAGAAGTACTCTATCAGGCAGCAGCAGAGATGATTTTTTTTTAAAAAGGCATATGCAGTACAGTACTGTGTTAAGTGTAAACTACTAAAAAATAAAGGGAAAGCAGCATTTTTCTTCTGCATGGTAAAGTTTCAAAGCTGTATTAAGCCAATGTTCAGTTGTAAACTTTTGAAAAAACAACCATAATGTTTGGTTCAGCGTCACAAACATTTCAGAGTTACGAACAACCTGCATTCCCGAGGTGTTCGTAACTCTGAGGTTCTACTGTATTATCCAAATCTTTTAAGATGATATTGAATAGAACTGGACCTAGGACAGATTCTTGCAGGACCCCACTTGCTATGCCCTTCCTGCTCAATTGTGAACCATTGATAACACACACACATATATTTTATTGTCAGAGACCATGGTCCTGCAATGAGATCTCCATGAGCAGATCTGTGCACCAGCCCAGATTCCCAGTAAAGTTAGTAAGGCTTCCTGCCTGGATGCTGAAGTCCAGCCGTGTGGATCTTATCGTTGGATTAGGGCCAGATTTTTAGACTTGGCTTTACCTTGCATATATGGTGCTTCCTCTACTTAACTCCCAATATTAATGACCTGAATCTCAAGCCTACTGTGCAGAACTGACAACGAAATCATTAGATCTGAGATCAGAGGGATTGCAAGGTGAAACCCCAACAGGATCCAAGATTTTCTGATTCCTAGCCCTATGCCCATCACCCTCTGCCTCATTCAGTGCCATCAGAAATACAGAATCAGGACATTCCAGATTGTGGAAATCTTTACTACAGAAATGAAATCACTGGGATTTCATATTCCCTCTGTTGCTTATGTCTTTTTTTCTCCCTAGGATGGCGATATTGTCCTGTTTGATAGGCCTGTGTGGTAAATATGAACTCTGTCAGACTGAGCTGTGCTGGCAATACAACTTAGTCCTGACCTAATTGCAACAGTCTTGCTATGCCAGTCTCTGTAGCTCAGATTGCCTAAGCGTCCAGTGAGGCGTTTGCGAACCACTCTCCTCCACTACTCGTGTGTGACTGGTCACCTCCGTCACACGGTGTTGTTTGGGCTCCCTGGTTTTATAACTGAATTTGTTTAAACAGAACACCACCCAGTGAATGATACATTGTGATGATGCCTGTCCATGCTCAAGCATCTCTGCTCGCCTGCCAACATGGCTCTCTGTACCAAGAACAGCCATTCCCCTAACACTGCTGCAAACAAAGACTCGCTTGTGTGAATGTTTACCAAGAGCAACTGGACAGGGCACAGCAAGCAGGTGGTGCCCCCGGCCCCCTCCAAACACCACTGCACATACTAAGAGCCACAATGAAGTCACCCCTCCTGGGGTCTGAGTTAGTCACTCAAAGGTACTTCTAGAATCCCACAAAACCCCAGCCTAAGCCTCATCCTTATCCCGAGGCTTAGCTGCCCCTCCTGACTGGTTACACTGACAGTTTCTTCTTTCAGGATCAGTCTATCCCCCAACCACTCTAACTCTTGCTTTGCCTGAGGGCTGCTCCCCTTTGCTTTATACCTGTGTGTGGAAAGAAGCCAGCTGTACCAGTGAGTCAGCAAAGCCCAGCGGGCTCACCACCTGCTAACAGGTGTGATTTTCAGGCAAACTCTGCCAGCCTGATGCAGTGATCCAATTACGCAGCTGTTAGGAATCTGAGTGCATGTGCTTGTAAATACTGTTTTGTGGTGTTCACCCAGCTCTAGGGAAGGACTTACACACCCACTTGGAGCTCTGAGGCACCCTTTGCCTGGGTACATATCCAGCCTGCTCTTGCAGAGGTGCACACGATGGACAGAAGAGGCTATTTTCCCACCCCCACTGTGTACTGGCAAGGAAGGCCAGAATTGTGCCCTAACTGATGCCTCTAGAGAGGTGAGCACTCAAGGATTCACATTTCCATCTTGTTATTTCAAGCGCCAGGTATCACCTGTAAACAAGTAACCAAGACAGATGCTTGTAATCATCTCTCTGCTTTGGTTTAAGTAGCCGTTGAATGAATAAGGTCAGCATGTCCTTTCTTGGAGCCAGTAAACTCCAGTGGAATGGCCAGAATACATTGCAAAGAGAAACAGAGTGACTCTGATCACAGGCACTGCATAGACTACAGGGTTACTCAGAAACCCAGCTCTCTTAATGATAATACTTTGCACATCACATTAAAAAAAAAAAAATAAAATAAAAACCTCGTGGTGATGTAAAAACATTAAACTAATTAAACCTCACAACATTCCAACGGGGTAACTATATTTTATTATATTAATTTCACAGATGAGCAAATTGTTAATTGACTTGCACAAGGTCACAGAGCAAGGCACCAGCAGAGCAGAGGCTAGAATTCAGGAGTCCTGAGAACGATACCCCTGCGCTAACCACTAGAACACTCTCCATTCCACAAGAAAACCAACGGCAATTTATGGAGGCACTAAATCAACTGGTTAGAACAGGCACCTGGGAATTGTCTAGGTCGGGACATAGCTGGGGTCAAGAAAGTGACTTCTGCTGTAAGGGCAGTGCTAATGACAGTCTCTAGATTGGCTGATGCAAGCAGCTTCAGAGGGTAACAGCTGTTTCCCTCCCCTCAGATCCGTAGCACATTCAGCGCTGCTGAGATGGATGCACAGAGGGATGACTCATGAAGAGCCCCAACTGCTTCTGTGGGATTTGGCTTCCTTACAATGAGCTGTGATTTTACCAGCAGATGCAGTGAAGGAGGGGCACTTGGGAGTCCTCCAACCCCAACAACTCCACTCCCTCTACCCTATTCCCTTCACCATCAGCTCTACTCCGAACACGCTACTTATGGTGAACATTCCTCCTCTGATTAAAAAATGCTACTTTCTCCTACAGTAATACAAATCACACGGTCACAGATACTAATGGCATTCCAGAACCCTGCAGCATACAATAGCATTACTGCCGAGAATGCCCCAGGGTCCAGGCTCCTGTGCAGGCGTCCCTCCTAAAGCACTCCTTCCTGCTGGGAATTGAGCAAGAATCTGTCCTAGAGCATTTGCCTGCTACCTGTGTTAATATGGCAGTAGATACGAATCTAACGTAGCCTTGGCCACTGGTTAACTTTAAAGATATTAGCTCCATTGCCTTTTCTTTTGGCTGTGCTTTCTTATAACAAGATGGCGCTTTATAAGATTTCCAGGTGTTGCATTCTCTGTTTCACTGTAATCGTTGCTTTATCGTCCAGTAACAGTGACGTATTGCTCTTGAGATCTTGCAATCACAGACAAGATCGCTAATATGAATGCTGCCCTCATCTTTGCTGAGGGAGCGAGGCTTGAATCTAAATGCAAATCCAGATCCAAATCACACAACTAACCTCTGTTTCTATAATGGGTTGAGTCAAAATCCCCGATGGACAAACAACCCATATTTTGAAGCATTTGACCCTCAGATCAAGTTCAGAAGTTTGTGAGTAACCTACTTGCAAGGTAGGGTTTGTCTACACTGCATTCGGAGGTTTGATTGTGGCACGTGTAGACGGACCTGAGTAAGCTTTAATTTAGCTAGCTAGTGTATCAATAGAAGTGAAGCCACGGCAACATGGATTATCACACAGGCTAATTGCTCAAGTATGTATCCAGGCTCCCTAGTGGGCTTGTACTCAGGTGGCTAGCCCATGCTGCAGCCTGTGCTGCCACAGCTCAGCTACTCTTGGTGCCCAAGCTAACTTTAATCTAGCTACACATGGTGCAATCACACATCTTACTGCAATGTAGACATACCCTTAGCAGGCTCATATCTATTTGCGATGTGTTTCAGTCCTGCTCTCTCCTGCCATGGTGTCGGAGAATATTTCACAGTTAAATATTCTGAATAAGAACAAGATGTTCTTGAGGCATGACTGCCAGCCATGATGACTGGTGTGGTTGTTTTGTATCATGGACTACACCTCACCGGGGACTGAACCATAGTGACAATTTAAATGATCTCACTTGTGACTCATTTCAAATTGATGGAAGGATCCTGTCCTGTAACTCACATATCTATTAGGGGGTGACACCCTGCTACATTTCTTCCAGTTCTTTAGTGCTTGCCATGGAAATATTAATTGGTAAATATTTCTCTTGCATCTTTTTATAAACACCTCTACCCCAATATAACGCTGTCCTCGGGAGCCAAAAAATCTTACCGCGTTATAGGTGAAACCATGTTATTTTGAACTTGCTTTGGCTTCGAGCATTTCCGTTATTAATAGTCAGCAAACATGCCTGGCCCCGCCCCCTATCTGATCCCCACCTACTTCCTGCCCCCTGGCTGACCCCTCAGAACCCCCGAACTCCCCCCGCTCCTTGTCCCCCAACTACTTCCTCCAGCGACCCCGCACCCCTAATCACCCCTCCCAAGACCCTGCCCTCTATCTAAGCCCCCTGCTCTTTGACCCCAACCGCCCCCTCCAGAGACCCCTCCCCAACCCTAATCACCCCCAGGACTCCCACGCCCTATCCAACGCCCCCATTCCCCATCCCCTGCCTGCCCTGCTCCCAGAACCTCCGAACCATCCAACCCCCCCGCTCCCTGTCCACCCCCCGAGACCCTCTGCCCCTTATCCAAGCCCTCGGCCCTGGCGCAGCACCCTTAACATGCCGCTCAGAGCAGCGTGTCAGAGCCAGACATGCTGACGCTCTGATCCGCCGGAGCGCACAGCCCCGCCCCCCAAAGCGCTGCTTTACCACGTTATATCCAAATTTGTGTTATATCGGGTCGCGTTATATCGGGGTAGAGGTGTATAAAAGAGGGCGGTCTTAGAAGTTCTGATCATTCTAAAATATAGTCAAAGAAAGACTGTTTCATGAATGTTCTTAGTAGAATTATAGCAAAAAGTTATTTCCTCTGATGTTCATTTCCATCTTTATAGGAGAAATACTTCTTGCCTGAAAGACAGCAGAAGCAGCTGATTTTTATGGCTCATTTTGTCAGCTAGTAGCCAATCTGAGTGAGCCAAATATATACTAACAACTGAGAGAATATTTATAGAAATCTCAACACTTGACACGAACCGTAAGCTACTTCAACAAAAAATGTTTAGACTATATGGGGACATGCAACAAAATGAAAAAGGCAACAGTGCCAATGATACTTAATTATGGGGAAATGAAAGGAAGCCTTTACCTCTGGTTTGGCATCATCCCAAAACACAGAATTAATTCCTGGGAGGGCGAGAGAAGACAACTACAGAGGAAACTGAAAACCATGATAAGGAAGGGGCTGAAAACTTTTAATTGATCAGATTTCAAACAAGGAAACCCAAGCTTTGTCCCTACCAAGAGCTGCACTGGCAGCTATCCAAGAGCTCAGGGGTTGCACCTAGAGGAGAAGACTGCAGCCAATCTCAACTTGCAGGTGTGACCCATAGTGACTACAGGTACCAGCATGCCAGGTTCTCAAAGTCTGACCCTCTCAGCTCAAGATGGAATATAGCAGTGTTTTCCAAAGTGCATGGCATGACCTGCAGAGGAGATGGCATGAAGGACTATCTCAAGGGCACAGATGGGCATTTCAATTGTTTTCCAGAGTCTCACCTTTCATTTAAAAAAAAAGAAGTCCCTAGCTGTTAACAGTTGTGACGTAAACCTTGAAAATGTGACCTTAGTGTAACCAATGCAACATGTGCCTGAATTTTCAGACAGCCTGAAATGTGAACTACCCCAATAACTCATCTTGGGTAGGCCTTTAACAACACATGGCAGAGTCAAAAAGGGGGAGTACAATTCGTTTTATTTTACCGAAAGCAGGCGGAGGCCCTCGACTTTTAAAAGTTTGGCAAATGCTGGAGCATAGCTCCATATTAAAGATAAGGAGGGAAGAGAAAAGGGAAAACAGGACACCATGTGGGGCTGGCCCAAGCTCACCTCTCCGCCAGGTTGGCCCAAGCTGCTAGCCCAAGCCCCCCCTCCCCACACAGGGTTGGCATCTCTGCTTGCTCTGCCTGCCCCTGCACGAGGCTGATGCTGGTGTTGCTGCTCGTTCGAGCCCTGCCTCCCACCCTGTGCGGGGCTGGTTTTGCCACTTGCCTCCCGGCACCCCACTTTTTTGACAAAAATGGGCATTTAGCCTGTTCCTCTTGCCAACTGATCAAATTGGCAAGAGAAAACAGGACAAATGCCCACTTTTGCCAAAAAAGTTGGGACGGCTGGGACAGGGCTTAAAAAAGAGACTATCCCAGCCAAAACAGGACGTATGGTCACTCTAATTAAAGATGAAGGTAAGCAGGGACACGTGTTGGCATGCGGATCATACAGTGGTCAGCACTGATTTCAGGTCATAACTGCCAGTCTGGAATTCCCAATGGAGGACTGAAAGGAGTGGAAGAGCTATACCTTTGGGCCAACACTTGTTAAATGGATGGATATTCAGCTCTATCATAGGGTATTTCTAATGCACCGATCACTGGAGTATCTAGCTATGAGATAACTGATGGAAAAGACCTTTTTTGCTTTCATAGCCCAGGGTCGGACGGTCACATGGTGTTTGGCTGAAGAGAGTGGTAACACTGCAGTGTCACAACAATGGAGATAGTTGGCACCGTGGTGGCCTGGCTTCTTGTTTGAACAAGCCTAACAGTGACAGAGAAGGAGGAGGATTTGTACACGGTCATAGGTAGGGAGTGAACCTGTGGTTGGGATGGGCACCCATTTGTACATATTTTTAGGCATTATAACATGATCCTCAGCCTTGCAAATCTCTCTGAGCAATTCTCAATGTGGCTCTAGGGAAGAATAAAAGTGCCAAAAACCGAGGAATGTTTTTTATGACATTAAGGGCCCAGTATTGCTCTCACTGTAGACAATGCAATTTGGCCTGGATTTTAACGTGACAACTTTCTTTTGTACATGTAGAAATTTTGTTATCATAAGTGAAAAGCAATCTAGTTCTCCTTGTACCTGCAGTTACTTTAAATTAACAGCAGGGGGTAACCTTTTGCTGCTGATTTGTACTTGTTCATATATCAAGAGAAACTGTTCAGTTTAACTGGTTATACAGCAAATCCAGCTTCTACAAAACATTTTTGTCAGAATCTAAAAAAGAAACACTGGAATTAGGCACAATTGTAATATGTTTTATACCTTAAGTTGTTTTTGTATAATATACATTCCACTGCTTGGTCTAATCCTTACTATTCAGGGTGAGGAATATATGTATTCATACGCACCTGCTGCAGCATGCAACATTAAGATTTGGTTAGGTAAAGATTTAGAGCTCTGTTGCAAATACAGCATAGGCTCCTGCAAACCCTTACTCGGATGAACAGTTCCACTGACTAACACTTCCTGGACCAGGTCAGTGCTTTGCATGCCATAAATAATATGTAAAGTAACTGAAATTTCAGGTTAAAAAACTAGATTTATTGGCAAACTATTGTTCACAAAACTTCCAAACAACAATTCTTAAATTAATGCAATAGAAATAGATTCAGCTCAACACAATGGGGGTGCACAGCCCAGAACCCCTCAACTATTAGCTGATCAATAACACCATGTCTTTTGCAAAAGTTACTGGAGAAAACCTTGTAACAACACACTCTTAAGATTTTTAACTAGAAACAAATATCATTTGTAAATATAATTTAATCCCCCCCTCCCCTCTGGAAAGTGCCTAATGGCAGCTGTGCCAAACAATGCAAGACAGGGAAACAATCATTGAAATTGCTTGTGTTGGGCCTGTTTTAAACTCACAGGAGACACCATGTTCACAATGCCACAGAAATACAGCACTCCCTGCTTGACAATGACTATTAGTTAAAAGAATTAAAAGCCTCACAAATAGAAACCTCTTAAAAATTACTAGCACATTCTCATTTTACTGTTGCCAACTCCCAACCTGCATCTATTTCAACCATCTGTTGCATCCAGCAATGTTACCAACATTTGCAGTTTTATTGCAAGTTTCACAACATTTTTTTGTTTTCCTGCTATCAAAAGTACTTATATGGCCACAATCACTGTAGCATCTGAACACAGCACACACTTTAAATGTATTTCTCCTCACACACCCCACTGAGGTATGGAAGTACCATCATCTCCTTTTTACAGATGGGAAAACTGAGGCACGGCGAGGCTAAATGACATGCCTGTGGTCACACAGGAAGCCTGTGGCGGAGCAAGAAATTGAACCCAGCTCTCCTAAATCCTATGGTAGTACCCTAGCCACTGCATCATCCTTCCCCTCACCTCATGAAGTTGTGATTATGTGAGACTATCAGCTTTTATTTAATAAAACAGAGTAAGTTTCCCACCCTTCTGTTTGCAGAGAAAAGCTTGAAAAAGTGAACCCTAAAACTCCAAAACATAGCAGACAAATAAAAAGAACCCAAAATGTATTTTAAATGTTATTTTAAGCCAATCTTGGCACCTGACTCATGATTTTTGAATGCTTGAGATTGCCATACCAAACCCCAGCTTAAAAGAATTCCAGTTGTTTGAGAAATACATGTGTTTCCAGAGCTGGTGACACACAAAGAGTAAATAAAATGAGTCACATTAGTTTCATCTTCCTTGGAAACATTAAGAACGTGAAAGTTTGCCTAGCAGAAAATGGCAAGGCTAGTGGAGAAAGAACACAGAATCATATAAGTGCAGGCCTGGAAGGGATCTCCAAAGGTTTTCTAGTCCAGTCCCCTACACTCATGGCAGGACTATGTATTATCTAGACCGGGGTGGGCAAACTATAGCCTGGGGCCCACATCCAGGCCTTCAGATGCTTTAATCCAGCCCCTGAGCTCCTGCTGGGGAGCAGGGTCCGGGGCTTGCCCCGCTCCGCATGTGCCGTGGCACTGCGTGGCTCCTGGAAGCAGCGGCATGTCCCCCTTTTGGCTCCTACGTGTAGGGGCAGCCAGGGGACTCCGCATGCTGCCCCCACCCCAAGCGCTGCCCCCACAGCTCCCCTGGGCCAGGAACCACGGCCAATGGGTGCTGCAGGGGCAGCGCCTATGGACAGGGCACTGCGAAGAGCCACCTGGCTGAGCCTCCTCATAGGAGCTAGAGGGGGGAAATGCCACTGCTTCCGGGAGCTGCTTGAGGTAAGCACCACGCAGAGCCTGCACCCCTCCTATGCCCCAACCCCCTGCCCTAACCCTGATCCCCCCCCCCTGCTCTCTGAGCCCCTTGGTCTCAGCCCAGAACACCCTCCTGCACTCCCAACCCCTCATCCCCAGTCCCATCCCAGAGCCTGCACCCACAGCTGGAGCACTCATGCCCCCCCCCTGCACCCCAACCCCCTGCCCTAGTCCGGAGCCCCCTACCACACCCTGAACTCCTCATTTCTGGCCCCACCCCAGAGCCCTCACCCCCTCCCGCACCCCAAATTCCGTGAGCATTCACGGCCTGCCATACAATTTCCGCACCCAGATGTGGCCCTCAGGCCAAAAAGTTTGCCCATCCCTGACAGGTGATTGTCTAACCTGCTCTTTAAAATCTCCAATGATGGAGATTCTACAACCTCCCTAGGCAATTTATTTCAGTGATTAACTAACCTGACAGTTAGAAAGTTTTTCCTAATGTCCATCCTAAACCATCCTTGATGCAATTTAAGCCCATTGCTTCTTGTCCTACCCTCAGAGGTTAAAGAGAACAATTTTTCTCACTCCTTCTTATAACAACCTTTTATGTATTTGAAAACTGTTATCCTGTCCCCCCTCAATCCTCTCTTCTCCAGATAAACAAACACAATTTTGTTACTCTTCCCGCAAAGGTCATGTTTTCTAGACCTTTAATCATTTTTGTTGCTCTCCTCTGGACTTCCTCCAATCTGTGCACATCTTTCCTGAAATGTGGTGCCCAGAACTGGACACAATACTCCAGGTGAGGCCTAATTAGCATGGAATAGAACGGAAGAATTACTTCTCACATCTTGCTTACAACACGCCTGCTAATACATCCTAGAATGATGTTTGCTTGTTTTGTAACAGTGTTACACTGTTGACTCATATTTAGCTTCTGATCCACTATGACCTCCAAATCCCTTTCTGCAGTACACCTTCCTAGGCAGTCATTTTCCATTTTGTATGTGTGCGACTGATTGTTCCTTCCTAAGTGGAGTTGTTTGCATTTGTCCTTATTGAATTTCATCCTATTTATTTCAGACCATTTCTCCACTTTGTCCAGATCAGTTTGAAATTTAATCCTATCCTCCAAAGCACTTGCAACCCCTCCCAGTTTGGTATCATCTGCAAATTTTATGTGTGTACTCTCTATGTCATTATCTAAATCACTGATGAAGATTTTGAACAGAACCAGACCCAGAACTGATTCCTGTGGGACTTCACTTGATATGCCTTTCCAGCTTGACTGTGAACCACTAATAACTTACTTTCTGGGAACGGTTTTCCAACCGGTTATGCACCCACTTTATAGTATCTCCATCTAGGTTTTATTTCTCTAGTTTGTTTATGAGAAGGTCCTGCAAGTCAGTATCAAAAGCCTTACTAAAGTCAAGATATACCAATCTATTGCTTCCCCCCATCCACAAGGCTTGTTACCCTGTTAAAGAAAGCTATTAGGTTGGTTTGGTATTTATTCTTGACAAATTCATGCTGACTGTTAGTTATCCCCTTATTATCTCCTAGGTATTTTCAAATTGATTGTTTAATTATTTGTTCCATTATCTTTCCGGGTACTGAAGTTAAGATGACTGGTCTGTAATTCCCCGGGTTTTCCTTATTTCCCTTTTTATAGATGGGCACTATATTTGCCCTTTTCCAGTCTTCTGGAATCTCTCCCGTCTTCCATGAATTTTCGTAGCTGATCACTAATGGCTCAGCTATCTCTTCAGTCAGCTCCTTGAGTATTCTAGCATGTATTTCATCAGGCCCTGGTGACTTGAAGATATCTAACTGATCTAAGTAATTTTTAACTTGTTCTTTCCCTATTTTAGCCTCTAATCCTACCTCATTTTCACTGGCATTCACTAAATTAGATGTCCAATTGCTACTAAACTTTTTGGTGAAAACTGAAACAAAGAAGTCATTTAGCACTTCTGCCATTTCTGTTATTGTTCCCCCACACACCCCCTCACTGAGTAATAGGCCTACCTTGTTCTTGGTCTTCCTCTTGCTTCTAACGTTTTTGTAGAATGTTTTCTTGTTATCATTTATGTCTCTAGCTAGTTTAATCTCATTGATTGCCTTGGCCTTTCTAATTTTTTCCCTACATACTCGAGCTGTTTGTTTATATTCATCCTTTGTCATTTCACCTAGTTTCCACTTTTTGAGTTTCAGCTCATTGAAGATTTCCTGGTTAAGCCATGATGGTCTCTTGCCATACTTCCTATCTTTCCTACATATCATTGCCAAGCTTCTAACATGGGATTAGAAACAAATGGAGAGTTTTTAAAAATAATAAAAGAACATAGCAGACAGTGCCCTTCAAGAACCTACTCAAGTAAGCATCCCCATTCAGGATAGCACTTTAGCACATGCTTAACTCTCAATGAAGTCAATGGGACTTAAATTCATGCTTAAATCCATTCCTTAATCAGGGCCTAAGAAATTAGATCTGTAGTCTCTGCTCTGCACAAACATTTGAGGTCATACATTATCCACAAGCCAAATAAATTCTAAGGCAATGTGTTTTGCTCCCAGTAATTAACATATTTAATGCTTGCAAGAAAAGACCCATCTAATGATGGTAGGAGCTGCAGAAGCTGGGGAATAACTGATCTGACCTATTGATTTATTAAAAAGCCTCTCATGATAGTTGAAACTGTCAAATTGTGAGCAAGCAGAATATACAATCACAGAAATGTAGGGCTGGAAGGGACTTCAATTTATGATCCACTATAACCCCCATATCCTTTTCTGTAATGCTGCTGCTTAGCCAGTTATTTCCCATTTTGTATTTGTGCATTTGTACTTTGCGTTTGTCTTTATTGAATGTCATGTTTTATTATTTCAGACTAATGCTCCAATTTATCAAGACCGTTTTGAATTCTAATCCTGTCCTCCAAAGTGTTTGCAAACCCTCCCAGTTTGGTGTCATCTGCAAAATTTATAAGCATACTCATCACTCCTTCATCCACATCCTTAATGACAATATTGAATACCAGAATCAGGATGCACCCTTTGGGATTCCACTTGATATGTCCTCCCATTTTGACAGTGAACCATTGATCACTACTCTTTGAGAATGGTCTTTCCACCAGTAATGTCATCTAGACCATATTTCCCTAGTTTACTATGAGAATGTCATGTGGGACTGCGTCAGAAACCTTACTAAATCCATATATAGCACATCTACAGCTCCCTCACCCCATCCAGTAGGCCAGTTACTGTTGAAGAAGGAAATTAGATTGGTTTGGCATGATTTGCTATTGACACATCCATGTTGGCTATTACCACCTTATTATTCTCTAGGTCTGAGCAAACTGATTCTTTAAGATTTTGTCCCAGTATCTTTCTGGGTATCAAAGTTAGGCTGATGGTCTATAATTCCTTGTGTCCTCCTTTTCAAAGATAGGTACTATGTTTGCCCTTCTCCAGTCATCTGGGACCCCACCCTTTCTCTATGAGTTCCCAAATGTATGTAGTCATGCAAACGTATTATCCCCTCCCTAGTCCTCCCTCTCCATTTTCTTTTCCTATTGTTTGTCATACTTACTTGGGGCTCGATCCTGCAAAGTTCTGAGCACTTTGGCCTTGACCCAGCAAAGCACTTAAACATGTGCTTAACTTTGCATATGGGAGTAGTCCCACTGAAGTGAGGCATATGCTTAAGTGCTTTGGTGGGTCAGGGCCAGAGTAGTCAGCACCTTGCATGACTGAGTCCTTGTTGGATCGTGTGTCAAATTAGTAAGCCCTTAGGGAAAGGGAATGCTTCTTCCTAAGTGTTTGTGCAGTGCCTGCCACAATGGACCCCAAGCCCAAGTGATATGAGTACCCCAGATTGTTTCAATGTAATCAGCACAATTCTGGTTATGGGGCAATTACAATTCTGCGGTGGGGTCTGCCTGAATAGAGTTCATTGCAGAACTAGGGCCATAGTGAGGTTGTTTTGTGGGGAAAAAATGATTTAATTACAAATGGATTTCACTACATGTATAGTTTTTGCTTTGCTTCACCCACTGCTGAGTCACCTCTATATAAAGTTGTTTTCCATAATTTCAACACTCCTCTACCATTTCTCATTGCCTCACTTTTTCTGCCATTGGCTTTTGTTAGCTGTGATTTTAATGGGAACAGGACTCTTGACATAAGACTTCCGACTGCCATCCACTTGGGAAAAAAGGAAGGAGAATATTGTCTTTGGGGTGGTCTGCACTGAAAAGTTACATCAGCACAACTAAATCTCTCAGGGGTGTGAAAAATCCACACCCATAAGAGACGTAGGCTTTGTCTACACTGCCAATTGAACGACAAAACTCTTGTGGTTTACATGTGCTTAAAGAAGCCCCTCCCCCTCCCCAAAAGACAAAAGTTTTGCCATGGCAAGAGGCAGTGTAAACGACTTGCTGTTGGCAGGAGCGCTCTCCTGTTGACAACGCAAACCCTGCTCGTAGGGGGTTGAAGTATTTTGTCAGCAAAAGTGCCGACAAACAGCGTTTACACTGCCCGACTTTTAGCGACACGGCCATGTCGACATGGCTGTGTCACTAAAAGCTGTGTAGTGTAGACAAAGCCTAAGTCAAGCCAATCTAAACCCATGTGTATATAATGCAAGGTAGGCCTCACAGAGGTGGATTACCTCCAGCGACGGAAGGGGTAGTAAGTGTTTACACAGAAGCACTACAGTGGCGCAGCTGCAGCTATGTCTCTGTGGAGTTTTAAGTGTAGACATAGCCTTAGAAGAATACAAGAAAGAGAGTACCTTTCCAGTGGACACTGGATGGGTGGCTGGAGCTTTAATCAAACTGCATCTCATTGGAAAGAGATTGGTAAAATATAGGAGAGGAGAGATTTATGGGAAAACACATGGAAACTAGAAATCTGTTGAGGGAGTCTGGAATTAAAATATGGAAATAAGTAATATTACTACATTTGTTGGAAGGGATGCTACATAAATAAATGTGAGGGACACAGACAGGCCCATCTTTAGATGGTTTAAGTTTGTGAGATAAAGGGTTTAGGAATTAGATAAGTTGGGTTCTAAATGTGATTGTGAGGGGGGAATATTGATATTATTGTCTTTTAGTTGTCTATACTATCAAAAAGAAATCTTAATAAAAAGAACAAATACTTAAAAACAAAGATAAATGGACAATGTTTACCAAATATTTGTGGTGGTTGATTTTGGTCTAAATACCACAAACTATCCAAGGCTGTTCTAAGAGCACATTTTAAAAAATCTTTTAACCATTTTCATATAATTATATTTTTAAGATGTGTGTGTGTGTGTGTGTGTGTGTATATATATATATCCATCCCACACAAGACCTGAAAGGGTTAAGGTGGCCAGGTGGCCCAATAACCTGCACCTGGAGGAAAAGACAGTGAGCAAGGACTAATTAGAGATGAGGCTCAGCTGGACAGGAACAGGAAGGGCCTTTATAAAGCCCAGTAGCTGAGGGCAGAAGCGGGCTGTAGAGAGAGAAATGGCAGCCACTCTCAGGGTGGGAGAAGGTAAGGTAGGAAGTAGCCCAGGGATACAACAGTAAGGGTTAGGACAGAACAGACATTGACTGCTTGTTGTAGGGTCCCTGGGCTGGAAGCCAGCATAGAGGGTGGGCCTGGGTTCCCTTCCAGCCTCTGGGCAGTGGTGCCTTTAAGGCCAGTGAGAGGAAAGACAGCCTGGGACAGTGGGTCCCGAGAGACTTTGATACCCCGGAAGGGGCAGACTACAGTGACCTGGCTGGAAGGCCAAACCTCAAAGCAGGAGCAGTCAAATCCCAAGCAAGCAAGGCAGAGGAATGACGGTGTGAGCAACCATTGTAGCGACGTCTGACTGGCAGAGCTGTTCTCCAGACCCTGCCAGAAGGAGGCACTCCGGAGAGAAGTAGAACACCCTGTGACAATATAATGTTATCCACCTTGACGGTGAATCCAAAATGCATACGCCATGAAGAAGAAGAAACCAATACAACAAGGCTCATTTCACTCTACTCCTCTGATCCCTCAGACTGCGTATTTATGTAAATATCCTTTTCTTTACTGTTATCTCATCCACAATTTGTCTGTTTATCCACCTGTTGTTCATTGTTATAGTCATAAAACATGAGCTCTCTGGGGCAAGGACTGTCTTTGTTCTCCATTTGTAAAGTGCTAGCACAATGGGGCTTTGATCATTAGCTGGGGCCTCTGGGCACTACTTCAATCAATAATAATCATTCCCTGGTTAGAGGGGGAGTAGACACAAGAAAAGTATCTAACATCATATATATGGAGTGTAATTAGAAATCAAGACCCATGTAGATTCATTACCCAAGCTGGCAAGTGAAGGCTATGAGCCCATGTGTAAAATGAATGTGAAAACAGAAAAATACACTATCGGAGCAGACTTACTCTCTTCTGAGCTTTCTGCCTCTATCATTGGTGGTCTTTGCTCTGAAATGGCAAATGCCCGCCCAGTCCAAGTGAGTAAGTTTTATCATCACAGTGAAGCAGTGGTGAAAATGTACCAAGACATCGGCCCTGTCTATACTGGGCTGATTTTTGCTGCTGCTGGGGTTTTTTGTATCCCTTCAGCTACGGTGACACAAACCCTCAGTGTAGATGCACTGCACCATTCGAAGATGAGACTTACGTCAGTTCAACTTACCTCTGTTTTACAAGCCTTGTCTTACACGGCTATAGTGAGCTTATTAGTATAGTTTAGTTTACACTAGGGGGTTGCACTCCTGACACCATACAAATTTCTCTAATCTAGATAAGCCCAGAGAAAACTGGGAAGGGCACCTCTAAGTGCAGTAGAGAAATGAGCAAAGAGACACTCAACGAGAACAAATAGGCTGGCCAAAAAAAGTACAACAAATAAACAAGCCCCTATGATTCACCGGTCATGCTGGCAAAACAAATTAAAAGAATAACCAAGAGCAATAGATCAGGAAAAACAGCTTCAGAACAAAGCCTAGAAAGGATCTCCCATGGGCGTTAAAGGGAGATAAAACAAAACATTCTTAATGTAGGGAGTTCACTTGTGGTAGAGATTCCTTTATTTAACCTAAGTAAAGCTTTGGGTCAGGATCATGACTCAGTTTTTCTGATCTCTACACAATGTTTATTATTAAAAGTATTGACTAACAGGTCTTTCTGGGGCAGAGGTAAGTTTAGGACTCAAACATGGGCTGTCCCTTGCAATGTTAGATGACAAGAAAACAAGCCACAAACTCAGCCTGAGTGGGCTGTAAGACCATACTGAACGCAGCCCCATTGCCTTCAGTGGAGTTGTCTGGGCATAATTAAGAGAAAAACTTAGCCTTTGGAATCTGGTTCACACCCATAAAATTCAGACAATCCAGAGTTAAGGCCAAAGTGCTATGTATTCCATGGCCATGAAATTCATCCCTTGATCCTATCTTTCCATGGAACTGTTCTGCAGAACCTATGCTTTCTTGTATTAAAAAGTCTCCAGCCCTCATATGTTAACTTTGAAAACAGGAACCAAATATCAACAAATTCAGGGTTATGTTCCCAAGTTTACAGATAGCCCGAAACAATAGCTCAGAGAGGTATGAGCTACCCATTCATTGGGTTGTTAATACTGAAATCCAAAAATAGTCACTTAACTGACATTGTTAATTGTATCTCTGATAACCATTTTAGCAGAAATACCAGCTAATGTGCTTCTTCCACAATCCCTAACTCCCTCCTTTGCCTCCACAGATCCCAATATACCCCACCTGTCTCTACATGCCAGCTAACACCCTGACACCTTCTACGATATTGTTATGCATTGTCCACTCACAAATCTGTGGCATGCTGCAAACTGAAAACATGGGAACACCAGAATTGCTAAACTGGCTCAGACCCAGGGTCCATCCAGTTCAGCATCTTGTCTCCAACTGTGTCCAGCAGCAAATGCTTCAGCGGGCAGTGCAGAAACCTCACAATAGGCAGATACAGGATAATCTGCCTCGGATTAATTTTTCATCCAAATCTCTAATAGTTAGAGATTGGCTTAAACCTTGAACCATGAGGTTTTTATCACCCTTCCAAGAAGATTTGTTAGGATTAACTATAAAACTTTGGATATCCTTGTTATTCATATAAATGTCCAATCCCTCTCTGAATCTTGCTGTAGGACAATATAAAATACATGGAATTATACCTGGGGCTCCTGCATTGATTGCATCATTCACCTTCATATTGAATTCAGTACAATCCCCATTTTTTTTAATTTTATATCACGCTGCTACAGAATTTCCAACCTGCTTCACCGGAGCGCTATGTAACCCAGGGCCCTTGCAGCAGAATTTAGGATCAGCTAATCAGAGATTACCAGCAGCCTTGTCAAAGTGCTGGTAGGTCTTTCTTATCAATTCATGCGTATTATGTGCACATACCATAACTTAATCAGCTAAAGAACACATCTATTGACATTGTAGGATATCAAGTATCAGAGGGGAAGCCGTGTTAGTCTGGATCTGTAAAAGCAGCAAAGAGTACTGTGGCACCTTATAGACTAACAGACATTTTGGAGCATGAGCTTTCGTGGGTGAATACCCACTTCGTCGGATGCATCATGCTCCAAAACGTCTGTTAGTCTATAAGGTGCCACAGGACTCTTTGCTGCTAATGTAGGATATGTATTCATATACTCAAGACCCCTTCTGCTCATTCAAGAACAAGTGACCTACAGGTCAACCAGGAAGGTAACCGAGAGGTTAGCATAGGGGTCAGCAACCTTGCAGAAGTGCTGTGCCAAGTCTTCATTTATTCACTCTAATTTAAGGTTTCGTGTGCCAGTAATACATTTTAATGTTTTTAGAAGGTCTCTTTCTGAGTAAGTCTATAATATATAGCTAAATTATTGTTGTATGTAAAGTAAATAAGGTTTTAAAAATGTTTAAGAAGCTTCATTTAAAATTAAATTAAAATGCAGAGCCCCCCAAACCGGTGGCCAGGACCCAGGCAGTGTGAATGCCAGTGAAAATCAGCTTGCGTGCCGCCTTTGGCACACGTGCCATAGGTTGCCTACCCCTGGATTAGCATAAGGCTAAGGGAGAGTCCGCTACAAAGCAGGTTTTGTTTAGCCCAGCCAGGCCTTTATTTGATTTCTATTAAATATTTCAAATTGGTTTAAGCTTCCTGAAAACAAAAGTCCCTGAGAAATCTCCCCAACTGTTAACCTTACAGCTCTCTTATGGCATGACTTAAGTAGAAAATGTGACATTTTGGGGAATATATTGTGTCAGCATGTGAATTTTTTGCTTTTATGAATAGCATTTCTTATTGTAACCTCCACTGTGGATTAGAACCTCCATTTGGTAGCAGGAATTTGACACTCAAAGGGCAGGCTACATCTAGAAAGCTGCAACAAGAGGCCCATCAACATGCAAATAGTTCTATCCTGGTAGAATAATGGGAGTTTCTACCAGTAGACCCATTGACTTTTAATAACAGCGGGAGGAGGGGTGCGGGGAGGGAAGAGGGGCAGGGGGTTGGAGAGTGGAAAATCACCAGCGGAAAAAGTAGAAAAGGTGCCAGAGGCTGCTTTTAAAAGTGACATGCTCCCTGAGCAAGAGGAGCCATTCCATGACCAGAAGATACAGCTAGAGGAGTGGGGGCAGGAGTGACTTTGCCTTCTCCCAATGCCACTGACCAAAACTGAGGACTCTTGGGAGTGGTGAGGACTCTGATGGGGGAATTGCATTCAGGGTTTTGTTTTGCATGGATCTGTGCTGTCAAAGAGTAAAAACTATGTTTAAGAAGTTCCTTTGCAACACCTGTATTCTTTGCTTTAACTGCACATAGCTTCCCAAGGGATCAAACCATAAACCACAGCGATGTGGGACTCCAGGAGAAGATGTGAAGTGGCTGGAGAGGCTTTGAAGGGCTCAACAGTAGCTTTGGGGCCTATGGCACTTAGACTGCGGAGTCCCTTGTGCCAGGATGGATGACAGACAAGAGATCTGACCTTGCAAGAGCCTCTTTCGAGCCCCACAACTGGAAGCACTGACTGGACTCTGCTCAGACCCAGCTGGCTTGGATGTGCGTGGCATCCAAAAGTTTGGTCCAATTAACACAGTCTGGTGACCATCCACTATGAGAACTCAGCCAGGACTGTGTCCAGCAGGTTTTAGTTCATGACGCCTTAATTAAAGAGCTGTTGTAGTATGTAAAGTTCCCACCAATGGGCACTGCATATGTTTGGTAATTCTACATACTAAAACTCATGACATTTTCAACTAACTGGATGCCTGTTGCTTTTTTAGGCCAGGATCCTGCCATCTAATATACCTGGACAAACGTTTACATCCATATAGATTCCTGTGGAACTCAGCAGAGCTCCTCAAGCCACAGGGGTCCCCTCCATAGGGGATGGAGGCCTTAGTGTCCTGATCCAAAGCCTTTCCACTGATTGATAAGCTTCACATCAGGCCCTTCAGTGGTAGGCCAGGAGTCTGCTGATCTGTTGTCACATTAAAATATCATGTCTGAGTTGTTGCTCACTTTTATTGGTCAGTTTGGTGAACAACGAGACTGTATGTTTTTCAATTGGCCTAGTCTTGTCATTTGTGCTGTGTGTCTCATTCAGTTCTCTACTTTTTTCCAAGGTCTTTTTGTTTCCATGTCCTTCATTTTTTCTGTCTGATGTGGCAGACAAATAGAAAATGCCCCAAAACATTTTAAACACAGGAAAACATTCAATAAAACAGTGGACGCCTTTCCTGTGCTTTACCAAAACTTCCACGAGGCAACACAAGAAGACCCAGATGAGAAATGTTTAAATGTTATTACGCTTAAGAACCTGATAATCAATTCAAAGCAACATGATTCTCAGATAGAAAAGACTGTACCTCCCATAGAAATCCCAGGAACTCCACTCTACAATCAGTTAACTGGCAAAGCACTAGGCTAAAGTACAGTAGTCTATAAAACCATTTTAATGGAGAATTCTACGTATAAAAATTAAGAGATTTAGCCATCCTGATTTTAGAAGCAGTGTCACAGGGTGAGCACAGGCTCTCCCACTTTTGTGCCTGCACCCTGTGTTTAGGCTGGTTTAATAAAGAGTGTCCACTCCCTCTGTTGTTGAATCACCCCCGTGTCTTTATTTACAGTGCTCATGCAGTGCCCAGATCCCCCAACAGTTAGCACCCCACAAACCCTCCCCAGGGTCTCCTGGCCCTTGAGGCGTCCTTATTGGCAAGGAGACAGAGATACTGCCCTCCTGTCTCCTCCCAGGCTAGCCTCCTCACTGAGGTTTGCCCAGGGCTTTTACAGCCTTCTCCTGCCCCAACCCAGCTGTCACTACTTAGCCCAGCACGTTCATCTGAGCCAGCCCTCATTAGGGCTTGCAGCTGGGCTCCCTGCTGAGTACCTGTATCTCTACCCCTGGCCTACCGGCCAGAGAGCAGGCTGTAGCCAGCATTTTGGCTGGGCTTTAAAGGGGTTTTGCCCCTGCCCTGCCACAAGCAGTTACAAATATTATGGAAAATATGCTACTCTAGACAGACAGGATAGCTATCAATTCAGTAATCCCCAGAGAAGGTAAAGCCAAAACAAACACAGCCTTCCACAGTCTGATCCCCCTTTATTACAGCTTGATTTGAAATGTTATGGGTTGATGGGTTTCATTGTAAATAGAATAGGTTCAGTGTTGGAAAACTTATTAATATTATTACACAAAAAGGAAAAAATGTTTCACCATCACTTGACGATGAAAAGTTCCTGATGGGGTAAATGGATTTCTTATTTGCAGTTTTAGTGAAAGGGGGTTTTTTCAGTGGAATATAGATCATGGATTGAAATCTTGACGCTCAAGTGAAGTTCAATGACTGTTACTCAACCCCTTTACATTAAAGCAGAGGTTCATGCTAGAGTAGCCCTCTTTTTCCCACTCCTGTTTGTTGTTCAACAGACCCACTGGCAGCCAGCATCAGAAAAAATTAAGAAGTAATATGAACAAAAATAGGGAACATCTTCAAATGTATGCAGAGCACTTAGTCATTCTGTAAACTTTCTGTTTCCTGACATATCTGTTTTACAGCTATGTTAGGGAGGGAGATTATCCAGCCAGACAGATGGAATCATATGTTGAATGCACTCTCTGGGAAGCAGTATGATGTACATAACCATTTTAAAATGAAAGTTGCTTGATCACATTGCTTTTCTTTTCAAAAAGGTGTATGTAAAATGATCATGCCCTATGTAAAAAAAAAATTGCCTAAAAATTCAGTTTGAAAAGTGAAACCTTTTTCAGATTTCACACCATGCCTTCCCCTCCTCACCAATAAAAAGTATAAGGTAATTAAAAGAAAACTTTGATTAACTGACCATTTGGACTCAATGATCAAATAGGCCATCATCTTTACCTACTATAGACCTATTTACATCCTGGTTATACATGCTTTTGGAAAGATGGGATTATAATGGAAATGCTCATAGACCCTACATAAGTAGTCAATAGGCAGACCACAGGCCAAATCTGCACCGCCAGACCCTTTTGAACAGACCCTGAAATCTTTATTATTATTTTCTCTGGAGTCTGGACCTTGACTATACCTTGACTAAGAAATTTGGACCTTGACAAAAAATAATTGACTGCCCCTGCCCTACACAATAGCAACTTGACTAGCAACAGTATAGTAATCTTGCTGCTGAAAGAACATTTCCTCTTGCTTTTACCTAAACCGGCTCGACTTGCTCATTCCTATTCTAGTTGATCAGTGTATATATACCCTTGCCAAATACAAACTGCCCAGGAAATAGGAAACCTCTGTCCTCTCATACAGTTCATATGATTCGCTTATGTGCCCATTTGTTTCAAACAGTAATGTATGCACCCAACTATGTCTCTACATTAGAGTGATGCTGCATAAGCAGTGTTGCGTAAGACTAATATGATGGTATCGCCCTCACTGATAATCACAGCTCTCATTCAAGACAATTATAGCACATTATAAATAGGGATATAAGGATCCTGCTTGTTTTGGAATTTGCAGACATCAAGTACTCGCTGCTATTTCCCTGAATAGGGTGTGGATCTGGATGACTAGTGAGGTCAGTGTCACATTACTTACAGTGTCAGCAGCTTGTGCTAAGATGGGTCTTATGCAAGAGAAGAGGTCAGCCCTCGGCAGTAAATAGCATGGGAGACAGTTCAGCTACACTGATCACACAAAACAATGCCAGACCTTGCTTTTCTCATAAGATAGGACAGAAAGCAAAGAGTTAAAAGACTATTTGACTCCATTTGAATGTACTGATGGATACTGAACGTGAGCTCCTCTTTCATCATGAACCTGATCCAACGCCCACCCAAGTCAATGGGAGTCTTTCCACTGTCAGGTCTGGGTGCTGGTTTAATGACTGCTTAGGAGTACTCATTGTGAACGGATACAAATATAATCTAGCAAAACACAGAATAATAGAAATGCAGAACTGGAAGGGACCAGAGTTTGTAATCAAGTTCAGTCCCCTGCATTGAGGCTGGTCTAAGTATTATCTAGAGCTCATAGACTCATAGACTCTCAGGGTTGGAAGGGACCTCAGGAGGTCATCTAGTCCAACCCCCTGCTCAAAGCAGGACCAAACCCAACTAAATCATCCCAGCCAGGGCTTTGTCAAGCCTGACCTTAAAAACCTCTAAGGAAGGAGATTCCACTACCTCCCTAGGTAACCCATTCCAGTTCTTCACCACCCTACTAGTGAAAAAGTTTTTCCTAATGTCCAACCTAAACCTCCCCCTCTGCAACTTGAGACCATTACTCCTTGTTCTGTCATCTTCTACCACTGAGAACAGTCTAGATCCATCCTCTTTGGAACCCCCTTTCAGGTAGTTGAAAGCAGCTATCAAATCCCCCCTCATTCTTCTCTTCTGCAGACTAAACAATCCCAGTTCCCTCAGCCTCTCCTCATAAGTCATGTGCTCCAGCCCCCAATCATTTTTGTTGCCCTCTGCTGGACTCTCTCCAATTTATCCACATCCTTCTTGTAGTGTGGGGCCCAAAACTGGACACAGTACTCCAAATGAGGCCTCACCAGTGCTGAGTAGAGGGGAATGATCACATCCCTCGATCTGCTGGAAATGCCCCTACTTATACAACCCAAAATGCCATTAGCCTTCTTGGCAACAAGGGCACAAGCTAATCCATCCCTGACAGGTGTTTGTCTAACATGTTCTTAAAAACCTCCAATGACAGAGATTCCACAGCCTCCCTAGGTAACTTGTTCCAGTGCTTAACTACCCTGGCACTTAAGATGATCTTTCCTAACATCTAACCTAAATCTCCCTTGCTGCAATTTAGGCCCATTACTGTTATGGACTGAGATGTAAGCAATCTGTTTTAGCAGTCAGAGCAGATGTCATGTCCAGTGGGTGGAGCAGGCATCCATGTTGGGGAATGAAGCCAAGAGTCAGCACCAGAGTCAACTACCAATTACCAGAACCAGAAATCAAAGCTGAAGGTCAGATACCAAATATGGGAGCCCAGGGTCAAGCCAGAGTCAGGGTCAGAAGTTGGAGGCCAGAGCCAGGTCTGATAACTGATCACTGGAGGCAAGGTGAAAGGGCAGGAACCAGCAGAGATGCAAGGATCAAGCACGGGGCAGGAGCACAGTGGGAACAGGAGTGAAGGCAGGCAGGAGCAGGAATCAGGAACAGGGGTAGGTGCAGGAAGCAGGCACGACAGGGAATCACCTTGTTGCTCAGACAAACTTTCTGTACCTCTTTCTGCCTTAAATAGCAGGTTGGACCAGTCAGTGGAGCCAGGCAATCCTCCAGTCAGGGTTCCTGTGGGTGGTGCCTTGACTGAAGCTATAGTCCTACTAGCTTCTCAGCCCACCAAGTTTCAATGGCCTTTTCATGGAGGCCAGGATGCAGCAGCTGTCAGGGACTCCCAGGCCTGGGTTCAAGACCTAGGTCCCATGATTACATCTTGTCCTGTCCCTTTAGTGAATAAGGAGAAAAAATTATCACCCTCCTCTTTATAGCAACCTTTTACATACTTGAAGACTGTCATCATTCCACCTCCCCCAAATCTTCTCCTCTCCATACTAAACAAACCCAGTTTTTTCAATCTGTCCTCATAGGTCATGTTTTCTAGACCGTTAATCATTTTTGTTGCCCTCCTCTGGACTTTCTCCAATTTGTCCCCATCTTTCCCAAAGTGTGGGTCCCTGAACTGGACACAATACTCCAGTTGAGGCCTTACCACTGCTGAGTAGAGTGGAAGAGTTACTTCCTGTATCTTGCTTACAACATGCCTGCTAAGACATCTCAGAATGATGTTTGCTTTTTTTTTGCAACAGTATTCCATTGCTGACTCATATTTAGTTTAATCCTTTTCTTCAGTGCACCTTCCTATGCAGGTCATTTCCCATTTTCTATTTGTACAATTGATATCTTCCTAAATGTGGGACTTCACATTTGTCCTTACTGAATTAATCCTATTTATTTCAGACCCTTTCTCCAGTTTATCAAGAACAGGAGGTCATCTAGTCCAACCCCCTGCTCAAAGCAGGACCAGTCTCCAACTAAATCATCCCAGCTAGGGCTTTGTCAAGCCTGACCTTAAAAATCTCTAAGGAAGGAGGTTCTCCCACCTCCCTAGGTAACCCATTCCAGTGCTTCACCACCCTCCTAAGAAAAAAGATTTTCCTAATATCCAACCTAAACCTCCCACACTGCATTACTCCTTGTTCTGTCATCTGGTACCCCTGAGAACAGTCTAGACCCATCCTCTTTGGAACTCCCTTTCAGGTAGTTGAAAGCAGCTATCAAATCCTTGCAATCCCTCCCAGCTTGGAATCATCCACAAAATGTATACGTGAACTCTCCATGCCATTATCCACATAATTTATGAAGATATTGAATAGAACCAGATGCAGGAGAAATCCCTGCAGGACCCCACCCTTGCATCTTGATTGTGAACCATTGATAACTACTCTCTGAGTACGCTTTTCCAACTAATTGGGCACCCATCTTATAGTAGTTTCATCTATATTTCCCTAGTTTGCTTATGAGAAGGTCATGCGAGATGTTATCAAAAGCCTTACTGCAGATGAGATACATCTACTGCTTTTCCCCATATCCACAAGGTTTGTTAACCTGTCAAAGAAGGATATTAGTTGCTTTGACATGATTTGTTCTTGACAAATCCATGAGGACTTATTTATCACCTGTCTATCTTCCAGGTCAGTGGTGGACAACATGAGGCCCATAAGGGTAATCCGCTGGCAGGCTGCCAGACAGTTTGTTTATATTGGCATGGCTACCTGCAGCTTCCAGTGGCCGCGGTTCAGCGTTCGTGGCCAATGGGAGCTGCAGGAAGCAGCAGCCAGCACATCCCTATTGCCTGCCAGCAGATTACCCTGACGGGCCATGTATGGCCCACAGGTTGCCCATCGCTGTTCTAGGTGCTTACAAATTGACTGTTTGATTATTTGTGTCATTATATTTCTGGGTACTGAATTTATGCTGACTGGTCTGTAATTCTCTGGTTTGTCCTTATTCATTAATTCATAGTCATTTATTAATAGTACCTGTATTCTTGAGGGACCAAAGAGTCCTCATTGAACTTCCTTAGATCTATGTTCAAACCAATTTTCAACTAGGGAACCATCCTATTCCCAAACTATAAAACATTGCATCATTTTCTAACCTTTTCATATTGCTGATATTAATTAACCGCATGTGGGGGAGGATGAAAAAGACACCAACAGTGTTATCAGTGGACCTTTTGTTACAAGGGACAACTTCTCTTTCCCAAAAGGAAGCGTTGAATGTCAGCTAATCAAAGTAGCTTGGAAATGTGTTTAGGGATGGGAGGAGTAGAATTTGACCCCTCTGTCCCATGTTTTACCTACACCAAGGCCAGGTTGCTGTACCATTGTGATAAACTTTAATACTTGTTTAACCCTGTTAAGCAAACAGATGAAGTAAACAATTACCCATGGTTGCAGACCACATCTGGGCAAACTTAATTGCAGGTTAAAAATCTGCTGAATGTGCAATACTGCAATAGGGAATTCTATAGGCACCATGAGGGGTTTATTGGGGTCTTTTGCACAGCAGGGCCAAGCATGGTTTTTGTCCGGTTTAAAGCTAACACATAGCAGTGTGTGGCAAATTGCAGTGAAGTAAGCTCACTTCCCCCTTCACTTCTTGAGTTAGAGACTGCAGATGATTCTTACATCAGACCGTGTCTCTTCTATCTTTATGCCATGCCTTAGGCTTAGAGTGTTCAAACCAGATGCAATCCTGTCTGGTCTCCCTAACACGTCCAGTATAATATTTATAATGAACTTATTGAAACTCAGGGCTACCTTTGTACACAGAACTCAGGAGCACCCCAGTCCCTCCCTCTCCTGTCTGCTGACTTCTAGACAGACAAAGGGAAAACAACACCACCCTCCCTTCTCTGTTTTAAAGAGACAAATACACTCTTGTGTCCCCTTTGACATACTGGGCCCAATTAATCCCTGGTGTAACTTCAAGGAATTCAATGGTATTTCCCAAAGGATGAATATGGCTCATTCATTATAAGTATCAGAACTCAAGATTTAACATGGACTGGACTGCAGACCTGGAAAAATAAAGAAGAGGCTGTGAGGTGGGCTTGAGTCCACTGCTGAGAGGCAGTGTTATGGCTAAATCTGAAAAATTGCTCCCCTTCCCTCCGAAGCTGGCAAGCAAGAAGCACAGTATTGACAATCCCCACCACATGATATTTTCCGGTAGCTTTTTCTGATGGGTACATGCAGGACTGGCCCTAGACCAAATGGTGCCCCAGGTGAGGAGTGTCTTCGGTGCCCACCCCCATTTGTTAAACTTTTGAATATCTTATTTTTTTTATTGCATTTGTCGCCCATTTCACAACTTTGATGCATGATTTGCAAGCATGATTTATCCCTGTCATATAAGACAATAAATTGGCACACTAGGCTCTGTAAATCTCTATTTATTTATGCCATATATAAGCACAAAAATTTGTTTCCTCTAAGCTTATAGAAACTTATTAATTTTAAGAGTAACTGAAATGTACAAACATCAAGAAATTAAACTGTCCTCTCACATTACGTGTTAAGCATGGTAAAAGAAGTAAAAGTATTTATTTTATATTGTTGAGTAGATAGGGGTTTGATAGATATCTCTAGTGTCTCATTAAATATGTCCTTTGTTAGTCACTACTTACACTCTTCAAGTCTTAAAACACAAGTACACTTTCACAAGTACACAGTGAGACAAGGTTCACAATATCTCAGCTGGGCTCTCACTTCATTCTTATATCTCACTGCCTGACTGAAGACGCCCTGCCTCTTATATACTTACGAGGGCATGGCTAACAACATTCTAAGAGGTTCGAGGAAAATGTAGTTCTCAGAAAGTCTGGAAGGTTCCACAAAATTCTACAAAGATCCAGAACATTCTAGGAGATTAGTGAAAAATGAATCCACATACAGAATACCTGAAACATTTTACTTCAAACATTTTAATTTCCCTTTTGTCACTAACAACAAAATCAGCACCCTGAGCACAGTGCCCCCCAAGCCCAGCACCTGGGTCATCTGCCCTAAATCCACTCCTGGGTACGTGCACCATAAATGGGGCTTGGGGGCACTTCAGAGAGGAGCTACATCTTATGGGCTTATTTAGGTTTCTCTCAGGCTTTTAGATGTGGCAATCCTGTTCTTTGTTAAAGGAGTGGTTCAGCAACCTCACTGCTTTGGAAATAATAGGTCCTCACCTCTCAGGAATATTTTTTTAGTTTTTTTATAAAGTGACATGAGATCTTTGAATGGAAGGTGATATAGAGTTGTAATATTTAATAATTATTACCAGTAAGCCACCTGGAATAAAAATATACAGCATGTAGATGATAATCCTCAATAGTGATGCAACAATAGTTAATAAAATTATTTTAATTTATTCTATAATGTTAAGTTATTCTAAACTTGCCTGCGTTGTTATTAAATTTGAATACTTGTATAAATGTGGTGCATGGAAAATGAGAGTTTATATATTTGATTTTAGTTGCTTGTTTTATTAAATGAAGTATTCAGGCTAGTTACAGAAACAGGAAATGTCTGCTTTTTCCTAATAAGTGACAGGCACAAGAAGCTTCAAGGAGAATACCTCGTCCTTGCCCATAAATCTGTATCTCTCACCTCCAGGTCCAATTGCAGAGTCTGGAATGCAGTTTCATAACGTTTTTGTTATATTAATTTACATTATTTACTTTTTATAATGTTAGAGAGTTTTGAACATACGTTATTGTGATTTGCGTTTTGTACAGAGTGTTTAGTGGGTGTTTTTAATTATGAATTGTGGGACAGGCTACTGTAGATTGTAATCTTGAGTACTGTTTAGTTAAAAGGCAGACACCCAACAGGAGCGCCTTCTCAAAGAGCCAGACACTTGCCCCTTGTAATGGACTGTGAAGATATTCTTCTTCCATCTTGAAGAGAGGTGGTATATAAGCTGGTGGTTTGTTAGGGCCACAAAAAGCAGAAAGAAAAGTCTCCTTGCTCTCCCTTCCCACCCCTTTCTCTCTTCATAACAAAAAAAAATCTGTTTCAAACACACACAAAGAATTCTAGGATATGCTTACTAGAAACTGATTCCTTGTATAAGCCCTCTAAGGTCAATGTGTAACTTTAAGGAAAACACACGTACTTAGGAAGCGTTTATTTGCAAACGTTTTTGTATTTATTTATATGCAAGCCTCCTGATAACTGCCTGATACCACTGCTATATAAATAGCAAGATGTTTTGTGCACAAATATAGTAATGTCATTTAATATCCTGGTTACTTACATAAGAAGCATTTAAGAATAGAATATTTATGGGCATTAATTAGTTATCTGGTGATGCTTGAACTACTTTCTGGCTAAAAAGAGCTACCTCCCCAAGAACTGTAAAAAAATCAATGCCTTCTTTGAGGACTATTTAAGCTAAAGACCTTCTTTAAGAATCATGTACATTTTTAAAAAAAACTATTTTAAAGCTAAAAGGATTTCATATAAAAAATAAGGCTGTTTGGACTGGACTTACCTGAATCCAAATTTCAACTCCTATTAAACGCTAATAGAATTTCTCGGAAAATCGACTAAATACAAGAAAGAGTTAAAACACTAAACTTTAAAGATGTTCTGAGAGTTAGTTTCCTCCACAAGAATAAAGACCGTTACCGCCCTGTGGAATATGGAAATAGATTGCTCATTCGTGAGCTGAAGGTGCCACCATCCCAGGAAGGTCTTAAGCCAAGGAGAGTATGTCTACACAGCCCTGGTCAATAGACTCAGGCTAGCAGGGCAAGCACTCTAAAAGTAGCTGTGTGGACAGTGCTTTGAAGTTGTGGCTCAGGTGGGAGCTCAGGCGCTGAAGGCTAGGGAGGGGGTTGGGCTTCAAAGTGCTGTCTATACAGCTATTTTTAGAGCACTAGCGTGATCCCGGCTAGCCCAACTCTGTCACCCCTGGCTAGGAGGCTCATTCCCGCCGGCTGGGTAGGCATACCCTGAAAGGATAAGCAGTTAATAGTTAAACCTAGACAAGGCCTAACAGAGGCGTGTCTTGCACCACCAGTGAAACCAAGAAAGAAGAGTATAAATATCTCCGAATTAAGCAAGCAGCACACTTTGCTCCTATTTCCCAACTTCAAAGGCAGTCCTGTCTCAACAGTCTGATCTTGCCTGGGCCTGTACATCTTATCTCTTTCAAGCAAGCAAACTGCATAAAGAAAACAGAGGAGCCACCCTACACCATCAAGAAGAACAACCTTCCAGTACAGCACTGCTTCTGCCGCATACTGCTATCACCAAGACGTCACCATTCTGGGTGAGAGGAAGTTTGCCAAAGCACAGTCCAATTTCAATTTTTCTTGTCAAAAATGTAATGGGATCTTGAAGTGCTATTGTAATTTAAGACAATAACCGCTTCTCCGCAACGCCACAATGGTTCAGACACGTATTCCTGGAGAGAAGACATACACTAACCTTGAAAAACAGAGAAATAGCAGATTTAATTTGAATATTAATATTCATTAATTTGCCCGTTTCAAGACAGCTCCTTGAATAGCTTGTTTTAAGTAATGTAATTTTAATACTTTCTCTTTGGTTTCGTAAGACTTAGTTAAGGTTGCTCACCTTTTCCCATTTATAAATGGTTAGGTTATCCATAATAAACCAAATAGGACACACCTACCCTTAAACAAGATGCCTTTGCCCATCTACAGACTGTTTTAGTTATCTATGATACACTGCGACAGGACTCACTACTGATTTTGAAAATAATATACTTTGCTCTTGACTTATCTAGAGAAGAGCACCCCCCCGAGATACACCTTCTCTCAAGGGGGTCATCTCTGTTAAAAGCTCTCCACGTACAGACATAGAAAAGAGATTGTAACTGAGGTGACCATTGTTTATTTATTTGCGTTTGTTTTGCTTTTATTTTTGTTCGTTTAACATTAAAACTGTCATAGTTAACTGTGATTATTTTGCTTGTTTTCAATCACGGTATCTCCTAAGGCACGGAAAAGAACACCACGTTACTAAAATAGAATCATAGTGTCAGGCTGGAAGGCACCACAAAAGGTCATCTAGTTCAGCCCCCTCGCAGGACCAAGCAGAGACAACCCATAACTGCTGGTAGTGGGGGAGGGGGCAGAGTGAGAGCAGTGGCTTCAGCAGATGTTACTGCACATAGATGCTGGAACTAGGGGTGCTGGGGGTGGTTTCCATTATATACAGGGTTTAGTTTGGTTCAATGGCTCTCAGCACCCCCACCATAAAAATGGTTCCAGCACCCCTGTTACTGCACATGCTTAGTCCATGTGAGCATGTTCAGTACAAGCCAACCAGCAAATCTGGGGGGCATGTGACCCTGCATGCCCCCACCACATGTCACCTCTGGGACCAAGTAAACCTAAACCATCCTGACAGGTGTTTATCTAACCTGTTCTTAAAAACCTTCACAGAAGGGGATTCCACAACCTCCTATGGTTACCTATTCCAGTGCTTAACTCTCCTTATAGTTAGAAAGTTTTCCCTAATATCTAACCTAACTCTCCCTTGCTGCAGATTAAACTGATGAAATACTAGTAAATAAACACAACTATGACATAGTTGGCATCACAGAAATCTGGTGGGATAATACGCATGACTGGAATATTGGTATAAAAAGGTACAGCTTGCTCAGGAAGGACAGGCAGGAGAAAAAAAGAGTTATTGCCTTGTATAGCAAAGATGTATATGCTCGCATTGAGGTTGAGATACAAGTTGGAAGCAGACATGTTGACAGTCTCTGGGTAAAGATAAAAGGGGTAAAAACAAGAGTGATGTCATGGTAGGATCTATTACAGACCACCTAACCAGGAAGAAGAGGTGGATGAGGCTTTTTTTAAACAACTAATAAAATCATCCAAAGCACAAGACTTGGTGGTGATGGGGGATTTCAATTACTCAGACATCTGTTGGGAAAATAACACAGCAGGGCACACATTATCCCATAAGTTCTTGGAATGTATTGGAGACAATTTTTTATTTCAGAAGGTGGAGAAAGCTACTAGGGGAGAGGCTGTTCTAGATTTGATTTGACAAATAGGGAGGAACTGGTTGAGAATCTGAAAGTGGAAGGCAGCTTGGGTGAAAGTGATCATGAAATGGTAGAGATCATGATTCTAAGGAATGGTAGGAGGGAGAACAACACAATAAAGACAATGGATTTCAAGAAGGCAGACTTTAGCAAACTCAGGGAGTTGGTAGGTAAGATCCCATGGGAAGCAAGTCTAAGGGGAAAAACAATTGAAGACAGTTGGCAGTTTTTCAAAGAGACATTATTAAGGCACAAGAGCAAACTATCCCACTTCATAGGAAAGATAGGAAGTGTGGTAAGAGACCACCCTGGCTTAACCAGGAGATCTTCAATGATCTAAAAATAAAAAAGAGTTCTACAAAAAGTGAAAACTAGGTCAAATTACAAGGGATCAATATAAACAAATAACACAAGTATGTAGGGACAAAATTAGAAGGCCAAGGCACAAAACAAGATCAAATTAGCTAGAGACATAAAGGATAACAAGAAAACATTCTACAAATACATTAGAAGCAAGAGGAAGATCCAGGATAGGGTAGGCCCATTACTTAATGGGGGGAGGGGAAATAATAACAGAAAACGTGAAAATGGCAGAGGTGATTAATGACTTATTTGTTTCGGTTTTCACCAAGAAGCTTGGTGGTGACTGGATGTCTAACATAGTGAATGTCAGTGAAAATGAGGTAGGATCAGAAGAGGCTAAAATAGGGAAAGAACAAGTTAAAAACTACTTAGACCAGTTAGATGTCTTCAAGTCACCAGAGCCTGATGGAATTCATCCTAGAATATTCAAGGAGCTGACTGAGGAGATATCTGAGCTATTAGGGATTATCTTTCAAAAGTCATGGAAGATGGGAAAGATTCCAGAGGACTGGAAAAAGACAAATATAGTGCCAATCTATAAAAAGGGAAATAAGGACAACCCGGGGAATTACAGACCAGTCAGCTTAACTTCTGTACCCAGAAAGATAATGGAGCAAATAATTAAGCTATCAATTTACATACATTTAGAAGATAATAAGGTGATCAGTAACAGTCAGCATGGATTAAGTCAAGAAGAAATCATGTAAAACCAACCTGATAGCTTTCTTTGACAGAGTAACAAGCCTTGTGGATGGGGGGAAGTGATAGATGGTATATCTTGACTTTAGTAAATCTTTTGATACTGTCTCGCATGACCTTCTCATAAACAAACTAGGGAAATGCAACCTAGATGGAACTACTATAAGGTGGGTACAAAACTGGTAGGAAAACTGTTCCCAGAGATTAGTTATCTGTGGTTCACAGTCAAGCTGGAAGGACGTAATGAGTTGGGACCCACAGGGATCAGATCTGGGTCCAGTTCTGTTCAATATCTTCATCAATTATTTAGATAATGGCATACAGAGTACACTAATAAAGTTTGCGGATGATACCAAGCTGGGAGGGGTTGCAAGTGGTTTGGTAGGATAAGATTAAAATTCAAAATGATCTGGACAAACTGGAGAAATGATCTGAAGTAAATAGGATGAAATTCAATAAGGACAAATGCAAAGTACTTCACTTAGGAAGGAACAATCAGTTGCACACATACAAAATGGGAAATGACTGCGTAGGAAGGAGTACTGCCTAAAGGGATCTGGGATTCATAAGCTAAATATGAATGAGCAGTGTAACACTGTTGCAAAAAAAGCGAACATCATTCTGGGATGCATTAGCAGGAGTGTTGTAAGCAAGACCTGAGAAGTAATTCTTCCCCTCTACTCTGCGCTGATTAGTCCTCAACTGGAGTATTGTATCCAGTTCTGGGCACCACATTTTGGGAAGGATGTGAACAAATTGGAGAGAGTCCAGAGAAGTGTGGCAAAAATGATTAAAGGTCTAGAAAACATGACCTATAAGGGAAGCTAGAAAAAATTACAGTTGTTTAGTCTGGAGAGGAGAAGACTGAGAGGGGACATGATAACAGTTTTCAAGTACATAAAAGGTTGTTACAAGGAGGAGGGAGAACAATTGTTTTTTTTTAACTTCTGAGGATAGGACAAGAAGCAATGGGCTTAAATTGCAGCAAGCGCGGTTTAGATTGGACATTAGGAAAAACTTCCTAACTGTCAGGGTGGTTAAGCACTGGAATAAATAGTCTAGGGAGGTTGTGGAATCTCCATCATTGAAGATTTTTAAAAGCAGGTTAGACAAACACCTGTCAGGAATGGTCTAGATAATACTTAGTCGTACCATGAGGCAGGGGACTGGACTAGATGACCTCTCAAGGTCTCTTCCAGTCCTGTGGTTCTATGATTTCTTGTCCTAACTTCAGTGGACATGGAGAACTATTGATCAATGTCCTCTTTATAACAGCCCTTAACATAATTGCAGACTGTTTTCAGGTTCTCCCTCAGTCTGCTTTATAGTGGAAGTCACATCTAGGTTTGCCAGCTTTCCAATTTCTTAAAACCAGACACTATATCAGGGGCACTGGAACCTCCTGCATCCCCCTGCTCTGCCTTTTCCTGAGGCCCCGCCCCCGCTCTGCCTGTTTCCCCAAGGTTCCATCCCTGCTCCGCCTCTTCCCTTGATCCTCCCCTCTCCCACATCCTTCTCCCCCTCCCACCCCAAGCTGTGCTTCCTTTGCCTGGAAGGGGACTACTCACCTGCTGCCCACAGCGCCAGGGCTGGGAGCTGAAGCCTGATGCAGAGCCTGCCTGCCTATGAGATGCAGGTAGGTGGCCCCGGCTGAGCAGGTGCTGATGAGGGTTGATGACCCAGTGCCTCCCACCCCCCGCCCTCCCTGCTCGCTCTTAAGGCAGGTAAAAAGTGATGGGGCCAAGGCCCCTGGCCCACCCTGTTCTGGCACCCTTGCACTACAGCTATGGTCAAAATTGCCTGGGCCACTCAGCTCCACCCAGGGATCCTCCCGACCAGTGGAAAGCAAGGGGCCAGACCCCGCTTTCTTACCCCAGTGGTGGCTCCTCCAGGCCCACAGCAGCAGCCAAGCCAGCCCCGCTTTGGGGACTGGGGAAAAGCGGAACCAAAAGCACCCCCTTCCCATGCTCCCCACTCCTGCCCAGCTGCTCTGCCCTGGGCTCTGGCTGAGGCCACTGGGCCCAATCCTGTGCCACCCATTTTTGCGCCCCCTTGCCAACTCTGCACTTGGGGCAACTGCCCCTCTTGCCCTGCCCAAGCTATAACCCTGGAAAACTGCAGTAACCAGCTTTTCAGTGTTCAGTCAATATTTCTGACCTGAGACTACAGATCTCCTTAAAACTGGACTTTCCAGTCAAAAACCAGACACCTGGCAACCCTAGTCACATCCCTAAACTGGCATTAAGTGAGACAATTATTAAGATTTGGCCTCTCCCATTTCTTGTTTCTCTAGATTAGTGTTTCTCAACCTTGGGGTCGCAACCCCCGGGGGTCACAGGATGGGTTTAGGGGGTTGCAAGTGCAGGGCTGGCATTAGGGGGTGGCAAGCAGGGCAATCACCCGGGATCCCATGCCACAGGGGGCCCCTCCAAGCTAAGTTACATGCTTTAGTTGGGCGGCACAGCTGGGACTTGGGCTTCATATTTGGTTACCAGCATTATTGTTGCTCTTGTGGAATTATTTTCCCTCCTTGCCCTCGAAGGAGGATTATGGGGTGCTTCCTGCTTTTGCTCTGCTCGTTTGACCTCAAGTTTCTCTGTGTTGCAGTCCAGGAGAACTTGATAAGATTCCCGTCCTCTTGGAGCCTGTTAATGCCATTCCTTATTTGGCTAGTGCGGTTGCTGATGGCAGATGGGATTTCTCTGTCCTTCTCAGGCTGCCAGAGAGGTCATAGCCTGGGAAGCACTGGTTCTATTTGTTACTATATAAATTGTAGGTGTTTCCAGCTCTTTCCCCACATTAAATAGATGAATTGTACACTTGAGGAAGTATTGCCAAGTTTGTGATGTAACATCCCATTTCTTCATGGCTTTCAGTTTATTAAACCAGACTGAAATGCAGGCAGAAACAGATAATTACATTCTGTATGCCCTCCCCCTAAACCATATGAGCAACATAAGCTTGCCAAAAACAACTGCTCCTTTTATTGTCCATATTCTGAACTACTGTGCAGCTAGGAGAGCAACACTGAAATCATAACTCATTTGATTTTGGTGGGGCTTCTCTGCCCATAGAATGTCAATTCCAAGATGTATGTGAGGTGCACAGTATGCTAACAACACTGTAACATAGATATATAATAAAATGGGAGCTAGAGAAGTTAGAAATGTTGGATAGGAGATAATGTCCTAAGATTTCCAATATAAAAATGCAAGCTAATATATCTGAGAGAAAATGAACAAAAGTACAGCTATTCAAAGGGAGGGAGATATACAGAAGTGAGATGCCTTGTACTGGAAGCATATATTCACCAGTTACCCAATATGGGTCATAGTTAGACTTGAAAGGATTAGATTTTTATCAGTAAACACTGGTAAATATCAGTTTCACTGTACACACACAAATCAATGAAAACATTTCCATTGATGATAGTCAAAATGTACAAATTGGCAAAGTAAGAAAACTGCTGCTTGAGAACTTATTAGAATTTGATTTAAGGTTATTTATTTTATATATTTTGACATGTGATGTTAACAATTTGCGTTTTAATCATTATAAAACTTTTTGAATCTCAAAATCTGCTGTGATTAAACAATTATTGTCTAGCACTCACTACAGACAATTTCTCGTAACTGTGAAAATTGAAATAGATAAACATTGAAAAAATGCTTAAAACTCATAATCTGGTACAACTACGGAAATTTAAATAGATGAAAATTTTTAAATGTTTAAAAATAAATGATATTATCTGCCAAAATTATAACAAAAATTGAATTCTGCTAAGCTTATTCATAGCCTTGGGATCATATTGGATCCATTGCATTTCCTGGAATCTCAGGAGGCACAGAGTATCTTTCATAACTTGTATTCAATTTTGTATATAATACACTTCCTGCTAATTACATTGCACTTACATTTCAATTTAATCCTATTAATTCAGTCACTGGTTAATTTGAACAAAAGCTCAGGATCAAAATGATAACTATTTTAAAATAGCTAAACCTACATCCTTTATTTTGAGCAATTTTGAAATTATATATATTATGAGTTGCCTAATGTAAATGTGTGTCACTTCCCTCTGCTAGATGGAATCAGAAGTGATCAACTGTGTGTCATAGGCAATCAGGCAAACTGCCTCTGCTTTTGAAGCAGAATGATCTGAGTTCTATCTCTGTTGTTGCCACAATGGTGTAAGTGGCTCTGGTGTACAACATACTGACAACTAGGGCATGAGTGCTGGAGGGGAAGGGGCAAAGGGCCATTTCCCCATTTTTTTAAACAAAGGGGTCCATGCCCCCTCACTTTTGAGAACTTGAACTTGGAAGGGGTGCAACAGGGGGGCCAGCCCTTCCTCTGGCCCTGATTGGAGCTGGGTGGCATAACAGTGTAGCCTCATCCCTGCTGGCATGACGGAGGGGTGACTAGGCCAAATTTGAGTGAATGTAAGTGAGTGGTGTTGCTACCCCATGTACCAGGACATAATGCAACTCACTGAAATTTGGCCCAGTCGACCCTCTGTCATGATTGAAGTGGGGCTGGGCCAAATTTGAGTGAGTGGTGTTGCAATCTGACACATGGGATCATAATGCTACTCAGGTTTGGCCCCTTTTGGTTGCTTCCTCCCCTCCTCCACTTTTGCAGTCCTTCCGGCTCCCATGAACTAGGTGTACCATGTTCCCATCTCATTTTTTCACAAAGGTTTTGTTTGTGGAAAGCAAATTTGAGCCCATGGGCAAGAGATATGTTTTGTGACTGAACAAAATTTGCTTTGTAATAAAAACAAATATATTTTGATCAGAAGCTGGGATGCTTTATAAAGGACAAGCCATCCACTCAGGTGGGGAAAAGAAACAATACCATGTGACTTTGGTGTCCAGTCACACCGCTGAAATATTGAATTGAAACTGTTGAATACCCGAAGCCTCAGCAAGAACAGTTTGTAAGCAATCCATAGGCTATCTGTTTGCATAAAGTATTTGTCCAATTACTTTGAATAATGAACATATTATTATAAATTGCACTCTATTGGTTGATCATGCTCAGACAGGAAAGAAAGCTAAGTTTGCCGAACAAATTTGTTTATTGCAAATAGTTTGCCCAGCTGTAATGACAAACCATGATATCCATGATATCCATTTGTTAAATATATATTTTACACACACATACACTGCCTTGTTATTTCAGTCTAGCCTATTTTTATCACTTTGAATTAAGTAGCTGATCTTGTTACATAGATGATCATTTGGTGCTTATCTCAGGTTCCATAGCATGACAGTGATTATAGCATCAGTGTAACTAAATTGGAATAACACAACTCTTATGTGTGACGAAGACATGTGTCTGGCGAAGAGGGTATTCACCCACAAAAGCTTATGCTCCAATACGTCTTTTAGGCTATAAGGTGCCACAGGACTCTTTGTCGTTTTTTACAACTCTTAGGGCAGGTCTACATTTAAAATGCTGCGCAGCTGCACCAGAGCAGCTGCGTCGCTGTAGCACTTCAGTGAAGACACTACTGTGCCAACGGGAGAGCTTCGTCTGTCAGTGTAGTTAATCCGCCTCTATGAGAGGCGATAGCTTGGTCAATGAGAAAAGTTCTCCCATTGACAAAGTTCTGCCTATGCTCGGAGTTAGGTTGGTATAACTGTGTCCATCAGGGATGTGGATTTTTCACACCCTGGAGTGATTTAGTTATACCTATGTAAATGTATAGCGTAGACCTGGCCTTAGTTATGGTAATCTTTTATTACCATGTGCCTTTCTTGGGATACTTTTTTTCTTCCATCTCATTCAAAATTTTGGCTCTTTGCTAAATGGCAATTTTCTATAGCTATTGATTTAATAAAACCTGTGTAAAGTGATTGAAATTGATCCAAATAAAGGTTGGAGAGATGTGTTATTCTTTTAATATAAATGATTCGGTTCCTGAGGTTATGATCCAACTGAATGGGGGATCAAATTAACCAGTGATTGAATTAAGGAGATGGCATTCTATATCATTAAAAGCAATACCATGAAATTGACCATTATAAACGACCATGTTGAACATTGTTAAAGTTTAACATCGGTTTCTAGGGGAAAATAAACCCTTTGCATACTTCAGTTTTGAAAATTGCCTGACAATATAGGCTTTATAATAGTCTTTGCATTCAAGTGGATAGGACATTGGCCACTGAGCATTTATCAAACTCCATAATGGAGACCAGACCTAGGCCCAAGTCCCAGCAAAGCTTGGATCCTTACCCAAAAGCCCTTACAGCTCCAGGATGTCTGGATGTGGGATTTTTGTTTAAGCCTATACCTGCTGGAATCTTTATACATTAGCCAGACTGGAGCTGCAAAGGTAGTATAAAAATACCCAGTGTAACCAAAATCAAATTTTTTGGTGAGGGAAATGGCTTGCAGAGAGGCTTCTGTGGGTAAAGCACTGGACTGGGACACAGGAGTTTTAAGTTCAGTTCCTGGCTCTGGGACAAGTCATTAATCTCTCTGGCTGCCAATTTCCCATCTGTATAATGATACTTCCCCTGGCTGTCTTGCCTATGTAGATTGTAAGTTCTTCAGGGCAGGGATGGTCTCTTGCTATATATAGGTGCAGCGCCTAGCACAATGAGCCCTGAGCCTATATATAGCCATATATAATATGGCTGAGTCTCTAAGTGCTACTAGTACAAATAATAATGATAGCTGTCATTTGGCAGTGTGCTGTCTGTCACTGGGTGGGGCTTTGAGATTTCTTGTTCCTTTGGTTAAACCAAGGGTCTCAAACACGCGGCCTGCAGGCCGCATGTGGCCCGCGAGGTTATTTTCTGTGGCCCACGAGGTCCTCGTGGCCCCCCACCCACCCTCCCCCAGCGTTTACCTAGAGCGGCTCTGGCCCGGCGCACAGGAAGCGGAAAGAACATGGGGGAAGAGAGGCGCAGGGGTGTGTGTTGATGTTGCTTCAGGCACCACCCCCAGCAGCTCCCATTGGTCACGGTTCCCCATTCCCGGCCAATGGGAGATGCGCAGTGCCTGAAGCAACAGCAACACACACCCCTGTGCCCTTGCTCCACCACGTTCCAGCCGCTTCCCGGAGTGGAGCGGCGTTGGGGCAGGGCAGGCAGGGATCCTGCCCTGCCCCCGGTGCATGCTGGGCCACAGCCTGCCCCCCGAGCCCCTCCTGCAGTCAAACTCCCTGCCCTGAGCCCCTTGCCACACCCCGACCCCCTGCCACACCCCTTCTGCACCCCAACCCACTGCCCTGAGCCCCCTGCCGCACCCCAACCCCCTGCCACACCCTGCACCCAACCCCCCTGCCCTGAACCCCCTGCCGCACCCCAACCCCCTTCCTTGAGCCACCTGCCGCACTCTGCACCTGACCCCCTGCCCGGAACCCCCTGCCGCAACCCGCACCCCTCCTGCACCCCAACCCACTGCCCTGAGCCCCCTGCCGCACCCCAACCCACTGACCTGAGCCCCCGCCGCACCCCTCCTGCACTCCGATCCCCTGCCCTGACCCCCTGCCACGTCCCTCACCCCTCCTGCACCCCACACCCCAACTCCCTGCCCTGAGCCCCCTGCTGCACCCCTCATCCCCAGGGCCGCCCAGAGAATTCAGGGGGCCTGGGGCCCTCGCCGCCAAATTGCTGCTGAAGACCCGGCACTTCGGTGGCGGGTCCAGAAGCGGAAGGACCTCCTGTTGCCGAAGACCCAGAGCGGAAGAAGCTCCAGGGGCCCGGCCTCCACGAGAGTTTTCCGGGGCCCCCAGAGCTTGTGAAGGACCTTGCTCCAGGGGCCCCAAAAAACTCTCTTGGAGGCCCCTGCGGGGCCCGGGGCCTGGGGCAAATTGCCCCACTTGCCCCCCCCGGGTGGCCCTGCTCATCCCTCCTGCATCCCACACCCCAACTCCCTGCCCTGAGCCCCTGCCACACCCCACACCCCTCCTGCCCTCCCTGGGGGCAGGGAGGGGGTGGAGTTGGGGTGGGGATTTTGGGGAAGGGGTGGAGTGGGGGCAGGGCTGACGGCAGCAGGGGGTGGGGAGGTGTCAGTAATGCGGCCCTCGGGCCAATGTACTAGTCCTCATGTGGCCCTTGTGGTCATTTGAGTTTGAGACCCCAGGGTTAAACTGTGTATAGCAGCTGGGAGTGAATTATATAACATGAATAGTCTAGTGCCAATCCTAGGCTGTGTTATTTGGCTGCTGTGAGCAATAGCTGCTGCTGACCTCTCCTCGAAAGCACAGATAAACATTGTCTTTAGAAATATTTCTGTTTGTTTGAGTTCCTCTGCTGCTGCTGCTGGTTCCCCACCAAAAGTGCCCAGCCTCAGCCTTTGTTTATAACATTGCCCCAGCAACTAGCTGTCAAACAGAGCCTTTTGACTTCTGATGGGGAAAGAAATAAGCAGCAAGGGAGTTTCCAAGCTTCAGGACAATGCTCTTGATGGAAACCAAGTAAGGGTTTCCTCTCTCTCCCCAGTGAGCAGATCTCCCTGCCTCCTCCCATGGCTGATCCTTCCCCTCTCTGTACTCCTGACATCCTTATGCTGCTGGCTTGCCTCCTCTCTAGGCCACCTGCCCAACTTCCTGCCTGGAGCAACTCTGGGCTCCATGCTATTTCCTTTCTAACCTGTGGTCCTGCCCCTTGGTGCACTGCCTGCCTCACAGGATCATGGCCTTGGGAGGCTGCAGCCGGGAGGGAGGGCACATTCAGCTATTTCCTCCGTCCCCTTTGGGGACCCTCTCGTGCCCCTGCAGGGGGATGGATTAATAGGCGCTTCCCTCCCACTAACTCACCACGTGAGTGCCTTAAAGAGCAAACCCGACTTTGTCAGAGCGAGAAGAGGGGGAGCCAGACACCCCCTGCACAGAGACCCAGCCCTGCCCTGCCCCCTGGCGCTCGCCCGTCCCAAACCTCGCAAGAAAGCGTTACGGAGGGGAGAGGGCGGGGGAGGGATTTGGCTGGCCCCGCTCAGCTGCGCTCGCTCTGGACGACAGAGACACTCGGCCCGGCCCCGGCACGAGCCCTCCCGCTCCCCCACCCCTCGCCGTACAAAAAGCCGCCCGACAAGTTTCTTGGAACTTTGCCTGCCCTGACGCAAACAATGGTGCAGGGCCCCATCCTCCCGGGGCAGCCAATAGGCAGCTGGGGGACCCGGTTGCCACCAATCAGAGGGCGCTGGACAGTTCCCCGGTCCTGACTGACCTTCAGCCGGCTGGCGTGGGGGGGATAAAAGAGCCCAGAGGCGGGAGCGGAGGTTTGGCTGCTGCCGCCCGCCGTCCCTCCCCCGCCTTAGAGCCAGGCAGAGGCGGCGAGGACCCGGCGCGGCCAGAGCCGAGCGGGACGGAGCGCGAGCCCCAGGGGGAGCGGCCGCCGTTCCGGGGGCTCCCGCGAAGCGCCGCCCCTGCTCATTCACTGAAGCCCCAGCAGCGCCTGGAAGCCGGGGCTGGGCAGCGGCCCGGCAGAGCGGGTGCAGCGAGAAGCCTGCCCGCCCCCGGGAGGGCGCCGCTGCCCTGCGCGCAGCCAGAGGTGAGCGCCGAGCCACGGCCCCCCCCCCCCCGCCCCCGCGGCTGCCTGGGCTCGCTGCGCCGCCCCCTGCGCGCCGTGCCCCGCTACCGGTGTCCCCTGCGGAGAGAGGAGACGAGGGGACAGGGAAAGGCACCTTGGGGAGGGGAGGGTATCGGAGCTGGGTGAGTGGGGGGAGATTTGGGGACAGGGAGCAGGGTGACGGGGGGAGATTTAGGGATGGGGAACAGGGAGCTGGGTTACGAGGGTGAGTGGGGGAGATTTGGGGAGCTGGGTTACGGGGGTGAGTGGGGGAGATTTGGGGAGCTGGGTTACAGGGGTGAGTGGGGGAGATTTGGGGAGCTGGGTTACGGGGGTGAGTGGGGGAGATTTGGGGATGGGCCACAGGGAGCTGGGTTACAGGGATGAATGGGGGGGAGATTTGGAGATGGGTAATAGGGAGCCGGGTTATGAGGGTGAGTGGGGGGAGATTTGGGGTTGGGGCACAGGGAGCTGAGTTAAGGGGGTGAGTGGCCGGGGGGGAGATTTGGGAACAGGGAGCCGGGTTACAGGGGGAGTGGGGGGAGATTGGGGGATAGGGCACAGGGAGCTGAGTTATGAGGGTGAGTGAGGGACAGGGCCTAGGGAGCTGGGTTACGGACGGTGAGTTAGGGAGATGGAGACTTTATAAAATTATAATTTATATTAGCCTGTGATGGGCTGAAATTTCTCAGTCAGATTTATCAGCATATTGCATTTCTTGTTAAAGTGGATTTGTTTGCTTGTGATTCCAACTCTAGACTTCCTATCTTGCCCTTGCTTTGTTTGCCTATAATTCAGACAAAGGCGAGGGGGGTTAGTGCATCTCTGCCATTTTGTATATTATTGAAAATATGTGCCCTCGTGAGTCAAAAATGTACAAAGCTAGAGCAACCCCAGCACAGTTCTTTCCACTTAGTATCTTTCTCAGGGTGGCAAAACATAAGCCTTCTTTACAAGGAAAGGCACTGTCTTAGCCTCTTGGATACCAAAGTGAATCATTAGACACAGACCCTACCTACCAGCTTGAAAAATTCCTCAAGGCAGTTTAAACAGGACAGTGACTGTGAGGAGACCGCTGTGGCCTTGAGAAAGAACATTTCAGTTTGGACCAGAGTGGTAGTTCAGTTTGCTGAACTGATAAATCTGAATCAGTCCTGCCCTCTACATAAAAGTTAGAAATGAACTGTGATTAAAAGCACAACCAGAGTTGGAAAAGGAAAAAAAAAAAGAACAGGGCTTTGCTGGGGAGAGGTGTGTGTTACTGTGCTGCCACCAGGTTCACTGGGGAGGGGGAGTGACTGACTCACTACCAATCATTAAATTGCATTTTTGGTTTGTTTTTTTGGGAAGTGTTTCCATAGGTCTTGGACCTAATGAGGCATTTTGACAACGAAGTGGGGACAAGCCCCTCCTGAAACCCAAGCTCAGCGATGCCTTGGAACGTCAAATGGCTGAACAGCTACAGCAGCCACAATTCCCAGTCCCAAAAGCAATGTAAGAAATCCTCCTTCGCCTTTTACCAGGCAGTGAGGGACCTGCTGCCTGTGTGGCTTCTGGAGGACATAAGAACAATGGAGGCCTTTCACTGGGAGGAAGGCGGAAAGGTGAGCACCTATTCTCCCTCTGAGGCTCTTCTCTATGCCCTGGTGCACAATCACCAACCTTATGCTCAGTACCTACTGAATAAGTTTCCTCAGAGCGCCCTGGCCATACCCAGCCAAAACTTCAGCTGCTGCCAGTCATCAGCTCCTCACCTGGCCATGGCCGTTCGCTACAACCGGACCCACATCCTCTTCAGAATACTGAAAGCCATCAGAGGCTTTCCAGAGAGAGAGAGAGCCAGCTACTTGGACCGCAGGGGATGCAGTCGCGTGGAAGGCAGCAAAACTGTCTTGCATGTGGCCTGTGAACTGTTGAGACCCGAATGTTTGCTTCTAGTGCTGGGTCATGGGGCATCCCCCTGCTTATGTGACTGCAATGGGAATACCCCTTTGGACATCTTGCTCCAGCAGATTTCTCAGACCCCAGCGGTTAACATGTGCACCAAGCTCCTCTTGCTAGACTCCCTTTTCCTCTTCATGCCTCAGGAACTCCAGTTTTCAATGAAACAGCAACTGCTGGACAATCACCAGCCCTGGCAGGATCGTTTGGGAGAGAACAGATTCCAGTGGCTGGCAGGTTTAACTCCTACATCTCTGTTCATCACGGCTATGCGTGTCTTAATCAGGAGCATTCCACCTGAACAATTCCCAGAGGCACTGGAAAATCTGCCTTTGCCACAGTTTCTGAAGCCTTTAGGCTTGAAATTGAAGAACTAGGGGACGTGCCCAAGAGCCTCCAGCTTGTGTGGTTTCGGCAGATGTAGGCCAATGCTCTTGTTTTAATTAGAACATGTTTTTAAAAGGATTGTATCTGGCACTTTACATATCTTTTTATTTAAAGATCATTGTAGTGAGTAATTTTCACACCACTTTTTATAAAAGTATTATATGGTATGTGTAACTTAAGATACATGGGTGTATATATTTATAAACAGGTGTAAATAAACCAGTGGCAGATATGACTGAAAAGGGGAATCTAGTAATTTAAAGTTCTGATGTGACATATCCATGTGAGAGTGGTAGAGAGAGGCCCTTTGGTTCTGTCCTACCTTTCGTTTAAACATGGCACAATTCTGGAACAAAACAATTTATTTTTACAAGTATCCTGGTAGGAGTTGTGAGGGAAACATTATATATACATACACACGCACACTAAGGCATAGGTGAAAAATTCTTGATCTTGTACAAAAACGAAGGTATTTTTAAAAGAATCTAACTAAATAAGGATGGCAAGGATATACATATTAACAAAAATGGCCATGTGTATGAAAACCAGATTGTTTTCCCATAATGTTCTGTGTTCCCTTTGCCCTTCAGTGAAATCAGAGGGGCCTAGCTGTCATCTCTCTTTTTGCTGTGGAGGGAATGGCCAAGATTTGGTTAGAAGGAGGAAGGGGGTAATACATTATGGTTTCATCCTCCCTCAATCCTGCAGAGGCACCTTCACGTGAACACTATATGTTTGAGGCGCTATCGTCTTAGGGGAGTGGCTAGGAAAAGGAGCAGAGCTGGACAGAGCCATTCTCCTTGCTATTGTCCTCCTACAAACCCACAGGGACTTTTTTGTGCAAACTGATGTCTGCATTCTGTCATGTGGATTCTTCTTTGTTGTCATTCTCCATCGCCACCCCAAACATGTTGGCATAAGTTGTTGAAAAGCCTATGGCATCCTTAGTCGCTGTGGGTATTTAGGGAGCAGCTTGGATGCACTGGACCTCCACCTGAATATCTTGACCCTCAGTTGATGACCAAAGATACATGGAATATTCCCAGAGATTCTCCAGACATCTCTGCATTGGGAGAGCTATGCCCTTGTCCGCTCTGCAAGGAGCAAACCATGCCTTCCCCCACCAGTCATTGTAATCTTCATGGCTTCGACAGAGTTTTCCACCTACCTTTGGCTCTACAGTAGGAGGGCATTAGCTGAGTTGCCGTGTTTTTTTTGGCACCCAAGACTCTCGCCATGGAGTCAGTTATTATGTTAGAGATTTCAGCCTCCTAGCTCCCTACAGGGAGATGCACAGAGCAGAAGTGAAAAGCCCTTGTTTGAAACATAAATCTCTTTGATCATTAACAAGTTTGGTGAGAAAAACTATGAAAAACACAGAGCAAGCAACTGTAAATTGTTCACAGTTCAGCTGAAAAGATTCTAGAGAGTTTCTCCAGTGTGGAACTCCCCTCTTTTAAAAACATACAGTCCTATTGGATATATGATAATATAGGAAATACTAGAGGGTTGGTGTGCTTCAGAAATTTGAGATGCAACAGAGGAAAAAATAGTTTGTTTTACGCTGAGGTAGAAAAAAAACAAGAGGGTGATTGCTCAAGCTAATTAACACAGGAAATGCAGATCCCTTGCTAGGGTGGCTTGAAATAACCAAAATAAGCAGTCTTTGAACCTCCCTCCCCCTGACCCCATTACCTCAGGGATAACAAAATGCAGCCCCATAGTAGAATTCACTGAACTGCTCAAAGCCAAGAATGCCTCTCACAGCAGTATAAATACCTATATTGCTGGATTCTTCATACGACTATATCTTTCCCATTATTCCAGGAGCACTGCTGTATAAGTGCTCCTGGAATAATACTGCTGTATTTATTGCATAAATAAACTAGAAGATAAAGCAATCAGTTTTGCTCTCCACTCCATACACACATAAAAAACTAGCCTTCATAACACCATGGGCTAGGAAAATACAGGGTTTTGAAAGGATGCTCGGAAGTAAAGAATTGATTTTTTTAGCACGTTTTCTATTCCACCCAAAGGTGTTTACTAATGAGACACAGCACAAACCACTCAAATTCTGCTATCAGCAGAGCCTGTACATGCAAGCAACAGCTTCATTCTGCAGGGTTATTAATATATTAAAAAACTAGGCTATTTTATTCTCTTTCCTCTCACACCTGCTTTTCCTGCTCCCCCAGCCCTCTCAAGGTGCAGTTGTCACTTTCCAAAGCAATTACTCACTGCAATGCTAGTATGAAACTTTTACTCACCTCCCTCAGCAAGAAGAGAGGATGTATTATGCAGAACATTACACACCCCTATTGCTCCTTCCCTAGTGAAAACAAAAGGAAAGATTAACATGAATATTTTGTATCATGATCATTTCCCAGACCAGGGCCGTCTCTAGGGTTTTTGCTACCCCAAGCAAAAAAAGTTTTGGCTGCCCCCCACCCCCACCCCAGTCCTGGGCTCTCACCCCCTGCTGTCCCAGCCCTAGGCTCTCTTCCCCCCCACACACACACACCCTGCCGCCCCAGCCCTGGGCTCCCCCCCCCCACCAGTGATGGCTCCCCCCTCGCCTCCAGCCGGTCCGGCACTGGCAGGGTCGGGGTAAGCAGCAGGGCTCTCAGGCCGCGTCTCAGCCCAGGGTCCCTCCAGCCGGGACCCAGGAAGGCAGAGCCGGGGGACTGCCCCGGCAGGGGGCTGAGGAGCCGGGTCAGGGTAGCCCCAGAGAAAGCGGAGCCCTGGAGAGTGGGATGCGGGCCCTGCGTGGCAGCACCCCGTGTTCTATGGCCCCACTGCTGCTGCTGCTTCTGGCCACCCTGCTGCAGTCCCTGGGTGGCTCGGGCCGCTTCGCCCCGCCTAGGCTGCGGCCGCCCTGCAGCACCTGCAGATGGCTCCATGTGCCCTGTGGGGTGTCCCCCACTCAGAGCCTGCCCGGCCCAGCCACAAGGTGCGGCACTGCTCCCCCGCGGCGCAAACCGCAGAGGTCCGAGGGTGCCCCCCGCACATGACGTGCTGCTGCTGCCAGGGCCGGTTCTAGGCTTTTGCCACCGGAAACAAACAAACAAAAAAGATGGCCAGAATGCTGCCCTTGAAAATGTGCCACCCCGAGCACGTGCTTGGTTTGCTGGTGCTTAGAGCCAGACCTGTCCCAGACGCTTGTAACCATGCCTTAGTGGGTAACAACTGAGAATACCAAATTCAGGACAAACTGCTGAGAAATAGTGCTGACATCACAAAACTGGTGGTTATTCTCCCATAAGATATATCAAACCAGCAACAAAAGTAAACTTCTGTTTCACCACACTGGCTAACAAGGAGTCAGACCAATAGTGGACTGGATCTGTTCTTGCAGCATAATTCCTGCATGTCTTGTGTGATCTTGCCATGAAGCTCTGGCAAATGTTTGGAACCCAGTTAACATCAAGTCAATGTAGATATTAATGTTCTCCATAGTGTAGGTACCTTGGCATTTAGCCATGAAAGCAGTATGGTGGCATGCCTCAGTTTCCCTTCTCATACAGCATATTAGGTGCCCTATGTACAGTTTCAAGGCTGGTTACAGGCTCTAACTGTGAAACATCCATATTCCAAGGCCTTTTAACATAAAGGCTTCTAGCACATAGCGAGTTCTTATGTATCACTCCCAACATGTTCAAGAGTTTTTCCAAAAGACCATGCACATTGTAAATTCTTACAGTTGTTGGTATCAGCAACACATTAGTCACAAAAGTTAATATCAAGCATTAATATCAAATCTATTACAAGTGTACATTTACAAGCATTTTTGTTATGCCATTCCTTTAAATTAATTTAATGGAGATATCCTATTCTCCTAGAACCTTGAAAGATCATTGAGTCCAGCCCCCTGCCTTCACTAGCAGGACCAAGTACTGATTTTGCCCCAAATCCCTAAGTGGCCCCCTCAAGGATTGAACTCACAACCCTGGGGTTAGCAGGCTAATGCTCAAACCACTGAGCTATCCCTTCCCTCTGTAGCTCAATACCCTCGGAGTTTTGGCACTTTAGGGTTAACCTGTGGCTTCCATTTGCAGGATTAAGTTTTTCCTTTCCTCCCTGTCCTGTAGGGTCAAATCCTGAGCTCTCTTGCTTAACAGAATTAACTGGCTGGTTAGATGTGTCCTTTCAGCTAAGAGCTATGGGTAAGTCTTTCTCTCTCTCACCCCCTCCCCCCACCCGTTAGGTAATTTGCATCAACACAGAGACACTCACTTGTTTACTAGTTTTCAGATTCTTAACCATTACCAATTCCAAGGCTGGATTCTGTCTTAAAGAGATACCATCCATTTTCACTAGCATGTTAGACAAAGTTTTTTTGTCCTTCCATTACCACCCTCTGCTTCCACAGGGAATCAGGTGTCAAGTCCACTAAGAGACTACAAGACCTATCCAAAAAGTGTCTAGAGATGAGAGTTTGCCTGCCATCCCCTGTATTCTCAAAAGATCAACTGCACAACTGTCCTGCTCTGTAGATTGAGCTACACAGTCTTCCCTCTGAAACTGAGATACAAACTGTTTACTTAAAGAGTCAACATGGAGACATTCATGTCCCAACAACATTGCCTCCCCAAAACACTGGTCAAGCACAGCCACTTGGGCATCCTAGGGCTGTTCAAATTCCCTGACAATTTTCATTCCATATGAAACCTCACAGCTGGGTCTGTGGATCCATACACATCTGAAAGACTCGGGCAGTTAGGAACTGAAACTAACTTAAATCAAATCATTTCCACACCCTTCAGTTACAGCAAACTGCTTGCAGAAACTATCACAAGGATTCTCCCTAGCAGACACAAAACTTAGGGTATGGCTACACTTGCAGCTGTACAGCGCTGGGAGTTAAACCTGTCTTCGTACAGCTGAGTAGGGAAAGCGCTGCAGTCTGTCCACACTGACAGCTGACAGAGCACTGTTGTGGCCACATTGGCAGCATTTGCAGCGGCATTGGGAGCGGTGCATTATAGGCAGCTATCCCAGCGTTCAAGTGGCTGCAACATGCTTTTCAAAGGGGGGGGGTGGAGTGTGACAGGGTGTGTGGGGGAGAGAGAGAGTGGATTTTTGGAGCTGACACTGTGTCAGCAGCTGCCTTGCAAGTTCTGACCCCCTCCCCATCCCTCTTTCTCTCACTCACTAAAAGCAAACTGCAACTGTTTGTTTTTTTCCTCGCAGACCAGATAAGCAGCCGCTCCGAAAGGGACCCCCGCTCCCTCCCGCCCACCGTGCTGCTTCTCTCCTCAAGTCCCCTCCCTCTCCCTCTCCTCAAGCAAACACTAGCTGAGGGCGTTCCAAAAGGAGCCCCCTGCCTCTGCTCATTCACAGCAAACAGTAGCTGTGTTTGTTTTTTTGATAAGCAGCCTCGGGAGCCCAGAGTTCACAACAAAATAAAGAGAGGCATCATAACAAAACAAAGAGCGGTACCTTCACTTAAAAGGATTATGGGAAGCTTCCGGAGGTCAGTAACAGCGTACTAAGATTATTCCCTGTTTACACTGGCACCCCAGCGCTGCAGCAGCAGCGCTATACTCTTTATTCCTCTCGTGGAGGTGGAGTACAAGCAGCACTGTAGCCACGGAGATACAGCGCTGTATGTGCCTTGCCAGTGTGGACGGGGAGTGAGTTACAGCGCTATAAAGCCACTAACAGCGCTGTAACTCTCAAGTGTAGCCAAGGCCTTAGGAACATTTCCTTCCTGGGTTTTAGTTAAATCCAGAACCAACTTGGACAACTGACAAATTCTCAAGTAGCATAAGCTGAGAAGCACTTTCTGTCTGCTCCACAGACAAAAAACTAGAGACACACCCTTTTGCAGCAGACACTGCTATTCTTAACAGACAAAAATTGGAGATATCCTTTCCTCTGTCCCAGCACCTATGGCTGTTTTCAGACATATACTTGGAAAGTGGGACAGTTTCCTTACCAGGCATGTTGCCACTCCCAACAGATAAACTGCCATTCTTCACATTATACTGAGCTACTTTAAACAAATCACTTCTACCTTGTTCAGGCTTACTTTCACAAGCTTCACTTGCCAACAATCCATCACCCACAAAAAAATCTACCCTTTTTGTCCTCAATTATGACTTTAACATGACTTTAATCTGCTCTAGAGAAACACTGTCCTGATCAATGAGTTCTCTCTGTGCTTTATCTAATTCCAGATTCACTTCTGAGATATTAGACAGATATTCAGAAACTTCATTCACAAACAGCTTTTTTGCACAAACAGCTATTTTCCACCTTCCCCAGGTTAAAGACACCCTTTCCCTCACCATAGCAAAATTGGTTAAAACACAGACTTCGTAAAGTCATACAACATACCAACATTGTTATAAACTGGACTTCCAAGATGATACAGTTTCTGCTGTTCTTCCATTGCTTTTTTGATTTGGAGCTTCAGTTTGTCCACTTCTGTCTTAGCTTGCAGAGCTTCTATTTGCCTCCTCTACGCTGCTTTGGCTCTCTCTTCAGCTTGCTTGGCTCTCTGTTCAGCTTCTTTTTCCAGCTGGGCCAAGGCTTGCTTCTCTTTCAGTCAAAGTTCTGCCAGTCTTTGTTCATGTTCAAGACACAGGCTGTCTCTCAGGGCTTGCAGTTTGATGGCTTCTGCTGATGCCTTCTGGCTAATGGTCACTGATCTTTAACATTTAAAACTCTTAATATCAACATTCAAATTTTGAATAGTGTGGGGTTCTGATCCAAAGCTTAACTGACTTGGTTCTGTGGATCTTGCCAACTACGCTACTGTAACCGTGCCTCTGTGGGTCACAACTGAGAATACCAAATTCAGGACAAACTGCTGAGAAATAGGGCAGATACACCTCAAAACTGGTGGTTATTCTCCCATACGATAAACCAGCAACAAAAGTAAACTTCTGTTTCACCACACTAGCTAACAAGAAGTCAGAAAAGCAGTTTCCTTAGGTATTCCAGTCCTTGTATCACCACCAAAAACACTAGACTTAAAGATGAGTGGTTCTTTAAAACCAGTTTCATCCAATAAGAGATTTTTCTGATCCCAGAGGACCAGCCACACACCCAGGTGAATATATAACTCAGATCTTACCCAATAATCATGCTGTTGCCAATCCTTTAGTATCTAAAATCTAAAGGTTTATTTATAAAAAGAAAGAAAGGTGAGAGTTAAAATTGGTTAAAAGAATCAAATGTATACAATAAATGCACAGTTCTTAGATCAGGCTTGTAGCAGTGATGGAATAAACTGCTGGCTTCTTAAGTCTCTGGTTGCTTCCAAAAGATTGGAAGATCCTCAGTCCCTTGGTTAGAATGCTCCCATCAGTATGAGTTCATAGTCCAGAGGTCTAAGCAGGAAAGAGGCAAAATTGAGATCTTTCTAGGGCCTTTTATAGCTTCTCTCAGGTGAAGAGAAACCCATTGTTCTCACTGTGGAAAATTACAGGTGACAAGATGGTGTTTGGAGTCACATGGGCAAGTCACATGCCCATGCATGATTTTGTTTAGTCATAGCAGAAGCCATTACTCACACTGTAGTTGTTCATATGAAAGTCCATCAGGCGTGGATGGGCATCTTCCATGGTCCATTGTGAGTTAAGTGTTCCTTGATGGGCCACTTAACTTGAATAGTCCCTTCAAGATGTGCAGGCTAAATACCTTGTGGACTTTACCCCTGGAGCAAACATATTTGAAATACAGGTATAGAGCCAATTCTTATAACTTCAAATACAACAATGATACATGCCTACAAATAGCATAATTATATTAAGCAAATCACAAACTTTCCATCCAGCCTTGCATCTAACGAAGTGGGTATTCACCCACGAAAGCTCATGCTGAAAAACGTCTGTTAGTCTATAAGGTGCCACAGGATTCTTTGCTGCTTTAACCTTTCCATAGACCCCTTGCTTGACGTACTTTGTACAAGATTTGTTGCAATTATATAACAGTGGTAGCAACAATGATTTGCATTGTCATATTTTAATCAGATACTGTCACAACTCCTCATTGCTCAACCAAACACCCATATGGGTCATGTCCATATTCCATTGTATCCAATTACTAAGATCTGTCAAAAATCAGCCCTTTGCTCTGTGATTATGTTTTTAGAATGTATATAGCTGGGAGAAAATTACGATCCAATGTTACATGAAAAACGGCAATAATAAAGTGTAAAGGATGGGACACACTATAAGAAGATAAAAAAAAGAGGGAAATTAAAAAGCCTCTCCGTGACAGAATGGACTCAGTAATCCACCATCATTAACTAGGGCATGTGTCCCATGAGACTGAGCATTCATTGCCATAAAGACAGAATAGCGATCAGAACATTCACAGCTTCCATATTGATCCCAAAAGGGTCAAATTAAGCCAGATTAAAAAGTTGACCTGTTTTAGATGCTGTTCAAAGAGGGTCTAAGGACAGGCCCAATTCCCACAGAAGTCAATTAGAGTTCTTCTGGTGACTTTATTGGGGGTCAGATCTGGCTCCTGAATATAAATGGCAAAGGAATCCCTACTTGTGAGACTCTTCCAAATCCTATCAGAATAATCCAGTGTGCTCTAGCAGGGCGTGTTAGAAACATGGATAGCTACAGTCTTGATTCAGCTCCATTAGCATCAATAGACTCCCATTGATTTCAGTGGGAATTGGATTGGGTCCTAGGCTGAGCCAAATACAAGTGCATGAGCTATTACCACATATAGGCCAGAAAAAAAAGAGAATATTTAGGATTTATTAGACTGTAAGTACTTAGGGGCAGGGACTGTGTCTTCCAGTATTTGTGTAGAGCGTCTAGCACACTCTGGGCATTACAATTACAACTACAGTTATGTCAGTCACAACTTCAGTTTGATTTGCTGCCAAAAGAAATTTAATTTTCACACAATTCCACCACATGCATCAAAAATCTACACCGCCACAGTCTACTAGAACAGTGCTTCTCAAAGTGGTAGTCCACGGACCGGTGCCATTGGCTGCCGGTCTGCGGCAAGTTTCCGGTGCCATTGGCTGCCGGTCTGCGGCAAGTTTCCTCATAAGAGTGTTGAATAGGATAATAATATGGCACTGGTCCCTGGCACATTGGGGGAAAAAATTGCCAGTTCCCCACATCAGATAGCTTGAGAAGCACTGTACTAGAAAGTTCCTAATGTGTGAGAGGTCCTAGATAGCATGTTGTATTAAACCTGCAAAAGGTTAAAGGTCAAAGTTGCCTCAGAGTCCTTGTGTATGGCCCTGGCTGTTGAGTGATTAATTTGGGTAAACAAAGGCTCCAATCAATGTGTTATTATGGGACTGAAGTCAGGCCTGTTCCTGTGGACCTGCTGTTTTTACTCTAAGGTCACTGAGAGTTTGTTGCAGCCTGTTGATGTGTCTAATACTTAATCTGATAAATGGAGACTTTGGGCAAACTGTACTGTTCTTATATAGTCTGATAACATACTCTAATAGGGTTGGATTTTGTTCTTTTAACTGAGTCTAGTGCTTGTAAAAGATGCTGGCTTGCCAGCCCTGGGAAAGAAGTCCTCTGTTTATTTACAGATTAGTTACATTGCAGACAACGGCGGCAGCACGAGTTTTCCTCCCAATGACTTGCCTCAGCCCCATATTGGAGAAGCCTTTTGCAGCAATCAGAATGAATAGGTGTTCAGTCTCCACGGCCTATTCAGTCCTTGGCCTTTCTGCAGAGACTGCCAACAAAAATTTCAATTAGTGCCAGTTAGATAAAGCAAATGACGACACTTGTATCAAGTCTCCACAGGACCAGAGAAGCAATGCGAAATTTTGCAAGTCTGTTGCAGAGGCTAGGGAAAGCAGATGCACCTAGTCAATCACAAAACCAGGGTCTTAGGCAACAGGGGATTGAGCAGGAATAGCCTGGGTACATATCTAAGCAACTCCTTTCAGAGAGGAATAGCAAAAGGATGAGTTACTTTCAGCTTTGTGAAATGCTTTCAAAAGTATCAAGGATAGCACACATACCCAGCATTCCAGGTGTAGCCAGTGCCTCCAACCAGTAATTTTAACAAAGGTGGCACACATGCCATGCACTTAGCATTTAAACAATGCTTTAGATTTCGAAAGGGCTGTACACACTGATTATCACAGCATCTCAGTATTATCATCTCCATTGAACATGCTGAGAAACTGAGGCACAAACAGCCCTATGAAATTTGTTTTGCATCACTCAACTTCCTGGCTAAAACGTTTGTTACTCATAACCCTGCTGGAGTCAAAAAGAATAGCCCTAATGTGCAGCACAACTAGGGAGCACTCTCCTTTCTTGGCACTGGAGTTTTATCCAGCAGCTCTTTCAGATGTGTCACGTATACTGAACCTGCCTCTTCTCCTTCCACAGCATTTAAGTAACCCCAGCCACAGAAACACTACCTATTCCTTTCTCAGAATTCATCGAGCAACCCCTTCTTGCCATGCACGGTGTTTCACCAGTGGCTTAACTCTATAGTGTCGCATGGTTGCTGCTTAAAGAAGTTTGAGTGTTACCTTTTTCTTTGCACAATCTGCCCTGACTGCCTGTTCGCTTCTGTCTGGAGTTTAAGGAGCTGTTTGTAACCTAGAAAACCATACATAGTCTGGTTTCAGAGTAGCAGCCGTGTTGTTCTTTTTGCTGATACAGACTAGGAGTACTTGTGGCACCTTAGAAACTAACAAATTTATTTGAGCATAAGCTTTCGTGGGCTACAGCCCACTTCATCAGATGCATGCAGTGTATTTTCCACTACATGCATCCGATGAAGTGGGCTGTAGCCCACGAAAGCTTATGCTCAAATAAATTTGTTAGTCTCTAAGGTGCCACAAGTACTCCTGTTCTTTTTGCATAAATAGTTGGCATCCAGTTCCCTCTTTCCCTGTGCAATACCCACTGCAGCTGCAATTAGCAGAGGCACGTGAGCTGAACCTCCGCCCCTCACCCAGGTTAAGCTTGGTGGGCTCAAAAGGGCATTCTTCAGTTCTCAGCTCCAAACCAAGCTTCCTCCTGGTCTGCCAGTACCTTGATTCATTAGCGTTCAGCACAGACCACAAATCCCATTCTTTTTCTTTGGTGTTTCAGGAGGGAGCTGGCCAAGGGATATGATGTGGTGGATTTCATGTTAGGATGATTACTTCCATGTAATAGTATGTGAAGCACTAGGGAAAACTCATCACAGAGTCATGCTGTTTAATTCAGATGGTTTGCGTTGCTCACTCTTGTGAAAACACCCAGAGGAATGAATAGGCACTTTACCATCAATGGTCTGTGAAATCCACTACTGTTCCCAATACAATGGTTCTAAATGGTTTCTGTTCTGCAGAACATTGACCAGTCTTCACATGGTCTAGGCCATTCTGTAAATGGAGTAATCAAATAAAGAACCACCAAAAAAATACTATACTGGGTAAAGTTAGGAGGGTTTATACTGGTATCAACTGTACTCTTTGTGTACCCGGGAGATAGAAGGATCAGATGGCTTCATGATCATCTCCCCCATCAGATTTCAACATCCCAGCTCAGCTTTGACACCCCCTCATCCTCTTTGTGACTAAAGATCACAGCCAGGCAGCTCTAGAACTTTATTTAGCAACCGAATTATCTGGCAGAAAATCATTTTCTGAGACCGAGCCTGATGTCGTTACAGGGTTTGAGAGAGCTGGCGGGGGTGATTCATTGGCTTATTCATTCATTGGTTCAATCATTTTAACATTGAAAACAGATTTTTAAAAATTATAATCAACTGCATAACATATTTCCACCCCCTTCCTGTACATGTTAGGTAAAATGCTTTTTGAATACCTTGGCCACATTGTGAGCGCTCTGTGCACAGGTGAGTTATGCAAAGTGCAGGTGTTGCCTCCACAAAACCCTGCAACTGAATGTATGAAACCGGTAGTGTGTCCCCCTCCCTGTGCTCAATCCACAGAGGATAGAAGTTGTTACCGCCCTCAGCTACAGAGTTTGGCTCTTTAGCTCAAGCTGTAATAGCTCATGCGTTTAGCTCTTAAGGTCCCTGGCTCAATGTCCCACTGCGCTTGGCCAAGAGGGCAGCTGTCACAATTGCACAGGCAATCACCTGATTTGCATGTGCAGGCCAGCTGGCTGAGCATACAGTCACGTGGTCTTGAAACACCCCACCCACTCTGTGTGCAAACAACTTGTTTGCTAATACATACGTGGTGCCTAGTAGGTATATTTTGCACAGTTCACCGACTGCACTACTTTTAAAAACATGGTCCTACAGTCACACAGCGTGAAAACAAAGTCAGAGTTACACTTCTGCATTAAAAGGGTATTTACCTAATCCTGTGCTCAGACATCATGACTGTGCATAGCTCCCATTATCTTTCCACTTGCCCTGGTGAAAAACAACATAAGGAATTAAGAGGAAAGCTTTTTTTTAATTTTCCTGATTAAAGTGGGAGCATGAATTGATTTATTGCCCTTGAAAGTGAGAGAGTAGCACTGCGAGCTGGCACCAAGCAGGGAAGAGGCTGCACAAGGTGCCATGCTATCTTAAACCCTGAGCAGCAACACTCCAGTTATTCGAGTGCTGCACCTTTCTTCAGTGGAGGCTGCCGAGCGGAACTGTGTGTTGGCTTTGTGATACGACGTGTCCTGGCTGTTACTCTGGATACTGCATTTGCTCATCTTTTTAACATTTGCAGTGTGTGTGAAGGACAGGATCAGCACAGAAGTCATAAGAAATCTTGAATTCTGAGCTGCGAGCGTTCTCAGAAGTCCTTTGTTTTGGGAGTCAAAAGAACCCTTGCCTGCCTTCCACTTTGGGTTTAATGCTTTAGAAGCAGTTGCCCAGATACCAACAAAATCTTGTGTAGCCTCCATGCCTGCAACAATACTTCATTCCGATTGCTGCGGCCGTTAGCTAAGCAGGCTAGGGCTGAGTTGACATTTGGATGCCAGACTTCCAAGGAACATCCCAGATACCAGTACTGATGACCCAGTGGCAGGCAGCCTTTCTGATGGGGCTGCATGCTGCTGAAGGTGCCATTTGTATAATGAGACGTTGGCCTTGAGGATCCCTGACCACTCATGATCATGAAAGACAGCACAGAACATGGGCACTTATGTAACGCATTAGCAAAGCATGTGCCAGCCACACCCCTCTCTGCTAGCCAGTCTGCTCGAGGATAACAGCCCACTAACCCCTAATGGTCTTCAGCTCAGCTGGCAGAAGTCTATGCTGGGAGGCCAAAAGTTCTGACTTCAGGTCCCATGTGCTGGTATCGTTACATTATTTCAAGTATGGAAGTCACATTCCAATACATGTAATGGCATTGTACTTACCTCACTGCCTGTTGCTTCAATTGGGTAAAGTGTGGCCTTTTAGGTGCGTGTGGCCTTTTAGTGGCAGGGAAGCATGCACTAGACAAGTGCCCAGATGTTGACCAAAATTGCTGCAGGATGTAAACCTGAGCATTTTCTGATTATAATTCTAGAGTATGACAATGTGGCAGAATTAACAGAGACCTAAATTAATCCTCCCTCCTTTTAGACTCTTAAAACCTATTAACACAGCTTGATTTTTTAATTAAATTTGTGTGTTAACCTTTTTTAATGTATAACTTTCCTGCTGCTTTCATGTCTCCTCTGCTAGAGGGCCACAACTTTCATTGTGCAATTGAAAACCATGAATTAATCACTGTCACTCCTACATTTAAACTTTACCTGAAGTCTCCATCAGGAGTCTGGGGGATGATCAGAAGTGCTGAGCACTCACAACTCCAGGTGGGAGCTGCATGCGCTGAACTCCGCAAAAACCCAGGCCATTAGTTATCATCATTTAGACCTTACCTGGGGGGGAAGAGACAGGGGGAAGGTCCATGCTAGTACCTATCTTTAAAAAGGGAATCAAAGAACACTTGGGGAATTATAGACCAGTCAGCCTAACTCCAATATGTGGAAAGCTACTGGAACAAACTGTTAAACAATCAATTGGTAAGCACCCCTAAAGAATAACAGAGTGATAAGCGATAAGCCAACATGGATGTCAAAAACAAATAATGTCAAACCACTCTAATTTCCTTCTTTGGCGGGCAACTGGCCTACCGGATAGGGGAGAAGCAGTAGACATGATATATCTGGATCTTAGTAAGGCTTTTGACACATCATATTTATGTGATTTTCTTTTGAGACGGTCATGTGGGGTGTAGATTAAATTACTATATCAGAGGGGTAGCTGTGTTAGTCTGGTTCTGTAGAAGCAGCAAAGAATCCTGTGGCACCTTATAGACTAACAGATGTTTTGCAGCATGAGCTTTCGTGGGTGAATACCCACTTCTTCGGATGCAAGCAGTGGAAATTTCAGGGGCAGGTGTGTATATATAAGCAAGCAAGAAGCAAGCTAGAGATAACGAGGTTAGATCAATCAGGGAGGATGAGGCCCTGTTCCAGCAGCTGAGGTGTGAAAACCAAGGGAGGAGAAACTGGTTCTGTAATTGGCAAGCCATTCACAGTCTTTGTTTAGTCCTGAGCTGATGGTGTTAAATTTGCAGATGAACTGGAGCTCAGCAGTTTCTCTTTGAAGTCTGGTCCTGAAGTTTTTTTGCTGTAGGATGGCCACCTTAAAATCTGCTATTGTGTGGCCAGGGAGGTTGAAGTGTTCTCCTACAGGTTTTTGTATATTGCCATTCCTAATGTCTGATTTGTGTCCATTTATCCTTTTCCTTAGAGACTGTCCAGTTTGGCCGATGTACATAGCAGAGGGGCATTGCTGGCATATGATGGCATATATTACATTGGTGGACGTGCAGGTGAATGAACCGGTGATGGTGTGGCTGATCTGGTTAGGTCCTGTGATGGTGTTGCTGGTGTAGATATGTGGGCAGAGTTGGCATCGAGGTTTGTTGCATGGGTTGGTACCTGAGCTAGAGTTACTATGGTGCGGTGTGCAGTTGCTGGTGAGAATATGCTTCAGGTTGGCAGGTTGTCTGTGGGCGAGGACTGGCCTGCCACCCAAGGCCTGTGAAAGTGTGGGATCATTGTCCAGGATGGGTTGTAGATCCCTGATGATGCGTTGGAGGGGTTTGAGCTGGGGACTGTATGTGATGGCCAGTGGAGTCCTGTTGGTTTCTTTCTTGGGTTTGTCTTGCAGTAGGAGGCTTCTGGGTACACATCTGGCTCTGTTGATCTGTTTCCTTATTTCCTCGTATGGGTACTGTAGTCTTGAGAATGCTTGGTGGAGATTTTCTAGGTGTTGGTCTCTGTCTGCGGGGTTAGAGCAGATACGGTTGTACCTCAGTGCTTGGCTGTAGACAATGGATCTTGTGGTGTGCCCGGGATGGAAGCTGGAGGCATGAAGGTAGGCATAGCGGTCGGTAGGTTTTCGGTATAGGGTGGTGTTAATGTGACCACCACTTATTTGCACCGTGGTGTCTAGGAAGTGGACCTCCCGTGTAGATAGGTCCAGGCTGAAGTTGATGGAGGGGTGGAAGCTGTTGAAATCATGGTGGAATTTTTCCAGAGTCTCCTTCCCATGGGTCCAGGTGATGAAGATGTCATCAATGTAGCGTAGGTAGAGAAGGGGCGTGAGTGGACGGGAGCTGAGGAAGCGTTGTTCCAGGTCGGCCATAAAAATATTGGCATATTGTGGGGCCATGCGGGTGCCCATAGCGGTGCCACTGATCTGGAGATATATATTGTCATTAAATTTGAAATAGTTGTGTGTGAGGATAAAGGCACAGAGCTCAGCAACCAGTTGTGCTGTGGCATCATCAGGGATACTGTTTCTGACAGCTTGTATTCCATCAGTGTGTGGGATGTTTGTGTAGAGAGCCTCTACATCCATGGTGGCTAGGATGGTGTTTTCTGGAAGGTCACCAATGCATTGTAGTTTCCTCAGGAAATCAGTGGTGTCACGGAGATAGCTGGGAGTGCTGGTAATATAGGGTCTGAGTAGAGAGTCCACATATCCAGACAGTCCTTCAGTGAGAGTTCCAATGCCAGAGATGATGGGGCGTCCAGGATTTCCGGGTTTGTGGATCTTGGGTAGTAGATAGAATAACCCTGGTCGGGGTTCTAAGGGTATGTTGATTTGTTCCGGTGTTAGTGTAGGGAGTGTCCTGAGTAGATGGTGCAGTTTCTTAGTGAATTCCTCAGTGGGATCTGAGGGAAGTAGCCTGTAAAATTTGGTATTGGAGAGTTGTCTGGCGGCCTCCTTTTGGTAGTCAGACCTGTTCATGATGACAACAGCACCTCCTTTATCAGCCTCTTTGATTATAATGTCAGGATGGTTTCTGAGGCTGTGGATGGCATTGCGTTCTGCACGACTTAGGTTGTGAGGCAAGCGATGTTGTTTTTCCACAATTTCTGCCTGTGCACGTCGGCGGAAGCATTCAATGTATAGGTCCAGACTGTCATTTCGACCCTCAGGAGGAGTCCATGTGGAGTTCTTCTTCTTGTGCTGTTGGTGGGAGGGTAACTGTGTATCAGTGCGCTGTTCAGTGTTGTCCTGGAAGTATTCTTTGAGTCGGAGACGGCGAAAGTAGGCTTCCAGATCGCCGCAGAACTGTATCATGTTGGTGGGGGTGGCAGGGCAGAAAGAGAGTCCCCGAGATAGGACAGACTGTTCTTCTGGGCTGAGTGTGTGGCTGGATAGATTGACGATATTGCTGGGTGGGTTAGGGGTATCACCGTTGTGGCCCCATGTGGCAGGTAGGAGTTTAGACAGCTTACAGTCCTTTTTCCTTTTTAGAGAGGTGAAGTGAGTAATATAGATCTCCTGTCTTATTTTAGTGAAGTCCGTTTGTATGGAAGTTTGGTTATTGATGAGAGTCTCTAGGTTGGAGAGCTCTTTTTTGATGTTTTCCTGTTTGCTGTATATTGCTAAATTACTATAAATAACTATAATTTTAACTCACTGAAAAACCATACTCAAATGGGTTGGTGTTAAACTGGGAGCATAGGCGCCAACTCCGTGGGTGCTCCAGGGCTGGAGCACCCACAGGGAAAAATTAGTGGGTGCTCTGCACCCACCAGCAGCCAAGCTCTCTGCCCCATCCCGCCTCACCTCCTCCACCACCAAACAGCTGTAGCAAGCTCCAGGAGGGAGGGGGGAGGAGCGGGAATGTGGCATACTCAGGGGGAGGCGGGGAAGAGGTGGGGCTGGGGTGGGGATTTGGGGAAGGAGTCGAATAGGGGCAGGGAGGGGGCGGAGTTGGAGCAGGGACTTTGGGAAAGGGGTTGGAATGGGGGCATGGCCGGCAGCAGAGGGGGGGGTCGAGAACCCACTGGTGCCATTAGAAGTTGATGCCTATGGCTGGAAGAACACATCTAGTGGAGTCCTGCAGGGGTCAGTCCTGGGTTTGGTATTAGTATTTTTGTTAATGACTTGGCTAATGGAGAGGAGAGTCTGCCTATAAAATTTTCAGCTGACACCAAGCTGGGAGGGGTTGCACACACTTTGGAGGACAGGATTAGAATTCAAAATGACCTTGCCAAGTTAGAGAATTGGTCTGAAATCAAGATGATGAAAGTCAATAAAGACAAGTGCAAAGTACTACACTCAGAAAGAACAAATCAAAGGCACAACTACATTTTGGGTAATAACTGGCTAGGGGGAAGTACTGCTCAAAAGGATCTGGGGTTATAGGAGATCACAAATTAAATACGAGTCAACAATGTGATAAGGTTACAAAAAATTACTAATATCATTCTGGGGTACATTAATAGCAGTGTTGTATGTCAGATACAGGAGGTAATTGTCCCATTTTATTCAGCCATGGTTAGGCCTCACCTGGAATACTGCGTTCAGTTTTGGGGGCCACACTTTGGAATCTTTCCAATTTGTCCACAACTTTCTTAGAGGAGAGCAACAAAAATGATAAAAGTTTTAGCAAACCTGGCCTATAACGAAAGGTTAAAAAAACTGGGCATGTTTAGCCTTGAGATAAGAAGACAGAGGAGGGACCTGATGATAGTCTTCAAATCTGTTAAGGGCTGTTATAAGGAGGCTGGTGATCAATTGTTCTCCATGTTTACTGAAAGTTGGACAAGTAGTAATGGGCTTAATCTGCAGTAAAGGAGATTGAGGTTAGATATTAATGTAACCCAGGTTAATGGGTCTGATGAAAAAGAGCCAAGCTTGCTGCTGGGTAGAGGAGAGATAGGGAAGACGGCAGTGTTTACCTTGCCGAAGGTGCTGAGACTTGAAAATGGGCAAACCCTGGTGGGATGGAAGGCTGACTAAGCCAGTCAGAGGGGCAGGATGAGAAGAGGACAGTTCTGCCTGAGAGGAGTGTTGGCTAGCCCACACTTTCAACAAGTGTTCTTCATGCTCTTCCAAAGTGCGACCAAACACTATCAAGTCATCCGGATACACCAGAACAGCCAGAAGATTCATGCAATGATCTGCTCTATTAATCTCTGGAATGTGGCCGGGGCCCCAGATATTCCCTGGGGCAGTCTCAGAAATTTGTAGAATCCGAGCAGACAGATGAAGGCTGTCTTCGTCATATCAACTGGTCCCCTGGGTATCTGCTTCTCAGATCCAAAATAGAAACCCAACAGCTTCCTGTTAGGCAATCTAAGGCTTCATTCACTTTTGGGGTGGTGTTGGTCAGGGATTGTACCCCTGTTCAAAGTATGATAATATATGCATTTGCATACACCTCCATTCTTTTTTCTGGCCACAACAACTGGGGAGGCATAAGAACTTCCAGAGCTCGATTCCTGTGGTCTTCAACTCCTGGATACGTTTTCAAACATCTTCGACATCTGCTAGCCTCTTCGATCTTTCATGAAAAGGCCTATCATTCAGCCAAATGTGGTCAAATCCCTTGCCACAACCTACATCCCACTCGCAAGGAGAACACTTGGGCTCATTGCACTAGTTTTCATTTCTATCTCTCTTTCCGCACTGGAAGAAATTGGGGAGTTCCCAAAGTTCAATGTGTCTGGGTGTAATCTTCCTGCTGGGGGCAGTATGGGCCACAGTTGCAGCCAAGTATACCTGTACTAACAGTTCCCTGAGGGATAGTGATTGGCTGCTCAGTTTCATTAGCCACCAGCAGCTTTATTGACACTTTTGTACGAGATGAGGTTTTGGCTATACCTTCTTCACCACCCAGCAGTGCATCTGTGTCTAGGGCTTCAACCAGGATTAACTGATTGGTGGCCTTCTGATCCACTTGAGCAATTTCATCCACTACCTGGGTTGTCCTAGCAGGAATAGTAACTGGAGGCCTATATCTTAGTTTGATCGTTCCCACCAATCCTCAAGTCCACACTGGTCTCGCTCTCCTTCTTTAGCTTGATATGCTTCTGAACATAGTGCATGGATCTTCAGGCTGTGTGCGCATTTAGGTCCAGCAAAGGTTTTTCACAGCTGATCCAAAGCTCTAAACATGGCTGCATTTGTTCCTACAATTCAAGGCACCTGGTTTGGATACCCAGTGGATGAACCAAAGCAAGTGTCTCTCTCTTTCTCAATTCCAACCACATCCTTTGGGATTTTAATTTCACTAGCACATATCCCAGTTATGGGTACTGCTCATCTCCTAACTCCCATACAGCCAACCCAGTTAGAGGTTGCAGGGGCAGATGGCGTAGATGTTGCCATGAAAAGGGTTCAAAGATTATAGTGACTTGAGCGCCACTATGTAGGACCACTGTACACTCTCTTCCCTCAATAGCCACTCCAACCTCAGACTTCGGTCCAGCCACTTCTACAGGCAAGCCAGACACATTGGAGGCAAAGACTCAGCCTTCACATCGTTGAGTGGAGGGGAGCAAAGGTGGTTACGGGACCCAGGGTGCTCCCTTACCTGGTCCCGCCAACGTTTCCCACTATCTTATTGACATAGAGGGCCATAAATTGTTCCGCAGCTCTCCGAGAGCTTACAGGATCCGAACATTCTCATAGGCAGTGCCTATCTTCTCCACACTAACAACAGAAACGTGGGCTCCAAGAGGCAGGGGTTCTGCCAGGCCCTATCATTTTCTTGACCCCTGCCTCTCTGGTATAGCTGTCCATCTCGCATTTGTCTGGAAGTCGAGATACTCCACCTCTTCTCATTTGTTGGGGGAGACACTCCTGAGTGCTGTTTCACTGTCAGTACTGCTACTTTCTCTTGCAACTCAGTGATCAGTTTCATCATATGGTTACTTTCAGGAGAGGTGTTACACTGAGTGGCTTCCACAGTACACACTAGTTTCAGTCCCTCCAAAAAGCTTATCTCCAGAGTCCCGAGTTTTCCTCTCCCTGATCTCTCTCATCAGTGTTGCGAAAGACAGGGGATTCCCCTCTCTGTCCTCTATATGTAACTGGAGCAGCATGAATCCAGCATGTCTAACACCCTTTAACACTTGCTCCAGTCTGAGGTGATCCAAATCACTCCCTGCAACTCTCTTCTCATAGTGGGCTCTCTGCTGGAGTCATTCCATCCATGCCAGGTACCGAGATTGCTGCCCACCCATCAGGAGCCAGGAGAGAAACAATTTTAATATACCATCCTCTCCACTTTCAGTGCTTCTAACCATGCCCTTCAAAGCTGAGAGGTATTCAGCCATAGTTGCCTCTGGGTTACTGACCCAGAGCGACCAGATAGATTCAGCAGCAGGTCCTTGTGGACTTTCCACTAGGCTCTTTTGTTTTTCCCTTTTGGAGCAGGTCCATTCCTGTTCCATCTGAACAACCAGGCTTCAAATTCTTCCTTCTGCACAGGGGGTAGGTTTTAGCCCTGAAAAGGTTCTTAGTCTCTGATGGCTGCTAGTTCCAGTTTCCAGGCCTGCCACTTGTCCCATGGCCTGGGTAAAGGCCTTCAGGAATGAATCTTCTGTCAGAGGGTGAGAAGATGGGGCAGGAGGACTATACACTGCCGTCAAATTGTTTTCCTTCTTTCCCATTCTCAGGAGCAAATGTGGAATTTCTCTTTGAAAATCAGATGTCTCATCTGATGGTATAGGAGGCATAATAGGCATAATGCCTACAGTTTGCAGAGTCCACTTCATCCCCAATTATTTCTCTGGGTGCCATCTGCACATCAAACCTCATGGACAGAAGGCATCCCATCTCTGTTCTTCCTCTCAATAGGTTTTGCCAAGGAAGGTGACCTTTCCCAAGGCCTGTACAATCTGTGCTCTGGAGATACTCTTGCTAAAGCTTCCCACCACCACAGCCTATTTTGGATCTACTTTATCCCCTTCACACAACTCTAGGACCTGTCCTCTATCCATGCTGACTAACAGAGGGAATGTTAGGGGCATGGGTGTTACAATTGGTGGTCCATATGAGGAATTCAACTGGAAGGTCTCTGAAGTTCAGGACACACTGCCCCTCCCAGGGGCAGTATGTAAGCCATGCCTGCTCAGTGTGGCACTCTGTCCCCCTCTAGTAGTGGCTATGCCAGCTAGAGAAGCATCTCTTTTAGCTCAGGCAGTGGAGACTCATGCATTAAGATCAAGAGGTTCCAGGGATGTTGGCGTTACATTACGAAAAACTTTCTAACTCTAAGGATAGTTAAGCGCTAGAATAGGTTGCCAAGGGAAGTTTTGGACCATCCTTTAAGGTTTTTAGAACAAACTAGCCAAACACCTGTCAGGGATGGGCTAGGTATACTTGGTCCTGCCTCAGCACTGGAAGAAGGACTAGACACTTGAGGTCCTTTCCAGCCCCACATTTCTATGATTCTGTTTTAATTTTACAGTCAACAAGAAAAGACAATTTGGATGGGGGAAAGGAATCAACTTGTATAATTAAAGTGGCAAATCATATAAAGGAAAAATTAAAAGGCCCTTTTAGATCATCTTGTCCCTTCATGTCAATGCAGAATTGCTCCTTGCAGTATATTTTCCAGTGCTCTGTGAAGTCATAAATGCCTCAAGCAATGGAACTTCCACCATTCCCCGTGAAAGACAATTGCAGAGTCTAATAAACCTTATTGTGAGGAAATATTTCCTGCTAGTGAGCGTGGCCTTTTCTTTACTCCATTTCATCCCATTTCTCCTAGTTAATCCCCTTTAGGGACGTACAAACAAATGTATTCCCCTACACTCATCCCATCAGCTATGCTTTACTCAAGCCATACATATTAGGTTCTTTAAACATTTGCTCATGAGTCATTCTCTGCAGCCACTTAATCATTTAGGACAGTCTGCTCAAGTTTCTTTTAGGGACTGAGGTGTATTGAGTGGCTTAGGTGCAGTCTCCACCATGTCACACAGAAAGAGGAGCTAAAAGGCCATAAGACAAGATGATATAGGAACATTAAGAATTGGATCATTTATTTTGCTCCAACAGAAGTTTTACTGAATGGTAAATCTCTCATTGACTTCAATGGGACTCTAGTTAAGTCAATAGTGGACATTTTTTAGAAGCCCACACTAAACCCTTATCTTTCCAAATAGAAGTTATCTTTATAGCTGCTTGCTGGCTTCTATATCCTATTGCGTTGAGTCCTCACTACCCCTTGCACATGTTAATACTCAGAGAAGGCCTCACAGACACCAAGGGAATTACCAGTTGCTGACAATGGTTGTCATCAACAATTCCCAAGACGTCACATAAAAGTGGTGTTGAACTCAGGCTAGCTGTTGCTGTGGACAGGACAGGACAGCTCTCTGCACCCTTCCGGGAGCTTTGTAGAAACCTTGGTCCATCAGGGCTCAGTGCTGCTCCCCGAAGGGGTGATAATAGTTTTGCTGCCAGAATGGCCAGGAATCCATTTCCAGCGTGGTTATAGAAAGTGTGGCTGAGACCTGGAGGAACATGGTATCCCCCTCATGTTTTCTGTAAGGTGCTGAAATGGGTTTTTTTCCCCCACCTGCACTAGCAGCACAACAGTTTTCAACATCACTTGAGAAAAGGCCATGGGGCACCCACTGCTAACAACCACTCTCAGCACTGGATCACTTTGCTAGTGCAAATAAGGCCTTGCTGCTTTACCAGCCCCACACCTGAGGCCTAGCTTTGCTACCTCCATCCTTCTAGCCAAGGAAGCTGAACATGTCAGCCCCCATAAGTAGCTCTTGATCATCACTTATTGAGTAATGCCAGGTACAGTCATCCTGCCACCAACCACCGATCAAGCTGCCTCTAAAATGGATCACAGAGCACATCCCTTGCTTACGCGGACCATGAGAGAGACACTGGAGTACAAGCTGGACAGGGACAACATCACATCTCACAGCCCAGACGGCATGAGGCAAAGTCTTAGATTTACAAATGCACTTAAAGACAACCCCAGGACCTACAGGAATCTGAGTTTTACCATGGAAGAACATGAGAGCAGGATTTGACCCTTAAAAGGTGTGATAATCCCACAATTTCCATTTGTTTGTTGCAATCGCCATGCTAAGAATATAACCCAAGGAAATGTCAGTGATCAGTAACATTAAGATGTAATCCAAGACCAAAAAAAGGCTTTGCCTAGAGAATTCATTACTTGAAAAAGAATAGTATCTAAACAGTTATACCAATGCTAATAGATAAAAATAAGCTCATGTTCATAGAAGGTGCCAGGTAGGTATCTCCTTTAAAGGCCAGGAACACAATGTATATGTATGTACTGCTATGTAGTGGTGTTCTCTAGAATTATTTATTCTGATGAGTAGGTGCCTTTAATGGAAACCAAGAAAGAGAGAAAAGAGCCCTTTGAGGCAGTAGAAAGCAAGAGTCACAATGAGCAGAAGAGTCTGGGTGCAGACTCAGATATCATGGTAAAGACACCCAGATACTACAGGGAGGAAAACACTATAAGGCTAGGGTCCTCACCCAACTTTCACTGAAAGTCAATGGGATTTGGGAGCTTCACTCCTTTAAGATCCTTCGCAAATCCCTGCCTTGCTGCCTAGACAGAATAGGACTTGCACTGCTCCCCAGCACATTTGACCTTTTAATTGATCAATTGCACATTACGGGTGAAATTCACCAGCATGCAGAGGGCCAGCCCTGGGCCTATGCACCACTACAGCTCTACTCTGAAAGATTAAGTGGGATTTAAATTGTTCAGAGCTGGCAGGTTCTCCCTTGGCTGACACCAGGGATTGAACGAGGGCTGTCTAGCACTAAAAGCATGGGCCTGTACAGCTTGAGTTAAAGAGCCGGGCTCTAGAACTGAGAGTTGTAGTAGACTCACTTCCTTTGTAGATCGGACGAAGCAGACAAGGGACACAACATGCTGGCCAGGAGGCCCTCTGCACTGGGATGAATTTCACCCCAAATGAACTTCCTTATGGGAAATGTTGAACTCCATGGCATGACTCCTAAGGATAGCAAAGAATCCTGTGACCTTATAGACTAACAGACGTTTTGGAGCATGAGCTTTCGTGGGTGCATCCGACGAAGTGGGTATTCACCCACGAAAGCTCATGCTCCAAAACGTCTGTTAGTCTATAAGGTGCCACAGGATTCTTTGCTGCTTTTACAGATCCAGACTAACACGGCTACCCCTCTGATACTTGACTCCTAAGGATGTTCTTCAGATAATATTCCTCTTCAGATTTTTGAGCCCTGCCCTGCTCTAAAGCCCTGCCTAGATCTAAAACTGGCTTTGAGAAATCAGCGATTGCGAAACTCAGGGATTGAATGAAGCATGGCCTTTTAAATGAAAGCTGAGCCCATTGCTCAATGCAGCGCGCTCAGTTCACATGGCAAGAAGCCTGTCTCGCCCATGCACAAACTGTCTGCCACATTTCCAGTTAAATACAAGGCTTTAATTAAAACAGGTACCAATGAGTCTCCTTGCTGGCAGCACGTGGGTTGCTCAAAAGTGCCATAAAGCATGAATTAGCAGAGCAAGAGCCATAGTGTCAGAGCTAACACACCAGTTCAACCCTGGCTTTAATAAAGGGTTAACAATCTGACAGCACTTTAGTGGAAGGAAACAGCTCAATTGCCTTTTGGTATTTCTTGCTGTAGGGTAGTTATGAGCAGTAAGGTGGATGGGAGGAGGGCGATACACAATCATGAAAGGAAGGAGGCTGGTGCACAACAACACAGGCAGCAGCTTTCCTCAGATGATCATTTGGTTGGGTGTCAGTCAGATGAGGTGGTTACATTCAGAGCATTCACCCTCCCTCAGAGAACGCTTTACATCGGTGCCATGTAATCAAGCTATTTTGTGGGTGGGGTGGTGTGTGGGGCATGAAAAGGAAGCGAGCTCTCTCGAAGGCAATGGGATTTGGCTCTCTGATTTCGCTGGGCAACAGTTAGGTCAGCCAAATACAATCTTTACCATTTTTTTGGATACATACTGATAACATTTGAAACAACCATCCAGCTAATTAGTGTGGAAGTGCAATAGATCTCCTACACCAGTACTTATGGCATCCCTATTAATATCTGATGCGGTTAGCATTTTAGTACTACAATTACAAAATGAATTAACAGGGATTAACCTGTTATTTTAAAGTGTTACCCTGACAATTTATCATGCTCTCCACAAACTCGAGAAAATTACACTTTCACCACAGGCAAACTATAATAAGTGCAATATTGATGACAGGTCTTTGCTGGCTTACTTCTATGTATAGGTCACACAGCAGTTGCTCTTATAAAGTTCAAACTATTAAACAAATGTGGGTGTGAAATTGACACATAGTTGATATATAACCTTAGGGGTATTTTCTCTGAAGGGGATATTTCAGCACACAAGCTGCAATCTCTTTTATTCAAGAGATGCAGAAGTAGACAGTGGCAATTTAGAAATCCACAAAACACCATCTCATATATTTCACTGGGAAGCAGCTTACCTTTCTCTGTATCTGCAACACGGAAATCCCGCATAAGGCTTCTTAAATATAATTTCACTGTATCTACTGAGAAAACTACACTACAACAATCGCTAGCTTGTCGTGAGGAGACAGACTAAGAATAGAGAATGGTGTTTGAAGGCCATATGTAACATTTAAAGAAAAAGTCCTCATATTACAAGAAGGTAGAATTGAAAGTGTCTGGGAGGGAAAAAAAAATCTTTATTTCTCCTGCCCCACTTGTTCACTAATATAAAATATAATTTTATGGCTGATACAAGGTTTGTGGCAGATCTATTAATAGCCCTTAAAGCCATTATGATCTGACTGCCTACATAACACAGGCCATAGAATTTCATGCCGCAATTCCTGCATTGAACTAGATCATCTCTTTTAGACAGACATCCAATCTTGATTTAAAGATTTAAGGGATGGGGACTCCATTACAGCCCTTGCTAAACTCTTCCAGTGGTAGGCCTGAGAATATTCCCACTCTGCAGGCTGGCTATACGGCAGATTTTAAAATCCTTTAATCATTATTACTCTTCTCTGAACCCTCTCCAATTTCTCATCATTCCTTCTTGAACTGTGTATGCCAGACCTGGACGCAGTATTCCAGCAGTGGTCACACAGTGTCAAATACAGAGGTAATATAGCCTCTCTACTCTTAAGGAAATGTCAGGACCTTTGGTCAGTATCACAGTGTGCTCATTTGCAGTTGAGCATCCACATCACCATCCAAATCTTTTTTAGAATCTTTGTTTCCCAGGATAGAGTACCCCCTTCCAGTAAGTATGGCCTACGTTCTTTGTTCCTGGAGGTACACATTCATTAGCCATATTAAAATGGATATTGTTTGCTTGTGCCCAGCTTACCAAGCAATCCGGATCGCTCTGTCTCAGAGACCTGTTATCTTCATTATGCCACACCACCAGTTTGTCACTTGCAAACTTGATCAGTAATGATTTTTTCTTTTCTTCCCCCAGTCATTAATACAAGCATTAAATAGCATAGTGCCAACTGATCTCTACAGGACTCCACTAGAAACACACCTGTTTGATGACTACTCCACATTTACAGTTACCTTTTGAAACCAATTGAGTAGCCAGCTTTCAATCCATTTAATATCATTTTAGTTTTTAATCAAAACATCATGCAGTACCATATCAAAAAATCTTATAGAAGTCTATTACATCAACACTATTTATTAACCAAACTTGTAATCTCAAAGCAGGATATCAAATTAGTTTGACATTTGCCATAAACCCATGTTGATCAGCATTAGTTACATTACCCTCCTTTAACTCTTGATTAATCAAGTCCCATCTCAGCAGCTCCATTGTCTTACCTGGCATCTATGTCAGACTAACAGGCCTATAATTACCTGAATTATCCCATTTACCCTTTTAAAATATTGGCACATTAGGGAAATTCCAGAAGACTGGAGAAAACAGAATAGAGCAGAGGTTTGTTAAAAAAATTGAACTGGATTTGCTACAAAGCATTTTTTTTATGGGTTGCTCCCTAAATCAATCCAGAACTCAAGGAGGTGCAATCTGTAGTGGCCTATTAAGCAGTGCTTCACACTCAAAGAAAAAGACTCTTTGAGCTTCAGGATCTGCATGGGCTGCCTATTGGTTTCGGGATGATTTAAGGGGCTGGTTTTAGTCTAAAGAGCCTGCCACCTTCCTATTTGGCAACATCTACACTGGGAAAATGTATTGGTTAGAAAATGTTAGCACAAATGTGAAACCTGACTTGGCATCTAGAATAGACAGGAGCAAGTCATGTTTAAAAATATTTGGTGGTCATGGCTGTGATCAGGAGAGGCACTGAGTGGAATCCCCCTAGATTGAAAAGTGAGGGGACAGCACTCCCCTCCAGTCTGAAATAGCCAGTCTACTAGCGTTCAGGACAATCTTCAGGATTCTTCTACTTGTTGGGCCTGATGCAGAGGGAGGAGCATGATGGGGTTGGGCATGTGTGAGGGTGGGGAATTCCGTAGCTGTTGAGGTTTGTTGGCAATTGTGGGAGTTTTCTTGTTCTTGCAATTTGTGTCAAGGGTGCAAAGGGGCATAGGGAGATGCTGCTTTTTATATTTGTATAAATATTTTTTAGAAACTGAAAACAAACCTGCAATTAAAAGTTTATTTCTTTAGCATCAGGAGAACTTTTAGAAAACAACATACATACGTACATAATTCATCTATTATACAATTCTCCTCAATGCTTTTGACAGTTAATGTACTTCCAACAAAACTCATTTTCTTCTGTTCAGTCCTGCAGTGAAATCAATATGAAAACTAAACTATTTTCATCTGCCAAGCACGGTAATCTATACTGCACCCATCCCTGGGCGCCTGACCTGTAAACTGTGACTTGACAATTACTCCTGTGTCATAGAAATGGATTGAAGTTAGAAGCAAAAGATATAATTTCACGGCAAAATTCAGCAGAAGCTGGGTTTTCAGGACAAAAGTTATACTGATCCTCACTGAAGACACTAACATCTGAATCTAAGCAGGAGAGCCAGGATGGTCTTGTGGTTAGAACCTGGGAGTCAGAAGCTAATTTATTAATCCTTGCTGTGCCTTCCTGTGCGAATCAACCTCTCTGTGCCATAATGAGTACCATAATGTCCAATATCCCTGGGAGGTAGGTGGGGAGGTGGACTCAATATACAAGTGCTTTGAGATACTGGGATATTTACAAATGCTAGGTATAATATTGAGGGCACAGATATTGTTTGAATCATCTTCATGTCTTTCCTTTGCGAGACCTTCATCTAACGTGCAAATAAAACTTCTGTACATTAGCAAATAAAGTAGTATCATGATATCACAGTAGCAAATGATAAAAACATAGGAATGGCCATATGGGTCAGACCAATGGTCCATCTGCCCAGTATCCTGTCTTCCATCAGTGACCAGTGCCAGATGCTTCAGAGGGAATGAACAGGAGAGGACAATTGAGAGATCCTGTCGTTTAGTCCCAGCATCTAGCAGTCAGAGGCTTAGGGACACCCAGAGCATGGGATTGCCTCCCTGACTATCTTGGTTAGCAATTGATGGACCTATCCTCCATGAACATCTCATTCTTTTTTGAACACAGTTACTCTTATGGCCGTCACAACAAGTTCCACAGGTTGACTCTGCATTGTGTGAAGTACTTCTTTATGTTTGTTTTAAACCTGTTGCCTATTAATTTCATTGGGTGACCCTGTCTGTTGATTACCTGTTACAGAAGGCCAAGATCAAAGGCCTGAGCTGTATAAAGAAATGGGTGATCAGCCCAGCCTTTGTTTTGATTCTGAATTTAAGGCAGATAAACTTGTAACCACAGGGAAAACCCAGTTGTTGGTTTTGAAGGTGCACTTCAGTTCCTCCTATTCTCTCCCTGTAGCACATAATAGTCTAGTCTCCTGTAGGCTGTAATACTTTGGCCACATTTTGGCTTTTGGGTTTAGTGTGCGGGCGCTGGGTGATGTCCTGTAATATACAGGAGGTCAGACTAGATGATCTAGTGGTCCCTTCTAGCCTTAAACTCCAGGATTCTGACTCAGGACTAAAACCTACAGAGCCCTATGTTGAAGTTGGGGGTGACCTGTTTGCAATAAGGTAATAATATTTCTTACACTGGGGATGTCTTATGTTGTACAGTGCTCAGAGCACTTTGATATATGTGTATGATGCTTTGAAAATCGAAATTGTGTTCTTTAATATAACCAGCCCCCATCATAGTGTCTGGAGCTTCTGGACATTGCTGGGTGGTATTTCATATGTATGTTTCTCCAGCATCAAGAGGAGCTCCCAGGATGAACAGACTCCCTTTTCTATTTGTCAATCATAATAATTGAGGCTCTGAATACAGTAGTTTGAAAAAAGTCTAGTTTATTGCACTCTCTCTCAAAGCACAACAAAAATAAAAGAAAATCAAAAGTACTGAAATAAAGGAAAGTAAGGAGGTTAAAAAAGTGTTTCAAATTATTACCTGGGTTCAGGTTTAATCAAATTACACAAAAAAGTCCCACCAATTTAGAAGGGCTTTCAACACCAATTAATATTAATGAACAAAGCAAAGTACAGTATTATGTGGTGTACAAACAGCCAGCAAGCTCAAGCCATTACCAAGACGACTTTTTAAAAGTGTAATAAAAAAAAGCGTCAGTATTAAATAACACCGTTGTATCTGAGCATCGGGTCCTTGACAGGGAGTGGGGAAGATGTCTTGTCCCTCCTCTGAACTGGCTGACTTGGGAGCTGCCACAAGATACTGAATTTCCACTTGCCAAGGGGTTCTCAAAACAAACACCCTGCCATGTTTGTATAAAACAAACTGGGTAACTTCAGAAGCTGAATCCATTAGAGTGTGGTGCCAGGAAGACTAAAAAAGAAACTCTGTGGCAGTCTCCATATACAGATGAGAAAGAAATCAAAACAGATCAGCTGTCAAAGGGAAACAAACCTGATCTCTCCCCAATCACCACAGATTTAAAAATCAGACAGAACCAAGTCAATAATACACATGCTATATTTAAAAAAAAAAGTGAACCAAGTTAGTTCTCTCTCTACAGTCAGATTTACATTTAAACCTTTCACCTGTGTCTATTCCAAACCAAGCACAAGAGCTATTTTGAAAGAGCAGAGGTTAAAAGGAAACGTCTCTCTATGCATTGACTCCTAGGTTCTCCATACTGAATTCTCTCTCCACTTTTTCCTCATCTCCTCCTGAAGCTGGCTCATTTACAGCATTGGTTAGCAGCTGTTTAAACATTCTGATGATGTATGAGTTTAGAATGAACACAAAAAATATTCTTCCGCTTACATCAGTGAACTCAAGTTCTTTTCATCTATAATTCTAGTCTTTAAAAATGAGGTATCCTTTAGAGAACATTTAGAACATAAAGAAAAATAAACAGCACTGATTAATTTATTCAGCATGGTGCCCAGTTCATTAAACACCTCTGCTGCAACATTTGTTAAGACACTTCAAAATTTAGCTAATGTAGCTAAAAATCACAATATTGTTAAGCACCTCCCCACAATATCACAAACTTTTTATGGGTGATAGAATTATTTTTATATATATAAATAATTAATTCTATCAATTGCCATATTTTTTAAACTGGCTGAATTTGGTACTTTAAAAAAAAATGAGTCCAGTCCATAAAGCACTGGCTACAGGCACAAATACAGTGCACCAGGTACCAAGAAAGCTGCCTCACACAATCCTGCCAATATACCAGAAACTTTGCTGCTATTCCAGCCCTGGGCCTCATGGAGCAATCAGTCAGTTTCTTGATGGTATGTGAGGTGGACAAATCCACCTGAGATTACGGTAATTTCAAACTTCTCATCTGTGAATGAAACCAGTTATCAAACCCAAATGTCCAGAGATGGGAGGTCAGTGAAGCATTGGTGATTTTGAAATGAAAATGGTCCAAACAATATTCATTTTGACACCCGTGCTGTAGAATATGTTTTCAGTCCCTATTGGGATCATCTTAAATTGGTACGACACGACAGACAGACGGCATTTCTCTAACTAGAGTTTCAAGTACAGGAAGAAATTGAGAAATATTTAATGTTTCTGCTATTGAGAAATATTTAATGCAACAGAAAGCCTTCTCAAAAGAAGAAGAAGTACATATATATTAGTGTGCATGCTGTTGTAAAATATTCACTTTCATTGCTAATAAGGTTAACAGAGTTATATTTCCAAACGAGGTGCTAGGGTAATACAATTGAACAATTTCAGTATGACACACTTACTGTCTCCCAAGAAATACTGGAAAAAACATATGAATGCACAGTTTGGGGGTTATTTGAAAGGTCATTTTTTTAGTTAAAAAAGTGCTAATATTGCATTTTAAATACAAGTGGCTTTAAACCCCAACATTTTCTATGCATGTTACTGGAAATACGAGCATTGCTCTCTCATTATTCCACTGCCTCTCATGCTTGAGTGCCTTCATATCACTTCCCATTCATCTTCAAAATCATCGGGATGAAGCAAAACAGAAGTGTCACTACTTTTTTGCAAGCTATGAGAGTGACTGAATGTTTTCGTGAGACGCTGAAGAAGGTATCCTGAAGAACCAATCGCCCACAGTTCATCTAGAGGTGTCACTGCCAAGCAAAAGTTATCCAGATTTTAATCAAAGAAGTATGTTCCAGTTGCAAACACTCAAAAAGCAGCTTATATTTCAGTAAATTTTTCTGACTAGACCCAAGAAAAAAATTTTTGGGGGTCGAGGGGGGGGAGAGATTATAAAAGCTAAATTGATGAAAGAGTCATGGTCAAATAACAAAACAGCAGCACTTAAAAATAGTATTTCTCTTTACTAATAATCAATTTGAGCAGCATCAGGTAGAACACACGCTAGCTATCATAAGGTCAGTCAGTGAAGGTTTCAGCTCATCGTGCAGAACTGACTTGCCTGTTAAACAAGACACACTCCCTGGAATCTTCTTCCAGTAGTCTCCTGCTGGGTTTTTGTCAGTAATGCCATACCGACGTGCTACATCTCCATTTGGACAGCATGCCCAAACAGTTCTTGTACTTATAGCCAGCTGACATGCCTGCAACCCTAAATGGAAACACATGAAAGAAATAATAACTAAATGTTTTCTTATTAAACTGTATGTAACAGTTTCATATAAAGGTACCAAGCCTGTCAAGTTTTCCACATTTCTTTCTTGACTGTCCCTTTGACTAAGACGGTTGCTCAAGCATGAGGGCAGAATTTGGACCTAAGAGTTAAGATGGACAGGATAACTTCCTCAATATTATGAAAGTGGGAATAATCTTACATTTATTTAACACCCTTTAGCCAAACTGAGCTCAAAAGGATTGTGCAGACTAACTTGTGCTCCCTGCAGTCATTTCTGGCGTGGAATGTGGGAACTTTTTAAAAGCACACAGCAACACTACTCAGCCATTTAGAACAGGGGGTCAGGAAGAATACTGTATCCAACTTCAACCAAACTTTTTGGCAGGCAGATGGAAGTTGTCCAGGACAAGGGGATTAATACAAGTAGATTTGAAAAATGAGATTAAGTTTTTAATAATCACATGGGGGCAGGACCCTGGATTTTATCACATTCAAAGACAGAACTTCCAGGAGCATAGCAGGGCCAGACACCTTGCTGAGCACTGCTTTAGTACCAACTCAGAGGGAAGAGTGCACCAGCAGCACCACTGATTGCGACCACTTGGAAACGGTGCGGTGCAGCCTGTTCTACAATGGAAACACTTCCAGAATCTGAAATTTCTCATCAAGGGGCACTTACAATGTTTAGTGAAAGTGAGACCATATTTAAGAGAGACACACTCAAGTCAAGATAAGGATTATCCGGTAACCAAATAAGTCTTGTTAATTACAACAATCTAGCACGCTTGGCATTGGAACAGCTCACTAACAAAAACAGAATTAAAGTGTTTCAGGGACTGAATGTGTGAGAGGAAGCACATAGGAATAGTCTCATTATTTTTACCTGGTACATGTTCCCAGTCAGTGCCTACTGGCATTTCTTCTGTAATTCCTATTCGTACATGGACATTCCATTTGCTATCAATTGCCCATAGGATCTGATCATTTGGACTTGAATGAACACTGACCAAGTTTATTCCCACTGGCTAGAAACAAAAACAGTACTTAAAGTCTCAGCCAGTACAACATTTAAAACAGATCAATTCACTCTCTTACGGATATCTGCTATGGAAGTAATAAAATATGTCAGACTACAGACAAAAACAAAACAAAACAAAAAACAACCCCAAACCCTGACAGTTTTGCAAATACAGACCACATTGCATAGTTACCATGTAAAATGTAATGTTTCCTCTAAGTTAACGCGTTAAGGTTGCAAAAAAGGAAATAATCTGGGCCGGCATAAATTGATGCTACTTTGTTTTCAAAATCTAATTGTTTTATTAATTAAAAAGCATATTTTAATTTGCAACATCCAAGTTCAGTAATTGCAAACCTAAATTTTATTGTTCCAATGTTCATATAAGCAAATCAGTCAGCACTGCAATTGGGATAGGGCGAGATTAAAAATGATTTGTAAGTTCAGTAGAAACCTTCCTATGCAGAGCAACAGATGCACCAATTCATTATTTTCTTACTGCCTTCTCAAATTCTCCTAGCATATTTACATCTTGACCTGTATTGACAAAAACACACTGGACATTTTTAAAGAGTCCAACTGTCTCAGATTTGGGACCATTTGGTGACTTGCCTCCACTGTTCCCACCCTCACTATTAGTGAGGGGTCTGGCTTTGCAGGTCATGTCTACACGGCGAGAGAGTGGTGTGATTTGACACATACTCATGCTAGCTAAATAGCAGAAGAGGTGCAGGATGAGCCATGCCAAGTACAAACTCACCAGCTTCAGGCAGGTATGTACTTGGCTACCCTGCTACCGCAGCTACATGGCTATTTATACTTGAGATAGCACAAGTATGCATACACAAGCAGAGGAATCACACCCCTAGCTCGTAGTCTAGACGCAGCTGCAGATACATCTTCTTAGGTCTGGATCACCCACATTTTCACTAGAATATCTGAAATCCTAGTTTCCTGGGAGCCCAAGTGAAACATTTATCTCATTCTATTCCCAGGCATCAGTCCTTATTCAGTGAAGACTTAATTCTGGAAGCTTAACAAATGCAAATATAATCTGAAAAAAACTGCATATCAGAGCAAAAACAATGCTTCCCTCTAAACGAACTTTAGGAGGGCTCCACTGAACGACAGACAGATACAGCTTTAAAAAGGTCAACATCTTACAAGGAACTGAGGTATTTACGATCATGTATTTACAATCATTTGTAAGCACCTAGAGTCTAACAGGGTAATAAGTAATAGTCAACAAGGATTTGTCAAGAACAAATAATGCGACACCAATCTTATTTCCTTCTTTGACAGGTTTACTGGCCTAGCGGATGGGGGAAAAAAGATGTAGATGTGATATAACTTGATTTTAGTAAGCCTTTTGACCCAGTCTCATGTGACAGTCCCATCAGAAAATGAGGCATATGTGGTCTACATTATATTACTATGAAGTGGGTGCACAACTAGTTGAAAGACCATCATAACAGAGTATATCTATCAATGGTTTGTTGTCAAACTGGGAGGATATATCACTTGGGATTCTGCAGGAGTCTGTCCTGGATCCAATACTAGTCAATATTTTCATTAATTACTTGGATAAAGGGATGGAGAGAGTGTGCTTATAAAATTTGTAAATGATACCAAGCTAAGAGGAGTTGTAAGCACTTTGGAGGACAGGATTAGAATTCAAAATAACCTTAACAAGTAGCACAATTGGTCTGAAATCAACATGATGAAATTCAGTAAGGACAAGCATAAAGTACTACATGTAGGAAGGGTAAAAAAACCAAACCAAATGCACAACCACCAAATGGGGAATAACTGGCTAGGCAGTAGTACTACTGAAAATAATCTGGGGGTTGTAGTGGGTCATCAATTGAATACGAGTAAACACGATGCAGTTGCAAAAAAGGCTAATGTTCTGGAGTATCTTAACAGGAGTATCGTATGTAAGACACAGGAGATGATTATCCCACTCTACTCAGCACTGGCGAGGCCTCAACTGGGATACTGTGTCCAGTTCTAAGCACAACAGGTTAAGAAAGATGTTGCCAAATTGGAGAGAGTCCAGAGGAGAGCAACAAAAATGATAAAAGGTTTAGAAAACTTGACCTAAAAGTAAAGATTTAAAAAAACTGGGCATCTTTAGTTTTGAGAAAATATGACTCGAGGGGAGGGAGAACACCTGATAGCCCTTAACGTATTTGAAGATGATTGTTATAAAGATCAATTGTTCTCAATGTCTACTGAAGGTAGGACAAGTAGTATTGGGCTTTATCCGAAGCAAGGGTGATTTAGAAAGGTAAGATATTAGAGGGGAAAAAAAACTATAAAAGGAGTTAAGCTCTGAAATAGGCTTCCACAGGAGGTTGTAGAATCCCCATCACTGGAGGTTTTTAAGAACAGGTTAAACTAAGTCCATCCCTGAAAGGTGCAAGCATTCTTGGCCCTGCCTCAATACAGGGAGCTGGATTACAATGACCTTCCAAGGGTCCAGCCCAGTGATTCTATGTTGTCACATATGTGCTGGGTTGCATTGTCAATGTGAGATACACCGCTGCAAGCATCTCTGCAGGTACCTAATTTAGGAGCACACACATACATGCACAAATCTACACATAGCCCTGTGCCAAACTGAGCTTGTGCACATGCGGGCTTGCCCGCTTTGCATTTAACATTAAAATTCTAGCCCAATGTCTGTCTGGCCCTCTTTCTGACCCCCCGCCCCTCTTTCCTTTTCAGGCTGCCTTCATAGCGTTCTCTAAACCAGCTCTGCTTTTTATCCCTATAAAGACCATCTCAAGATGCCTACTATAGTATCTGCTTTTTGTGATATGCTTTTCATGTAGGCTAAACGGCATGGGAAGATCAGGCCTACACAAAAGCATACTCCTTCTCCACTAGCTGGGAACTTGGCCTTTGCAATCTTTATCTCCTAGGAGATATACCAGGAGAGGCGGAAGGCAGGTCTCATGCAACATTTCATCTACCAAAGAAAGTCTATGGCATTTCAGGAACTTAAATCAAGCTTTTTTCACTGTAGGTGACTCATCAGCGTGGACATATCAACTTTACCATGACATTTTTCACACACACATGCTATATGCTCTTAAATGCCCTTTAATCTATGCAGAGAAGAACAGTAAACACACCCTCTTATCCAGTCATCTGGTATTTTTAATATATATTTCTAGAACGCTTTGTATACTTTATACTTATGCTAAACTGTGAGCCATGCTCCCAGGGTACCTTGCTGTAACGCCAATATGCTAATAGGTGAACTCAACCTCTGGTCTGTGTATCTGTAGAATCTGTCAGAGAAGATGTACGTTGTGTTGAAGCGTATCATATATGATAAGTGTAATACGTATAGCTCGCAGAGTATACTAAGGAAGAAGATGGATGATTTTGTTGACACTTGACCAACATGCCTCTGTACCAACCTATGGCAGTGCAGAATATCTCCAATTTTGCTGACTTTTGGGTAAACTATGTTCAAAACAAGATAAGAAACTGGTAAGAACTGGTGCATAAGTTTTGGCTAATGTTTCATCAATCAAACAATTATTGTATAAATATAAATAGGCTTGAACTCATACTTTTGAAAAGAGGGTAAAGTATGGCTTCTTTTCATGTTGTGCTGTTCTAGGTTTGACTGATAAAGCTGAATGAGCCTGGATTATTTGACATCTCATCAGTAATCTAAATCAAACCCTAACAGTTAATTTTACCAATTTCATTCCTGGTGGAAATCTGAGTGCTTAGGTATGCACTTGGAGTGATGAGTATCTGCCCTCATAAGAACTTATCTTTCATACCTCCTATTACAGACCTGAAGCACATGCTACACAACTGGGTTTTCTACAAAGTTAATTACACAACTGAACTCCCAAGTAACTCCTTATCATGGACTTTAAGAAAACAATTTAGAGAGTCGTAATGGAGATGTAAACTTTCTAGCACAACTTGTTAAACTTTCCATTGTGTTTAAGTGCAGCAGAAAAAAAATCACAGACAAAAACATTATAAAAACCATGGCACTAACATGGCATTTGCCAACCATCACTGAGTTTGTGTTGCATCCTTTTGCCCATTCTATCTATTTAGGCGGTAAGCTCTTTGACACACCATTATGTTTGTGTAGTGTACTGCAAAATGGGACCCTGATCTCTGTTGCAAACTCTAGGCAGTATTGTAATACAAATAAATATCCCACAATCTGTCTCTCATACTCAGGGCCGCCCAGAGGATTCCGGGGGCCCGGGGTCTTCGGCGGCGGGGGTCCCTTCCGTTCCGGGACCCGCCGCCGAAGTGCCCCGAAGACCCGCGGCGGACCCCCCCACCCGCCGCCAAATTACCGCCGAAGCCGGACCCGCCGCTGAAGTGCAGCCCGGTCTTCGGCGGTAATTCGGCGGAGGGGGGCCCCTGCCGCGGGTCTTCAGGGCACATCGCCGGCGGGTCCCAGAAGGGAAGGGCCCCCCGCCGCCGAATTACCGCCGAAGACCGAGCTGAACTTCGGCGGCGGGTCCCGCTCCGTCTTCGGCGGTAATTCGCCGGCAGGGGGTCCTTCCGCCCCGGAGCAGAAGGACCCCCCGCCGGCGAAGACCGGGAGCGGAGAAGCTCCTGCGCCCGGCCCCGCAAGAGTTTTCCGGGCCCCCCGGAGGGAGTGAAGGACCCCGCTCCGGGGGCCCCGAAAAACTCTGGTGGGGGCCCCTGTGGGGCTCGGGGCAAATTGCCCCTCTTGCCCCCCCTCTGGGTGGCCCTGCTCATACTTTGTGAACATGGGTGAGAAATTAGTTTCCTAACTATGAGAAGGGGGAGGGGAAACACACCTTTCCCCATTTCTTTCCCTCCCCTCCTCTTCCATCTTTCCTTTTTCTTTCAACTGTTCTCCTTTTCCAATATTGTTTTCCTCTTCCCATGGCTAGTATCAATCTTTTTCTGCCTCCATTCCTTTCCAATATTTTATTGATATATTTACAATTTTTTTAGCCAACAGTCTGAGCCCTGCCGTCTGGGGCTGACAGCCCGAGCCCGGCCCATTTCTCCTGATTACCCAAATTTTTGATTATCCAATCCGGCTCTGGTCCCAATTAGATCAGGTAAATCGGGGTTCTACTGTATATGTTTATTTTTTCCACAAAATATAAAAACTAAAAGATTCTCTTTAAAAATGAGAATTCTGCATTTTTCCATGGCAGATGGATTTCGCAGATCCCTGATAAAGGTAACTAGATAGTGGTACAAGATTAGATGGTGTTCTTTTCCCATTACTACTAAGAAAAGTATCAGTGGAGGTATATAAATTGGCTTATGTTTCAAAGAGCAAAAACCTTGCAATTTTACACAAACTATCAGAGAGAATTCTCCCTAATGTTTGCTCAACTTCTATTTGCGTTAATGGGATTTATACACACTTACCAATTGTAGAAGATGCCATATTTGTAACTTGTACAATGGTTTGGTATTTTTAAAAGTAGCATACAAGTCTCCCAACCTTCCTGATCAACAGCTGATATGCCAAAAACTTATTTATAGGCTTTTATGTGGTGCTCATCACTAGAGTCTCCAAGTCCGTCACAAACACTAATTTAGCCTTATCACTCCTGTCAGGTAGGGGAGTATTGTCATTTTACAGCTGGGGGCAACTGAATCAAAGAGAAAGTAATTTATTTCCCAAGATTGCAAAGGAATCTGTGTCTGAGCCAGGGTCAAAACCCAGATTCTCCCGGCTCCCAATCTTGTGCCTTAATCACACCATTGCTGTGTCTTCACCTATTGGGACAGAGATCCTCCCACTCATCTCAGATATGGAGACTAAAACAGACGTGTGGTTTTCAACATTTAATCCAATGTTCCTATAAACAATGAATATTTGGTTTTCTGTCTCTGCCTACAAAATCATTTTTTGAAAGTAAGTTTCTGTTCTGCTAGCATCTAAGTGCTTGGGAAAAATCAGTGCTGATTAAGCAGTTTATAAATACAAATAAATGAAAAAGGAAATACATCAACTTCCAAACATCAGTTGTGAAATGACATCAAGAAATGACAAGACAAAATAGATACAACAGAAATGTTTTTCACTAGCTCAGTAGTGCTTTCTAACTTGTAAACAATGATCCTATAGAAACAAGTGGCTTTGGGGGCATATTTTTGAAGTACACCTTCTGAGTAAGGTGAACATGCTGAAAGACGAGAATTGCTTCCTGGAAGAACAGTATGTATATCTCCTTTTCATAATGTACTGTTTTACCTTTAGACAATACATTTGGCTAAGTTTGGTTATTTGGTCAAACATTTTTCAAAATGAACCACAAGTGTAGTAATACGTGTAGCTAATCTGACAACAGTATGAAAAGACGGTTACTCACCGTAGTAACTGTTGTTCTTTGAGATGTGTTGCTCCTATCCATTCCAGTTAGGTGTGCGCGGCTCTTCGGAACATTTTTACCCTAGCAACTCCGGCGGGCCGGCTGGGCGCCCCCTGGAGTGGCGCCGCTATGGCGCTGGATATATACCCCAGCCGGCCCGTCCGCTCCTCAGTTCCTTCTTGCCGGCTACTCCGACAGTGGGGAAGGAGGGTGGGTCTGGAATGGATAGGAGCAACACATCTCGAAGAACAACAGTTACTACGGTGAGTAACCGTCTTTTGTTCTTCGAGTGATTGCTCCTATGCATTCCAGTTAGGTGATTCCCAAGCCTTACCTAGGCGGTGGGGTCGGAGTGAGACGTGGCAGAGTGCAAGACTGCGGAGCCGAAGGCTGCATCGTCTCTGGATTGCTGCACCAACGCGTAGTGGGAAGCGAAGGTGTGGACAGAAGACCAGGTGACCGCTCTACAGATGTCGTGGATGGGGACATGGGCCAGGAAGGCGGCCGACGAGGCTTGTGCCCTCGTCGAGTGAGCGGTGAGGCGGCACGCGAGCAAGCTCGTAGCATGTCCGGATACACGCCATTACCCAGGAGGAAATCCGCTGCGAGGAGACCGGCTCGCCTCTCATGCGATCGGCAACCGCTACAAACAGCTGGGTCGAACGCCGGAAGGGCTTCGTCCGCTCGATATAAAAAGCAAGGGCCCTGCGGACGTCCAGGGTGTGAAGCTGTTGCTCCCGAGGTGAGGCGTGCGGCTTCGGGCAGAAGACCGGGAGGAAGATCTCTTGATTGACATGGAAGGCCGAGACTGCTTTTGGGAGGAAGGCCGGGTGCGGGCGAAGCTGTACCTTGTCTGCACGGAAGACGGTGTAAGGTGGACCAACCGTTAGGGCACGAAGCTTGGACACTCATCTCGCTGAAGTTATAGCGACGAGGAAGGCCGTCTTCCATGACAGGTAGAGGAGGGAGCACGTGGCCAAAGGTTCGAAGGGGGCTCCCATCAGCTTGGCCAGAACGAGGTTTAAATCCCAGGCCGGGGTAGGACGCCGTATGGGCGGGTACAACCGGTCCAGGCCCTTCAGGAAGCGGGAAACGATCTGGCTGGAGAAGATGGATCGGCCGTCTATTGATGGGCGAAAGGCGGATATGGCCGCCAGGTGTACCTTTAAGGAGACCGCGAGACCCTGCTCCTTAAGGTACCAGAGGTAGTCCAGGATTGTAGAAAGAGGGACTACGAAGGGATTGAGGCCTCATTGATCACACCAGAGGGCAAAGCGCTTCCACTTCGCGAGGTAAATGGAGCGGGTGGAAGGCTTTCTGCTTTCAAGCAGGACTCGCTGTACTGCCGCGGAACAGCCTCTCTCCGCCTGGGTCAGCCACGTAGGTACCAAGCTGTGAGATGGAGGGACTGCAGGTCCAGGTGGCGGAGTCTGCCGAAGTCCTGTGTGATGAGGTCCGGCCACATTGGGAGGGGAATGGGCTCCCGAACGGAGAGCTCGAGCAGCAGGGTGTACCAATGCTGCCTCGGCCAGGCCGGAGCGACGAGTATTAGGCAGGCTTGGTCCCTCCGAAGTTTGAGCAGCACTCAGTGGACGAGCGGGAACGGAGGGAAGGCGTAAAGGAGGTGATCTGTCCAGAAGTACAGGAAGGCGTCCGACAGGGAGCCCGGAGAGCGACCCTGGTAGGAACAGAACTGGTGGCACTTCCTGTTCTCCTTGGAGGCAAACAGGTCGACCTGGGGAAAGCCCCACTGTTGGAAAATTGTGTGTACCATGTCCGGTCGAAGGGACCACTCGTGGGCGAGGAAAGACCTGCTGAGGTGGTCCGCTAGCGTGTTCTGCACTCCTGGGAGAAAGGACGCTTCTAGGTGAATTGAGTGAGTCACGCAGAAGTCCCACACGAGCATCGCTTCCTTGCAGAGGAGGGAGGAGCGGGCTCCACCCTGCTTGTTCACGTAGAACATTGCCGTCGTGTTGTCCGTGAACACCGCGACGCAGCGGCCTTGCAGGCGGGTGCGGAAGGTTTGACACGCCAGACGGATCGCTCTTAGCTCCCGGATGTTGATGTGAAGAGCGAGCTCTTGGGGTGACCAAAGACCTTGGGTGTGAAGGTCGCCCAGATGAGCCCCCCACCCCAGCGCTGAGGCATCTGTGGTCAGCGTGACGGATGGGCGAGGAGGGTGGAACTGGACTCCTGCACACACCACCTCTGGGTCCAGCCATCAGCTGAGTGACTCGAGGGTGGGCTTCGTGACTGTGACCACCATGTCGATGGGGTCGCGATGTGGGTGGTACACCGACTCCAGCCAGGACTGGAACGGGCGAAGGTGGAGTCTCGCGTACGCGGTGTCAAACGTACAGGACGCCATATGGCCCAGGAGGCGGAGGCAGGACCGAACCGTTGTCGTGGGAAAGGTGAGGAGGTCTCGGATGATGGAGACCATCGTCTGGTGCCGCGATCGCGGGAGGCAGGCCCTGGCCAAATTGGAGTCGAAAACCGCTCCAATGAACTCCACCCGCTGAGACAGAGTTAAGGTGGACTTCTCGGCGTTGATGAGAAGACCGAGGTGTCGAAATAGAGACAGGATTTCTGTCATCTGGTCCATTACCAGCCGCTGGGACGTTCCGCGAACCAGCCAATCGTCGAGATACGGATAAACGTGTATATGACGACGGCGGAGGGCTGCGGCAACCACTGCCATGCACTTGGTAAAAACTCTCGGCGCGGTGGATAGGCCGAATGGCAGCACTGCGAACTGGTAGTGCGCATTGTTGACTACAAAACGCAGGTAGCGTCGTTGTAAAATAAAAGGGGAGGATCCGGTACAGAGACTGATGGGCCGTCCTCGGGCGTCCCATCAAAACGCCTGCTTGGGGCCCTGGGGGGCCTTGGAAGACGGATGGGTTTGGTTGCGCCGGTTGCCCGATGGTCTACGGCGATTCAGGCCTGGCCGTCGGCTGTTATAGGGACGGGACCTGGGCTGATTAAACCGGTAGGGTTGCTGCCTGAACGACCTGCGCTGGGTTGCAGGTGTATGCATCCCCAGAGTGCGGATGGCTATGCGACCGTCCTTCAGGGTCTGGATTCTGGAATCAGTCTTTTCAGAAAACAGACCCTGGGTATCGAAGGGCAGGTCCTGCAGGGTGTACTGCACCTCGGGCGGCAGTGTGGAAGATTGTAACCAGGAGATGCGCCTCATGGTCACTCCTGAGGCCAGGGTTCTTGCACCCGAGTCCGCCGAGTCGAGAGCGGCCTGGATGGAGGACCTGGAAGACTTTTTCCCTTCTTCCAACAGCGCCGAGAACTCCTGGCGGGAGGCTGTTGGTACCAGCTCTGCGAATTTCGCCAGGGACACCATGATGTCAAAGGTGTACCTGGCGAGGAGGGCCATCTGGTTAGCGATCCGGAGCTGGAGACCGCCTGCAGAATAGACCTTGCGGCCCAACAAATCCATACGCCTCGCCTCCCTGGACTTTGGCGCTGGGGCGGGCTGGCCATGCCTCTCCCTGTCGTTGACCGACTGGACAACCAACGAGTCTGGGGCAGGATGAGTATACAAGTACTCATACCCCGTGGGGGGGACGGAGTACTTCCTTTCGACCCCGCAGGCGGTGGGAGGAACGGACGCCGGTGACTGCCAGATGGTAGCGGTGTTTTTCTGAATGGTGCAGATGAACGGCAAGGCCACCCGCACTGGAGCCTCCGCTCCAATCACATTTGTCACCGGGTCTTCATCTTCCGTGACCTCCGCCACGGGGAGGTCGATAGCCTTCGCCACCCGGCGAAGAAGGTCCTGATGGGCCCGCAAGTCAATTGGTGGAGGGTCTGTTGTAGCAGCCCCGGCCACCGCCTCGTCCGGTGAAGACGATGAGGATAGGCCTTGAACCACTGCCTCCGCGGGTGGTTCTTCTAAGGCGTGGGCGGCTGACTCGGGCCGAGGATGTCTCTGGGGATCAGGTGGCAACTGAGCCGAATCTGGTGGAGAAGGGGGCGGTCTGCTTATCGTGGCCTCCGGTACCCTGTGTTCGGAGGCGGGGGCCCTCGGAGGGAAAGACATGCCTTGGGTTTCGTATTGGGCCCAGGGGACCCAGAAGCCCCACTGCTGCGCACCCTGGGCTTGACCTTGCGGGGCAGCCGGAAGATGAGCATCGCTGCCAGTCCCCGAAGCGACCGATGAGTGTCGAGATGGCCACACGCGTGCGGAGGCGCTGATGGACTGCGCTGTCGAGGTCAGCCATTTGTCCCCGGACGGTGCCGAGGATCGGTGCCAGTCGTCGCAGTGCCGAGATGGCGAACGAGACCATCGATCGCCGCGGTGCCGGGAGCTCGACCGGTGCCGGGAGCTCGACCGGGATCTCGACCTGCGGTGCCGGGAGCGGCTCCGGGAGTCACGGTGCCGGGAATCGGACCTTTGTCGGTGCCGACGGGAAGGCGATCGGGACCGGGAGCATTTCCGGGAGCGCGACCGGTACCGCGATGTTGAGCGGTACCGGGACTGTGACCGGCGTCGAGAAGGCGACCGGTACCGCGATGGTGAGCGGTGCCGGGATCTCGAGCGGTGCGACGGTGACCGGCGTCGGGACCGGGAGCGAGACCGGGACCTGGAGCGCCGTGTACTTCGTCTGTCCAGTGCAGGGGGCCGCATCATAGCCGGCTTACCCGCTGACACGACAGCCCGCACCGGCGGTGCCGGGGGCTGGAGGCTCAGTGCCTCTGTGAGCTCGATGAGCTCCCTCGCCGTCGAGAAAGTCTCGGGCGTGGATGGCAGCTGCAGCTCAACTGCGGTCGTTGCCGGGGAGCAGGGTGGTACCGGACTCGACGGCCCTTGCGGCGCCGGAGTCAACGGCACGGTGCACGGCCTGTGCACGGCCACAGCCGGTACCGGAGGTGGTGGAGGTGGCTAGGCGATAGGACCCTCAGCATGGGTCTTTGCAGCTGTTTTCGCCGGCTTACGCTTCCTCGATGGTGAGAGGGAGCGGTGCCGGGTCGTCGGTGCCGCTTGCAGAGGACGAGGAGCCTCGGTGCCGGAGCGGCTCGGGGCTGCCGGTGCACTGCGCGCTGATGAAGACTTTGGCGCCGGCGCGGTCGGTGCCGGGGGCTGGAGCGTTGCCTCCATGAGGAGCTGTTTTAGGCGACTGTCCCGCTCCTTTCGTGTCCTGGGCTTAAAGGCTGCACAGATAGGGCACTTATCTGTACGGTGAGTCTCCCCGAGGCAGCGCAGGCAGGAGTCGTGCGGATCCCCGACAGGCATGTGCCGCTGGCAAGACGCGCAGGGCTTAAAGCCCGGTGCCTTGGGCATGAGCCCGCACCGGTTGCGGAGAAAGGGGGGGGGTAAACCCTCCTTATTCCCTTATACCTAAACTATACTAACTAACTAATTCAACTATCTAACAGTAACTACTGAAACAACTATATACAGACAAAAGTAGCGAACGCTAGGGTTGTGGAGGTAAGGGAGCACTCCACTGTTCCAACTGGCCGTCACGGGCGGTAAGAAGGAACTGAGGAGCGGACGGGCCGGCTGGGGTATATATCCAGCGCCATAGCGGCGCCACTCCAGGGGGCGCCCAGCCGGCCCGCCGTAGTTGCTAGGGTAAAAATGTTCCGAAGAGCCGTGCACGCGCGGCGCGCACACCTAACTGGAATGCATAGAAGCAATCACTTGAAGAAGAATCTTCCTTCCATCTTCTGCTCCTAACTCATAAATGTACCAGATTTCTAGAGTTTTTTGGCATCTAAGCTTTAAGAACTCCATATTACGTTAAACATCTTGGAAGGAGGATGGGCAGCTCCCGTCCTGAGAGGCTGATCCCAGCTTTCCACATTTGCCCCTCTGTAGAGTGAGACAGAAGGGCAGACTGGCCAAATCTGAGTGGCACCCAGACAGGAGCCACCACTGTAGGGTGAATGCGGGATGGGCTCTCCAACACCCACCTCCACACCAGCCATTTCCAAGATTTCACAGGCTTTATTTGGGCCATTGAAAACTACACCACTGAGAAATGTATTTTCCTTGAGGAAATCCCTGAAGTACATGGCTAATCTACAAAAAGAGCAAAGCTACATGACTCCTGCCAGGAAGGCTAGTGCTTGCTCTCCAATCCCTGCCCACCCACCCCTCTGTGCCTTTTCATTTTTCCCCCTGCACTTCTGCTGTGAAGTTTACCCCTAAAAAAAACAAAAAACACCTGTGCCAAAATAGTCATCTTCCTGCTCAACTAATCCAAAAGTTCTCTCTAAAGAATATTCAGTACAATATACTTCTCAATAAACACACCAGACAGAACACAGCATGGAGTGGTATAATGCTTTTATGGGCATAGCTTCTTTAATCACAAAGGTGAGTCAGTTATACAAGTCATCCTAAAGGATTGCTAATAGAGTCCTTATCCCACCACATCTCATCGTGTATGTTAATGTTTTACAGAAAAGCCACTATGAATAGTTTAGAGAGTTTTAAAATATTTTGCTGGTATTCTATTTGAATCCTTTCACTTCCAGATCACCTTAATGCTTGAGCGAAATAAAAGTGCTAAACGCAGGTATATGGTTGCAATAGAAATACTATTTGGATATGAAGTGTTTTATTTCGTTTTAGTACCTGACTATCAAGGACCAATTTTCCAAAAGGTAGAGAGTACTTTGGCATGCAAACCCACATGCATATTTTTGCATGCAGACCTACATTGGCACATACAATTACTAAAATTGCACCCCCAATTTGGGCACTAAATACCTAAAAATCTATTTGCATGCCCAAATACCAGATTTGCGCCTAAAATTACAGTAATTGGACTTGAAAATAAAGGGATTGCCATACAAACTAGTTCTCAGCGTTTAAACTTCTGAACCTCAATAAGATCACCTCCATAGTTTTGGAAGGTATAGGATGCCTCATTGAAGAAAGGATTTCTCAGAGAAGCGAGCACTCTAGATTCTAGTTTCAGCTCTGTTCTATGCTGTATGTGATAATGGTCATTATCAAAGCAGTTTTTAAAGTGTAAATCCATGTTATTTAAACATTCTTAAGAGGTTTGTGCTGCAAATGCAACAATGGAGATGGTAAACAGAACCCTGCTAATTTTACAAGCTAACACAGTAGTTTCTCACTCTCCAAACTCAACAAAGTAAATACAAGTGACCTTGAGAAGCCATTTATACAGACAGAGCAAAACTAGATACACCTCTTCCCCAATATAACACAACCCGATATAATATGGTTTTGGATACAACGCGATAAAGCAGTGCTCTGGGAAGGCGGGGCTGCGTGCTCCGGTGGATCAAAGCAAATTCGATATAACGCAGTTTCACCTATAACACGGTAAGATTTTTTGGCTCCTGAGGACAGCGTTATATCGGGGTAGAGGTGTATTCCATTAAAATCAAAGATTAGGGTTAGGGTCTTCTTTAAACAGCCATTGATCCAGGACTGAATATAGCTCTGAATACAAGACCAGCATAATTTCCATACTTGCTTTAACCTGATTCACATTTGAGAGGACAACCAGGAGAAGCCTTGGAGAGGGGTGTTTATTTTTGTTGTTGTTGTTTTGGGGGGGGGGGGGGGAATTAATTATTTTTTTAATCTCAGCTGCTTGAAAAACAGCTCACATGTTTGAGCACAAGTCCAAGTGGAGAAGCTGAGGCACCCCTCAGGTGCACACTCTTGTTTAACTTTAAGCACATGAATAGCCCCATTGGTTTCAGCAGTACGGCTCACAAGCTTAAAGTGACAGTTATAAGTGTGTTTATAGTATTAGTGACGTAGGGTACGTCTACACTGCAAAACACCTCACGGAAGCAAGTCTCTGAGCCTGTCAATTGAGACCAACACAGCTACACCACCACAGACAAGAAACTCTACTGTAATGCACAGGCACAGCTGGGCAGGTATAAGGTTTGTGTGCTGAACTTCCTGACTTTGGTGCAACAAGAAAAAAAACAAACTATGTTAATATGACTAAAGGCTGAGATTCTAAAGATTAACATCGGGGGAAAAATTCCAGTGTGTAAAAAAAAAAAAAAAAGTACCATGTGTTTCTTAAAGGTTCACCACTCAATCAAGTACTGCTGGACAGGTTTTCTTCAAACTTTCCTCCCCAAAACCACCCACCAGCCAATCCATTTCCCCTTAAGCGAACAGTAAAATTTTTGAAATTACCCTTTGAACTAAAAAGTTATACACCTTTGAAAACAGGACTTTATAGTGAACCTGCTCTCTCTCTCAACCACAGTTAAATGCATATAAAAACAGCTGAACAGCTATAGTAAATATTAACAATGTGTTCCACCTAGAACAGTCATAATGCCAGATCTGGCCATTGCAGAATACAGGAAGTTGGTGAGTAAAAAATAGATCTTGATTAATCTTGCCTAACAAAAACAATGAACCAGGAACATCCGCACCCAAAGACAAGAATCTGTGTCTGTTATTACTAGTCCAATCTGAAAACTACAAGCAAATGTTGCTCAAAAGATACTCTTGTTCTACAGACTTTGTCCCTTTGAAGGTCTCTCACTTCAGTACTGACAAGATCCAGTCCTTCTTGGCCTTTAAAACCAGATAAGCTTAAGCCTACTCTGAAAAGAGCAGCACTGACTGACTCTCTCAAGCATCCAGAAACTGGTGCCTTAATTAAAATTTTTGTGAATTAATTTATGCCAGGATGAATCATTTTATCTCTAAATCTCACATGAAAAGTCTCTACTCAGCAAGTATTCCATCACACACCTAACTTTAAGCACGTGAGTAGTTCCACTCAAGTCAAGGCATGTATTTAAGTATCTTGTTCTAAACAGATTATAGAAAGCTGTGCCAGAGTCAAGTTAGAAGTTGAAGATTATCTTTTCAGTTACTTAATCCTGTAAAGAGAATGGTTAAGGAATATTTTTTAAAAATAGCAAGGCATAGATTTATCTGATGAAAAAAATTCATAGAATATATTGGTGAAAATATGTCAACAGATGAATGCACAGGTGCATTTCAAGAGTCCTGATCTGATTTGAAGTAACAAGCAAATGGATATTTGAAGGAGAAATGGTCCCCCCCACTCCCAATTTTCATTTTTTAAAGATATTTATTAAAAATTACTACAATGAACAAGCCTGTTAATTTCAAGGTAAACACTTGCTTTTTGGGCAAATAGCCTAAAGAAAAGAAAGTGAAAATACCAGTTTAAGAGGAATGTTTTTAAAAGTAGCACAGAAAAACATCACTACGCACTGCAGTAATCTAGTCCCAGAGTCTTTAGGGTGTGGTGAAAACATTTTTGGTACCGATAAGAGTAGCTATCAAACACATAACAGGCTGCACGTATACTTCCTGCACCATGACGGTAGCAATATCTTAAACAAAAAATACTGGAAGGCTAGAATTCTTAGCAAAAGCAGCTTAGAGTATGTTAATATTGGCTTTCTTGACCGGTAGAAAGAGGAAAATATTGCGTCTCACTGGACAATGGACTCCATTTGAAACAAAGACTTTAAACAGATTTATTTAAAGTGTTGTAAGAGTGTGAGTGTGTACGTGCGTGCACGTGTATATGAATGATTGCCTGCTAATTAAAATACTTCAACTACAAAGATGGTTTCTAACAGAATAAAACGCTGATATTAAGGAAAAGCAAATACTTGAAACGAGACACTATGGAATTCTACATCAGCTGAATAAGCCACTTTAGTGGGAGCCCTGATATGCTGTATTTATCCAGTTTCATTTATCTATAACATGCGCTGACTAAAACACTCATGTGGAGCATTGCCAAGTCATTGTTTGCCTTTTCCCTCCCTCCCTCCCGATTGAAAAAGAGAGTCCTCTAGGAAAATCCTCTCCTCCATCACTACCTTGAATAGAACCCACATGGCTAAAGAGAGCTGGCACCAGTTCCTCCAGAGGCTATCTGGACTAGTCTGCATGTTAGTCAGACACGAGTTACTAGAGTGTACTATCTCCCTGGCAGTATTCACAGGGAGGAAGAGGGGAGCAAATGAATACAAAACAAATCTGGTCTCTTTCTTGTTTTGATCCACTCCATCTCTCTTATACATCTTGGGCTGGTAGCAGATGGTGCAGTATGACTGCTAGCCATCGTCATCTCCTGGCTGCTTGCCAGAAGATGGTGCAGTATGACTGCTAGCCATCATCATCTCCTGGCTGCTCGCCAGAAGACAGTGCAGTACGACTGCAGGCAGGACTGAATCTCCATGAGACGAAACTTAAAAAGAGAATGACCTGGAGTCACTCCCATTTATGTCCAGGCGCCCCTGACCGACCTCACCGAGGTCAGCTAAAAGAGCACCCAGGAGACGACGATGATGACGGCTACCAGTCGTAATGCACCGTCTGCTGCCAAAAGGCAATGAGCTGCTGTTGTGTAGCAATGCAGTACCACGTCTGCCAGCACCCAGGAGACGTACGGTGATGGTGAGCTGAGCGGGCTCCATGCTTGCCGTGGTATGGCGTCTGCACGGGTAACCCAAGAAAAAAGGCTCAAAACTATTGTCTGCCGTTGCTTTCACAGAGGGAGGGAAGAAGGGGGGGCCTGACAACATGTATCCAGAACCATCCGCAACAACGTTTTTGACCCATCAGGCATTGGGATCTCAACCCAGAATTCCAATGGGCAGCGGAGACTGTGGGAACTGTGGGATAGCTACCCACAGTGCAACGCTCCGGAAGTTGACGCTAGCCTCGGTACTGTGGACGCACTCCGCCGAGTTAATGGTCTTAAGTGGGGACACACACAATCGACTGTATAAAATCGATTTCTAAAAAATCGACTGCTATAAATTCGACCTAATTTCATAGTGTAGACATACCCTCAATCTTTCTAACCTCTCCTCATATGGAAGCTGTTCCATACCCCAATCATTTTTGTTGCCCTTCTCTGTACTTCTGTCCAAGTCTTTTTTTGAGATGGGGTGACCAAAATTTCACACAGTATTCAAGATGTGGGCATACCATGGATTTATATAGTGACATTATATGTTCTGTTTTATTATCTATTTCCTCATGGTTCCTAACATTATTAGCTTTTTTGACTGCTGCTGCACATAGAGCAGATGTTTTGAGAGAACTATCCGCTATAACACCAAGAGCCCTTTCATGAATGGTAACAGCTAATTTAGACCCAATCATTTTGTATGCATAGTTGGGATGTTTTCACATGTGCATTACTATACATTGATCACCATAGAATTTAATCTGCCATTTTCTTGACAAATCACAAAGTTTTGTGAGACCCCTTGTAGCTCTACCGAGGGAAACAGTGGGGGTGAAGGACCTCTCTGGCTTTAAGATTGAGCTTGATAAGTTTATGGAGGGAATGGTTTGATAGGAGAACGTGATTTAGTCAATAGGTCAATAACGTGCGACCACTGGTAATTAGTACCGAGGGTCAATGTTGGGATACTGAAAGTCTTTTTCCTGAGTGTCTGGCTGGAGAGTCTTGCCCGCATGCTCGGGGTTCAGCTGATCGCCACATTTGGGGTCGGGAAGGAATTTTCCTCCAGGGTAGATTGGCGGTGGCCCTGGAGGTTTTTCGCCTTCCTCCGCAGCATGGGGCAGGGGTTGCTTGCTGGAGGATTATCTGCTACTTGAAGTCTTTAAATCAGGATTTGGGGACTTCAACAGCTGAGTCAAGGGAGAGAATAATTTCAGGAGTGGGTGGGTCAGCTTTTGTGGCCTGCATCTTGCGGGAGGTCAGACTAGATGATCATAATGGTCCCTTCTGATCTTTAGTTCTATGATTCTTTGCAGTCAGCTTTGGGCTCAACTATCTTGAGCAATTTTGTATCATCTGCAAACTTTGCCACTTAACTGTTTACCTCTCACTGTTTACAGTAATGTTTCTTCAAAGGCAGTTTTAAGGATTGGTTACGATACACAATGAAATGTGAATGGGTCATAGATTTTTAACATTTGTGCAGAAAATTATCTTAGCATTCTAACTGTGCTAAAATGGGTAAGGTTTCTGCTCGTGATAAAGTCAAGTTGAAAGACCAGACAAAAGTACGTAGATTTATTGTTTGTTCTCTTGTGTGCTTAGGAGCCCTAATCATGGACGAGGACCCCATTGTGCTAGGTATAGTACACAAACAGAACAAAGAGCATGTCCCTTCCCTGAGGAGCTTATGATTGTCAGAAGTAGACTGGTTAGAGGAAATGTAGAAAAGTCTTCAGGATTCACTAACTCAGACCACAAGAGAGCATCTATAGCCAATTACATGAACTTCAGCAGTACTCATCTACTAATTAAAGAAAGCGGATAGCAGTTACACAAAATGGTCAAATGGTAGCCATCTAATTAGGTAAATCCTTTCCCTTCAGTGATAGCCAGAGAGTAAATGAAAAACTTTGTTTAAAAATGGTAACTTCATTCCACCTTCTTCTCTCCACAATGTCTTTGTTATAAAGCAGAGTAGAGGTTAATAGGTGAATTGCTTTTCTCTGTTTATTTTTGTAATTCTGTGTCTACTTTATTATTTCTTTAGACTGAGTGTCTTGGAAGCACTACATTTATATTTATATTTCATAAACATTCTATAACACTGTATATCTGAACACATGATATAGTGTAGCAATCTCTTTGTATTGCATATAAGCAATAAAATGAAAGGCTTTCTGTATATGCTATAGTCAAATCATACCACGAAGAGAGATTTTTTGACCAGTCTAGTCAACGGCCTTATATAGCAGCTCCCTTAGGGTAAAGGCGTCATTGACAGCTTTAAACATGTTTTGTAACTTTTAGAAGTGTAGAAACTACAAAATGGAACAGGCAGAAGTCTAGAAAGCCACTGTTCAAGATTTTACAGCACTTAATCTAGTCTTCTTGCTGACCACAAATCTAACATGTTGGATAAGACAGGAAAGCATGAAGATGATATAGCATATCTTCTTTTACATGAAGTGGCACAGCAATCATTGTCCAGACTGTGGGGAAGAGGATGGAGAGATGAAGAAAACAGGAATGCCTACATATCCATTTTATATTAGCTAATCAGATTCACCTTTCTTAAAAACAGAGGTGCGGTTTAATTGTTAGCTGATTTTATTTTGATTAAAGTCTTATCAAAACTGCATTGTTTCTGAATACAGCCCATGAAACTGCTTGAATACTGATATACAAGGAAAGCTATGATAGTACAGCTTCTGAGTACTGACATTATTAAAGCAGAGCCAGTAGTTTATGGGCACTTCATGAATCCTAAGCTCTAGGATACAGAAGATCGTATTTTTTACATTCGTGAGAGATTGAATTTTAAAACTAATTACATACATCCTATATTTTGAGAGAGCTTCTGTACCTCAAGCAACTGAAATGCAGTTTTGCCCTTTGATTTTCTTCTTTAAACAGAAAATATGATTGAACTATTCATAAATATTTCTGACAATACTCTTGCTGCTATGAATATATAGTGATGCAGTATAAACTCTGTGTCAAGTCAATTAAGGGACAAATATCAACTAAGGAGCAGCTAATAATAAAACCAGGTATTATTCCCTGAAGGGCTCACTAATCAGTCATTGATTTGTTACATTTGCTGGTCAAATGCTACGTTAACATTTGAAAGTTTATATATTTTCTTATTTTGCATTCAGTCTTCACATGTGCATGAATAATTGCTCTTTTAATACTCTTGTAATGACTTGATCTAATGCCCTGGAATTGCCTCAGGACTATTATGTAACCAATGAGTTTTCATCTTCCCTGCAAGAAAGAGTTTGAATGTTTTGCCTTTTGATATTGACTTATTAAATTTGCAATGCTGAAATTTGGCAAGAGGACATGAAAGAACTACATTGCTCTGGGTATAAGAGTTATCAGCTGGAAACACTGCATCTTATGGGAAGACGCTGTCACCCAGATGCTTTGGGAACTGTAGCAAATAACTTGATGTTCAGCCTTATCCAGTTGGTAAAAGCTAACGTTGTCAGAGGTTACTTTAATTTGATATTTTTGCTGTTGGAAAGCTCAAAGTAGAAAACAGGTTGGTGTTGCTTTTCAATTTTTGTTTTTATTGTAAGTAATTTTACCTATGGGAAAAGCTCATAATTGGGTTTGGGTTTTCCTAACCTCCCCCCTTTTTCGAGATAGTCCATAAGCAGAAACTATGCTTTTCATTGATTAGGTCAGAATGAACCATATGCAGCAGCCGTAGAAGGGCGACTGATGTAATCTACCTCCTATTGCTAAAGTCCCTGTTCAAAGGACAGTTGGTGGTAACTTATTGGTCTGCCCCTCTCCTTTGCAAAACACCCTCGTCTTCAAAATTGGCCACCTGTCTGGCTCACGTCCATTAATCCCAAGCAGTCACGGAGTCTGAGCACTGATGTGTTAAATGATGAGGTGCAACTGAGAGCCTCATTTCTGTGTTGCCTCCTCCCCTTTTCTGCTAATCCCCTGAGGGAGGCAGAACTGGCAGCTGGCTATCATGAGATAAGCAAAGCTAAAAGGGAATGATGTAAAAACAAACTATTGCAATTATAAATGCTGGGATTTAACTTCATTCCATATTATGAGTTTTTTAGAACACTGCATTTTAAAATATTCAAGAAAGAGTCTGTAATGTTGTTAATGTGACTGGAAGATTGTGGTTTTCTCACAGCAAGAGCTTCGCATTAGCCACTTTTCGCTCTGCTAGCAAATTAAAAAGAAAACTCCAGACACCACTTCCCCAAATTTTATAGTTCAGGCTTCCTTTTTGTCCTCTTTGCCCAAGCACGTGTTATTCAAAACAAATAATTATACAGCAGCACTGTACTTACCTATATCTGGTAAGCATTGGTATCTGGTAAGTATTCAAACCTTGGTTCTATTACAAGCCTATAAAGCAGCTTTGTTAATAAAATCTGTCATATTTAGTAATGATGGGAAACAAGACACTTTATGAGCTTTGCAGCAGTTAAGAAAAATTCTTTAAAATGGAGTTACACAAATTGTGGGGGGGTATTGGGCAGGAAGAGCACCATTTTCAGGATATGTTACCTGTAGCATTCCGAGATCTAGGACTTACAAAGTTTAAACCTGGCAATTGCAGCCCAGCAACCGCTGGGCAAATTGATAGAAACTATAGTAAAGAACGGAATTATCAGACACACAGATGAACACCATTTGTTGGTGGAAGAGTCAATGTGGCTTTTGTAAAGGGAAGTCAAATCTCACCAACCTAACAGAATTCTTTCACAGAGTCAACAAGTGCACGGATAAAGGTGACCCAGTTAATACAGTGTACTTAGATTTTCAGAAAGCTTCGACACGGTTCGTCACCAAAAGGCTTAAGGAAACTAAGTAATCATGGGATAAGAGGGAAAGTCCTTTCATGGGTTAATAACTGGTTAAAAGATAGGAAACAAAGGGTAGGGATAAATGATCAGTTTTCACAATGGCGAGAGGTGAACAGTAGGGTCACCCAAGGATCTCTACTGCGACCTGTGCAGCTCAACACAGTCATTAACTGTTCACTCCCTTTTCCAGATCATTAAGTGTCAAAGTTTGCAGATGATACAAAGTTATTCAAGATCATTCCAAAAGCTGACTCTGCAGAGTTACAGGGGAATCTCACAAAATTGGGTGACTGGGCAACAAAATGGAAGATGAAATTTAATAATTGGAGATATACCAATCTCTTAGAACTGGAAAGGACCTTGAAAGGTCATTGAGTCCAGCCCCCTGCCTTCACTAGCAGGACCAAGTACTGATTTTTGCCCCAGATCCCTAAGTGGCCCCCTCAAGGATTGAACTCACAACCCTGGGTTTAGCAGGCCAATGCTCAAACCACTGAGCTACCCCCGCCCTTCAGTGTTGAGAAGTTCAGAGTAATAGACATTGGAAAAAATAATTCCAACTATATATCTAAAGTGATGGGGTCTAAATTAGCTGTTACCACACAATTAAGAGATCTTGGCATCATGGATAGTTCTCTCAAAACTTCAGCTCAATGCAGAGCAGTAGAAAAAAAGGGCTAACAGACTGTTAAGAACTAATAGGAAAGGGATAGAAAAGTAAGACCAAAAATATCATCATGCCACTATATAAATCCATGGTGTAGTCACACTTTGAAGATTTTGTCCAGTTCCAGTCTCCCCATCTCAGAAAGGATACAGTGGAACTGGAAAAGGTTCAGAGAAGGACAACAAAGATAATCAGGGGTATGGAACGGTTTCCATAGGAGGAGAGACTAAAAAGACTAGGGCTGTTCAGTTTAGGAAAAAAAAAACAAAAAAAAAACTACTAAGAGGGGATAGGATAGTGATTTATAAAATTATGAACAGTGTGGGGAAAAAAAAAACAAGTATTTTCCCTTTCCCACAATACAAAAACCAGGCGTCACCCGATGAAATTAACAGGCAGCAGGTTTAACACAAACAAGATGAAGTACTTTTTCACACAACGCACAATTAACTTTTGGAACTCATTGCCATGGGATGCGGGATGGCGAAAAGTATAACTGGGTTTTAAAAAAACCAAAAAAAACACAAACCAAAAAAAACCCCAAGAAGAACTAGCTAAGTTCATGGAGGATAGGTCCATTGATGGCTATTATCCAAGATGGCCAGGGATGCAACCTCTGACTGCCAGAAGCTGGGAGGGGAAGACAGGGTTGGATCATCCCAACTGCCCTGTTCTGTACACTTCCCCTGAAGCTCTAGTACTGGCCACTGTCAGAGACAGGACGCTGGGCTAGATGGATCATTAGTCTGACCCAATATGGCAATTTTTATGTTCTTAATTTCAGACTTTTTGGGGTCCTTCATCTATCATCTTTTCAGAAGGAAAAAAGTGTTGAAGTTCCTTGATTTTCAAGGCTGATAGCTAAATTACCACATTTTAAAAGTTATGATTCACTGTTTTACCTGTACAGGTGGCTCAATCATTATCCACGCAGGAAGCATCAAACTTGGGTTTAGAGGCTGAGTTCCTACACGGAAGTAAACGCTGCCACTAGTATCACACGCCCAGATGTGCTGATTTCCACATGCCAAACTGGTCAATTTTATAGCTCCTAATGATGAAGAGACTGTTAATAATTTGGCATGATTTTTTTTTAATTCAGCTAATCTCCACTGTAGAATTTGACATTTGATTTTACAGAAATCTCTAAAAAACTAACATTCAAAAAAGTTATCAATATAATCTATACATTTTTGTAAAAAGAGAACATTTGCATACAGTCTAACTATAAAGCAAATGGGGGAAAAAAACGAAGATCTCATTTACATTTCATATTCTAGTGATTTTTTCTCATCTGTCTAAAACGGCCTATTTTATGCAGTATCCTGCCATTGTTCAACAACATTTTGACAATGCATCATGTTCTATCACTGCTGCTAGAGAACAATGCAATTCAAACGATTATCATCAGGGAGTAAGAGGCAGAAACCATATGAAATATAATTTTTTTCTATACTTAGAGAGACAAACTTTCATGCGACCTAAAGTGAACTCTCTTCTGTAGTTAGTCATGCTTATAGAATCTTAATGGTCTAGGTCTATAAATACATGTCAGCAATGAACATTCCAAATGTTACCAGCAAATGCTAAGGGTGGGTTAATATTTCAAGGTTAACAAGTCTTCATTACTTGTGTTGAGTATAAAACCTATTTGAAAAGTGTCTCCCTATTTGTGTCACACAACTCTCTTTTATTTTATAGTGGTCACAACAAAACTATCAATGCTTTAATCCTACATAGACAAGCAACATGAAGACATATAGCTCTGAAACAAGTGTGTTCCAGAGTTCTTAATTTTATTCTCTCTTTCACAACCGGATTACAAATACCCATCAAATTAAGCTGTGAAATGTCTATGATTTTACAAGGATGGGAAAGAAAGCCTATAGGATACTGTAGACTGAAATGCTGTGATCTTGGTAATTCTTACTTTTTCATATTCATTTACTTTTAAAAACATCCATTACAGTTAACATCTGGATTTTTTTCTAGTGTTAGGAAGGCATGCACAATGTTAAGTAGTGGAAGACATGAACTAACAATGCTGTTAAGGCTGCATACTGAATGCTTTGGTCAGATGCCAAATTAAAGAATCTGAGAATAAATCTCACTGGTTTACTAAATGTTCGCTGTTCGGGATACCTGTTAATCAACATAATGTTCACTTGGGGGAAGTGAAATCTGGCAACCAACTCTTCATAAAGCACATCACATAATACTTTTCACTTTGATTAGAAGATGCAACTTTATCCCTTAAACTGTATGCTTACTGTATGCTTATAGCATTTATCCGAGTACAGATTCTACAATGTATTGCTAAAAGCTTGTAGTAAAAAGACACAAGCACTATACAGCTTTAACTTTTAGTTTGTTAGAATGGTGAATGGATTCATTCCTATATCAAAACTATTTGGTATTTAACTGTTTCTGCTTATGGGCTCAAAGGAAAGATTTTATGGCTTATTTCTAAATTCCTTTATTTTAACACTATTACTATACTAAAATTAATCACAGAGTTCAAAATTCTGTTGCAAGGAGCACAAATTTCTACAGCAGTTAGAAGTCTGACATACAGCTACAAAGTCACTATTTAAATAAAACTTCATTACTCCTTGCAGCATGAAGTATGTCTGACAGCAATGGTTTTATGAGAGAGAAGGTGGGTAAGGTAATATATTTTATTGGACCAGCTTCTGGTGGTGAAATAGAAAAACTTTCAAGTTCTAGAGAGCTGAAGAATAAATAAAAGATTACCTCACCCACCTTGTGTCTCTCATTCTGGGACCAATATGGCTACAACTACAAACAGCAATAGTTTTGTCACATGATATCTCAGCTGTCTAAATGTTTTGATCCAAATAAGCATCAACTCACTCGAACATGGAGTCATATGTCACTTACATGGCATTGCAGGTATTACTAACCTCTAAAGTAAAATATGACATGCCAAAATACAATCACTATGCAAACATTTTCAGCTCCCTGCCCCCACTCCCCCCTTATTGCTTTTACCTTAGGGAAAGGTCATGCTAACCACCATTCATCCACAAAAAAGGACAGAGGTATCTCTACACTGATTCAGACACATTGTTTATTGTTGAATTGTAAAGGTCATTCTACTGTGTTTAGAAACCTTGACACTGATAGTGTAAACCTTAATCAAAACAGTTTACCAGATACTATTCTACAGTACATAGTGTAGGGATTGGAGAAAGTTACAACTGACATAATACAAAATATTTCAGCATTTATTCTGGGAACATGCTCATCCAATTCCAAAGTCTGCATCTCTTTTTACAACAGTTATATTAATGTTTCAAGACAGTTTACTACTTTTAAAACTTTTCCATGAATAAAATTTGGCATCTAGATTTGACAATTATTTTATAGTTATTACATTTCTTGGGCCACAACATAACAAGCTAAAGACCTGATTCAATAATTCACTGCATGTGGATTCATTGCTGTGCCTGCACAAAGCCCCGCTGACTGCAAAGGTGGACCCGAATGCATTAAATTGAAGGACTGTGTCCCAAAATGGTGGTAAGATGATGTAAGATGTTTTATTGCACCAATCAGCTACTGTCAATGATTTCTTGGCCTTTTCCCCCTCCCAATGGATAACTGATCTATAGCGGAATCATTTCTTAATCCAGTGGTCACCAACCAGTTGGTCGCGATCAACTGGCCCATCCCAGAAGATCTCCCAGTCGATCATGATTTCTGGTGCTGTAGTGGGGCTGTCGCTAAGGCAGGCTCCCTGCCTGCTGGCCCGGCCCCACACCACTGCCGGAAGCGGCCAGTGTGGCCCCACAGGCAGGGGGACATGGGTCTCCCTCCACACACTGCACTTCTCTGCAAGCGCCACCCCTGCAGCTCCCATTGGTAGCTGTGGCAGCGGTGCTCGCAGACAGGGGCAATGCGCGGAGCCACATGCCCTCCATCCCTCTCCCCCAAGGGCCGCAGGGGCACACTGGCCCCTTTCAGGAGCGGCGTGGGGCCAGGGTAGGCAGGGAGCCTGCCTTAGCAGAGACATGCTGAATTGCCAACTAGGAGCTGCCAGAGGTAAATGCTGCCTGGGAGGCGGCCACACTCCAGCTCCCTCCCGGACCCAGCACCCTGTACCCCCTCCTGCACCCCAAAACCTGCCCCAGCCCTGAGCCCCTGCCCAGAGCCAGCACCCCAAACCCCAGCCCTGACCCCCCTCCCAGAGCCAGCACCCTGTACCCCCTCCTGCATCCCAACTCCCTGCTCCAGCCCTGTACCCCCCTCCGAGAGCCAGCACACTGTACCTCCCTCCGTATCCCAGCACTCTACCCCAGCCCGAAGCCCCCTCCTGCACCCAAACACCCTCCCAGAGCTTTCACCCCACACCCCCTCCTGCACCTCAACCCCCTGCCCCTGGCTCAGCCCAGAGCCCCCTCTCACACTGTGAGCCTCTCGGCCGCAGGCCAGAGCCCACATCCCCACCCGAACCTCACCCCCCTACCTCAGCCTGGTGAAAGTGGAGTGAGCGGGGTGGGGCTTTGGGGAAGGGGCGGGGTAGATCCTGACATGCCCTTAAATTCAAAAAGTGATCTTGGGCATATAAAAGGTTGGAGACCACTGTCTTAATTCTTAAATAATGTATCAACTAATTGAGAATTTTGTTTATATAAATTAATACTAGAAGGTATTTAAGGTGATTTGAGTCAGTTAACCCACAGATAGTGGATTACAACTATTGTAAAATACACTACAACATCTATAATTCACTGTAAAGATATGACTAATCAAACTTTCTATGAAGCCACCAATGTATGCCAAGAAAGAAAAATACCAGTTTAAATACTCCTGACCCATCATGACAGTTCCTGTAGTCTTTTCAAGAGTTTACATATTGTAGCAATGACTGAAAATGATTCCCAGCTGATAAGCCAATTTACATTTTAGTGTCCATCCTCCAGCCCTCTCTTTGCTCACTGGCTCCCAAAGACAGGTTTCTCATGCTAGAGAATTATTTGCTTAGTACAGTCTGGAGTCTTCTACTACAAACCTCCCTGATCCACCACCGCCACCACCGCATGATTTACATCTAATGTGTCACGTAAGTCCTGGATATCTCAGAAGTGAGAAATGTACCAGAACGGATCAAGTGCTGTGTGGGCTACTGTATGTAACAACAGAGTGGGGAGACCTAAGGTCTATTCCAAGCTCTGCTGGGTGATCTTGGACAAGTTACTTCACTGCCGTGCCTCAGTTTCCCTTTCTGTAAAAGGAGGATAGTGATACTTACACCTCCTTTGTAAAGTGCTTGACATCTACTAATGGAAAAGCTATAACAGCTAGGTATTAACCATGAAATTGAAATATCACCACCTAAACTGCTAGAAAATAATAATAATGATTATAAAAGAGGTTCAAAGCCCTGCTATGCAAGTGAGGAAGCCTGTTGGTGGCCTCACTCATGAACCAGTGAATGTGAAACAGCTTGAGAGGCATTCAAATTTAAGGTTTCAGAGTAGCAGCCATGTTAGTCTGTATCCACAAAAAGAACAGGAGTACTTGTGGCACCTTAGAGACTAACAAATTTATTTCAGCATGCGGTTTCCTGAGCTACAGCATCTGAAGAAGCGAGCTGTAGCTCACGAAAGCTCATGCTGAAATAAATTTGTTAGTCTCTAAGGTGCCACAAGTACTCCTGTTCTTTATTCAAATTTAAGACATCTTGGCAGCTGGGAGTCAGTCCAATTAAAAAAAAAATAGGTCATATTCCTGCTGAAAACTTGAAGCTTTAAACATGGACAATGTTTTTTCTGTGCATAATTTATGATTTTTTTTAAAAAGAAAAAACAAAGATTAAAAATGTTAACTGTTTATATAATTATGTTACATAAAATGAAGTCTGTTGCTTATGCTTGCCTAGCTTAAAACTCGCTGAACTGATTTTGATCCAACTTTAAAAAAAATAAACCTATGATCGTATGCCAAATGCAGAAAATTTCATCCCAAAGGAAATGCAAAGTTAAGAGCCAATTTGGAAGCGATGTTAGAATGGACTTCATTCTTAATTATGTCACCTTCGCATGAATCAATTCACTTGTCTCCAGGAGACTTGCATACAATATAGTGTGGCAGCTAATGAACACTGCACAACATTAAAGACTTTAGGACAGGAAGTAGAGACATAGCCAACCGAGAGACACTATAAAAGAAATATACATGTAGAATAAAATTGGCTAAACTGCTAAGTAACCAGGACACCCCATTGCTTATGAAGAGAATCATATTGGGAGAACGTTTTAATGACCACAAGCAATCAGGGACTACGGTTTTATGTCTCATCCAACCAAAGACAGCAATTTCAGCAGCACCATAGTCCCCAGTGTCATGCTGAGGTATAAGTTCAGTATCAACTTGAACAGAAGAGCATCACCAACTGAATCACTAGCGCTGCTTTCTGAAACAGTTTTCCTTGAAGGGCTCCCACCCAAGTACTGACTGCTTTGCCTGATAAGATCAGACAGACATGAAAACAAAATAAAAAATACCCTTTGCAAAATACCATCAAGTGAACAATGAACACTTAAATTCTACCTTCATAGCAAAAGGCTATCTAAAAGCATGCCTGCTATTGGAAAACCCTGGGATTTTTTCTGACATTTTATAAAGTTGGAAAATTATACATCTTTACTAATACAGCAGTTATTTTCAGGTGTTATTAAATCCAATAAATCTTTAAATTTAAATTGGTATTTGCAAAGCCAATGAAAAATGCAGGAGAATTTTTTTAAAAAAATCTGTTTAAAAATAAGTTGAGTCTTTTCGCTTACCACAAAAAGCCATACCTAGCTGAGAAAGGTCCAGTTTTGTCCAGTGCATCCCAGCTGGGCAACTTGGTGAAAGTGTTCTGATAAAGACCTGTCCTTGTTTATTCAAACCCCATATGGCATCCTGGCAGGCTGAATAACACACCATTTCAGCATCAGGCGGTAGCTGAACTGAAGAAGGATGGAACTGGGGATTCTGATCACTGACACAAAACAGATCCTTCTTGTTTTGGCATAGCCACAGAAAGCTTCCTATGGAGAGAACGTGTGTTACACTGTTAAAATCACTCCTAATCCACTCTCGGAAACTTACATAGTTGCTTCACTCTACCATTAAGTGCTGAGTGCATTTAAAAACAAAACTATCAGTCTTCTGAAATGTATTCTTGGGTAAAGATTTTCTAACCTAAATTCCTAGATTTAGGCATCTAAAATAAGTGGCCTGATTTTCAAAGTGCTGAGTATTTAACACTTTATTTGGGAGTAAAAATTAGTGTATTTACATATTTCCCCCCACACACACACTCCTGCAACCACTTCTTTCTGTCATCCTTCTACTTGCTTGCAATTTCTTCTCCCAAATTCCATTGCTGCTTTCGTTTTTCCCCTGTACGACATTAGCACTTGTTCAAAACCCGAGTCTTGCCTAAGCAAAAGGTGCTAAACAGGTCTATCCTAACACCTCAATTACCTACAAGTAGTAAACAGGTCCTCAAGAAAAGCAGGAGGAGGAGATGGTAGGAAACAGAATAATTTGCATTTTAGCAAACAAGTGGGAGACCAAAGAGCACAGAGCCTTCACCACCAGACTGCATGCTGCCTTCCTCACTGTTTGGATAAACTTTACTTTGAGGGGTAACCTTGAGAATAATCCACTTCAAACGTTCATTGGACTATAAAAGAAAATGGCAGAAAACCAGGTTCTCTCTTTCACCCAAGACAACAAAGGCACACCTTTGGGCCTCTGGGAGTGATCCTGACCAAGGAGTGGGTCAGTCACTATCTTGCTGGAAGACTCTGGGTGAGGGAGGCCATCTTAAACAAAGCCTTGAACCAAAACATGCTAGATTAAGTTTTAGACTTTTAGATGCAGGTTTTCACTTTTATTTGCTGGTAACCATTTCTAACTATCTCATATACATGAATACACTTAAAATCCTACCTGCTTTCATTAATAAACTTGTGTTATTTTAACTTTAAACCAATCCAGTGCTGTATTTAAACTGAACCATTTGGTAACTCCAGTTAAAGCAGAAAACTCAAATATTGACTCCTTAATGGGACAATGGACCTTAATATCCCTCTGATTGTTCCAGGACAGGGCTGGACATTTCAGAACATATGTTTCTGGGAAATTTGGGGCTGGGGAGTCACTATGCCAGTTGTTAACCAAGGCTGGTGGAAGCCAATGGAAATCTGTGGTATTGCAGACAGGTTCCAGGACGGGCCTCCATCCTCCATTTTTCTTTTGGGTGAAGAAGTAATGGGAGTAAAAACCCTTCCCTGTGTTGTGGAGGAACTTGTTCCACAGCACATAAGTGTAGAAGACAGTTTACTTCTTGTCATAGAAGGTGCTCATGAGAAGGATCCCTGAAGAGGGACACGGAGGAAGGGAAGTAAAGGGAATCAAGTAGCCCATGTGTATGATTTCTAGGGCCCACTTGGTGGTGGTGATGGAAGACCACGTCGAGTAAAAGGGAGTAAGACAGTCCCTGAAATGGAAGATAGATAGTGTCATCAGCACTGTAGAGTGGGGAAGTTCATTCAGCTCCTCGACCAAGCCCTCAAATTTCTCGCTAAGAGTATAAGGTTAAGTAACCAAACTGCTAAGCTAAAACTATGCTAGTAAACTATTTTAACGCTAAATGAGCTAACTTTGTGTCACTGCTGGGAACACCATCTCAGGATGGTCGAAAAGGAACTGAGGGGGGTCAGGTTGTGTGCACGCTAGATGAGGTGCCAATGGCGCCATAAGACGGGGATCGTGCATGCTGAAATTCTCCAATCAAAGGCACCGAGATGCACCAACATTTGAAGTGGAGTAGCTCTGGGGCATCACTTGAAAAAAAAAAACCCACAAATTTGCACCATGGCAGTTTACTGCTTGAAACACAGTAAATTGCAAATTACAGCTTACTTGGTCTACTGGTGGCTGGTCATGAATGGCAGAAACTGGGGCAACTACAGACAAGGCCTTAAGCACCTTAAATATTTCAGAAGTGTTTTCTTAACATGAATCCACCCATCTGCCTAACAATATACTGGACAGATTACTTTCAAAACGTATGCAACTAAGGGAAGGTTTATATATTTTTAGGGAAGTTCTATTTTCTTTTAAAAACATAAGGTAATAATAATTTTTTTCAGTCCCAGAGACAGAGAAGGATGGATGTGGTTAAGGCACTGGACCTAGAATCAGGAAATCTGAGTTCCATTCCCAGTTCTGAATACGTGATCTTGATTGATCTCTCAGTTTCTCCTTCTGTAAAATAAGGATAATATTTCTCACAGGAACGTGGTGAGGCTCAGTTTATATCTGTGATGCTGTGGTGAAAAGTATATAAATACTTTAAAGAAACCACGCTATTTTATTTTTTATGCTGTGCTGCAGTCTTCCGATGATGATGGCAAAAACTGAAGGGAGTGTCAGTTCACCCACTGGAGAGCTTTACTGACTCCAGTAACCTAAGAGGTTAGGCTGCCTAGCCTCTTTCCCTCTAACTGGGTAGTGCTGCTTTAAATTAATAGACTTCACTAGCACCGGTCACCATTAGCAGCAAGTGTACAGATTAGAAACCCAATACAGAATATGGTATTGCAGGCCAGAATTAGCATAAGAACAAGTACGGTAAAATGCAAATAGTTCATGAGAAAATGTGGATTACAAAGGCTCCACTCCCCCTTCCTCCCCTCTTCTCCCCCCCACCCCGATCTTTGGTGGCAGACCTACTGATCCCACCAACTCCTTAGCATCTATGCACACCACATCCGTTAAAGCTATATTTGTTTTTCCCTCCACATTTACTGGCTCAGCACCCCTCCAAATGAAGGCTATGTCGCTTCAAAAAAGAAAGACACTAAACACATTATTCCTTGCATGAGCCAGTAAGGATGCTCAAAAAAGCAACACACCTTACTCAAGGCCATTCCACTGCAGTCCCACCACGGTTTTATCTCCAGTAACTTAAACAGTAGGAAATTCTAACTTGTTCAAAAAATATGGGATTTCTGCACACCTAATAGACAAAAACTCTGGACTAGTTCAGCATTATGGAACCTGTTAGCATCATTTCAGCTATCAACTCTAATGCATGAAGTCAGTTAAATTACGGTATAAGCTTATACTGAAAATTCACATACCTTCTTTAGTTGGAGATGTGGAAGCTAACACAAAAGCCCATTTTGTGGCAGAAACAGTACCTCGAGGCACAATATTATTCCAATATGTTCCTGAAAAATAAAGGAAAAACAATGATTACCATGAATCGCACACTTTGCAACTTAAATGTTATGACAAATTCTTTTCTTGGAAATTTTTTTTTAAAAGATCTGATATAATCAACTATTACATTTATTTGTTCTAATCAATATCCAATATTGCCGTGGCCAAAAAACATTATAAAGCCAAATGACTATTTATTAAGATTGAAGAATCCCCATGTTTCCCACCAGTTCATGCTCATAAGTTTGAAAGACTGTTTTCTTGTTAAAAAAACCAAACACATCATTTTTCATTATTTTAGTGCATTTATGTCACTAGACAGTTTGTTACATCATCAAGGATGAACACCAAATCAGCACATAAATGAACAAGTCATGGCAACAGGGATTCTTTCAGGTTCAATGTTGAAACGTTTGGCAACTGTTTACATTTGTGAATTACCCTAAGCAGTAATGAAATCTAAAACCCCAAACAGAACTAAAATCTAGTGCAAAGATTATATCTGCTGCTTCTCAGCCCTGTCAGGAGGTTCCCCTTTGTTGCAAGCTTATATGAAATGATCCGTTAGGTCACCTTTTGTTCTAAGCACTAGTGGCAGTTTTGACCCAATACTTACAGCTGAAGATTGTGCTGACTCTTCAGCAAAAGACTTTGTGACCTTTGTAAATCTAAACAGACAAAAGCGAGAAGGATGTTCTTTCCCATCAAATGCCAAGTTTGTTGCTTGCAACCTTCTGCCCTTCTAGGGATACTGATCATGTAAATTAATTATAGTTGTGCAAGGCTAAGATTTAGTCATGGGTATTTTAAGTAAAATCATGGACACATCATGGGCAAAAACCAAAAATTCACAGCCCGTGACCTGTCCATGACCTTTACTATAAACACTCATAACTAAATCTCTGCTCCTGGGGCCCCACTGCTCTGGAGGGCCCTTGCTCCAATGGCAGGGGCTGACTGCCCCTGGCGGCCCAATGCTCGGGTGCCCAGGGCTCTCCAAGCAGTAGCCAGTGCGGCTTGCCCGAGGGCCGCTCCAACAGCCCCCGACGTTGCTGGCCCTGGGACTAGCTACTCAAGTGGTCCTGGGGTCAGCTGCATTGGCTGCTGCGAAAGTCACAAAGGTCGCAGAAAGTCACAGAATGTGTGACTTCAATGACCTGTGTGCCAGAATCAGAGCCTTAGTGATCAGCAATGCCAGTCATTTATTAGTCTTCTGAAATGCAAAATCCAGTATATTGCCCATTCCCACTTAAATGACAAAAACAATGTTAACTTCTTGCATTTATGGTCAAATCTCACCTAAACGGGACTGACTGGGTACCATTCACAAATTGAAAGATCTGCAGAGCAAATAAAGTCACACTTTGTTGGGAAGACACTATTCTTTTTTTATTAGACAAATACAATTCCAGGCAGATGTTTCTTCTTTAAAGTCGTTGGTATAAAATACTAGCAACCCCACAAGTCAAACAAAATCTAAAAGGAAAAACATCTACACAACCTGCAGAGAGCTCTTCAGATGGCTTAGATGTCAATCAATAAGCTTTCCGGCATCAGTTTTCTGCAAATCTTTTCTTAGGCTTGTTTAAATACATGTCAAGCACTTCTATCTAGTTTAGTGTTTGAGTAATCATGAAATCTACTCTTAAATCTTAATCTAATCTAATCACATACTCAGAGAGAAGGAACAGGAGTCTTTTTTGACAGTTTCCATGTGTAAATACTGGGTACAGTACTACATAATCGTTCACGTCATCTAATTAGAGAGAATCCTACAGGAGTGTCTAATCTGGCATTTTTTGGCTACTATGCTGCTATCAAGAGGCCATCAATAAACTTTTTTGGTAGAATAAGAGAATAATTTCTATACTCAAGTTTAGACCTATAGCTTTAGGAACATCTCTCACAAAAAGGACTGAGATAAAGAATACAGCTCTAAACAGCCTCCAACAAGTCTAGGGAAATCCTCTTGAAAATGACTGTTTGAGCAGGACTCTTCACCTGGTTCCTCCAAGAGGGAAAGTCTACTTACATTGACAGAACAAATCAGAATGGCTTGAAGACAAGGGTGAAAAGGCACCTAGGCCTGCAGATGAAGCCAGGATTGTGTGAGATGAGAGCACAAAGGTTAGAGGCTTCTGGCAGTAGACCAAATCAGTCATGAGCTATAACATTCATCAGCCAGGCTAAAGTCATTAAGCATCTTGTTTAGTGTTCAGCATGTTCTCTCATCAGAGCATACGCAGTAATACATGGCTCATTTTCCTAGACACATTTCCCAAAGTGATCACTATATTACTATTGTGTCTACAGCACCATACATAGGTACCATAGCACCTAGTAGCCCTAGTTATGGACCGAGACTCCATTGTGCTAGTGCTATAGTGCATGGTTGCGTGATATCGGTATGTAACTCTCTTTAATTCAAGATTTGGACGCATGCACTGAAAGAAGCAATATGACCTACTTTTTGGAAAGCATAACAAGCTCTGAGCAACAAGCTCCCAAACTTGCCTTCTTCACAGTACTACTTTTAAAAGGACAATTACTCAAATCAAATGTTAAGACAGCATCCCGCAATACTGTCTGCGCTCCCACTCTAGTTTAAGAAACAAAAGCTTTTGCAACTTGCTCTTTACTTTGCTGTGGCTGAATTTTACCATGGGTAGGCTAGGGGAATGGTAAGGGGTGCAGAGTGGATGCGCTAGTTAGTTTCTTTGATTTTTAAAAAACCCAACAGGTGTAAAAATGCACCAACCTATTAGACTTCCCTTTGCTACATGGAACTCATTTTTGCCTGAAGAGATCCAGACGCCACTACTGTTGACTCCAAGAAGGCTTGGCTGACATTGAAGCTGCTGTGACCAAAATGCCATTCGAAGTTTCTCCGCCACTTTCTCTACTGGAGCCTGGGCTGCTGTTGCCACTGTGTGTGTTGCATGGATTATTGTCTGGAAGAGGCTGCACTGGTCAAACACGACGTAATCGGTAATGCTTACCTGGAAAAAAAAACGTTCTGGGTAATCAGTTAAACTAGGGATGAGTTAAAGGACCTTCCATAAAAAGCATGGCAAACTAGATACGTTGCAGAGGTGATGCATGGGGGGTGGGGGGGAGCGCCCATATTTTGCCCTTAGCCCCGCTTCATTCCCCGCAGAGGAACGTGCTGGGGGAAAGAGCAGTGACTTAAGGCATTCTGTGCTGGTCGAGGAGTTTGCCCACATAGGCTGCGTAAAGGGAGGGCAGGGAGCAGCTCCCCTGACTCACCACACAGTCCACGTGGAGAAACTGACCAGCAGGCACAGAACGCCTGGTGTTGGTGCTCAACCCCTTCCCCTTCAGCACCCTAGGGGGCCAAGGAGGAATGTTTGGGGGAAGCCAGTTGTTCCCTGCTAGCAGGTCAGTTTCCCCCTCATGATCAGTGTAAGGGGAGGGCAAGAAAGCAGTGACCCAAGAGAGCCAGGCAGCTGAACTGCTTCCCAACCATCTGTGCAGTGTACAGCCCAGTTGAGTGACAGAGTGAATTACTCCTGGGGGAATTGGAATTCTGCATCTGGCTCAGCTGCTGGGGGTGGGCATGGGGGAGAAGAGAAACAGAACTTCCTCTTCCCCTGGAATAGCTGAGGCCAGGTCAGATTCATCCCCAGAAACCTCCCTGGCTGCAGGAAGCTCTGCACCCCTCCCCCAGTTCCTGTCCCCTAATCACTCTTCAGCCATTTGGGGGAGGAGGGGAGTGTGTTGGGGAGGGAGGCACTGTATAGGGAGCTGCCCCTCCCCCCCAATCTGCCCAATCCCTTTGCATTCAGACCTCTCCCCACACACACACACACACACACACAACTTCCTCCACTGAGCCCTTCATGCCCAGACTGCTCTGTCAAGCCCCTCCCACACACTTGAATCACTACCCCATTTAGCCTCACCCACCACACCTGGATACCCCATTGAGGCCCGCCTCCCCACACACCTCGATCCCCCACCAAGCCACACTCCCCCATCACCTTGCCACCCCAAATACAAAAGTCAAACTACGCTTATGATAAAAAGATGCCTCATCTGCCTTTTGAATAGGGTTCAGGAGTCTCAGGAACAATGTTCCTGAGTGAACCTCAGGAACCTCTCTACTGAGTGAGTGAAGGAACAAGTTTGAGTCTTGAGTTTTGATGGATTTAAGTTTTAGGAGCCTTGATTATAAACCAGAATCACATAACAGATAACAGCTTCCTATATAAAACAAAACAAAAACCCAACTAACCAAAAACAAACACCTGCCCAAAATTTCTTAATATTTTTATCTATTTCAAGTACATAAGAAAGGCCGTACCGGGTCAGACTAAAGGTCCATTTGCCCAGTATCCTGTCTACCGACAGTGGCCAATGCCAGGTGCCCCAGAGGGAGTGAACCTAACAGGCAATGATCAAGTGATCTCTCTCCTGCCATCCATCTCCATCCTCTGACGAACAGAGGCTAGGGACACCATTCCTTACCCATCCATGGACTTAACCACCATGAATTTATCCAGTTCCCTTTTAAATGCTGTTATAGTCCTAGCCTTCACAACCTCCTCAGGTAAGGAGTTCCACAAGTTGACTGTGCGCTGCGTGAAGAAGAACTTCCTTTTATTTGTTTTAAACCTGCTGCCTATTAATTTCATTTGGTGACCCCTAGTTCTTGTATTATGGGAATAAGTAAATAACTTTTCCTTATCCACTTTCTCCACTCACTCATGATTTTATATACCTCTATCATATCCCTCCTTAGTCTCCTCTTTTCCAAGCTGAAGAGTCCTAGCCTCTTTAATCTTTCCTCATATGGGACCCTCCCCAAACCCCTAATCATTTTAGTTGCCCTTTTCAGAACCTTTTCTAGTGCCAGTGGCTGAAGAAAGCAGCCCTGTGTGGTTTGGAAATAGTTGGATTAGGTGAAAAGCAGCCTCCCTGCATTATTAATTATTATTATTATTATTAATTTGGCTAAAGGAAACTGTCCTGTCACTGGTTTTATTTTTCCTCTGGCTGATACTGGAATTTTAACAATGCCTTTCGGGGAACAGATTTAAAAGGGGCCTCAGCACCCACAGTCTGGTGGTTCCATTACAGGTGTATTAATAATGTTTGTAAGCCTCCAAGCAATTATTTCCTGATATTTTTAGGTTGGGATCCCTACAAGAAAACATCACAACGATGGAATGGTGGACTTTACTGAAAGCTGAATAAGGAGTACATACTTGCCACCAATGGTCATCATCTCCTTGCGGTTTCTTTGAAACTACACCAGTTCTGAACCATAGATTTCCATGTATGTCCAAAGCCCATAATGTCTGTTGGTCTCCAAGAGTTATGCACACTGGTTCCAAAGCTTGCATTTCACTGCAAATGCAAAACACATTTTAAAATACATAACACATTAAAATCTTCCTTAAAACCTTCAAAATGAATAAGAAACTAGAGTGGAAAAGAAGTTCTTCATATGGTACTACCAACGTGTAAAATAAAACACATCTTTGGACACATCTCCATATTTATCTAGTAACTTAACATTTATTAGATATCTTCCTCCGAGTATAATTCAGAAAGCAAGATAAGCCTCTGGGAGTTGTTTTATGTGAATATCAAGACTACAAACATCATAATGGACCAGTGTTGAATTCTTCAGCACATAACAGTACAGAAATGATAAAAAATAGTAGCTATCGATTTTCTGCAAAAACTTTAAAATGTAATGTCACAAGCTTTTTTTGTTTTGATTTTGTCTCTCTCCTTGTGACTAGAACATTAAGAGCACAGACAGCATAATCTTGAACTGGTTGTGACTATACAATAAGGACAGAAGCTGACCTTGATTACAAAAGCTTCCTGTATGAAACAATCACGTCTAAACTCAGAGAAAACTTATCACTATAAACAGTATTTTTAAAATAGAAAAAGTTAAGTTGGCAATCCTATTCTGATAGTCACTTCCAACATGCATTCCAGAATAGCTCAGAAATCTCAATTTGCATTGATTTGAACAGTCCTAAACAGTCTCAGTCAAGTCTGAGAACATGCAGGATATCTGGTTTATAAGTCAATCTTGTGTATTTACGTAGAAGAGCTTCAACTTTCTTCGATGTAATAATTAGATGCAAGTTGCAGATTTGAACATTAGTCCCCCCTCCCTCAAATCTTTCAAAAAAAAATCAAATACAAGGGTCAGGTTAAAGGCTAATGTTAAAGTAATTACCTATTGGGAAAGAAATGGCATTGATTTATGCAAGAATGGACACATTTCCCTACATTTTACAAGATAATATAGGATGTAACTACTCTCTGGATCAGGAAGGCAGAACAAACTGGTCTGTTGCTGATAAAGCTAAAAAGAAGGAATTCTGGTGAAACTGGCTACAGAAGTAAAATATACTTCCCAGTGTATCCGAGGTGAATTTGGGGGTGAGATATCCAGTGCAACTTCTAATCTCGTGACTGACTGACAAAGTCAACTGTAAATATATACATGTATTCTTGAAAAATCAAATATTTAATATATGGAGATCCAATTTAAATAATGGGAGCACCATTATAGCACAAATGAAGAACTAAACAGTATTTAGTATAAAAAAGGCCTATTTCATTAATTCACATTTCAAGGAATCTTCCACTGTTTTCCCTCCCATACACAATTCTGTTAAACATTCCCCATTCACGACCAATAAATGTCTTCCAAATAGTGTCCTTTTTTGCTCACTGACTGATTAAAAGTGTGATGTAACAAGATGCACTGATAAGGTAATATGAGGATTACAATTTGGATGCAAAAAGCTTTATAAGCAAGAGGTAAGTGGTTCAATTACTGTAAGATGAAATACCCATGAATGAAAGCAACCTTTTCTGTCATTCTGATTAAACACTGCCCAATTACCTGACAAGATCACACTTCCATTGTTCTCCTTCAGGACAGAAGCTGCTCACTCCCTCTCGATAGAGAAGTGCCCGCTGCTCAGTCAGTGCCCACACTACATTGTTTCTGGATGTAACTTGAGATAGTGGATACATACAATCAACCTTTACTGCTCTGGCACATGGACGATCCACACTCAGGCCTGGAAACAAAACAAAGAAGAGAAAGTGTGGGTGCTGTAATTAAGTGGTGTTGTCAAGTCAGATAAGTTAGAGCACAAAGGGAAAAATTCAATGAGCATGTTAACATTTTCTTGTATAGTCACTTTACTGTACTCTCCATAGACTTAACATTTAGTGTAGAAATGTTCAGTTTATACTTTAACAAACTAAACATTGTACATCAAGCTAGAATATGTAACTCAAACATTTTCAGTTTAGTAACTTCATGGAGAGCCCACAATTCTCATTCTGCAATTTCCTCTCCTTCCCTCCTCCGAGTGGCAGTATCAGGAATCTCCATTTAAAAGATGTTCATCAATAAACAGACTAGAAGTGACTCGGAATGATTCAACAGGTGAAAACTCTTGTAATATCAAAAGATGTTAGACAATTATTGTACACATTTAGATATATCCATTCTTCCAAATTGCACATCATCCTGTCCAGAACTATATACAAATTGGATTTTCATGTCTGTGAAAGAAAAGCTCAAGAGAGAATTAGCTTTTTCTCAAGTTCTCATGCTAATGAAGCAAGAAGTAGCTGACGATCATCAGTCTAGGGCCTGGTCTACACGGGGGCGGGGGGGGGGGAAATCGATCTAAGATACGCAACTTCAGCTACGAGAATAGCGTAGCTGAATTCGACGTATCTTAGATCGACTTACCTCCCACCCTCACGGTGCAGGATCGACGGCTGCGGCTCCCCTGTCGACTTCGCTTCCGCCTCTTGCCCTGGTGGAGTTCTGGAGTCAACGGGGAGCGCATTCGGGGATCAATTTATTGCGTCTTGTCTAGATGCGATAAAATCGATCCCCAATACATCGATCGCTACCCACCGATCCGACGGGTAGTGTGGACATACCCTAGGGGATACTAGAAAGGAAGTTATAGTAGTCAGCTTCTAACTTTGGGACACAAGTTCCTGGTGCAACTGTTAGATGGGATGCTGGAGGTACTGACGGGATTGTTCTCACCCCACCATTACTGTCTTTCTTCCTGGTTGCCTTGTGTTAAAAGAGACACACACTGGAGGATTTACTTGGGCATCTAAGTCTATCTATGAAATCCACAAATGGTAGAATGCAAGCTGTTAAACCACCGCCCAGCAGGAGAGGAAAATACCGATTAAAAACTCCACATAGCTCTCCATGTGTGGAACCAAAAACTCATTCGCTACCATCACTCTCACTGCTGAATAGTAGTGCATGGTCCTGGGCAAGTTGCTTTAAATTGCTAATGGGGCTGACTAGTTAGCAAAATCATTTAAAAGGAGGCTATCCTTGAAAAAAATGCTGGATATTTAAGTTTCCTCAAGTTGAGCAATTACAAAGAATGTATATATGTTTATTTTTTTATTACACATACATATTAGATATACATGAGAAAAATGAACAAAGAATATGACCAATTTTAAGTGCAAGACAAGATTTCCAAATGGCTATCGCAATTCTGCCTTGTCGTTCCACCCTCACCCCAGGCTTCCATGACTCTGCCCTCTTCTGGTTCCCCTTCTAACTCTCGAATAACTTCTTCAGAGTGTCCTTTCAAGGGCCCTCCTCATCCCCCCTCCAACTTTCTGTGGTTGTTCCACAGGACTCTGTCCTTGCTCTCCCTCTTCTCCCACGTCTATGCAAAGATGGTTTTTAATCTCACGCGTAAATACAAATTCAGCCACCACCTCTCTATTCCAAGTCTGTCTCCTTATGTACAAATGAAAATACAGGCCTCTTTCTGACCTCTCCTGTGGATTTCTAGCCATCAGGCCAAGCTCAACATGGCTAAAATAGAGCTCTTAGTCACCTCCCTATTGCAACTCCCACCCCCAATCTCTGTGGACAACCCCACTATCCTTCCAGTCACTCAAGCCCATAACCTGCATGTCACCTTCATCTTGATCCTCCCTCTAGGTTCTCAAATTCAGGCTGTGTCTAAATCTTGCTATTCTTTCTGTATAGGGCCCTTCCTTTCCATCCACACAGCTAAAACTCTTGTCCAGGGTCTCATCATCACATCTTGATTACTGCAATATCCTTATCTCTGGGCTTGACAATGCAGTCTTGCCCCACTCATATCCATTCAGAATGCTGCTGCAAAAATCATTTTCCTAGGCCATCACTTTGACCATTTCACCCTTCCCTTTGCATCCCTCTTCCGGTTCCCCTTTCTCTATCAGATCAAACAAACTCCTTGTCTTTAATTTCAAAGACCCGGACAGCCTATCCCCATCCCACCTATTATCTCTCATTTACTACTGAGAGGTCATCTCTCACCTCCAATCGCCCATTCATTAAATTTTCAAACATCTGCATGCTTTCTTCCTTGTTCTCTCTCATGCTTGGGAGAAGCTCCTCGCAAAACATCTGCAAAACCACCTCGCTACTTACATTCACAACCATGCTTAAAACCCTCCTTTACTTTGATGCCTACAAAAAGCCTGGCAATGGTTAGAGTGCTAGACCCCAGCCTATCATGCTGACCAACATGGTGTTGCATTGTTGCTTTGTGCTCCTGTCTGTACTCATCTATTGTCTCATCTTATACTCAGATTATATAATACTCAGGGCAGGGATTAGGTTTTTTGTTCTGTATTTGTACAGCATCTAGCACAATGGGGTGCTGGCCATGATTTGGGATAGTTGCTATGGTAATACAAACAACCTTTCCCTGGCTTGTATTATAACATCTCATAACTGATTCCCAAGATAAAGGATTACTCTGCCATGAATAAGTAAGTTTTATTCTGGATTCGGAACATGGTTTAAACCAAATCATGATGATTTGACAGATTTACGCACTTCTGATTCTCATTTACAAAAACTGTAAGGCAACAGTTTAAATACCTGTTTGCAGATACAGATCTCCATTAGTTCTGATAATCCAGGCAGTGTCATCACTTAAAGCTACAAATACTGTCTGAGGTAAAGCCTCATACCAGTGGCGCTTTCCTTTTATGGTTACTTTTCCACAGGCAAATGCTTTGTTAGTTTTCTGTTCAATCTTCCAGAGAAGAGCCCCTGTATAAAAATGAATGGTGGGTGATACCAAATATTGATTGTAACTTTAGAGACAGCTGGTCTACTGTACACACAACAAAATGATTAACAGAAAAGATTAATGCCAGCCAAGTTAACAGAAAAATGCGAAATTTATCAAACTTTTATTAATCTTACATAACATTACCTTTTTAAAATGTTTTAAAGGGAGACAACAGTTACCAGCTTTACAGAGAGTTGCTGAACCATATATATTGCCACAGACTAGATGTTACTGAAAAATGTTTTCAACTCATTCACTCTCTAGCCATGGTTATTTTCAAAATATCAAACACACAGCATCCAGTGCCAAATGAAACAAATATTAAAAGGCCAAATTTACAGATGGCCCCAATGCTAGTTTCTGAAACACACCTGCTACTTCTACAGACACGCGCGCGCACACGCAGTCATACAATTACTAATCCCATGGCTAATCACAGTTGTCAGGTTAAAAAATAATTTCATATATGCAGCACAAGGCAAATTTCTGTAACATGTATATTCTCTATTAGCTCATTAGCAGTAGTAAGGTTAAAGTTTATAATCTCTGTAGGTAAGCCACTGGTGAGTGACAGTCAAATACTTGAACAGGTGTGACATTCCACAGAGCAGAGGTCAGTGGTACAAGCAGACAGAATTTACAGATGCAATTTCAGGGGCTAGTTTTCAAAATCTGGCCCAAATTTTGCTTTGTAAACAGTCCTATCATAAAAAGGTAACAGACCAGTGTAATGGAATTCAAAATCTAAATATGGCATGCTTGTGAGTTCAAATGGCAATCAGAACAGCATACTGATACATTAATAGCCTTTACACAGAACAGGAAAGTACAATACCCAGAATTGCATTCTCATATCTTTGGTCTGTTTACATACTCTTATAAATGCTATCATATCCCCATCAGGGTTCAGTCACTGACCAAATGTGACAATTTAACGAAAAACTGAAGAAGTACTTCTTCCTATCCTTTAGACAGGGCAGTAAGGTTATCAGCTGTTTTAAGTGGCAAGAGACAGAAGAGAAATCATGCTATGGGAGACTAGAATGAGAAAATGGTTGAGAAACCTGCTTACAATCATACCAGCACTGGAGCAATCTGGAAAGATGAACAGGGTACAAGTCCACATCCAAAACCTGTTCCCTCCCACCACCCCAACTTTCATTCCCAGGCCACCAACAATAAATTTTAAAAAAGTCAGTGACAATGTAACAATGTGCGTGCTGCGGGAGGGGCGGCAGGGTGGAGAGAGAAGGGGGGGGGTAAGTTCATTATTATATTAAAGCTACATTTTAATTAGAAAGTCTTATTTAGGAGTAGGTATTTTTCTAAAAAAGGTGATGTTTTGGTCAGAAAATAACCTCTATTATTTCACAATTTAACTATAAAATGAGAATATCAAATAAAAAGATTCAATAATGCATCAGCGATACATTTAAAACTGTTCAACAAACAAATTCATATTCTGCTATTTTAAGAACAACCATTTATGCTAGAAAACAGTACTTTAATATTCCACGAATGCAGTCACATGAACCAATATAGCCTTTTAGCAACTTTTAAAAGAGACAGTTTGTGCAAGTGAATTAGGGAACTTGGTCCTGGTGTGTTTTGTAAAACAAGTCAGATTACAGACAGCAGAGCAATCCTCAATGACTACTATAAACATTGATACACAAAGTACTGGGATGAGACGGAATACACGCCACATGTAGTTATACAGTTATATGAAAAAGAGCTTAATTTGCACAAATTTATAGATTTTAATTTTAAAAGTTAACAAAAAGTGAAATGCAATTTAACCAACCTGAAGGCGAGACTGCCACCTGCTGGACAGCGTCTTCAAACTTTTGCCACCGCAGACCTGCACTAGGTAAAGCACTACAGTAGAGACTACCTTTGTAGTCCAGGCACCAAATATACTTTTCTGAGACAACCAGGCTGAGTATCCCATAGCCAGGGCCAGAATATCCCATCCAGCTTTCTGCAAACTAAAAACTGGAGAGTCAGAACAATGTCAGGTATCTTCAGTTATAAAAGAAAACAGTCATACATACACAGCGTACATACATAAAACAGCAGAAGTATTTAAGAATCAGAATGTAAACATTAAATTACATCAAAAGAATAAATGCCTTTGATAAAACAATCCTATCACCAGCCAGTTGATCAAGTACATAGTGCTACATGTTGCTACCTGTATTTAGGAGTAACTCTGACAGCTGGGATTGCAAGTTTCACCAAAAAATAAATCAAACAAAAACCTCACACTATCCTCCTCCTCCCCAGGGCAGTCCAAAATCCATCAATATTACCCTGTTAATTGATAGAAGCAAATAAATTACTTATGTAAACAGCAACAGTAAAATGGAATATGCAAAAGCTTTCCAATTCTCACGAATGTTTTAATGATCATTTAACACAGGGAAAATGGGTCCTTTTAGAATAAATGCTTGTGAGTGAGGAGAGAAGATAAATTGCCTCTTATGATACCCTTGGGTCTTTCTGCTATACAAAAATAAATAAATAAATAAATAAATAAATAAAACTCAAGGCTTTTAATGGAATATTATGGATTTTCCAGCCTATATTACCAAGCTTGAGTCCTGTATAACTAGTTCCAAAGCCTGTACGTTAACTAAAATATTGAGGTTTTCCCCTCCAGATTCTCAAATTCACAGCCTTCTTTCACTATTTATAGAGTATATCACTTAAGGGAAATGAAAACAGTTACATTTTTATTTAGTTTGCAGAGTGTTACTTGGGACATCAAGTCAAAAATTATCCTTCATCTGAAAGCATCAACAACAGGTAAAATACAAGTTACACCAAAACTTGACTGCAGCTAAAGGAGACAAGACTTATACCGGTAATTTTTTTCAGTTTGCTTACATTGTGCATTTAATAGCACTTTGAGCCTGACCCTGCTACAAATAAAGTCAGAGAGTTAAAACTCCCATCATCAGCAGTTCAGGATCAAGACTTTTGTAGTAAATTTCACTCTTTCCACTGTACAGTCCATTAGTTAAAATTTGCTATTTCTGTGGCTTTCTTCCACACAGCAACAGCGAAGGAGAGAGAAAAAACCGAGGAAGGAAAAAACTCAACATTTTAAATAATATGAAAACCTAGTTGTAAGTTGTAACTGACAATGTCTCTTTCAGCATCAATGTGCTCACTGCTGTACAAAACATGAAAAGACACTAGTCCCTGCTGTGAGCTTACGATTTAAATAGGCAAAGATTAAATAGAAATGCACTAAGACCCCAAACCTGTGAGATGCTCAGCATCTTCCATTCCCACTGAAATCAATGAGAGATGAAAGTATCCAACATCTTGCAGAATTGGTCTCTGAGAAACTCAAATGATTGTGCTACCTTAGAGCACTTTTTGGTACTGTACTGCTTTCTGGTGGGTTCACAGCAGCATTTTCACATAGGAAAAACAACTCCTTTTGAACAGGTGTTAACAGGCATTTCTCCCTCAGCACACTGAAAACATAGCCCTCTGTATATCGTTTTGAAGTCTGCAATAATAATTTGCATTGTGTATTGGATACACTTAGTTTCCCCCATTTGAATTTTACTTGCTGGATCAATGAGAAGAAAACACTTCCATAAAGAACTGAAGAAAAACATTTGTGATTGCTTCTTCTAGAATACTGTCATCTTAACTATTTTAACTATAAATAAAGCACATACCTGATCTGATTTTAAGAGCATTATTTCATCTAGGCTTGTTCTGGTCATATCCTGGGAAGTAAAACTTCCCCCAATTTCTGTCACACTAGTCTCTGAAGATGAATATGGTAGCCCATGCCCATAAATATCCTCTTCATCACTGGATGCAGATCTCTCAGTCCTGGTATCGTGGGTGTTGGTTACCCATTCAGCAGCAGCAGCACTACACTTAGCTTTGATTGCATCCTCCAAGTCCCATCCAGAAACTGTCTCTTGTGAACACACATCTTCCCTAGAGATGTCAGGCTGGGGATCTGTAGGGTTTTCTGAGGCAGTATTTATTAAACAATGTGGCTGCTGCTCTCCCCTGTGAACTTCATCACTTCCCTCCTGTGGCAGTGATTTTTCAGCAACACATGTGGTATTAAAACCTAAAGACACTTGGTCTGTGATCTTAGTTTCTTCAAAAGCATTTTCAGTATCCTTCAGACTTATTCTAGCTAAAGTTTCATCTACTTTACATAGCACAGGAAAATTCTTTTGTTCCTCTTGGGGTAATAATTTATAATGGCATTCAGTATTTTCAGAAAGCAGGCTTGGATTACATTCTGTATCTTCGCTACCCTCTACGTCTTCAGTGAGGCTTAAGAGAGGGTTGGCTGTCAGAGTAGCTGTAACAGCTGGTGTATTCATTCCATTGTCCTGGTTAGGAAGTTTTAGTAATTCAATTGTACCTCCATTTTCTTCCGAATCTGTTGCTGTACTAATGCATGGAGACTGAAGCACACTGAATGATTCCGAGCCATTATCCTCCTGCAAGACAGCATGCGACTCCACACTGAACTCACTCTCCTGATCAGGAGAACCTGTGCTCAAGTGATCTATACTATAGCTCATTAGGCTCGAAGTCATGGACAATGAATCTGCATTTAGAGAATGTACACTATCACCAGAAAACTGACGCTCATAGTTTGGTAAACCTTCCAGAGAGCTGTGGTTTTTCCTGGTCACATTTTCTGATCTCAGAGGAAAAAAAAGAAATATTCTTATTAATAAAACTAATCCAAGTTCAATGAAAATAAAAACGCAAATATTTCTACTGTTAATGAGCAAACAGGAAACTTGTACTTTTAGAAGCTGGAGTTAGTCCAAATTTTGACACACTAAGAATTATATCACTTCTCCGTTGGGTGGCACAAACTGACACAGCGAGAATGCAGGAGTATTGTACTCACATATAAACAGCTTGATTAAGGTTTTATTAGAATGGTCAATGTAATCTTAATAGGCAAGAATTCAAAATTGTAAAACCAGATTATTACAAGGAATAAGAATGGACAATATAATCTAATCCATGGTACATAAAGAAATGCTTTTTATCTGGCAAAGAAGTGTTGCTTATGGGTGCTAATAGTAAGAATATAAAAACAGTCAAATATTTCAAGTGTAACAAAGACGAGATTAAACAATAAAACAGAAGTGAGGTTATTAGCATTAACCCTTTTTTATATACTCATGATTTTTTCTGCTTTGCATAATGTTACAAATAAATGTAAAAACAAATTTAAAATTAGAATAGAAATAATAAAGAACAAGTAGGTCTGCAGAGAGAAAAATGACCCCCTCTTGAAAAGATACAAGTTTATTACTTTCTTAATGGGCTTTCATCCTCAAGTGAAAGGGCAAAACTACAGATCAATTACTGTTAGGTGACAAGTAATGATTACTGAAAGACATGTCACCATAAATATAAGGCTTGTCTCTAAAACCAAACAAAAACTTATGTTTTTAGTGAAAAAGATACCAAAGGTGACAATAATTCTAAGAAGTGGCAGAGTTAGAGAATGGTTGGTTTTTTGTTTTTGTTTTTTTACCTTGTCTCTTCTTTTTCTTCTTTTTCACGTTGATGGGTTTTACAATAAGTTCCTGGTCAAAGTCTTCACAGCTAATTATGCTGAACCGTTGTGAAGAAGGTTGACTCTCTCTAGGCACTTCAGACAATGGTTGGTCTCCACTTGTCAGGAGACTAGAGCCACTGTCCACAGAATTTACTGAACTGCTCCTGCTTCTTGATTCACTTACTACCGAAGAGCCTCTTTTTCTTGTTTCACTGCTTAAGTCCCCCACTCTATCAAGACTTTTCTCCAATACCACTGTTGTTTCCAGATCATCTTTCACTACAGAATAAGAGTCATTTTTATCATCAATAATTTTGGGAGAAGGAACCATTTTTATTTTTTGGTGTGTTTCCACGGAAGGGCCAGGCAATACAGATACAACCACAGATAGTGGGCTCTGCAATTTGGGACTCAAATCTGGTAAGGGACTCAGCAATTTTGAATTTGCATCTGAAACTGACAAAACAAAAAGAACAACACACACTAAGTTGTTACGTAATTAGAAGTATAGTTCTTGGATAGCGTCCTAAGAAAAGTAAGGTTTTAATTCCCAGAAGGTATCTGTCTAAACCAAGAATATTTCACATCAATACTGTGGTAATCTTATGTAACTGATCTATATTGAAATGACATTATTTTAGCAATAGCTCAATTCATGCCCCAATGTCTGGACAAAGCTTCCATTAATGTTAGCCGCAGTTATGCCTGTATATTGAAAGAGACATAGTCCTTTAGGTTTCAGGGCCTGACTGTGTGCAGTGCTGAGAGAGACTCTTACACCCTCAACTCTCATTGTCTCCACTGAGGCGTTTAGCATCTTGCAAGATCATGCCCCTAATTTAATCCCCGTTAAACCATTGTGGTCAAAATCAAAGAAAACATGTTCCAAGAGAACTTCTTTCCAATAGCACACAGAATTAGAGGTTGCATATTTGTCTGGATCTCTAGTCTCGCATTCAAGAGCATTTTAAGAATGTAATTGTCATGTTCTTTTTTTTTTTTTAAATGTTCTGAATACAATAGTAATGTACAAAAACAAACACAAGAGGCCTATGGATGAAGCGCTGCTTACATAACAAAGCTATGCTTGCACATCTATGCATTAAAGATAAATGAGAGACTAAGTCTCTAGAATTTGTAGAGACTGTTGTATATCTTATTTAGTAGTATTTTGTTAGTACTGGAGCAAAGATTAAAAACCACACACACAAATGGCATTAAGCAGCCCAAATGATATAACTGCAAGTAATGCCTGGGAGATGTCTATTTCTCATGCTAAAGTGATATGCTCTCATGCAGTGCGGATATCTGAATCTGTTTCCATCTGTGGATGCATTTGATATTTTAAAATTATTCAAGTGCATATTTCCTTCTGTTTTATTTTTTCCATGATTTTTCATACTGCCTTTTTCCACTACAGAAAGAGCAACAGTAAGATGAACAAGTTCATTTCAACTCTGTAAGACCTTTGTTTGACACAATTTCATCCAGTGCTTATGATCCCTTCCCATACTTATGGCCACTTTTATGAGCACAAAGAGAACTCATCATCCAACACACCTACAAGTAGAAATTAGAAAAGACTGTCAATGAAACATGACCAAGGGAAGGGATAATGCACAGCTAGAGTCTGATCCACTCCAGCAATGACAACCTCATATGTAGTTTCTTGGAGACTGCTACCAGGTGGAGTAGGTTAGAGCAGTTCCCAAGTCATGGCCAATGCTCAGCCACCCTCAGAAGCAGAGAGATATAACCTATTCCCTAATGGTTACCTTTTTCAGCTACAAAAAGCAGACATTTGGCTCAGTTGAGAATCTAGGCCTTTTGTAATCTTAAGAAACAGGGAGACAATTCTACAGAAGTTACTAGAGGAAGTTTCTTTAAAGAAGCAGTACAAGAACACTTTCCATGCACCACTTTCTTTAAAAAAGGTATAAATTAAAGTTGATAAATCTATACAAACCTATTGATAAAAGTCCTTCAGGTCTACTTGAAATTCTTATTATGTCTCTATCTCCCTTTAAGAGAAAAATCTCATTGTTGGTACACGACACAGACACAATATCACCAGATCCTTCCAAGCCACCTATCATAGCCTGTTAAACAAAAAAAAAACAAAACCACACACATGTAAAGAGCATTAATTAAAAAAAAAAAAAAAGAAGATTAACTACCAAATTCACGGTCCATTATGGTTAATTTCACAGCCATAGGATTTGAAAATTGGTAATTTTCACATTTTCAGATGTTTAAATCTGAAATTTCAGTGTTGTAACTGTGGGGGTTCTGACCCAAAAGGGGATGGGGGGGGGGTCACGGGATTGCCACCATCATTTCTGTGCTGCCTTCAGACTCTGGACTCTGAAGGCAGCAACTGCAGAGCTTCCTGCAGCCCCAGGTGGTTCCCAGAGATGGAGGTGGGTCTGATCTCCCCCATGCTGCTGGGAGCGCCCCAGTCATGGTGCTCCTAGCTGCCAGTCCTGGCCAGCTTGGGAGGGACAAGACTTGCTCTTCCTCTGCATGGATGCTCTCAGATACCTCTCCCATCTGCACAGAGCTCCACACCATCCCCCCCTCACTTCTTGCCCCCATAGCTCAGCAGCCGCAGGGGGAGGAGGCACTGTAGAGGGTGCACCCCCCTCTTTCAGATGCAATTATTAGCTTATTTCAATAAAATAAAGAAAAAAAAACGTGACCTTGACAGGATTTATTGACTGACACTTTACAACAGCAAATAACACTCAGAGCTCAACTCCCTGATTGGTAGATACGCGCATCTGAAACAGTTTTGTAGGGTAGTGATCTCAATTGGGTAGCCTCAACTTAAGGCTGTGGCTCTCAAGTTTAACAAAAACAAGTGAAGAAAAAAAAAAGTTCTGGTTTCAAATATCATTAATCGAATGTGAGCATGGAGCATCCAGCAACTGTCTTTCTTCATTCCCTGTCTCTGTGCTGAATACACCTGCCGTGTTTAGACACGGCTCTCTCTGCAACCACGGAGTTAGTTGGAATTGTCAGCCAGCGCCGAGCTAGCCTGGCAAGATGGGGGATTCTGCCTCCAACTGAGTTCCAAAACTGTAGCACAGGCAAACTACAGTCCGCTTTTTTCTTAATATTTTTGTAAGCAGACATCTCCAGTCTACAAGTCTTATCAAAGCCAGGAATTGCATTAAGCGAGCTTAAATCCATCATCAACAGATGCATTTGCACAGGGTCAAAGATATGCACTGCTTTTAGGAACCCTGCTGCAAGTTATTGAAACTTCTGAGCTGTTTTTGCTACAATCACTTGACTCTTTCCCATAGCAGTAGTATTGTCTGAGCTTCTTTGCCATGCAAGAAAACACCTGCTGAGTACTGGCATTTAAGTCAGCATTGTCAGAGTGATTTTCATTTCACTGTGCTTCAGCCCAGAACAGTATATCCATTACTTTGTTGTACACTTGGTGGATTGTGCCATGTCAAGATTCAAACCAAGTGGTTAAGTCCATGAGTCCTGTGGCATTTTTGGCAACAAACTGAACTTCCTCATTCAACTGAGCATCATTAGAAGGGTTGACAGTTCTGTTAAAACCTGCGTTTTCATTGTCAATTCTTCTGAGATGAACTCAGAGTAGTACTTCAGGTGAGCTTCATGGAATTGTACAGCCCAAAACCAGGAATTCCAACAAGTAACTACCGGCTCTGGGAGAACTGCAATTTTTTGTTCCCCAAGTTCAGTCATGTTTGCAATGTACTGCCTGTATCGAAGTTTGCAACTAGGGCAGTGTTTAAAGATCTTTTTAATGTAGCTGACCAGTTTATCAAGTTTACCAAATTCACATCTCCACAGCTCACTGACAAGGGAATTTATTAGTGCATTACATGTAATATGGACGGCATTAGTCCTTGGAGAACCGATTTGAAAGATTTTGTCATACGAGTTGTATCGACACTTATGAAAACAGATACTTTGTCAAAGTTCGCAGTGTTTTTTGAAACTCTTTTAATTATTGCTTGAGAAACTGTAGTGTAGTTAACAGCATCCAAATAATGCAGTCAGTGAGCACTGATAGCTTTCCTGTCTGTACATCTTCAGCCTTGTCAGAAATAAAATCAAACAGAACAATGTTGTCTTACTCATCTGTGGACTCATCTGAAATAATTGCAAAAGACTCAAATTAATTAATTTGAGACTTCCTGTCCTCAAAATGTGTAGCAAAATCCTTTGGAAGGTAGTTCTGTTGTAGCTTATTCACACTTAGTAAGCAACCGGCATTTTGTACATTCCATTGAATGAACTCACACAGCTTTGAGTGATCAAGTTTTTCCTCCAATCTCAGAGCTCTCTGTCGCCTTCTTAAAAAAATAATTTGTATTTTGTTATTTTAACTTTTCATTTACCAGAAAGGCACTATCTGCAGCCCTCTTTCTGCTTTGATAGGTTTCTGAGTCTAAGCGGCACTGAACCGTTGCCCGATGTGTGTTATCCAATGAAACATTGCGGCTTGTACAAAATAGTTTATCACCATCGGCATGTAGAATTTGTCATGATTTACTTTGGATACTCATTTTATAGTAATTGCACATCTTCTGGTAGGCAGTCAATTGAGATCACTACACTACAAAACCTCCCCACGGTCCATATCTATCAATCAGTGAGTTGAGCTCTGAGTGTGATTTGCTGTTGTAAAGTGACTGAATTTTTTGATTGACAAGTGCACCTTTCTTTTTATTTTTATTGAAATAAGCTAATAATTGCACCTGGAGGGGGAGGGGGGCAGTTTCCTGTACAAATGTCCCCTCCCCAGGCAGCTGCAAAGGGAGGCGGACAGGAAGCAAGTGGGAAAGAGGAGGTGCAGAGCTGTTTGCAGCCTGGAGAGATTCTCTGCAGGGCTGCTCTTGGGTGAGAGCAAGTCCTGTCCTTCCCCAGCCCTGCCCAGCAGCTAGGAGCCCTCTGCTGGGGTGCTCCCTGCAGCACAGAGAAGATCAGATCCAACTCCACAAGCCTCCTCCAGCTGTAGGAACCTCTGGGGCTGTTGCCCAGTTCCAGAGCATCCTGCAGCGGGGGGAGGCACCCAGAGGTGGGTCTGGTTCCCTCCCACCCTCGTCCCCCGGAGGGGCTGTGCAAGGGATGGACAAGTCCTGTCCCTCCCCAGCCCAACTGGAGCTAGGAGCCACCCTTGCTGGGGCACGCCTAGGAACAAGGGGACATCGGATTTCACAGGGAAGGGCTTATTTCATGGTCTGTGATGCGTTTTTCATAGCCCTACTTATACTATTGATATGCGGGGAGGATCAGACAGGTTTTAGCATGGTTTTTTTCTTATTAAAAGTTTACTGGATATTAGGTAAGTCTATAGTTATACAATCAGAAAAAGAGGAGAAAGCACTCCAGAAAGAAGGAAAAAACGGATCATGGAAAAAGGAAACAGAAGAGAAGAACAGATGGTTTCCATGATGCTCAGTGAATGAGCAGCATGTAAAGTGGTATTAAGATACAGAGTCCAATATTTTCAAAAATAGGTGATTAAAGACAGGCTTCTATGTCCATATTTAAGCACCTAAATAAGTGGCTTGATTTTCAATAGTGCTGAGCACCAGCAAAGAAGAATTCATACTGAGACCCCAAACACAAGGAAAATTTTAAAAAATGCAAATGATGCATACAACTACCAGACATTATCATAATTTTACGCTACTGAGGATTTTGACTCTCTAACCACCCACTCATTCATTATTTCCTGTCCAAGAGGTTTCAGTCAAATCACTGAACTTCAATGAGAGTGGTTTGGGGAAGGAGAAGAGCTCTCCTGACCACAAATCACCAATGTAATTCGTACCAAAAAAATAGAGGGATAGCCCAATAATGATACTACTAAAGGTGTGTCTTCTCTCTCATATACACCTTTTAAATTGGAGAAACTGCTTATAGCTTTCTCTTTATAGAATTCAGAGTGGTAGCCGTGTTAGTCTGTATCAGCAACAAGAACGAGGAGTACTTGTGGCACCTTAGAGACTAACAAATTTATTTGGGCATAAGCTTTTGTGGGCAAAAACCCACTTCATCAGATGCATGCAGTGGAAAATACAGTAGGAACAGGGCCAGCTTTAGGCCGATTCCGGCCCCATGCCTAAGAGGGCCCAGCACCCTAAAGAAGAGGGCCTAACTTAGGCACCTTTTTAATTTTGACTCACCCGGCGGCGGTCCGGGTCTTTGGCGGCGGGTCCTTCACTCACCCTGGGTCTTTGGCGGCATGTCCTTCAGTGCCACGGAAGACCCGGAGCGAGTGAAGGACCCGCAGCCGAAGACCTGGACCGCCGCCGGATATTTGAATCGGGCCTCGCACTTCCTAAAGCTGACCCTGAGTAGGAAGAGAGAGAGAGAGAACATGAAAAAATGGGGGTTACTGTACAAACTCTAACGAGAGTTATCAATTAACATGGGCTATTATCAGCAGGAGAAACTACAAAAGTTGGTGATGATCACTGCAAAAGTTCTTTTTCTCCTGCTGATAATAGCCCACCTTAATTGATTACTCTCGTTAGATCTGGTATGGCAACCCTCACTTTTTCATGTTCTCTGTGTCTGTGTATGTATATATCTATACATCTTCCTACTGTATTTTCCACTGCATGCATCTGATGAGTGGCTTTTAGCCCACAAAAGCTTATGCCCAAATAAATGTGTTAGCCTCTAAGGTGCCACAAGTACTCCTGTTCTTTTTTCTTTACAGAATATAAGTGCAATGCTTGTGGGGGGGTTTAAGTTTTGCAAAGGGGTGATGAGGGTAGTGGAAGGGAGAGGACAAACAGTTTGATAATACATTATTATACATTGACAACTCCCTTAAGCTTTTTTTCTTTAAATATACAGCATGAACAACTAGAATTTTAAACATGAACATTTTCCTAGGTGTGTGGAATTCACTTTAGGCAATTAATTTCCATGCTTTAGACTGTAAACCTTAGATATCTAATATCTCCAATAATTTATACTATCTTATCTTTATGACAAAGTTAACGTAACCAATTCTAAAACCTTTTATTATAAAAAAGTTTAACACCTTTTCTTAGGTCACCACAACATAACAAATGCAGACAAATATGCAGATACAGACAGGAGTTAATACTGATATGATGCCAAACAGTTAAGGAATGAAATATGCATCCAATAGATACACCTACCTGGTTCATTGTGTCAAATAAATAGATACTATATTCATTCCAGCTCAGCACCCATCCTTCCTGGGAAAGGCAAGAAATGAGCCCAAGGTGTTTCTCTGGGAAGCCGTAATTTCCTTTGTCAGATGACTCCAGCCGAGGATACAGTTCAAAGGGCTTTATTCCTCCAGCAAATACATCTTTTAGAATAAAGGTGGCCTGCACAGTTCCATGGACATCAGACTTCCAGAGGCGGAGCCCAGGTCTTGAGGCAAATAGCGTCAGGTCACTTTGCTTACACAGTCCAGGTATAAAACATGCTCCAAATTTGCCAGTGCTAAGATGTAAACAAAGATCTGTAAGAAACTTGTAATCAATTAAAAAAAACTGAAAAAAGAAACTAAGGTATTTAGTCACTGAGTTTACAATCACAAGTTGAACAAAACAGGATTTTCTTTTGCTTCCATCAACAAGGTATTATGGAAATCCATAGTCTGCAACACACAAGTTTGAGTTAAAATGTGTTAATCAAGGATATAGCCTCAAAACACTGAACTGTTCTCTCAACTCTAGGGAAAGCATAGGTTGGAGAAGACAGAAAGAAGAGTGTTCTCCCAACATCTCACAATCATGATGATGCCCTCCTTCCTCAACTCTTCCCACAAAAGAGATCCCTTATTGCAGTGATTCTTCCTCCAGAGGGAAAGTCTGCACACTGCTCCAGGATATGCTGAACCTTCAGTTGACTGTAGAATCACTAGGGAATGATGGGTAACTTCCAGCCTCTGCAAGCAGTGGGCAGAACTCAAGTCTTGTATTCTCATCCCCCACAAGCCAATGGCATTACAACCTCTGGAAGAGTCCCCTCATTTACAGAACTAATCCAGTCACGATAGCTGTATTAGAGTTACAATAGCCCAGTGGTTGCATAGGATGTGAGAGACCCAGGTTCAATTCCCTGCTCTCCCATGAACTTCTTGTGTGACTGTGGCCATGTCACTTACCCACCCTATGCCTCAATTCACCCATCTGTAAAATGAGGGTCCCTGAAAGGAGATGGACACTACCAGGACAAAAACTGAACATTGAAATGTCATGAAAATGATGCCCCTACAACTGAGTTAGTCACAGGATACACACACAGTCATATTCCTAACACACGTCTATTATAAACATTCCTTCAACACTCAAATATCCTCAGGCTGTGTAAACATATACAATTACTCTCAACATCTTTCAGTTTCCAGACTGCCTTTTTTCCTTCCATATCCAGTAAAGATTAAGCAACAGGACATGCCAGAAAACCATGTTACAGGATTTTTTTTAATATTATAAAAACAAAGAAAGTACTTTCAACTTAAGTCACCTTTTTAAATATTTGCTGTATCCTTTCACTATTAAAGAGTGAATCATAGCAGAAAGGTCTAACTGAGGCTGTTCTATCACTTTCATGTTACATAGGAATTCTAAAAGCTCACCCACAAAATGGAACCCTCTTTGGTGACCGCTATGTTTGTATCAAGCCACAGCAGCTCCCAAGTTGGTGGGAAGAAAGTTAAACTTTATAGTTTAAATGGGGGAAAAAAAAAAAATCTGTGCACAGTAGGGTTGCCAGAAAGTTACACAGTCACAGTCATATTTTTCAACAAGGCAGAGTAATTTCATTGAAAAATAATAATTGAAGGAATACAAATATATTAATACCCATCCTTAAGAGTTTTAACTAAGTGGCTGCTGTGGCTAATAAGTTTGAGCAGAAAATGATGCTGTATTAATTTCACCGCTCAGATCACTGGGTCTCTACAGTCTATTCTGAAAAGCTAGAATTAACAGATGTGCCTGCATTAAGTTTTGAGAGTTACTTTTTTCTGGGCTGTGTTCCAACTTGCTTGACAGATTTTTCTTCTGTGTAAAAAAGTAGTGTTCTCTGTAAAGTAGAGACCAGCAGCACTTTCTGGTTATAATCCAATTGTACAACTGAAGATGGCTCTTCCAATACCAGACTGGAGTTGCAAATACCCTTTAAAGACATGAAATTAAAAGTCAAGCCCTTTGCAAATTAAAATATCTGGTAGTAATTTTTTTTTTAAATTAGAAAGTGTACTGGTTGCTTTAAGTACTAACTAGGGCTGTCGATTAATCGCAGTTAACTCACGCGATTAACTCAAAAAATTAATCGCGATTAATCGCAGTTTTAATTGTGCTGTTAAACAATAGAATACCAATTGAAATTTATTAAGTATTTTGGATGTTTTTCTACATTTTCATATAAATTGTATTCTGTGTTGTAATTGAAATCAAAGTGTATATTATTTATTACAAATATTTGCACTGTAAAAATGATAAAGAAATAGAATTTTCCAATTCACCTCATACGAGTATTGTAGTGCAGTCTTTATCATGAAAGTGCAAATTACAAATGTAGATTTTTTTGGTTACATAACTGCACTAAAAAAACCCCACACAATGTAAAACTTCAGAGCCTACAAGTCCACTCAGTCCTACTTCCTGTTCAGCCAAAGACAAACAAGTTTGTTTACATTTACAGAAGAGAATGCTGCCCTCTTCTTATTTACAATGTCACCAGAAAGTGAGAACAGGCATTTCCACGGCACTTTTGTAGCTCGCATGTAAATACCTTGCAATGCCAGCTATGCTAAACATTCATATGCCCCCTTCATGCTTTGGTCACCATTCCAGGGGACATGCTTCCATGTGGATGGCGCGCATTAAAAAAATAATGCATTAATTAAATTTGTGACTGAACTCCTTGGGGGAGAATTGTATGTCTCCTGCTCTGTTTTACCTGCATTCTGCCATATATTTCATGTTATAGCAGTCTTGGATGACGACCCGGCACGTTGTTCATTTTAAGAACATTTTCACTGCAGGTTTGACAAAAACACAAAGAAGGTACCAACGTGAGATTTCTAAACAAAGCTACAGCATTCAACCCAAGGTTTAAGAATCTGAAGTGCCTTCCAAAATCTGAGAGGGATGAGGTGTAGAGCATGCTTTTAAAAGTCTTAAAAGAGCAACATTCCGATGCAGAAACTACAGGACCCGAACCACCAAAATAGGACATCAACCTTCTGCTTGTGGCATCTGACTCAGATAATGAAAATGAATGTGAGTCTGTCCGCACTGCTTTGGACCGTTATCGAGCAAAACTCATCATCAGCATGGACGCATGTCCTCCGGAATGGTGGTTGAAGATGGAGACATGAATCTTTATCACATCTGGCATCTAAGTATCTTGCGACGCTGGCTACAACAGTGCGATGCGAATGCCTGTTCTCACTTTCAAGTGACATTGTAAACAATAAGCGGGCAGCATTATCTTTTTAATCACGTGATTAATCGTGATTAATTTTTTTAATTGCTTGACAGCCCTAGTACTAACAGAGTAAATAATATTCAGAGCTTTCAAAAACTGCCCCTTGAAATTCATTCGAATGAATTTCAAACTCTGATATCCCACTGGTCTGTGTGAATTATACGTATAGACAACTCCATACTATAAAGTTCAGTTTCTACTGGCATACTAGCTATCACATTTGTCTGAGATCAATGGGAACTGCACTACACATTCCCCCATCCAACTGATGGAGTTCACAAGAGAATGGGACGCTGATCCAATTAGTGGCATTAAATCCTGGAGGGTATGGCTACACTATGAAATTAGGTCATTTTATAGAAGTCAATTTTTAGAAATTGATTTTACACAGTCGATTGCATATGCCCACACTAAGCACTTTAAGTTGGCAGAGTGCTACCATGGCTAGCATCGACTTACGGTGCAGTGCACTGTGGGTAGCTATCCCACAGTTCCCGCAGTCTCCGTCATCCATTGGAATTCTGGGTTAAGCTCCCAATGCCTGATGGAGCAAAAACATTGTCGCAGGTGGTTTTGGTACATATCATCAGTTGCCCCTCCCTCCATGAAAGCAACGGCAATCGTTTTGCGCCAGACGCCAGCGAGATTAGAAGAGCACAGCAAGGCGCGCTGTGCATCAGAGAGACTTTGAAAACCAGTTTCATGATTGGCCAGGCTTCAGTGTAACAGTTGTGTGTGTTTCTTCTTGATGCAAACCCACCCCCTTTGTTGATTTTAATTCCCTGTAAGCCAACCACCCTCCTCCCTTCAAAATAAAGAACTATTGTTTTGAAACCATGCATTCTTTTTTTTTTTTTAAATTAATAAGAAAGAGAGAGAGAAGATAACAGACAAGGTAGCCCGGGTGGGGTGGGGGAGGAGGGAAGGACAAGCCCACATTGCTTATTGTAGCCACACTAAAAATCAAACTGTTTGAATGATAGCCTTCTGTTGCTTGGGCCATCCTCTGCAATGGAGTGGCTGGGTGCCCGGAGCCTCCCTCCCCCACCTTCTTGGGCATCTGGGTGAGGAGGCTATGGAACATGGGGAGGAGGGTAGGCGGTTATACAGTGGATGCAGCGGGGGGGGGGGTCTGTGCTCTTGTTGGCTTTCCTGCAGCTCCAACAGACACTTGATCATGTCTGTTTGCTCCCCCATTAGCCTCAGCATCACGTCCGTCTCCGCTCTTCGCGCTCACTTAATTCTTTCCTAGCTTCTGCCACTAAATGCCTCCATACATTAAGCTGTACCCTATCATTGCGAGAGGATTGCATGAGCTCGGAAATCGTGTCAGCATGTGAGTACATTTTTTTCGCCTTCTAATCTGCGATAACCTCAGGGACGGAGATGATAGGGGGAGCGCAGAAACATTCTACGCTCTATGGTTCTGGGGTGACTGTAGGGTCACCTGTGCTGCTGAATTCGCCACGCTGACCAAACAGGAAATGAAATTCAAAAGTTCCCGGGGCTTTTCCTGTGTACCTGGCTAGTGCATCGAAGTTCAAAGTGCTGACCAGAGCAGTCACAATGGAGCACTCTGGGATAGCTCCCGGAGGCCAATACCGTCGATTTGCATCCACAGTACCCCAAGTTTGACCCAGGAAAGTCGATTTTAATGCTACTCCCCTCGCAGGGAGTACAGAAGTCGATTTTAAGAGCCCTTTAGGTCAAAAGAACAGGGTTGGTTGTGTGGACACATTCATTTTAAAATCGACCTAACAGCTAAATTTGACCTAACCCTGTAGCGTAGACCAGGCCTTAGTGTCTGTCCAGACTAGAAAGAACTGAGGTTAGATTGGGAGAGCATTTCTCCCTCGAGTAGATGCAAGTTAATACCTTTATCCTCAATGTAATTGATCAAGCTAAACCGTATGTAACACTTTATTTATACAGTCCCTCAGGAAGACTAAATTCAGTGGTAGTATTCTGCAAAGCCACCCAGTGGACACCAGCTTCATTTTCACTGTACACCCCGGGCTACTGAGATATGAAGTGCTTCTGGAGAAGCACTGGATCACTGTGGTAAGGAAGTGCCTTGCCTTGCTGAATGGGAACTTTACCAGAGAATTAAAAAGGGGCACTGGTTGGACTCTAAAGGAAGCTGCATCCAATACACTTCAAACAGATAGTTGGTGGGCATGACTGGGTGAGAGGGAGAGAAGTAGACGCAAAAGTAGGTAAAAATGGGAGGAGACGACCACTGTCTACATTAGTTGTAATGAAGAAACCACAGTGCTCCCCTTGCCTTACATATAAACAACTTGACTACGAAGAACTGAAGATTTACCCATCTGCTAAATATTTAATTAACATTCTTTCAGAAAATCTTAAAACCAGAATTCTAATCTCCAAACGAAATATTTACCTGGTCTAAATCCAGAGCAGAATAGACAATTTTCCCTTTGTCATCACCAGAGAATAATTTCATTCCATTGGGACTCCAAGCTAAGGCTGTGATGCTGCTTTTGTGGATACCAGCCACATCAAATCTCCGAAGCTGCAAATTGACACCAAGGGAACACAAGAAAGAGTAATGGGGAGGGGGAAAAACAGACCCTGGGCATATTCAGTGACTCAGCTTTAAGTATTAGCTCTGAATTGACAAAATTAAATAAAATTGCTGATTAGGAATGAAGATAACCTTAATTTCATCATACATCAAGCATTGCATGAAAGAGTTTTTGACCAAGCACATTGTTTAAGAGTGCTACTGAAGAAAAATTAATATTTTCATAAGATTAATACATGATTAACACATACTCACAAGATATTTCATTATACACGGATTTCCTGATCCTCACTGTTTTAGATGTGCAAAATCATTAAACAACAATTTATTAGAAAAGAACAGTTATTTGCCCTACAGTAACTGTGCTTCTTCAAGATGATGATGTAACTGAGAATCCCACTGTAGATGTGCACACAAAAGCTCAAAACCTTTTTTCTAATAAGGTCTGGTGGGATCGCAAATGCACACAGGCATAAAGAGTGAAGCGGCCACAACTCTCTTTCAGTTCCCTTGCAAAATGAAGACTTTGTTAACGGATTACTCCAAAACCGGGGATGGAGGGTGAGTTGTGGAATCTACATTAACATCAGCATGAAGAACCACACCTTACTGTAGGGTAACCAACCATTTTTCTTGGTTTGTGTGTCAGTGTGGATCCGGCAAGCAGTATCCTCTTATCAGCTGCATTAGTCAAACAGAGAGTAAAGTACAGCCCCCGCTAAACTTTGAGTCTGATTTGGCAGCCAAATCCTGTGCACAATGCTTGACACAGACCTAAACAGGTTGCACCACATAGCAGCTTTTGGATATTGGTATGTTGCAAAAGCATGCTGAGGATGCTGCTTGGGCTCTCCTGAAGAGAAGGTCACATCAGTCAGCTGACCGCACAACAAGATTCAAAATGGGTAACACAATTTAAGTCTTTGGGATAAAATAGCCTGACATTTATACTGGCTAGCTATAGCCACAAATAGACTTGGGGACAGTCTGAAAGATCTGGCCTTGTTAATAGAATATTGAAGAGCCAGAATGCTCGAAGATAATGTCTACTCCTGGATCGGAAGCTACCCTCATAGGTTTCTCGAAGAGTCTTACATCTTGGGATTTCTGGTGTGGGATGAGAAGTGGCAGACAGCATATTTCTTGGGGATGTCTGCTTCCCCAAAACAGAACAGGCATCTGCTATGTTCATCTGTGATGAGTATTAGCCCATCACAAGAAATGGTTTGAACCCAGTGGATTTTGAATCCACCACAACTAGCAGTTAGCCTGAAGCACCTCACTCTGCTCCCCTAATCTGTCCTAACAGTTTCTTTTCCCTTTTGGGGGTGAGGGACAACAAACAAACAAACAAACATCAAGTGAAGAAATTAATGAAAAGTCAAAATAAACATGACATTTCTTCACCAGAGAAGAATTCTGGAAATCAAAAGCAGGTGATGTTGTACACAGTCCAGATTACATCTCACTGCCACCAGTGATAAGAGGGAACTGAGGAAGAGCTTCCACCATCCCACCCTTTACTTCCTCACATGGTAGCATGAGGCGGCACAGATAGCCTGAGCAGGCCTGATGGACACTGCTAGACAAATGACTCTGAGCATACGCATACGACATGAGAGCCACACTGACATATAGTCAAAGAAGATCATACTTAACATCAAAGAAGTTGTAACCAAATTTAACATTTACTTGTTTGTTTCTTCCAGGTAACAAAGAGACAAGTTGAAAAATTGCAACCCGGCCTGAAACTGTACCAACAGCAACAAGATCATCAAAGCAGCTCAACAACTTTACAGCAGTAATAGATTCAGTCTTCCCCTGTTGAAACAAGAAAAAGAAAATTGCAAAATTAAAGACGTTTCCTGTAACCGCTAATTTGCCGCCAATAGCTAAAGAAGTATTGAAAAACTTCTGATGATAAAGCCAGGCACAAAAAGTTAATTTTTACCTCAAAATTGTATTTTTTCATCTGGTTTAAATGTCTGCAGTACAGATAGAGCATTCCAATGCTACTGCCCACAGCAATGTAGTCCCCACTGGTATCAAGTGCTGTGAGGTACACCACAATGGAGCGAAATCCCTTTTGGACCTTCGTAGGAATGGCATTGAGGAGATAGTACAGGGGGCAAAACTCCTTAAACGTAACTGGCAGAGCTGCAGATGCCATGGTAAGGGTTAGTTTCAGCAGTTTACAGGCTGGCATAAACACATTTACTTCACACTAAGGAAACCTGAAAAACAACAAACACCTTTAGTTAAAATGTATTCTTTCCAAATGAGCTAACAGAATAGCTGTAGTTTGGTACAAACAGCAACCAATTAAACGAAAAAAGTCACTTAGTAGAACAAGTCATTCTACAGCAAGAAACTGAACATTTCCGCTCAAATTGAGCCAATATTACCATCAGCACCAAATGGTGTACATTGTAATTACCCAACAGTTGATAAGCAATTTTCTCTCCAATCTTGACCAGCACAGCTCTGCCCAGACTGAGCCCAAATGCAGCATTCCACTCTCAAAAGAGAGGGAAAAGCATCAACTGACTGGTACAATTCATTCCTATTTGGTTACTGAAAGAGTAAAATCAGATTAGCATAAAATTAAAAGAACTCAGTGCTCACTGCATGGCACAAAACAAAACATGCAAGTACATGCAGGAGAAAGACTCCTATAAAACACTGGGCTCAATCCTAAAAGCACAGAGTTCTCAGCTTCCCTGAATTATAAGAACAACATAGGACACTGCAAGCTTGTGTCCTCTGACTTTTATACTAAATGGCATCTATATCTAATTCCTTAATCCCACCACAGGACTACAATTATATTAGGTATATATTTAAATTGTCTTCATATTTAGCAAGTAAATACAAGAACATATATTAGCAAGATAATTTGTGGGAACAATAGGGGCAATCGAAAAAGTGAGGAGACTCCCAATTTGACAGGCACATCCAGAGATTTGTTTAGTTATTTCATTTAAATAAGTGACAGGGAAAGCAGTTAAAAAAAAAAAGTGTACACAAGAGTTTCCTGTTATGGTTAATTTGCCAATTTCATGCTGAAACAAGAAGTTTATAGAATGTTTAGGAGAGAATGTGGTATCTTCTCAGGAATAAAGGAAAAGAAAGCCATAGTTTGCTTCCCTTGGAGTTTGAGTGTATGATGATCTTACTGTACTAACTTCAGGGCCAGCTCTAACTTTTTTGCTGCCCCAAGCAAAAAAGAAGAGCGCCGCCCCGCCGTATCGCCCCCCCCATGAGCACCACGCCACCGAACCCCCCCCAGCACGGCTGAAAACCCCACCCCCCGAGCGGCGCACCGCCCGAAGCCCCCGCCCCTCCCGAGCGGCGCGCCTCCCCAAGCCCCCGCCCCTCCCGAGCGGCGCGCCGCCGAAACAAAACAAAAAACCCCTTCAGCGCTGCCCCGACGAACCAAGAAAAAAAAAACGGAGCGCCGCCCCACCCCGCCCCAAGGTGCCGCCCCAAGCATGTGCTTGGTCGGCTGGTGCCTCTTATTAACTGTCTCAGTTGCTTTCTGAAACAGTCTCCTCATTCATGTGGTATGCCAAGATATTATATGATGCAATTAAAAACTGAAGCCACTCTGCTTACAGGATCACAGCCTTGATAGAAGTCTTTTTATTATTATTATTTGCAGCAGCTAGTCTCCTCATGGATGACTTTGAAAGACAGGAAAGAACAGAAGTCTTCCAGTTTCAAACCTCATTATACCAGAGGGTATTTTGATTATTAAGACAGTTTTGATCCAGCCAAAAATATTTGCAGCTTTTTAGGCTAGGAATTCTTTATTTCTGGGGAGAAGAAAGGCTGCTATATGATTCCAAAAACACAACTCTGAAGCTTAAAGAATTTAAAAAAAAAAATGCTCAAAATGTCTAAAACCTCAACTATTGTGTGAAACATTCTAGCTATAGTGACCATGCACATGTACAGTTTGTAGCCAATTGTGCCTGGACTGTATGTTTTCTGAGGAAAAGAAAAGTTATTTGTTTGGCACACTGTTGGGAAGCACCATGCACATTACAGTGCTATATAAACTGATTTTAAAAAAAAATACCCATCACCATTTTAACATCTCCATTACTACGAATGAGTTTGATGTCTCAATTTATTTTGTTATTTTCCCAACAGAATTCAGTGTGCTATCTTTGGACCCTGAAACACTTACTCTTACAAAATTCACTTTTTTGGCTTGATTTCCACCGCTAATTCTCCATTTCACCCTTATAGCTCAAGGCCAACTATTATTTAAAATATGATTAAAAACAAAAATCTATTAAAAGAAACAAGATGCAGGAAAACAGTTTATGCAACCTGTGATGTTGCACTCCATATGTTTTATGGAAATATGCTAATGAGTGTGAATATAATGTAACTGGATTATGCTTCATGCAAAAGATCTTTTGTAAGGTATCTTTACAAAACTTATAATCTATTGAGTGTGTTCATCCTATTTGTATGTATGTATCATTCTTGTATCTGAAACTAGAAATATGAAGTATTACTCTGAGGTCCTATTGTAATTATGTGAAGTGGGGGCCATTAATGATGGCTTAGAACAGGGTAGGCAACCTATGGCACATGTGCCGGAGGCGGCACACGAGCTGATTTTCAGTGGCACTCACATTGCCCGGACGTCCTGGCCACTGGTTCGGGGGGGCTCTGCATTTTAATTTAATTTTAAATGAAGTTTCTTAAACATTTTTAAAACCTTATTTACTTTACATACAACAATAGTTTAGTTATATATTATGGACTTAGAGAAAGAGACCTTCTAAAAACGTTAAAATGTATTACCGGCACTCGAAACCTTAAATTAGAGTGAATAAATGAAGACTCGGCACACCATTTCTGAAAGATTGCTGACCCCGGCTTAGAATCTTGATGGCTCCCATTTACTATGACAATTGGTTGTAGACGGTTTATTTACCTGCAAGCCTTCTTGTGGACATGGAGGCCATGTGAACATGTCACATGATACTGGAATCCATCTTAAACATAGTGCCTTTCCATTTAGAAGGAAGGGTGTGAACCCAGAGAAAGAAAGGATTCCTGCCTTGTGCCAAAGCTATAAAAAGGGGGTGGAACAGAACAAAGGGGGCTGCAGTCATGAGAATCTCCTAGTTATCACGTGGGCTGGAACTAACAAGAACTGTACCAGGGGAAAGGATTGGTCCCAGACTAAGAAGGAGTCTAGTCTGTGAAAGAAACTTATTGGAACATTCAGCGTGAGATTTACCTGTATTTAGTTTCTTAATGTATTAGGCTTAGACTTGCATGTTTTGTTTTATTTTGCTTGGTAACTCACTTTGTTCTGTCTGTTATTTCTTGAAATCACTTAAATCCTACTTTTTATACTTAATAAAATCACTTTTGTTTATTATTAAACCCAGAGTAAGTGATTAATACCTGGGGAGCAAACAGCTGTGCATCTCTCTCTATCAGTATTATAGAGAGTGGACAATTTAAGAGTTTACCCTGTAAAAGCTTTATACAGAGTAAAACACATTTATTTGGGGTTTGGATCCCATTGGGAGCTGGGTGTCTGGGTACTGGAGATAGGTGACCTGCTGAGTGGTTTTCAGTTAAAGCCTGTAGCTTTGGGGGCATGGTTCAGACCTGGGTCTGTGTTGCAGCAGACTAGCATGTCTGGCTCAACAAGGCAGGGTTCTGGAGTCCCAAGCTGACAGGGAAAACGAGCTCAGAGATAGTTTCAGCACATCAGGTGACAGTCCCAAGGAGGTCTCTGTGACCAAGCCTGTCACACAACCTATAAAGCAACATCTCTTCCCCCTCCAACTGCTGTATTCCCATCCTACCATGGGATTTTTACTAGTTTACCCATCTACCTTAATCAAAGTCTCCTTGAGATAAGAACTGTGAGTGAAACGCAGGCCCCACTTAAGACAATGGCATTTTACCACTGACATCAATGGAGTCAGGATTTCGCCTTGCACATTGTTATAGTTTGAATAGGGCCATACGCACCCAGTGATGTCATATGAAAAAAAATTATCTTACTTTAAAACACTATAAAAGTCTCCAGAGACTCTCTCATATATTCAAATATTAAACAACACTTTATCAGAGAATATTGGGCCTTTGTGACAAACTGCTCATATGAGTTTTCCCACTGACTCCAGTGAAACTATTCTTGAAAGTGAGGATTGGATCAGGCACTATGTCTTACGACAGAACTTCTGAGAATTCATTTTGACTTTCTCCAACACAAGTCATTTTATAATTTAAAAAGTGTTTATAAAAAGTACAGCTGCAGTGTTTGTGCTTGTGAGGTTTAGTTTATCATCTTACAATACCCTTGTGAGGGTATTTGAATATTATTTCCCCCTCACTTTATAGATGGAGAATCTGAAAGTGGCCTTGATCCTGCAAGCTGTCCCACCTGGGAAGACCCCTGGACCATCTGCATGGACACAAGGGTACACCTGCTTGGAACAGTTAGCATGAGCAGTGCCTAAATTAATTGTTCTGGACCATACAACAAGTAAATGGCAAAGCCAGGACTAGAAGAATTTCGGGATACATGACTACCAGGGATGGGTTTTGTGTGTTTTAATGGTGTATGTTTATTTGTTTTTGAGCTGGAGGATAGTGGTGGCTTAATTTACAGAGGACGATATCAGATTAGAAGTCTCATCCTTAGTCCTTTACATGAATTCCTACCTCAACCCAAGACGGTTAAAACTAACAGTTATCAGAAAAACAAATCTACTTTTGACTCTTTGTGCTACATTTGGCTTGCACAATTAAAAACAGTTTAGGCAGTTTCATTTTCTAGTAGTTACACAGTTCAGCTTCACTTTGAGGTACTACCAGACTTTGAGGTACTCCAAAACTGAAGAGTCCTCTTTTTTTTTTTTAAACAATGAAAATATTTTTTGTTTTTGTAGGTTCTTAAACACAATGGTGCCACTGACCACAGGGCCAGCCGCACCGGCTGCTGCTAGGGCAGTCTCAGGCCACCACATGCCTCTGCCCGTCAGAGCACCCAAGATTTAGTCGGAGTATATAGTACAAGTCATGGACAGGACACAGCCCGTGAATTTTTCAGTACTGCCCGTGACCTGTCCATGACTTTTACTAAAAATACCATGACTAAATCTTAGCTTTACTTAGCTTTACTTATGATGCATTCCACACCCCCTTAAAGAAAAGATGCTCCTTCAATCCACAAAAGCCACAGCCAGCCTCTCTGTTACTTCTCTACTACTACCACCTTCTCTAGTCTCAATAATGGGGACTATGGCTCAACAGCTGTGAAACAGCGAAAAGGAAGATGGTCTTGTAATTAAGGGACAAGACTGGGAATCAGGAGATGAGGGTTCAATTCCATGCTCTGCCACAGACTTGTGTGACCTCAAGGAAATTATTGCATCTCTCAGTTCCCTGTCTGTACAATAATATTTCCCCTTTCTCACCCTTTGTTTTGTCTATTTAGATTTAAGTTCTTTAGGACCGGGAACATCTCTTATTATGTATATGCACAGCACCTAGTACAATGGGCCCTAACCTCAGTTGGGGCCTCTGTGCACTACAAGAATATAAATGGCAATAAAATAGTTTTCCAATTTATTTAAGGGGCAACTCAACTTGTGCCCCCTATGCTCTAATTATGAGATTTTCAGATTGGGCACCTACTTTTTTTTTTTTTTTTAATTAATCAGTAGTTTACATCCCATTTAAAATGTAGTCTTCAAAAAATCTTACAGTTCTAGCACCAGGATACTGTCAATGGTTTAAAACATGTCGCGTGAGAAAATATCAGAAAGGTTGCAAACTTTCCATTGTTGTGTGTATTTAAAGAGCTAGTGGAAGCCCAGATTTAGACAAAATTAATATATAAAGATGTTACTAAGATTTTTATTTATGTTTGGCTTGAGAGTTATAAATCCAAATAATGTGTAAATATATTTTTATACAATACAAAATGCTCACTGTCAAGAACTTTTAGAGTAGTTCACCTTGTACCCCCACAGGCAATGCATATTCACCACCTGACACAAAGATAGAGAGATTCAAAAAGCATGAAAGCCTAGAAATACTGTCCTGTTGCACAAATAACTACATCACCATCCTTTCAATTGATTCAAAAATTATTAATAAACTGAAAAACTAAAAATTCAAACTATTCAAGATTATTTTAATCTTAAACAAATGAACTCTCACATTTGCAAGACTGATACTGAGAGTATTGGAAGGAGTCAAACAAATCACAAGTATGATTAACAGTCCCCATCTTCGGACACTTCCACAGTGTATTTAGGTTCCAATCCTACAGAAACTTACAGAATGCTTAACTTTTCTTATGTCAGTAGTCTTACTGAACTCAGTGGAATTACTCATGAGCTTAAAAGGTAAGCACATGCATAAGAGGTTGCAGGATCATGGCATTAGTTTGCAATATCATTATTTTTCATGATTATTCATTTCTAAGGTGTTTACCAAAACACTAGCAACTTTAAAAACATTGCAATGTTATCGTGTTGCATATATGACAGCAACTGAACAAAAACTAAGCTTCCATAGTTAAAATATTAAATTACCTATAGCTCATATTGTCCACTCTAATCCTCTAGCCCATGTCAAATTGCAATAGTTTTCCCCCACAATCTGTTTACAGAGGCACTAAGGAAAGTAACAAATGTTACTTAAAAGCATTCATGTGACCTAAGAACTGGGAACTACACTTATGAAAGTGGGCACACAAAGTTTATTTGCAGTTTAGCTTAAAATAACTTCCGAATTTGTGGCTTCAACTGCAGCAGCAGCAACCTTATTGTGCTGATGTCGCAACCATGTTACGAGACTTTATTAACTAACTAAATTTCTTATTCATAAAAATAAGCACAAGTCAGCACATTTTAAACTATTATTAAATAGCCTGACATTCTCTGTCCTGCCTCCATCCCCACACCCTGCAAACTGTTTTAAGAGACACCACAGAGAAATTTGGTTAGAAAGTTTGTTTCATTTTCTTTGTTATTTAATTCTCAAGTTAAAAATAAATTTCCTACTCCACCCTCTGAAGAAATAAAAACTGGGATGGGGAGCGTGAAGCTGCACATCTTTGTAATTAGAGAGCCAGGTAGGCGAAGTAATATCTTTACTGGACCAACTTCTGTTGGCATTACCTTCCCCAGCTTGTCTCTCTAATATCACTGTTACAACTAGGCTGCCTACATCCTTCTAACGCCACCCCAGGTTTTACAGTGTTTACAGGCTAGTTGGCCAGATTAACCGAATCAAGAACAAAACACCGGTACTGGTCATGCGCAACACATTCCCCATGGGGAGAATTCAACAGGCAGCAAACAGCAGAGCTCAGCAGCAGCAGCGGCTGCTTCACGGGGCTGCCGAAGGATGAAACGAAGCGGGGCTACCATGCACCTCCAGCCCCTTTGCTCACCGAGGGAAGCGGAGTTTAAAGCGGGTGCAAGTACCCACAGCCTCGCCGAGGGGCGAACGATCCCCACCGGTTTCCAACAGCAGAGGGGGGAACTGGGGGGGGGCAGTTTCCCTATTTCAGCCTCTGCTGGAGCCCCAGCCACAGAGCAGCAGGGGGCAGGGGAGACGCGGGGGGAGAGGAAAAGGGGCGGGTGGGGGAAGGGTTGATGGAGAAAAAGGGCGGAGGCGTGAGGAGGAGCCCAGAGCGGCAGCTGCCTAACTCACCTCAGCAAGGGGCCGGGCCCCTCATGTCTCGCGGGCGGGCAGGGGCTGCCCCGCCGAGGCCCCGGGCGAGGGAAGACTAAGCCGCTGGGCCGGGCACGGCTGAGCGACGGCTGCTGCGCCGGCGGGGGGGGGCCGGACGTGAGCGCACTTCCGGGGGAAGGCGGGGCGCGGCCCGGCCGGGGGGCCTATCACGGCGGGGCTCGGGCCATGGCGGGTGAGCGAGGCCCGCGGCCCCCGGGGCGCATGGGGGGAGGGGGTGTCTGTCTCCAGCCTGGGGTCGGGTGCCGGCCGCGTGCGCGCGGAGGGGGGTTGCCCTGGTCGCCCAGGGGCGCTGCCTTCATGGTAGACCCCGTTCTGCCCCTCCCGCCCCCCGTTTTCCCTCCGAGGGCACGTGAGCCGGGCTGCGCGCGCATTTCGTTAGTTCTATCCCGTTATTATCGTTACATTTCCAAACGCGAAGGAAATCGACCAACGCGGGCTGCGGCTGTGGGGCCTCGATCCCGCGGGACCGTCAGCCTGCGCAGCACCGTGAAGCCAAGGCGGCGGGACCCCTCCCGTGCGTAACGGTCAGCGGGCGGCCCGGTGTCTAACCACACGGAAACCCCGGAGTCTTCCCAAATGTTTCTTACTTACCGCCCTTCACTTCCTTGCCTGTTAATACTGTGATTTAACAAATTAGCATTAATGAGTGTTAGTAAAGTGCCAGGGTTGTTAGTTTAATGTTCGTGAAGCACTTTGAGATCCTCTGATGAAAAGTAATTTAGCGGTGTAGAGAATTAGCATCAATTGTATGTACAGTCACACTCAGTGTATGTTTATAAATAACAGTATTATTCCTAGCGGCAATACCTCTGAAATCTTAGCTCGCTTTGTATTATCCAGAAACTGTTGATGTGATGAACAGTAAAGTTGAGGACAGAAATTAGGTTGTCATCTGAATCTGCAATGATTGCAGATATGCGTAACTACATAGCTGAGTAGTCCCACTGAATCAATGTTCCATTGAGGCTCACCTGTGTAAAATTAATCATGTACATACATTTTTTGCAAGATTAAAGCCTTGCATTGTCATTAAAATCCTGTAAAAATCTAAGGTGACATTTTGGCCCTATTGAAGTCAATGGCAAAACTCCTATTGCCTGCAGTAGTGCCAGGATTTCACACTTCCTGCCCTGGGCAAACCTGCTGAAATATTAATGATAGAGACCACAAGGTGAAAAGGACTCGGCCCTAACAGAGTTAGTGACTAGCCAAGAAGTGCTACATTAAAATTTGACTTCAGAAAATACAGCCATTACTTGTATTGGCAAAATATTATAGGATTGCTTATTAGTGGTTTTACATCATTAGTTAGGTGTTCTAATGGAATACCTCAGTATGCAGTTTATTTTTTTCAGTACCCTAAGAATGTGGTTATTTTACACTGATGGTGAAAGGCTGACAGGCTAGAAACTTGATTTATGATTAAAGTTAGTAGGATGAACGTAAACTACATTTTACTGAGTCAACATTCAGGAACAGAACATTGAGGAATATACTGCATGCAGCCACATACAACTATAATGACAAAATAAAACAGTGCATTGATTTGCTATTGTAGATTTGTAAGGGTTTGCATTTTCTCTCTTTTTTTTTTAAAGCAGCAAAGAGTCCTGCTGCTGTTGTTCCAAAACGACCTGTCTTATCTGTCAGTGCAAGAAAAATTAAAGATAACGCAGCAGACTGGCATAATTTAATGATGAAATGGGAGACCCTGAATAATAATGGATTTACTACTGCAAACAAAATTGTAAACTTGAAAATTGGCACACAGTGAGTACATTAACAGGTCTTACAAATAATGACAATGTAGAGGTCACTTTTACCGTGAAACTAGTTTGTTTTCCTGACTGGGCAGCTTTACAAAAAAAACAACAGAGTGGACAGGTTTGATATTCTATACCAGTAGCATTTTGTGATTGTATAAAATCAAAAGATTCAAATTCAGGTAAGGCTGTTTAAGGTAAAAATTGGATAACCTCATATGGGCTGTATTTGCAGCAAAATGTTTTTATACATACAAATAATAAACAAATATTCAATATTTAAAATGCTAAATTACAAAATTAGGGTTTGATCCTACAAACCCTTTCTTGGGTGAGTTTTCTCTGACACACAACTCAGGTTACAAGATATCACTTTGGTCAAGAGCTTTGCAGGATTAAAAAAGGGATTGTCTATTTACATGAATAACAAAAACATCCTGAGTTACAATAGTAAAGATTTAAAAAAGCCACTAACTTTGGAAGGGACATAATTCCTGCTTCAGGACATAAGACAACCTGTAACTAATGGGAATTAGGAAGAAACTTTCCTTTTCCTGGTGGACAGGCTATTCCTTAATTGCCTAATGTAGGGTTCTTGTACTTTCCTCTGAACCATTTGGTACTAGCCACAGCTGAACACTGAACTAGCTAAACCATTCATCTAATCCTGTACAGCAATTCCTTTGTACTGTTCATGTGAAAAAGGGCTTGTAGGCTCAAGCCTTTTGTTAGTTGTGTAGAGGATAGCATAGACTTTAAATTCCTACAGTCTGTGAGTAAAGGTGTGCACAAGTATTTACACTAATATATGCTTTTGTTTAGATTTAAAGATAACAAGCTGGAGATAGAATGTGACAACATTGCATCTGACTGTGGAAAGCTGTCTCCAAGCTATAATGAAGAACTTGAGATGTTCTGTGCAGAATTGCTTGGGACCTTGGAAAACATGGTAATGTTCATTTGTTTATCTTTCAAACTGTATACTCCCTAACCTGATGAAGCCATTGTTGGCAAGTGCTTTTGTCCACTAACTAAATCATTTTAAACGTTTACTGAAAATAAACTTTCATAAGGCTTTCATTCAGAGAATGACTCTAACTTTGGATATGCATGATTACAAGTACTGCGTACTATGTTTATTAGATTGACTTGAAAATTTAAAAGTTGATTTTACATCCCTCTCCTGGCTCCCCCTCTATTTCCCCTTTTCATAGTATGATTTAAAAAAAAAATCTGCAAAATAATACAATGCCAATATTGTACCTATTGTCTATTCTTTATCATCCTAAACGTGTTCAAAACAAAACAAGCATCAAGTTAGAAAGAGGATAGAACAGTTCAGACTTAATATGATGTGGTATCAATAAGCATATGTCTATGCAGCAATTAGAGGTGTGATTGTAGCACGTATAGGCGTACCCAAGCTAACTTTAATCTAGTTCGAGTAACAATAGCAGTTAAGCACAGCTGCACAGGCTGTACAAGCCCACCTGGGACCCTGTGTACATACATGACCAGCAATCCTATGCAGCTACAGCTTCAACTCCCATTATTACTCACCCATGCTAACTTTAGCTACCTAGCATATGTCCACATGTTGTAGTCACACCTCTGATAGCAGTGTAAACACAACCTAAGAACTATATTTTGTTTGATTGGACATAATTCAGTTTCCAGTTTTCCTAAATGCAGTTCTGTGTTACAGCTCCCATCTCGTTAGGGAACAGAGTGGACATTTATCATCTAACCTACTTAATGAGTGGACACACTATTAAGAATTGTCACCCCAATAATTTTGGAAATAGCCAATACAAGTGAAGATAAGTGACGTTCCTACTGTAATAGTAGTTCATACCTTCAGAATGGTATAGTAACCTAAATTAAAAAGAGAAAAAGTAATACAAATCAAAAGAAAAAGTGTACAACCTATTCACTTTGCAGAAATAATTTCATGCACCTCATTGTTAACTTAACCTGAATTTTATTTCTTTATTAGAATAACTCTAATATCCCTTAGCTATAAAGAAAAATGCCTATTAAAATGATATTGGTTTGATGTTAAATTGAGCAGTTCTGTGCAAACTGGAAAAAATTCCAATGATTGGTATAAGCAGGAAAATATTCCAGATTCCTCATCAAATTTGGTTCTCTGGAGAAAGTAAGAGTAATGCTTCTGTTTCTTAGTTTGAGTTACTGTCATGACTTAGCCCATTAAATGCACTGATATAAGTTGTCATTCCTGTTGAGCAGTTAAAGTCCAAGCATCTTGTGTTGGATTAGACAATGCATATATACATACATTATTTTCCACTGTTTGTAATCATATGTACCATATATTCAGGAGTTTACAGCATGACCATGATGCTCCTAAATTCTTTACTGTAAAATGCTGCTACCAGCCTCAATTATTTTATTAATGGTTTCATAGATTTCAAAGCCAGATGGAACCATTGTGATCATCTACCTCCTGTATAACACTGGCCATAGAACATCCCCAAAATAATTCCTAGAGCATATCTTTTAGCAAGACATACAATCTTGATTTAAAAATTGTCAGTGATGGAAAATCCACCAGACCCTTGGTAAATTGTTCCAGTGGTTAATTACTCTCACCATTACAATTTTACACCTTATTTCCAGTGTGAAGTTGTCTAGCTTCAGCTTCCAGCCATTGGATCATGTTATACCTTTCTCTGTTAGATTGAAGAGCCCTTGTTAAATATTTATTTCCTGTGTAGACACTTAGACTATAATCAAGTCACCCTTTAACCATCTCTTTAAGATAAACAGATCGACTCAAGGAGTTCAGTCACTATAAGGCATGTTTTCTAATCATTCTTGTAGCTCTTCTCTGAACCCTCTCCAATTTATCAACATCCATCTTGAATTATGTTCATCAGAACAGGACACGGTATTCCAGCAGCGGTCACAGCAGTGCTAAATACAGAGATAAAATAACCTCTCTACTCCTGTTTGAGATTCCCCCGTCATCCCAGGATCACATTAGCTCTTTTGGCCACAGTGTCACACTGGGAGCTCATGTTCAGCTGATTATCCTCTACAACCACCAAATATTTTTCAGTCACTCTTCCCCCATCCTATAAGTATGGCCTACATTCTTTGTTCCTAGATGTATATACATTTAGCTGTATTAAAAGGCATAGTGTGCTTATGCCCAGTTTACCAACCAATCCAGATTGCTCTGAATCAGTAACCTGTCCTCTTCATTATGTACCCCATCTCCAATTTTTGTGTCATCTGCAAACTTTATCAGTGATGATTTTATGTTTTCTTCCAGGTCATTGATAAAAATGTTATCATATCATAGCATAGGATTAAGTACCTATCCCTGCAGAACCCCACTAGAAACAGACCTACTGGATGATGATTCTCTATTTACGGTTAGATTTTGAGACCTATTGGTTAGAACTATCAGGTGTTACCTTAGATAATGCACAATTGTTAATTCCCTTCTACCTTTCTAATCCTTCAAGATTACTATTATGGAAAAGTGCCCACGCTGCAGTTAGCACTTACTATCCTAATTATTGGCAGTCTTCGGAGGGAGTAAAAGACTGAAATTGCATAGAGACTGAACTATTTTTCCATACCTAGAGGTGATTCTACCAGGTTAAGGCTGAGGGACGTTGGTAGGGAAGCTTGCACTTTCAGTGCCTGTGCGGTACCTGTTCTGTAGGAAAGAGCAACTTTCACCCTCAGTCCCAGCCCCTTTCACCAGTACCAAATCGTTATAAAGGAAGAAAAACAAGAATATTGAGACAGAGCTTTACTAACTTTCTGGGTGGTAAACTTGGATTTAGGATTAAAAAAAAGGACTGAAGCTAGGGAAATGATCAAAATAGAAGTAAATAAACTGTACATGCAATGTTTGAAACACCAAGTGTTTCTCACATGAAATCTCTATATTAGTCCCACTAATAGCTATTTTTTGCAGCCATAAAAGTGAATTAGAAATTTCATGAATCTGGTTGAGGTAGTCACATAAAGTATTTTTGAACTTCATTAATAGTTAATATTTGTAAGATCTTAGTAGCATAAAATGTCCCAAATGTTTATTAACTTGAAACTCTAATCATTCTCAGGCAAAAATACAACTGAAAATGGAAAAACTGTGTTCAACTACTAAAGGAATTTGTGACTTAGAAACATATTATGAAAATGGAGATTGCGGGACACCACTCTTTCACACATGGCCCACTACGTACTTCTGTAAGTAGAATATTGTTTACTTATAGTTATCCATTAGTATTTCACAATGAGGAGCATTTTAAAGGACATTGGATGTCATTTGAAATTGAAATAGTAATTTAGAAGAACTAAAAAAATGCCCTGTTAACTTTTATCTAGATAAGATTGTAACTTTGCCTTATGTAATGAGAGAGTCCGTCTTTCTAACAGAGTAAGCAATAGCGAAGTTACTGCACTGGTTCTCAAACTTTTGTACTGGTGACCCCTTTCACATAGCAAGCCTTTGAGTGCGTTTCCCCCCCCCCCCCTTATAAACTAAAACCACATTTTTATATATTTAACACCATTATAAATGCTGGAGGCAAAGTGGGGTTTGGGGTGGAGGCTGACACTCGTGACCCCCCATGTAATAACCTCGTGACCCCCTGAGGGGTCCCACCCCCAGTTTGAGAACCCCTGAGTTACTGCAGTAATTAACTTAAAGCAGTGGTTCTCAAACTATGCGGCGCACCTCCGTAGGGTGGTGTGGGAATGCGTCAAGGGAGATGTGAGCTGTGAGATGTTTTTTTTTTTTAAGAGCCCTGGCTGCTAGCCCCAGGCAGCTGGGGCTCCTGCGGAAGGGCTGTGCACACCTGGGAGGAGGGGATAAAGGGGCTAGACGGAGCCCCACCGCCAGGGCTCTCCTTCTCCCCTCCTCTTCCCCCGCCCTCACTGGGAGGCAGCTCAGGCTCTGGCTCTTCCTCTCTCCCCTCCCGCCCCCCCAACAAAAATCTCTCACCTGGAGATGGCAGCGGCTCCAGCTGTGAGTCCCTTGGTAAGGGAGGCAGAAGTAAGGGTGGCAATGGGGCATGAAGTCTGCCAAATAAGTTTGTGAACCACTGACAGGTTATTGCCACTGACAGCTCATGTAAATTGCAAAGCAACTCACACATTATAATTAGTGTTAAGACATACAGACAGATCCAGTTAAAACAAGCATCTGCTGCTGCTAGAAGTGTCAAAGCTGCAATAGCTACTCCCTACAAAGAGCAAAAATATCTGTGGTCTGGAAGCATTGAGAGTCCTATTCTACAGTCCAATTTGTAGAATTGGGTTTATTCTTAGGTGGGAGATGGGAGTTCCACCTCAGTTAATTGTAAGACACAGAAGAGTTTTAAAAGGGCTCTGATCCAGAGAATGACCAGACTGAGGAAGAAGGCTCATCACTCTCTACCACCAAAAATAGGGAATGCAGATCCTTCCAGCATTCACTTCGTAACAGAGTGTAGGTGAGGCCTTCTCTGCCCTTCCAGTTATTTAACAATCTAAAAAAACCTAGCAGGCTTCAAGTGCGTCTGTCTGACAAGCAGCATTACTGCAGTTTTACAACTCTTGGATCTCAGGAACTGGATGGCAACAGATTTGTTTCTCTGATTAATTGGAAGTAGTTGTTTTGTGCAGTGTGTCCCCTGCTGCTCAGTTCACTGCCCTAGAATAGTGGGATTCTCGTGTCTTGGTTTCTGCTGACCAGAAGACTGGCAGGAGAAAGGGGATTTGCTGGACCCTCGGTTATTGAAAAAATCCAAAGAAATGTGGTTGCAATAATTTTACCTACAATTCTGGCTGAATTCCATGGGAATTGGAGGCTTGAGCCCTTATTGACAAATATTTTGTTCACTTACTGGGTCCAGCAATTCAAGTGACAATAGCCAGATACGTTTTAAAAAAATATCCTTACCAGCATTACTAGTAACTCCTGCACATTAGACAAACATTTCAGTTTCAAACTATTTTCACCATTTATTCTTCACTCACAAATAGTTTAGTTAGTTAAACAGATCAGCATTACTTCCTGGTGCTCAAGCACTTGTACTATTTGGGTTAATATAGTATGCAGATTATGGTTTAGTTGCCCAAAAATATCAAGGTATCCAGAAAATTTATGCAGAGTTTTTATTCAAAGTATTATAAAACCTTTACATTTTTAAACCAACATGTCCCTTTAAAGAAATGGCTTAAAGTAGTACCATTTTTATAGCTGGTTCTAAGATACTACTGTTGATGTAGAAATAAAGGGGGATTTTATACTGAAAAAGCATCTGTGTGGTAGAAATATATCCAATACATGAGCAATAAATTTGGCATTTCATATTGCAATGAAGAGGAGTGGTGTTAACTACTGTAAAGATCAGGATAGCTGTCTTACCTAAAGAAGAGGGGGTAGTTATAAAAGCTTGTATTCTGTAATAGCTATTTTTAAAAAAATGATTAGTATAGCACAAGTACTGATTTATTACTTTTTCAGAGCTGCTTATATATGATTAGAAATTGTGTGTGTAATTGTTCAATCCATTTCAGATGAGGTTTCTTTGAAGCTCACTGAAATGTACAAGAAGGAAATACGACTTAAACAAACGATTGTGCAAGAGATTGCTCATACAGCTGACCAGGATCTTATGATGGTTTATTTATCGTCTTGGTTGTACCAACCCTATATTGAGAGCAGCAGCAAACTACTGCTAGAAAGCATGTTGCTGGAAACAGGACATAGACAAGTGTAGCATTTAAGACTACTTCTAAAGATACTCATGTGACACTGAAGCAGCAACAAACTGCAAGGTTAATTATAGGTTGTATTTTTATAAGGTTATTAAAATGTGTTTTTCCTCTGTTTGTATTTGTTTCATTTGTCACTTGGTTGATATAAAGCAATTATCTAAGATACTTATATTACCTCCTTCGCTGTAGTATCTGAACAGCTCACAATTTTAGATGTGCTATTATCCTCAAATTACACATGGGGAACCAAAGTAGAGAGGCGCTAAGGGCCAAATCTTCAAAGGTATTTATTTGAATTCAGTTGAAATCAATTGGCTTTAGGTGCCTAAATACCTTTGAGGATCTGGGTCTAAGGTCACACAGAAGACTGCAGTGGAACAGGGAACTGAACCTGGATCATGGAGCCCTAGGTTAGAGCCCTCACCCCTGGACCATCATTCCTGACACCAAACTTGACACCCACTGAATGTCTTGCTACTTCTGTTTTGAACTGTCACTCTACACAAAATCAAAGACAAAACATGTTCTGTTTTTTCCCTGTGTACATCCCACACAGATTTTCTGAAGGTTCAGGGTGGCATAGGCAATTACTAAGATCTGAAACTATACCACTGTGGCATGAGAGTTCTGCCATTGATTTAAATAGCAGCAGAGTCAGTCCCTTAATGAAGTAGCTTTTGTTATAGTGAATATATACAAATCTAGAAGTATCACTATATCCAGCTTAGTCTCGCTTCCCCCAAACAATAAAATGCCCCTCTCTGTTCTTACAATATGACTTTCCTATGTTGAAAAACTACACGTTATGAAACTATTACAAAAATGGTAGAGCTATTTATAAGCACCCTTAGATCTGCTTCTGCCAGTTGCAAGATGATGACTGTTAGCCCAAAACAAACAGTTGAAAGAGGAGCCTGTCTTCTCTGACATGCCAAAAATTGATTGATCATGGAAATATTTACTGCTTCACTAAGTGGTCCCTCCAGGACATGGATGAGCCTGCTGTGGTAGCTGTTATGCTCTCCAGCTGTCAAACCAGCCCCTTTCAAAAGCACTAAACATTTTAAAACTTTGAGATTATACATGACTAAACTTTACACCAGCATTTTGATTAACCCCATTAAATAAGTAATCAGAAAACCCTTTGTGTTAACAGATATTGCTATATTAGAAATTGTGTATAATTTTCTCACTTAAAGCTGCTTCAAACTGTCACTACAGATTTCATAGTATCACTACTTCCTAGCAATAAATACAGTGAGAAGTGTTATGGGACATTTCAAGTTCTCATGGATGTTTACAATGTACTTGCAGAAAAAAAATGGGTGTTAAATTTTCTCCTCATACTATTTGGGCAGACTGTCTCCTTTGAACAGAGGAAGGATTGCACCTGACAGGCTTGTAAGCTACTATACGCTCACTGAAGTTCTAATCATTAAAAGAAATTATAGAGCAGTAGATTAAGAAAATCAGCAATAAGTAATGAATACAGCTTAGATACCAGTTAAATATGTCAATAGAGTAACCGTGTTGCCAAAAAAAACAAAAAACTGGGATGTATTAGCAGGAGTGTTGTAAGCAAAACATGAGAAGTAATTCTTCCGCTCTACACTGCACTGATTAGGCCTCAACTGGAGTAGTGTGTCCAGTTCTGGGCACCACATTTCAGGAAAGATGAGGACAAATTGGAGAAAGTCTAGAGAAGAGCAACAAAAATGTTTAAAGGTCTAGAAAACATGACTTATGAGGGAAGATCAAAAAAATAAAGCTATGAGGTTTGTTTAGTCTTGAAAAGAGAAGACAGAGGGGTCATAACAGTTTAAGTACATAAAAGGCTATTACAAGGAGGAGGCAGAAAAATTGTTGCTCTTAACTTCTGAGGATAGGACAAGAAGCAATGGGCTTAATTGCAGCAAGGGTGGTTTAAGTTGGACATTAGGAAAAACTTCCTGTCAGGATGGTTAAGCACTGGAATAAATTGCCTACAGAGGTTGTGGAATCTCTGTCATTAGAGATTTTTAAGAGTAGGTTAGACAAACACCTGTCAGGGATGGTCTAGATAATACTTAGTCCTGCCATGAGTGCAGGGGACTGGACTAGATGACCTCTCAAGGTACCTTCCAGTCCTATGATTCTAGATACAACTTACTAAAATTATGAGAGTGGATGTACTGTATTCATGGAAACAGGTTTCAGAGTAGTAGCTGTGTTAGTCTGTATCAGCAAAAAGAACGAGGAGTACTTGTGTGGCACCTTAGAGACTAACATTTATTTGGGCATAAGCTTTTGTGGGCTAAAACCCACTTCATCGGATGCATGCAGTGGAAAATACAGTAGGAAGATATATACACACACAGAGAACATGAAAAAAATGGGTGTTGCTATACCAACTCTAACAAGACTAATCAATTAAGATGGGCTATCATCAGCAGGAGGAAAAAAAACTTTTGTAGTGATAATCAGGATGGCCCATTTCAAACAGTTGGCAAGAAGGTGTGAGTAACAGTAGGGGAAAAATTAGCATGGGGAAATAGTTTTTATTTTGTGTAGTAACCCATCCACTCCCAGTCTTAATTCATGCCTAATTTAATGGTGTCCAATTTGCAAATTAATTCCAGTTATGCAGTTTCTTGTTGGAGTCTGTTTCTGAAGTTTTTTTGTTAGAGAACTGCGACTTTTAGGTCTGCAATTGAATAAATGAGTTTTGCATTTAGTTCTGCACATGGTAAGATCTGTAGATCGCGCTTATTTCTTACAGCAGAAAATTCCAGAATTTAGGTCCAGCGCTTGTGAAAATTGTCTTCTACGTTCCCGAGACTGCCTGTTGGTTAAGAGTTTGTTCTGATGGAATGCCACCATCATGCAAGGTCACCGTTGCAGTGGAAAAGGTGCTTTCTCAGGTAGCAGTCCTAACCACATGAAGTCTTGACACTCAAAGTCCTCAAACTAGATACTTTTCAGTGAGGAGTCAGTACAGAGCACAGCATGGGGAAAAGTTTTCATGGTGACCCAGGTTAATAGGATACTGCATTCTGAAGTAATTGGGGCTTCTTTGAGGTATGTTTCAGTCTTAACAACTTGCAAGAATCAAACGAAGTCATAAATACATAATTAGTGTCCAGCTTACATCTCATAGGCTATGGCCAATCTAATTTTCTGGCCATGAAGTGGCCATTGTTTGCCATGGTGGGCATTTGGGCATCCAAAACAGAGCCCAAAATTGCAGGCTAATCCAACAATCTGAATGATGTTATACAAGAGGCAAGTTCTTCAGAACACTTCAAGCAAGATAGAGATCACAATAAGATGGGATACAGCTTTAGCCTGATGCTCTTCATTCAGGTGATTTTGCTGCCTCTGTATTGAGAAAGCTGAGACACAGTGCTGCTTAGACTGGACTGAAGGAGAGGTCATCTGCATATTGCAGGTACTTCCCTATTCTCAGTAACTCTCACCCAACCTCATACAGATGTTGAGAAACTTGGGAGGACAGAGTCTTGCAGGCTTTAGAGATGGAGGAACAATTACCCACTGTGACCTTCTGAGGTCAGAAAAAAGAGGAAGGTTATGAGCCATTTAAGGATGGTTGTGGTCACCTATGCAGCTTTTTAGAGCAGACAGGCTTATTTGGGTGATCAACAGTATCAATGATACTAATCAGGATGAGTATGAATGTACTTCTATTGTACAGACAGGTGGTGGTCATCCACCAGAGCACTAAATTTAATGGTAAGTCACTATCATGTTATGTTCTGAAGCCTGCCAGTGAGAGTGAAGATACTAGCAGCTAATGGGCAGCAGAAACTTTTTTTTGCTAGCTTCTCCCTTACCTTGCTTAGATAAGTGGTTAAAGCTCCGTGCTATGTCTATGAGAAAAACTTCTTAAAGTATGATGAAGACTGGGATGATCTAAGGGTAAAGGTCTGCTTTGTTATTAGCAAGAGCAAAGCTTATTTAATAGTGACAGGAACTGAAAAATGGTGCTTCTGCTTGGCAAAAAAGATGGGGTCTTAGACAAGGCTCTATCAGAGATGGAGAGGAACTTGTCAGAGGAAGGAATTGAAAAAAAAAAGTGGATTAATGTTCAGATAACCATCTCACAATTGGTTGTCATACAGCATCAGCACTGTTTGACTTTACCTTGCATCTTAAACAAACCTGGTCAGATACTCTTCAGAATGGTAGTAGGAATCAGATAATGCTTTGGGGTTCTACAGGACTTGTATCTTTGCATGCTATCTTGCAGAAGTCAACAGTGGATAGTAGCCCATGCTGATCTGTGAGTTTATACTGTCACTTTTCACAGTATCATTTTTGAAAAATGAAAGTTTACTTGGAATACTGAAGTGCTAATAACTTATTTTTCCAGTTATACATTTGTGTGACAAGTCACATGCCCTAATAAAATAACTTGAATATTCAACTAGCTGCAATTAAGATAAAACACTCTAATACAGGTAAGATAAAACCTCTAATATATAGAAAATACAGCTCCTTTTAATGTTTTTATTTTGCCTATAAACAGGTTGCCAGTATACAGCATATTACTGACAACAGGCAGTGCAACACGTTATATTGCATTTCTGTTGGCCAAAGAGTAAAACTAATAAAACAAAGAAGGTAATAGTGCATCAAAACTAGGGTTGACAGGTATCCACACACATCCCCTCACATACACTCAATGAAGAGCACAAGTTGAATCAAAAGTCATTCCTTAGAATTTTTGGTTGCAATACTGCTAATATAAACATAAGTTATAAAAAAGTACAGGTCATAGAAATGTTCACAAATAAGTTAATTTCAATATTCACATTAGAAAAATATACATTTGATATGATCAGTCTTTTCCAGAAGAAAGCATGTATAAATAAAACAGGTTTTTATATTTATGGCTCCACTTCACTTTGCGAGAGCAAAATATCTTCACTTTGGCCATCTGTTTCCATTGCCAGTAGTGCTTCCACAGTTTCCAAAGGAACCCCCTCAGGGGTGCGAATGTGCATTGTAGTACCATCAGCATTAGTTACAATCACAATGCCTTCTGCTTGAGACAGAACAGCAGTACCTGGGTGAGAGAGAATAAGCCCATCTGCAGTCTGAATAAAGATCTGTTCGTGTCCCTGAGACATGAATTCATGGCTCTCATTAGCAATCTCAAAGGCTACAGTTTCACCGACAGTAACTGCATTCTCTAGCTCATGTTGTCCAGCATGTTGTTCCTCTAGCCCACAAGAGAATTCATTCAAGTTTTTAACTGGACTTTCAAGATTCTCCCGAGTGCACATGGAGGTTTCCTGTACAGGATTCTGATGTGGGTCAGTTTGAGTCTTATATGAATGATCTACTGGCCCAATGCTTGTTGAAAAGACTTTTTCAAGCTGCTGCATCTGATCAGCAATATCAGCATCATTAAGTTGTTCAGACTGTTCACTGGTAATGTAACTCTGGTTTTCTTCATCTTGCTGAAGTTTCTGATATTTTCCATTATGATCAGTTTCTTCACTTATTGACAAGTGGGTACTCTGATTATCAATCACATCATCTGATACTATGCAGTTACAAAATTCAGAACTTGTCAGTCTACCTGCTGTGTTCTCATTTACAAAGTGTGCTTGAACAAATACTTCTGGTGAGTTATCTGCCTCAGCATGCAACAATGCTTCAGTACATGGTGGAGATGTGTTACTTGTACTATCTGGTCCCTGTATACTTATGAGTTGAGAGCATTCCATTCTCATGGACTGAAAGATATCTGAATTTGCAGAGTTAGTTCTAGCTTCTAAATCAAGTGATTTGTGTTGCTCCCCAGTATGCTTTGCACTTCCAGTTATGCAAGGAGTAATACCTCTATCTTCGGAGAGCACAATCACCCCATTTAGTGGATTAAAACCTGAACAGTTGGAAAAAAAATGTTACAGCATGTTGTACAACAATATGATTTTGGACTCTCAAAAGTAATTTTCTACAAGCATCTTTCTAAGATTTTATCTAGTTTTCCCTCCAAGTAGCATTGGATTCTTAGAACAGAATTATGCTATTGCCCATATGAATAATGGTACAAAAATTACACTTTTCTAAAGAGTCAGAAGTATACTTCTACTCAGGCTCTAGAAGTAGCTCTGGTAGGTTCCATATTTATTCTCCCAATGGCTCCATATCAAGTGACCTTAGTTTATAAGAAAGGGTGGTGATGGGTTTGTGTGTCACAATCCTGAAAACAGGATCAAAGATATGCTGGGTTCTTTCTATCATGCACGTCACTAGTAATAAGAGATGCAACAGCAAGCCAAATTATGCCCCTTTTGGCACCTGTGAAACTGTTACCTTTAGTAGGTTTTCAGAGGTATTGTCGATTGGACCTTAGTAAAAAAAAATCAAACTCAGTAACAAACATTGATATGCCAACTCATTCAATTTTAGCTGTTGCCTCTTCATGGTTAACAAGAGTCAAAACTTGTTTTTGTCATTAAAATATTGACTACACAGGAGACCTGTCAAGTAAGAAAGTGCCATTTTTATATAGTCAGGTTTTAAAGTGGAGCTGCACCTTAAACTAGCACAAACCTGAGTGGAGGTGCTAATGAATCAGATACTGTTTAACTTTATTGACTTCTGCTGTACTTCCATTTATTTAAGAAAATCCTCTTGTAAATGAAATAAGAATGTGGTCTTGTAAGGGATACTTTAAAGGAGGAACATGGAATATCTAAAAAAGTGAAAGGGAAGGGGCAAAAATGAGCAAAAGCACAGAAGCTTGTACTAGTGGCAAAAGAACAGCTATATAAAGAGAAAGAGGATAAAAAGGTGTAGTTCTTACACTGATTTTTATCTACACTCTGACCAGCCCCACGTTCTGTTTTTTCTGTGTTTGTACAGTCCCTAGTACAACAGGGTCCTGGTCCATAATAGGGGCTCCTAGACACTATGATAATACAAGTAAATAATATTCTTAACTCAGACTTCTCAGCTAAACAATCATTTAAGGACCTACAGAAACAAGTGCAAGACTAAGTTGAAGGCATAGTCATGACATCTTTAGAGACAACACAAGATAATGGAATTAACTGAACTGCACCAAAACAGAACAGAAGTTGGTAAGTTAGAAGTTAAATGTTACCATCTTTTGTAGTCAGTGTAGACAAGTTCCAGCTCTTTTCTTCTTCTTCTTCTCCATTTTGGCTAGCATAAACATCTTTCACATTCTCCAATATGCCTTCTACTCTGGTCCTTTTAGCTGATGGCAACAGTTCTTCATATGAACTCTGTCAATACAAAACCTAGCAGGTTTGAGATCACTTGCAGAAACAGACAATTTGTGATCTTTTCCAGTACTAAGTGTAACATTACTCCCACCTACAACAGTTTTTCAAAGCTAGGAGGCCCCTAAAAAATTCTAAACACAATCTAGAACTTTTTAAAGGTGTTTTCTTCTCTTTTAGTTTTGATGTCTGTTTTAACAAACCTGGCCTTGCTTCACAATTTGAGGGATGGGCCTGAGAGAAGTCTCACTAATAAGATCTGGGACAGCTCACACAAGGAGTACCTACTATAGAAGAAAATCTCTCCTCCCTCCCCGTTCCAGCTTCTGTAAAGTGCAGTGAACTCCCTGCCCTGAGAAGTGAGAGGGGGGTGGGGGTGGGAAGGCTGACAAGGTCACAAGTTTAAGCACAGGCAGAAAAAAGAGTGATGTTGCCATTATTCCTCTCTAAAGGCAGCTCTGAGGGCTCGTCTACACTACAAAATTAGGTTGACTTAATTTAGGTCAACCTACAGCCACCACGGTAATTCAGTCGGCTGTTGGTGTCCACATTGCCCTCCTTCTGCCAGTGCAGCACATCCTCACCAGGAGCGTTTGCACCGACTAAAGTGGGGCATTGCAGGGCACTGACAGCCAAGCATGGCACACTGACAGCCACTGGGGCTCACAGCTGGAGCCCTGGCCTCAGGGTAACAGCCCCAGCTGTGAGTCCAACTGGTTCAATTTCACAGCATGGAGCCTACCAGCAGTGAAATTGACATCCTTGTCTATTTCACAGTTGTTATTGTCTCTGACTCAGATCTGTGGTGCTCTGAGAACCCTGGGGGCTCAGCACTGGGCAAGGCTCACAGCTGGAGACAAGAAATTGGCCAGGCTCAATTTCACAGAACCAAGACTACCAGAAGTGAAATTGACATTCTTGTCAATTTCATAGCTCCAAGTTATAAGCAGGTGCTGCTGATCAAATGACAGCCAAGAGGTGATGTAAGTAACAGCGGCTGCATGAACATGGTGTCACCCTAACTACACCAACAGAAGTGCTACGCCTCTCATGGAGGTGGAGCTGTTATGTTGGTGTAGCAGGCCACTTACTTGGGTGGAAGCAGCATTCTAGTGTAGACACTGACATAATTAGGTTGACATAAGCTGCCTTACATCAACCTAACTCTGTAGTACAGAGTAGACCAAGCCTGAATTGAGGCTGCATCAGAGGAGGGGAAACTATCTGCTCACTGCTATAGCCACAGGCAACAGATTAAATATGCTAATCTGATCCTCTCAGAAACAAATGGGCTGGTTTCACTCACCACTGTTAGCCACCTAATTAACTGCAGCACTCACTTCTCCCCCACTACTTAAATTTGCATGCTGACCAGTCCATCTTTTCCAACTCAAGCTACTGTTCTCTTCCAATAGCATGATACTTCATGTCAGCCTGCCAGATCCCACTTTAGACCAAGGGTTCTCAACAAAATGTTTGGTGGCCTCAGAATACGCCCATGAACTCTTGCTGGTGGTTGCTCTGACAAATTTTCCTAAAATACTTAATAATCTTTAGGAAAAAACAAATAAATATACATATACAGGTCCAAATCACTGTAATTTATTTTTGTAGGGTTTTTTTTTTGCTGCCTCCCCTGGCCCCCCACCACCCCCAGACCTTGCTGCTTCCTCCCTCCCCACCACTGACCCAAGCTCCCTTCCACAGCCTCACACCGCAGGTTCATTCCACTCCTCTTCTCGACCACGACTCCCGGTAACGCCAGATCCTGCTGCAGTACCACTGCCCTGGGCTGAAGCCCAGAGCCGGAGCCCCATGGGTACAGTGGAGGAGGGGGCTGAAGCCCAGAGCCCAACACCAGAGCAGGGAGGGGGCCGAAGCCCACCCCCGGAGTCCCATGGATGAAGCTGGGCAGGAGGGTGGCGGAGGGGGGTAGCTGAACCCAGTCCCTCGGAGTAGTACATTCTTAATGAGGGAGTGAGAGCAAACACACTGAAAAGCAAAGCTCTTTACCTAGCTAATTTTGATATCTTTTCTTAAAGAAATACCCTCCAATAAGATATTTCAGTGTTACTGACTCAGAAAACTGTTACATCTGGAAACATCATTTTAATAGAAGTCAGGTAACACATTTGTGAACATTCAAGAAATAAATTATAGTACCATATTTTAAGCGGCTTTAACTTGTTTATATGTTAAATTCACAATTATTCTGTACCTCATTTGCTCGTTTTTTCCCTGATATCTCTGTAAACATCTGCTCACCAACTGTTTTAATTACACACTGTGTGGAAGAGTCTATAGCTTGTATCTTTTGTTTTCCAAGAAGCTTTTCTGTAATTCCTAGTGATTCAGCAACCTATAAAATAATTAGGGATAACAGAATATAAGTGTGGTTTCCCTAAACACCAAATTTTCAATACTTATATAATCAAATATGTTTCTAAAACTGATATAGAAAGACATTCAACACTGGGGTACACTATCAGTCAAAACATATATACAGCTTCTCAAGCTATTTTAGACTACAATAACTTCTACGATTAGCTTCTATTCAAATTAAGCATCTCCTATATAACAGCTAAAAGTAAAACTCAAGAAAAAAAAATCAAGCTTAGAGCAAGAACTAGGAATGTAGGGGATATGGCTCACAAGTCCAGAGTAAGTTACTGAACAGCAGAGTTTAACAAAGGACACTATAAAGGTTGTTCATGACTTAAAGAAGTTCTCCCAGTCTCTTTTTTTTTTTTCTAAATCCCTTTGTATCTTCAGACTCAGTACACATTCTCTTACCAATTTTTGCTCTATTTTGCGCATGCATTGGTTTCTCATGAATGCTGGACCTTTTTTTTTTTTTTAAATAAGCACATTACAGCATGTGTTTAAAAAAAACATTAAAGAATTATACATGGACTTTGCAAAAAGAGAAGCAAAAAAGGTAGGTCAAATTTTGGGCCTACCAACCTTGACAGTGTCCCTTTAAACTGGTACAATCTCATTTCTCCATAGAGGAAACATCATGATTGAGCAGTTACACAAGATAAAGTCAGATGAACACATGTAATAGTAATACAAAGCAAACTTTTGGTATATATTATGATTCTGCCATGATTTATTCTAAAGAACAAATATTCAATTAGCCAGTGCCAAAACTGCATATTGTATTTCATTTTTACCTAGGATTACTCTATCTGTGAAATACAATTTCCTCTCTTCCCTTCTTCCCCTGGATTTTCCTGTTTGTCCTGTCTTCTCTCCATCTCACTCAAATTAAGATCTTTGGAGCAGAGACTGTCTTTTGTGCCTTGTAAAATACTGATCATGTTGTTTGCACTTTAAAAGTTTTGCTAGCAGTAATATGTGCAAAATATTGTGTTATTCACTACTGAAAATTCAACAGTGATACACCATTACTTATAGAGAGTCATTTTCATCCCAAGCATCAGGATCTGTAAGAGATGTGAGAAAGTCCAATATAACTGTCTCTCTCACCCAATGCTAAGAAGTGGAGTAGTGTCTGGAAAAATTGAACTCTTTACACCAGCACAAATTTGTATTATGATCTGCACAAACAAACATTAAAAACTAGAAAGCTATTAAAGAACTAATCTTTGTTGTGTTACATGCCTCAGTTTGATTATGTTCTATTAATGAGCTTGCTGAATTTATACTTTCATTGAAAAATTAAAAATAAATAAATTTTCAAGTGGTTCAATTATAGGGTCTCTTTAAACTGTAATGTTTACTAGAAAATAAACTTTGGCAAATATAATGGATTTGTCTGCAGGGGGCTCTTTGCATCTCTGTCAGATCCTCAAATACCACTTATTTTAGCTCATCCCCAAGGGCCTCATGTCATGGCCACTTCCTTTCTAGTCAAACATGGGATGGAATTCTGTTAATACTACTGTCCATCAGAGATTATGTTGAGTCACCAAAGCACCCCCGGGCAGCAAAGCATAGCTTCACACTACTCTAAGCCCCTGGGGTTTTGATTTGCATTTTGTAGTTTGTGGTCAGCTATCAACTATGGCTGTGGTTTAACCAAATATTTTCTATTACTAATCAAATTCCAAAAGATAAATATTTTTTAATCTTTTGGTATGTGTTCTTCAGTTTATACTTTATATCCATTTTCTCTTACCAGAAAGTTGTTTTTCTGTTCACTTATGCGATATAATGCTTAGCAAGAGAGAAAACCATTGCTGACCATTCCCTAAAACAAAAAAACAAAAACAAAAAAAACTACAACCTCCAAAATGTGTCCTCTTACCTTAGGATCTTTTATTTCCACAGGCTGCTGATAACTCAGAAAATCAGAATTACTGAAATGCTCTTGAGACATTTTCTTTACCATATTATGTAACTCTTCAAATTCTCTATAAACATCTGGAAAAAAGGCTTTTGCTGGGTAACCTTTTTCAACCTAAATAGAAATAAGCAAGAATATTAAATATGAAATCTAATTAATTAATTAAATCAGCAACATATAGATTTGTTTTGCCTAGCACTTTTTTCAATCCTCATTTTATTAACCTTACCAATCAGTCCAGAAAAGAAAGGATTGTGGAATCTTCAGAAATAGCACTGATGAAGCAGGCAGCAAAAATTAAAAGTATAATCTGGCAAACTATCAACCTCTGACTACATGAGACTCAAGGGTGAACTTTAAAATGTCTTCAGCTTTCATATGTTTAACATCAAACTAAGATTAATTCCCAGAGAAGTTTTCATGGTGTACCTGAAAGATAAAATCTCCAATAATGTAATTTATGTACATGATGAGAAAAGCTGACCTTCATCAGTAGAAATTCATACACAGTAACAAGCTTTGTCAGGCGGGGAAGAGCCAGCTCCATTAAGTCTTCATTGTCACATTGTTGGATTAGCTGGTAAAGACCAAAATAGTTTCTTTAGAGGGGGAAAAAGCCAATATATGCTAATCATCCCTTAATTCATAATGTAAAAATCTCAGTTCTCCACTATAGGACACAATAGTCACTATCAAAGAAATGGCATGTGGTAAGGACCAATTCACTTTCCTTTACGGGATCAATAAAATTAAGTGGCTTTAAGAATAAATCTGAATTTAAAGATTTGACCAGAAAAGTTAAGAAGAGTATGGTCCAGTCTTTCGACACAAGCAGTTAATGATCAGTCTCAGTAACAACTGTGCACTCATATGAAAAGAAAAGTAGACCTTAATGATTTAAGCAAATAAGCACAACCATAAGCTCAAACCACAGTAATGTGCAGGAAGCTCAGAAAAACATGACAATTACTTAAATTGTAAGAAAAATATTTTTAGAAAAAGATGGACTCCTTTTTATTATACATATTTTTATATATTAATAGACACACATAGTAGCAGTGGCAGTACTAATTATTTTCCCCCAAAACAGAGCCAAGAGTGCATCAAATTACTAAGAGGCCAATAACTATTATCTACAGGGCCAGTTTCTAACAAAAATCTATATCTTTTACCAATAACCTGATTGATATGTTTTGCTTAAGAACTTATTTAAAATTTCACTTTGGTATTTAAATAACCCCCAGGCCTCCTCATTTATGCACATACATGTCTAGCTATATGTCAAACATACAGCAGCTCCTTGGAGAGCACATCCTCACTACATTTTGATTAAATTTATCAGATTTTGGCAGCAGGTAGGGAAAAAAGGTACATATGAAATAGTTGCAGAAGGGAACCGTACCTCTTTTAGTCCAGCTTTTCTTCTAAATATGATGTGTTCTGTTGACACATTACTAAGCGACTTAGAAGGGGACTGACCAGGTCTATTAAGTCTTCCTGAACAAATTGATCTTCCAGTCATCCTCGGTCGGCCGCGTCTTTTAGGTCGTCTGCGTCTTCCAGGTCCCCAATGTACTAAATCAGTCTCATTTTGTTGTGCCGCCAACAAAGGTCTGTCTGCTGCAGATTTACCAGTCTTTATATAAAAAAAATACAATAATCATTAAAACACTCTCCCTCCCTCAATATGCTGCTGAGAAAATCTGTTTAAAATATTTAGTGAAATTATTCAATCAAATGCTCTGAGTATCCCTAGCCACTCTTTGCCAGAAGCTGGGAATGGACAACAGGGCAATCACTTGATTGCCTTTTCTGTTCATTCCCTCTGAGGCATTTGGCATTGGCCACTGCTGGAAAACAGGATACTGGGCTAGATGGATCATTGGTCTGAACCAGTATGGCCATTATGTTCTTAACTTCAAATCAGTTTCATTTACTATGCAATTTCAGTATTGTTAGATATGAGCTGCATGAATATTTAGAGGATTAAATCTGGAAGATGCTACGGACACAGCTGCTTCTGTAATTTGTTGTCACTATTTGCCATATTAGTTCTTCTGCTGATCCATTAAGAACAATACACAGAACAAGAGTAGCCTATGGTCTTGTCAAAGAGCTGCTTGATTCAAAGAGAGTATATTTTATTTTAAAAGAGAAAATAAAAGGGTTTTATATTATTAATTTAGATTTAAAAAATAGCATAAACAAAATGCTCTAGTTGCCTTGATGGTTAGTTTTACAATATCATAATGATCACTCAGCAGCATAGGCACAGACTTCCCCTCTGCCCGGTGGTTGCTCGACCCCACCCCCACCCCGACCCCACCCCTGCATGACCCTTGCCCCGCCCCCTTCCCCCAAGTCCCCACCCCTGCCCCACCTCTTCTCCACTTCCTCCCCTGAGTGCGTCATGTCCCCGCTCCTCCACCTCTCTCCCGGAAGGTCCTAAGCACCGCCAAATTGCTGTTAGGCGGCAGGGATGGGGGGGGCAGGAAGCACTGGGAGGGAGGGGGAGGAGCGGGGACAGAGTGCACTTTGGGGGTGGGAAGGAGACGAGGAGGGGGGAGCTTGGCTGCTGGTGGGTGCAGAGCACCAGCTAATTTTTCCCCATGGAAATTTTTCCAGCCCTGGAGCACCCACGGAGTCAGCGCCTATGCTTAGCAGTATTAAGTTCATATATGAATAACAGACTCAATGCAGCAGCAGCATTAAGCAATCAAATGGAAGGAAAGAAATTAACTCAGCCAGCCAGAATACCAAAGAAACTATCCACTATTCCAGAAACATACCTTCAGCTTTCCCCCAAAATCCTGTCAAATAAACAGTTTCTGCAGTAAGCCCAGGAAGTCATCAAATTCAGGTTATCCTAAATTTTGTGTTTTCCTATTTTTAAGAATGTAAGAACAGCCATACTGGGTCAGACCAAAGGTCCATCTAGCCCAGTATCCTGTCTTCTGACAGAGGCCAATCTCAGGTGCCCCAGAAGGAATGAACAGAACAAGTAATCATCAGGTGATCCATCCCATCGCCCATTCCCAGCTTCTGGCAGACAGAAGCTAGGGACACCATCCCTGCCCATCCTGGTTAATAGCCACTGATGGACCTAGCCTCCATGAATTTATCACATTCATTTTTTAACCCTGTTATAGTCTTGGCCTTTGCGACATCATCTGGCAAAGAGTTCCACAGGTTGACTGTGCGTTGTGTGAAGAAATACTTCCTTTTGTTTTAAACCTGCTGCCTATTAATTTCATTTGGTGACCCCTAGTTCTTGTGTTATGGGAAGGGTAAATAACACTTCCTTATTTACTTTCTCCACACCAGTCATGATTTTATATACCTTTATCATATCCCCCCTTAGCTGTCTCTTTTCCAAGTGAGAAGTCCCAGTCTTTTTAATCTCTCCTCATACGAAGCTGTTCCATACCCCTAATCATTTTTGTTGCACTTTTCTGAGCCTTTTCAAATTCCAATGTATCTTTTTTTGAGACGGGATGACCATATCTGTATGCAGTATTCAAGATGTGGGCATACCATGGATTTATATAGAGGCAATCTGATATTTTCTGTCTTAATATCTTATCCTTCTCTTAATGATTCCCAACATTCTGTTTGACTGCCGCTGCACACTGAGTGGATGTTTTCAGAGAACTACCCACAATGACTCCAAGATTAGTGGTAACAGCTAATTTAGACCCCATCATTTTATATGTATAGTTGGGATTATGTTTTCCAATGTGCATTACTTTGCATTTATAAACACTGGGCAACAAAATGGCAGATGAAATTCAGTCACCCAGTTTTGTGAGATTCCTTTGTAACTCTTTGCAGTCTGCTTTGGACTTAACTATCTTCAGTAGTTATCAAGTATCAGAGGGGTAGCTGTGTTAGTCTGGTTTTGTAGAAGCAGCAAAGAATCCTGTGGCACCTTATAGGCATGAGCTTTTGTTCAGTAGTTATGTATCATCTGCAAATTTTGCAACTTCACTGTTTACCCTTTTTTCCAGATCATTTTTTAAAAACTCAATACAAACAAAGTCAAGCTATTTAAGCAACAGTAAACAATGGACATGCAGGAAAATAATATTCACTACACCAAAAGAAGTTACAAAAATATAATTTTCAAAAATAGTCTCAAAGCTATCATAGAAAAAAGCTGGCAAAACAGAGTCCAAAAATCTCTCACTGAAAGCCACTTTGTTCCCCTAGCTAACTAGAATATTAAAATGAATGTCCTAAAGATTACCATTTGAAGATATTTATAAACTGCCCGATCACATTAATGTTACAATAATTCAAGTATCCTCTCAGTTCTATGAACGTATCTTAGTCCTAACCTTCAATACCTTTATGCTCCAACAATAGCCCCCCTCTTTGCACAGACTTCCCAAATTTAGTGCAGTTTTACCTATCAACTAGATGCAAATTACCAAATTCATTCAACTGCGACTGAAGTTTTTAATTTGAGGTGTGGGTCACAGGTGCTATTCTTCCTCCATAATCTACCTGTATTGATAATCCTTTTAATGTTTCTCAATAAAGATTATAACTGACAATGGCTTATGGCCAAACATAGTTATTTGGCAAGAAAGACAGACAGAAGTATCTAGCCTGGTGACTCAAGCAGCCACAATAATTAAGTCCATTTATAAACTAGTAAGTCATTCAGTTACTAAGGGGAAATTTTGTGTGGCTCTCATTTGTCAGCTAGAAATTTCAGATTTTCTGTAGCACTATATTCAGCCAGTCAACAGTCCTAAAGATTTTATGGCAAAATAAATTCAAAAGACCACTTTTAGGTTTTTCTTAAGTCCCCATCACCACAATATACAAATACTGCACAGGCAAATTAGATCTACATAATGAGTCAGTTGACTTCATGGAGCTTTCTGTTATTTTTCCTTCCCAAGTTGCAGAAAACTATGCTTTTTGTTTGTAATTATCTACTACCCTTATGTCATGTCTCAGGCTACCCACATTCACACTTCTGGAAGCAACATCACATTCACAAAAACTCAACAAATATAACATTGCCACATCCAAAAGAACAGTCTTCCTAAAAAGGCAGTTGTGATACAATTATATCTCCACTTTTTACAGTGGAGACTTTCTTTTGCAGCAAGGCGGCTACAAAGACCATTCATTTCTATTGACAAATGCACTTTACTATGAAATGGACAGTTTAAAACCAGTTTCTTGGAACCTCTCCAACTGAAACTTACATTTTTCTAACTCAGGGAATTGTATTCTACCTATCCTAGATTTCCCTCGATAATTTCAACTGCAGAAGTTATGCTTCACTTCCAACAGTACACTATGTAGCATAGTGTGTCCACTGACAGCTGAATTTCACCCCAGCAGACGCTGTATTTCAGTGATGGGTCAAACTGACTCCTGAATATAGAATTATTATTTTTTACGCCTTTTAAAATGAAATATACATGAACTGCAGAGTGTTTCTTCTTTATGTGAATGCTGAGAAATAAGTGAGGTTAGTTACAAAGTCTAAGTCTTATTCTCCCCCTGGAGGTCACTAAATTTTTTGTTCATTTGTTGTTTATTTTAAAATTTAACCAATGGTCATACATATTTATTGCAGTTTCAGACAAGCAGATTGCAACTTTTCCTAATTCATTCCTATTCTCTTTTGGCCATGCACATAGGCCACTATCTTCAATCTATGAAAAAGAATTCCCATTGCCAGCAATAGGAATTCAGTATATGAATTAGTGTAGAATAAGGTTCTAAAATTGCAATAATGTTGGAGTGAAATTGCCTTTATATTGTTTATGAAACTGTGTATTATGCAGAAAGCAAACTACTACTTTACCTGTTGCTCACTCTGTGAAGAAGCACTTTCTTCCGAACCAATAGCTAGTGAATTTTCATTATTTAAAGTGACAGCAATTGGTTGTGAGAGCGTCAGACTCACGGTTTCATCATCTGCTCCTCCAGAAATATCCAGAAACACACTTCTATTAGTTTTATTCATAGAGACTTTTTGCTGTGAAGACTCCAGTTGTCCATGACCTGGATTAAGTTTATAATGTCGTGCTAATCCTCCTTTTCCTATGTAGGATTTTTCACAAGTCTGACATTTAAACATTTTGGGCTTTAGGTTATAATTCAAAGGATTGAATAATGTATCCATTCCCTTTGCTTTCCCCTCATCGTCCTCTTCTATGCTTAGTTCGGAATAGTCATCAGAATCAGACTGATGACCATCGGCCAAATCCTCTGTTTTAATGAATTTATAATCTTTCGCTTTATATTTTGGAGGGCGTGAAATCCGTCCACAACGAGTCTTCACTTTCAAAGATTTTTTTAGCTTTAGTTCTTCTTTTTGCTTTTTCTCAAGGCTCGAGATAAGAGCATTTGCTGAACTGGCTGCCACCAAAGTAACATTTCGAGACTCTGTAGCAGACACTGTGGCACATGTAGTTTTTTGTCCATTCAGTGTCTGGTGTGTGGGAATCTTATTCACTGACACTGGTCCATCAGGGGCTAAAGGTCTCTGCACAAGTAGCTGAACTGGAGGCTCAGAAGAACTATGCAAGAAAAACTGTTGCTGCTCAGTTCCTGTTACAGGCTGTATCCTAATAATCTGGGGATTAATAATATTAAGTCTAGACAGACCAGAATTCCTACCAACTGACTGACTCGGTGTTATCGCTTTGGACTGGACTTCTGCAAGAGGTGGCACTGGCTTTTCATTTTCCTTCATCTGCCCCGGCTGCACTTGAACACAAATGGCTTCTAATTGCTTGAGGGGGGAAAAAGTTGAAAATGTAAAAGTACAATATTATTTATCAAGATTTTACATCTTTGCGTATAAGACCTTAAAAAGTGATATATCATCCAGTTTTCTTACAACCCTCAAGGAACATATTTCCTTCCTTCCAGCTACTAAATTATCATACAGTTGCATTTGTTGCTTAGATATGGAATTTCAGTTTACTTTGTATATCATATCATATATCATTATTTTATTTTTAATGTCCATCAACCATGAATTTAGTTGCCAAAAACTAAGGAATAATTTCTGCAAATGGATCTATTGGGCAGAGCCCTATTGAAGTCAATGGGGTTCACCTGTGCAGATTCAGTTGCAAGCTCTACCCAGGCCTGCACAACATGCGGCCTGCGTGGGCTCACTGTGCGGCCCGGAGGCAAGTGACGGGGTGGGGCTGCTGGGTTTGCCCACTGCCAGGGGACACACACCCTGCCTCACAGCCCCGCGCACACACACCACACTCCAACTGCCCTAACGGCCAGAACTGCATGTGTCTCCATCTCCCGCTCCCCCCGCCTGGCGTACAGCGGGTGCGTCACTTCCAGGGCCCGCTGAGGCGGGAAGCGCTGGGCATGAGGCAGAGCTGGTAAGTGCCGAGTGAGGAAAGGGGCGCCCGGCCTGGGCTCGAGCTGCAGCTTGGGGGCGGGGGGGCAGGGAGACTGGACAGAGACCCCCTCCAAATCACTCCCTTCAGTTGGGGGCAGGGCGGCTACTGCGCTGGTTGGTCCCAAGGCGGCTTCCATAGTGATTGGGGGTGGGAGGGTTGAACTGTCTGTGGGCAGCCAGGATATCCCTGGGGAGACACGTATGCGTGCGTGCGTTGCATCTGCCCTACCCCAACTGCTGCCCCCTTCCCTGGTCCAGGGACCTTCCCCCTCCCCGGCCCCCCGGGCTCTCTGTGTTTGTGTGTTGGACAGTCACATCCAATCCCTTCACACTGCCCCCCTTTCCTCTCCCCTTAGTTCATAGCCCCAGAAAATCCCTTCAAACTGTCCCCCTTATTTCATGGGGGGATGACGAGCCAAGTGGGCAGGCAGTGGCGGCGAGGCTTTATACGTGGGGGGGCGGGTTGTTTCCGTGGGGCCGGCCAGCGCTGGGGCGGGGGATGTGTTTCGGGGGGTTGGGCAGCGCTGAGGGGAGGTGTTTCAGCAGGGCCAGGGGAGTTCAGCCCTCAGCTGTTTTCTTTGGAGTAATATGGCCCTCGCCGCTTTACGAGTTGTGCAGGCCTGCTCTAGACCTATGCTGTGAATTTGTAAACTGAACAAGCACATCTCACCCACAGGACAACTACTGTCTATTAATTTTGCAGGCCAAGTATTAGGCCACAGTTATACCCTAATAAATGCACAGTTCAAAAGTCCTTAAGATGATATAAGCAACTCAGGCCTCTGGCCTATCACCTCCTGTCTGTCCTCTTCTCCCCACCCTATTTATTTATTGTTGTTTTGTTTTTTAAAAATCACACCACAGGGTTAGCAAGGGACTGAGGAAGAGTCAAAGCCTGTCTATTGCCTCTTACTTGAAAAGTGTCCATTTCTCTAGCTGCAAACCACCCATCAAAGCATTTAAGCACATGCCAAACTACAAGCACACAAATAATCCCTCTGATGCTGTGCACACACATGCTTAAGTGCTCTGCTAGATCAAGGCCTAAATGCACAGCTCTCCACTTAAAGGAGAGTCTACAAGTTAATTGCTTCTAGTTTGGCAAATAATTTTCCCCAAATAAGCAAATATTATCCCCAAAGAAAAGGCTCATTATTATTATTTGTATTACAGTGATGCCCAGAAACTCTAATCATGGACCAGGATCCCACTGTGCTAAGCACTGTTTGAAGGGACAGAACAAAAAAAAAATGTAGCTCCTGCGCCAAAGACCTGAAAGTCTAAATTCAGTCCAGACTTCTAATTTCAAACTTCAAATGTTTCTATTATAACACCACCTGTTCAAGAGTGTGAACAGAGATTTTTCTGTTTTTAAAAACAGCCTTCCATAATACAAACACAGCTGAATGGACGTTACTGGCTTTAAAAAAAAAAAAAAAAAAAAAGTTACTGTTGAGCAAGCACCAAACATGGAAAAATCTTAGCCCAAAAGAAAAATATCTGTGAAAATTAAAAAGTGCATGAAAACAAAAGTTATAATAGAAACAGCTTTAAAATCTCAAGTATAGCAGGCAGCCACTGTAATTTAAAAAATCCCCATAGATCAATGGGCTAGCACAAACTAAGTACCCCAAACACTCAGTTGCTAGATACGCTCGACTGACAGGTTACACTGGCCTAGTTGCTGTAAAGTAGTTCTTCCAAATCATGTTGGACAACTGTGCTTATTCTGCCAGACTAGAACATAGGTTACACTGACCAGCACCTGTCACCTCCACTCAACAGTATACGCTCTACCTTGTTAGAAACTGAGCTGCTCCCAACACCACTCTTCCAACTATGAGACTGGAGGAATCTAATTCCAAGGCAGGTTAAACTGATCAGGAAATTAGGGTCAGCAGTGGAACTAGTGCAATGAACTCAGCACAGTTTCATCACTGAGAACGGGCCATGACTATTCAGTGTTCAGCACATTCTAGTGCCCAGGCCCAATTCTATATTGGAGACCACTTTCCCATTCATTTGGCCCTTGGCTTTCCAAAGACATCCCCCCTTCCCCTTCATTTACCTTGTGTACAAGGCACCTGGTGGTACCAATAGCTTTGCCCTGCTGAAGGGCGACCTGCTGGGCCACATTCTGCAACTGCTGTGCTGCATTGTGCATGATACTGGTCACCGGCTGGGACCCGGAGGCAGCAGTCAGGCTACAGCCCTGTGGGGATCTGCTGAACCCTGATGCTGGGGACACGAAGCTAATCTCCTGGGGTAGCGAGAACCCCCCAGCTCGGGGAGGAGGCAACTGTAAGGACCCAATGCCAGCTCCGGAGGAGGGAAGAAGAGGCGGTGGAGGCTGCTTCTGGGCCCTGCTCACTTGTTCGATGACCCTCTGCAGCTCCTCGGGGGCCAGGGGCGTCGCTGTGGCCTGCTGGCCGGGAGGCTGAGCCAGTGGCTCGGCCTGGCTCCTCTCCGCAGCCAAATTCCCCGTCAGCCCAACTGCCTGGTTCTCGGTCGCCGCCACCACCAGCTGCTCCTCCGCGCTCAGCTCAGCCCCCTGCACCAGGCTCCCACCCGGCTCCAGGTAGAGGGTGGTGCCGACGGCGGAGGAGCTGGCAGCCAGGCTCTGGGCCAACTCCTCGGTCACCGCCAGCACCTCCGATCCCTCCCCGGTGGGGGATCCAGCCTCCAGGGGGGGCAGCAGGCCCCCGCCCTCCTCAGGCTCCAGCGGACCCAGCATATCACCCCTGGCCGCGACCGCCCCGGGGGGATACCCAGGTCCCAACAGGCCAACCCTCTCCCCGGCCGCCGCGCTGTGGCGAGCCCCGCGGGCGGCGGCCGGTCCGGGGGGCTCTTCCTCAGCAGGAGGCGGCGGCGATGCCACCGCCGCGCTCTCTCCGCCCCCGTTCTCGGGAGCCGCCATCTTGGCAGCTGTCGCGGGGCGGGAGACGCATTCGGCCCCCAGGTCTTAAAGGTGCGGAGCGAACTTAGAGGAACCGGCAATACGGGAGCCAATGGGGGCCACCGCTGCGGTCTGGACACGTCATCGTGGAAGGGGCGTGGTCATATGGACGACTGGGACCCAGCAGGGACAAGACACTTTCGAAAGCGTTTTCCTGTGCGATGGTGCTCAGTGTACTTCAGTGTAATACAGTTGAATTCGGTATACAGTCATTCAGCTGTATAGTCCAGTGCCATTCAACACAACAGAGTTTAATTCAATTCAGTGCAACACCCCGCAAGTAGAATTCAATACAGTGCAATTCGTAGGGCGTCAGTACGTCTGTATAGACAGATTTGATACACGATAGGATAGACAAAAAGCATCTGAAACTGATTATAGTGCTTTTAAAAGTAAAAATAAGGGGTGGGGGAAGATCTCAAGCCTTTTTTTTTTGTAAAGTAAATGGTATCCAAACCAAATGTCAGCCTGTTTTCTGAAACACACAAGATATAATCCCCCGATTAAGAGGTTTTAATGGAAATGCCAAGACAATTTTACCCACAAAGGTATTACCTCATTGTCTTAACATTTTGGCTCTCATCCTGCGAAGATATGTGCACGTGCTTGCCCTCAGATCTATGGGTAAGCATAAAAGTACATGCATATTTTTTTTCAATGAGCAGCACTCTGAGTCTACCCTGACTTTTAACCGTTTCATTAGGAATGTTTTCTTCAATTTTTTAATTTGAAGTAGGGCGGTTTTCTCTGCATGACAATATTTTTACAACCAGTTTTCAGAGTACCGTAAAATTATTCGAGAGAATCAAGAGACACCAGTTTTCTACTTTTAAACGTTCGAAAGCAAAAATAAAAATACTATTTGAAATTTGGGGAGGGATTATTTTACATCTACAATTTACTTCTCAGCTTACCTAAATGTGCTGTGTTGTTACTCTTTTGCTGAATATTATTTTGTATTGCTCCAAGCAATGTGCTATAACAAAAACATATGAAAAGTCAAATATGAGTGTCTAGATAGATGCAGGTATAATGGATACACTTGCATTTCTGACTGCAGATAATGTAACTGTGGGTGCATAAAATCCTCAGGCAAAGGTTCCCCCTAAAAACTATGGTGCTGCATTATAAGGTTATAGCTCTTTTAAAAATGAGGATGGAGAGGCAGTTTAAACCTCACCCTTTTGGAAGCTGATTGAAAGTAAAATAATCTCAATCATTTTATAACAACATTTTAATGTATATGCGCGTGTTAATTTGCGTTTTTATCCATCAAAACATTAATGGAAAGTCAATGTAATATAATTTTTTTTAAAAAAGAACTGCTTTGTGGCCCGTACGGGGATCGAACCCGCGACCTTGGCGTTATTAGCACCACGCTCTAACCAACTGAGCTAACCGGCCACCTTGTATTAAAGCGCTTGCACTGATCACCATAAGACTAACACAGGAACTACTGTTGCCATTTCTTCCCCTTTAGTTTACTGAGTCTAAACATCGCCCCTTCCCGAGACTGCGTATTCAGGTCCCGCCCCGACAGCGAGTTTTCGGGGTCCAGACTCCAGACTTTCTAGGTTCAATAACCATATTTGAGCCAGCTATCATATAAACCCATGCAAAGGGTTCAGACTGGGGACCAGGAGTACGCGGGAGCAACAATCCTAAAGTACAAACAGCCCCAGGTCTCATTCGTTCAGGCTAGATTCATAACTAGTAAGTTATACCCCCACGAATAGCTTTTTAACAGTGACTCCAGTTTTATTTCATTAAATCAAAATATTTATTTTGCCATTTATTATTTATTTTTAATTCCCACTTATTTTACATACTGCTTTTTAAACAAATATTGCATTGGTAAAATATGAGTCACGTGTATTATTTTCTTTCTATAACTTTTGGGTTTATTGTAAATTATATATTTATTTTACGTTAAAATAAACTTGTATTATTTATAGATGGTCAGTCCTGCAGCAAATCTTGCAGTTTTCTGCTGAGATTGCTACGTAGGCCATCAAACAAGAAAAAGAACCACCAACAGGGGGAGTGCAAGTTAGTAAACCAGTAATTCTGTTTACTGCACATGCATCAAATCCACTATTTTTCTGTCTAATGCTATAGGTTCTCTGGCAAAGCTGATGAACTTCTAACTGGATTGTAGCCATAGCAGTTTTACCCCTAGTTGGTTCACAGTGAATGACAGGTGGTAAGGATCAACTGTAGGCTTAACATACCTACCTAAATATGACTCTGAAAAGAGGAGGTAGTACTCACTTTACATCTAATCACTGTTGCTATATTTAATTTATTGAATAAATATGCATCTATCTATACAGTATTATATACTTAATATACTTCTAAAATTGTTCATTAACCAGAAATGTTGTGTGGCTGTAGCAGCAATTCATAGATTCACAGGACTGGAAGGGACCCGGAGAGGTCTTCTAGTACAGTCCCCTGTGCTCAAGGCAGAATGAAGTATTTGACCATTCCTGACAGGTGTTTGTTTAACCTTCTCTTAAAGACCTCCAGTGACAGAGATTCCACAACCTCCCTAGGCAATTTATTCCAGTACTTAACTACCTTGACAGTTAGGAAGTTTTTCCTAATGTTCAACCTAAACCTCCCTTGCTGCAATTTAAGCCCGTTGCTTCTTGTCCTATCCACAGAAGTTAAGAACAACAGTTTTTCTCCCTCCTCCTTGTAACAACCTTTTATATACTTGAAAACTGTTAAGTATCAGAGGAGTAGCCGTGTTAGTCTGGATCTGTAAAAGCAGCAAAGAGTCCTGTGGCATCTTATAGACTAACAGACGTATTGGAGCATGAGCTTTCGTGGGTGAATACCCACTTCGTCGGATGCATTGAAAACTGTTATGACCCCTCTGTCTTCTCTTTTCCAGACTAAACAAACCCAATTTTTTTGATCTTCTCTCATAAGCAGGGCTGCCCAGAGGATTCAGGGGACCTGGGGCAAAGCAATTTTGGGGGCCCCTTACATAAAAAAAAGTTGCAATACTACAGTAACACATATTTGGAAATGTAAAAAATAACCAGTGAAATACATTCAAAAATTATTTTTAATAATTTGAAAATACACGAAATATATGATTTTAAAACATTAAATGCTTTAATGGTATGTATGCATTTGCAATTACATAATGGGCTGTCACTGGGTGATGGTGATGGTTGGTGCAAATGGGCTGTTGCTGCCTGGGGGTGGCGCTACTGTTGCCCAGGGCTGGGTGGGGAGCTGGGCTCTGGGTCAGGGGGTGCCCGGCTCAGAGGGGCTGGGCTCGGATCTGGGGGTCAGGGCTGTGGGGGGGGATGGGCTCAGGGGGGTGTCCGGCTCAGAGGGCCTGGGCTCAGAGCTGGGGGTCAGGGCTGTGGGGGGGATGGGCTCAGGGGGGTGCCCGGCTCAGAGGGGTTGGGCTCGGAGCTGGGGGTCAGGGCTGTGGGGGGCTGGGCTTGGGGGGTGCCTGGCTCAGAGGGGCTGAGGTCAGAGCTGAGGGTTAGGACTGTGGGGGATGGGGTCGGGGTGCCAGGCTCAAAGGGGCTTACCTTGACGCTTACCCCCACCTCCTCCCTCTCCCAGAGCCTCAGCGAGCCACGTCCAGGAGCTCCTGCCGCTCGGCCCACCGGAGCTCTCAGCCCTTCCCCCTTACCACGTGACTCCGAACGGGAGGACCTCAGGTCCCGCTCAAGCCACGCCACTGCAGCACTGTCCAGGGCCGCTCCTGGACGCGGCGCGCTGAGGCACCGGAGGATGGGTGAAGGCAAAGGCGGAGGCGGGAGGGAGCCTCCGACTTTCTCGTGGGAGCCCCTGTGGGGCCCGGGGTCTGGGGCAAATTGCCCCACTTTGCCCCCCCCCCGGGCAGCCCTGCTCATAAGTCATGTTTTTTAGACCTTTAATAATTTTTGTTGCTCTTCTCTGTACTTTCTCCAATTTATCCACATCTTTCCTGAAATGTGGTGCCCAGAACTGGACACAATATTCCAGTTGAGGCTGTATCATCATGGAGTAGAGTGGAAGAATTATTTCTCATGTCTTGCTTACAACACTCTTGCTAATACATGCCAGAATATATTTGCTTTTTTTGCAACAGTGTTACACTGTTGACCAGGGAACACCCACGGGAAAAAATTGGTGGGTGCTCAGCACCCACCAGCAGCTCCCTGTGGCCCTGCCCCACCCCTCTGCTCCAACTCACCTCTGCCTCCGCCTCCTCAGCAAGTGCCCCCCCGTGTCCTGCTTCTCCCCCCTCCCTCCCAGCACTTGCGCTGCGAAACAGCTGATTCGCTGGGCAAGGGTGGAGGGGGGAGGAGGGGGAACTTGGTGCACTGGGGGAAGAGGCGGGGCCATGGAGGGGATTTGGGGAAGGGATCCAATAGGGGCAGGGAGGGGACGGAGTTAGGGCGGGGACTTTGGGTATAGGGTTGTAATGGGGGCGGGGATGGGGTGGAGTCAGAGCAGGGCCACGGGTGGGGAAAGGGGTGGGGGAGGCACAGGCACCCACCGGCGCCGGAGAAAGTTGGCGCCTATGCTGTTGACTCCTATTGAGCTTGTGATCCACTATGATGCCCAGATCCCTTTACGCAGTACTCCTTCTTATGTAGTCATTTCCCATTTTGTATGTGTGCAACTGATTGTTCCTTCCTAAATGGAGTACTTTGCATTTGTCCTTATTGAATTTCATCCTAATTAACTTCAAACCATTTCTCCAGTTTGTCCAGGTCATTCTGAACGTAATCCTATCCTTCAAGATATTTGCAAGCGCTCTCAGCTCAGTATTCTCTGCAAAAATTATAAGTGAGAGGTTTCAGAGGGGTAGCCATGTTAGTCTGTATCAGCAAGAACAATGAGGAGTCCTTGTGGCACTTTAGAGACTAACAGATTTATTTGGGAATATCAACAGAGGGAAAATGACTTTTTGTAGTGCTAATAAGGCCAATTCAATCAGGGTGGATGTGGCTCACAGATACTCACACCTTCTTGTTAACTGTTGAGAATAGGCCACATCTACCCTGATTGAATTGGCCTCGTTAGCACCTACCCCCCACTTGGTAAGGCAACTCCCATCTTTTCATGTGCTGTATATTTATATCTGCCTACTGTATTTTTCACTCCATGCATTTGATGAAGTGGGTTATAGCCCATGAAAGCTTATGCCCAAATAAATCTGTTTGTCTCTAAGGTGCCACAAGGACTTCTCGTTAAAAATTGTAAGTGTACTCTCTATGCCATTATCTAAATCACTGATGAAGATACTGGACAGAACTGACTCAGAACTGATCCCTGCAGGACCCTGCAAGACTTGATATACCCTTCCAGCTTGACTGTGAACCACTGATAACTACTCTCTGGGAACATGCATCTGATGAAGTAGGCTCTAGCCCACGAAAGCTTATGCTCAAATAAATTTGTTAGGCCTTGGCTACACTGGTGCTTTACAGTGCTGCAACTTTCTCACTCAGGGGTGTGAAAAAACACCCCTCTGAGTGCAGCAAGTTACAGCGCTAGTGTAAACAGTGCCCCAGCGCTGGGAGCGCGGCTCCCAGTGCTGTAAGGTAGTCCCCACGGGGAGGTGGAGTACCTGCAGCGCTGGGAGAGCTCTCTCCCAGCGCTGGCGCCACGACCACACTCGCACTTCAAAGCGCTGCCACAGGAGCGCTCCCGCGGCAGCGCTGTACAGCTGCAAGTGTAGCCATACCCTTAGTCTCTAAGGTGCCACAAGTACTCCTGTTCTTTTCTCTGGGAACAGTTTTCCAACCAATTATGCACTCACCTTATATTAACTCCATCTAGGTTGTATTTCCCTAGTTTGTTTATGAGAAGATCGTGCGAGACAGTATCAAAACCTTACTAAAGTCACGATATACCACATCTACCACTCCCCACCATCCACAATACTTGTTACCTTAAAACTTTTAAAACTTACTATTAAAACTTAATATTTCAAATTTGTATTAGACTTTTACATTTTTAATTTAAAACACAATACTGATACACTAGTACTGTTAAAAAAATACAAGCCTAAGTCACTACTTTCTACAAGAAAATGTATGAAAGGGCCAAATAAGTCTGCAAGTTTGAATATATGTAATTCCTATGGAATTCTCCCAGTAAGCCCCATTTTTCACAAACTGTTTTACAGTTACACTGGTGTGTGTGTGTGTGTGTGTGTGTTTTATAATAGTTTGTTTCTATAGCTTTGATTATTTAAAATAAAAAAATATTTATTTGTACTATCACAGGCAAGCATGGTGCTTTACAGAAATGCATAACAAGATGCATTTACAGTCCTGCTCCTGTAATGGGACTACTCAGGCAATTACAAATGTTAAGTGTTACAGAGACAAGGTGAGTGAGGTAATATCTTTTATTTGACCAACTTCTGGTGGGGAGAGAGACAAGTGCTCTTGCAGCAGTCACTCCAAAGATGACATAGGAATTTGTGAGGATGCAGGGGCCCGGGCGAACAGTGCAGCCTACAGACAATGCGGGCACGGAGGAATACAGTTCACCACAAAGGTGACTCAAGACAGTTTTCATTGGTGTAAGAGTACAGCAAGCCAGACCGTGATGAGGGCCTGGGCTGTATTACTGCACGGTCATCTAGACCGTGTCTGCCTCAGCAAAGGACTTGACCAGGAGTAGGCAATAGGTGGACCATGGGCCAAATCTGGAACACCAGACACTTTTGAAATGACTCTGAAATCTTTTTATTTACTGATTATCATCATTATTGTTATTGTGGTGTGAAAAAAATGTTCCTCTGAAGTCTAGACCTTGACTATTCCTTGACCAAGACCTTTACAAAAAATAATTGACTACCCCTGCGCTAGACACCGCTGAGCAGTGTGACCTTCCCCTGCCTTGAGAAGACCCAGGGCCGGTGCTACCATTAAGGCAAACTAGGCGGTTGCATAGGGCACCAAGATTTGGGGGTGCCAAAAAGCGGTGCCTCCAATTTTTTTTTTTACAGCCGTTCCTCCCCGAGCATGTGGCCGTTGCTCCACTTCTCCCGCCTCCCAGGCTTGCAGCGCCAATCAGCTGTTTGGCGCTGCAAGCCTGGGAGGAGAATTAGAGTGGGGGCGGCATGCTTGGGGAGGATGCGGAGCAGAGGTGAGCTGGGGTGGGGAGGTGCAGCACGGCTACCCGGGCCGGGGGGTGGGGAGGTGCCGCGGGGGTGCCTCAGGGCAGGGCGGGAGGAGCTGCCACAGGGCTCCCCACTCCCCACCCCCGCTCACCCAGGCACCGCAAGCCTGGGAGGGGAGGAGAATTAAAGTGGGGGTGGTGTGCTCGGGGAGGACACGGAGCAGAGGTGAGCTGGGGTGGCGAGGTGCTGCATGGCTCCGTGGGGGGGGGGTGCCTCAGGACTGGGGGGGGGGCACAAGGTGGAAGTTTCGCCTAGGGAGCAAAACTTCCTTGCACTGGCCCTGAGAAGACCCCCCCCAGCCCTGCGGGGCTGCCCAGGTAGGGCCATCCTAACCTAATCCTCCTCCCGGGCCCAGCCCCCCACCCATAGGGAGCCTCCTCGGGGCAGGGCACCTGCCCGGCCCTCAGAGCTTGGAGACCTGGGAACACAAATCCCTACTGCGTTTTCCCGACAGTCACGGACTGAGGAGCAAAAGAAGTCTCTACTGCACATGCGCAGGCGGAGCGTGAGGGGTACAAGGTTCTGGTTTACCACTGTGCACCATCGGTCAGGGACGGGTGGGGAGAACAGAGAAAGCGAGCGGGTTGCTACGCCTGCGCAAACGGGGCCTAAGTGGCCCGGCTTAAAACCAAGCTGTACTACTGCGCGACTGTGAAACTGGGTAAAGCTAGGAGAGACCGTAATCTCGCGCCACGGGAGAAGAAGGGGACTGCAATGCGCTTGCGTGCCGGGGGGAGGCAGCTGCATTGCGCTTGCGCGGCTTTGTGGGCGGGTGGGGCTGTCTCGGCCGTGCTTCTGGGCTGGAATCCCGAGCCTGTGCGGTTGCCAGGGTGACGGGAATACAACATGGCGCGCTGACAGCTCTGCCGGGAGGGGTGGGCGCTGCAGAGGAGGCCTCAGCCTTTCCCTCCCCGTCCCCGCACCGCTGAGGAGCCGCAGGATGAACAGTAAGGGCGGAGCGTTACGGGGCCCGGGGGCGGCGTGAGGGGAGCGAGCCTCCCCGTGGGCTGCGGGAGCGCTGGAGAGGGCCTCCCGCTGTGGGGAGGGTCCCGGCAGGGCGGGCGCTTCTGTGGGGAGGGACAGTTTCTCTGTGGAGAGAGAGGCGCTTCCGGGGTGCAGCAGGCAGGATGTGTAAGTGGGAGCGGGATCGCCGGAGGTCGGCAGTGGGGCTTGTGGCGGAGAGCGGACCCTCCTAGGGCAGGGAGAATGGAGATACTGTGTGACGACGGAGGTGAGGGGGTGTCTAAGTCTTGCTATGGGGGGGATGCATGAGGGGTTCTGCCCCACTTCTGTTATGTGTGAGTGGGGCACCCTATGTGGAGGACTAGGGTCCAGTATCAGATGCAATGGCCCTGCTATTGAGATGAGGATGGAATATGCATATTGGACTATGGGTTGGTGGAAGGGGGACCAGATCCTACTATGCAAAGATATATGAGGGAGATAAGTAGCTGGGGGAAGGACCTGCCCTCTGATTGCTAATATTAGTAAAGGAGCACCACAAGACCCACCTCAACCTCTCGGTTGGTTCTGATGCTGTTGATCATCTTTTCCTTGGCTTTTTGCTCTCATTGGCTTTTGAGATACTGTCCTCTTCTGGTTTTCCTCCTACCTGTCCAGTCATTCCTTCATCAGGTTCTGCCCTTGGCCCTTTGATCGTCTCACTTTACAGGCTGTCCATGGACAATATCTTCTCCTTACATGGTTTCAAATATCAACTCGGTGCTGATGACTTTCAAAACTTTCTCTCTACCATTGACCTGTCTCTTTCTAAACAATCCCATCTAATATCCCAGAGGAAATGTCAGAGAGATACGTTATCTTATCCATTTAAACTGAACATGGCCCCAAACAAACTCTTAAACTTTCCTCACAAACCTCCTCTTCCCCCTTTTTTATCACTGTTGGCACTACCACCATTCTCTTTATTACTTACACTGAACATGGGATGAATTTTTAATTTATACTTTTCTCTTGGCCTACAGTGTCTTCCTTCTCAACATCTCCATACTCCATCCTTTTCTTTCCATCTCCACACCCAAATTTCTGGTTTAGTTCCTCACTGTATCCCACCTTGACTACTGCAGTATCCTCCTATATCATCTCCCAATTCAAACTGCAGCTACTAAAATAATCTTCCTTGCTGTTAATTTGGTCACATTACTACCCTCTCTGAATTCCTACACTTGCTCTCCATCCACAGTTATGTTTAAACTGTTGATCACTCCCTTCAAGGCTCTATTTAAATCTGCTCCTCCCTACTTATCCTCGCTTGTTGAACTTTATGGCATCTCTACCCCACCAGTTTTCCCACCCTCATCTGCAGATTTGTCAATATTGAACAGTCATCTCTGTGTCTTTCATATGGCCACCTCTGCATTGTTAGACCTCCCTGATTCTGCAAGACTTCTACTTTCTCACTCTTAGAAACCCACTTCTCTTATGCTACCTATAGCATATTTTGTTGATCTGTATAGAAAATCATTTTGTTTTCCTTCCTTGACTTCTGTTTGCCTTTCAGTCTATCCTGAAACTGCGAACTTCTTGAAACAGGAACATCCTTTCTTGTATGTCTAAAAAGTGCCTTGTTTGTTATGGATGCTACTGAAATCAATTCCTAATTGGGGATTAGGTCCTTTCTGTTCTAGATATTGTATACACCAGTGTGGATAAAAATGATGTTTAAATAAAAAAATTGATTTAAATTTTTAAATAAAAGATTGAAGTAAAAAATCATTTAAAAAAATAAAACACTTCTAGTTCTTTACTTTCTTTCCATTTTAAAGTCTTAAGTTGCTAATGTGGATGTTTTAAGAACATAAGAATGGCTCTACTGGGTCAGACCAAAGGTCCATCTAGCCCAGTATCCTGTCTACCAACAGTGGCCAGGTGCCCCAGAGAGAATGAACAGAACAGGTAATCATCAAAGTGATCCATCCCCTCTCGCTCATTCCCAGTTTCTGGCAAAGAGAGGCTAGGGACACCATTCCTGCCCATCCTGGCTAATAGCCATTGATGGACCTATCCTCCATGAATTTATCTAGTTCTTTTTTTAACCCTGTTATGGTCTTGGCCTTCACAACATTCTCTGGCAAGGAGTTCCACAGGTTGACTGTGCGGTGTGTGAATAAATACTTCCTTTTATTTGTTTTAAACCTGATGCCTATTTATTTCATTTAGTGACCCTTAGTTCTTGTGTTATGAGAAGTAGTAAACAACACTTCCTTATCTACTTTCTCTACACCAGTCATGATTTTGTAGACCTCAATCATATCTCCCCTTAGCCGTTTCTTTTCCAAGCTGAAAAATCCTAGTCTTATTAATCTCTCCTCATATTGAAGCCGTTCCATACCCCAAGTTTTATATTTGTTTCCTAATTATTAGTAGAATTTGAGGCTTTATAGAGATTTTTTCCTACTGAAAGTTTCACACTTAAAATGCTAATCTGTACCGAAAAGTCAAGTTTACGTCCTCTAACATCATTCCTTTGACACCACCGTAAACTCAGATAACCAAATAGCCATATTGTTGGCAACCAACACCACCTTCCAACGTTATGAACTTCCACAAGTAAAGAAATGCTTTGACCAGGATATTCTCCTCCATCAAGGCTTTCAGTTTGAAGTCAATGGGATTTGTGTTTTTAAATTGTTTAGGACTAGAGTAAAAGGGATTTAGGTGCTGCAATGCTCAGTGCCTAACTTTCTTGGTACCTTGCCATTCAGTGCAATCCACAGCCCTAGTTTAGATTCCTAGACTCTCTATACAATGCATGGGGAGAGTTAAGTGCCTAAGAATGGAATCCACAAAAGCCAACACTCTGAGCAGAGAGACATTTAAACTAGCCAGTAGGAAATGCTGAGGAGAGGGATCTGGAATAAGCTCTGTCCCTAAAAGGGATTTAGGTGTCTAAATCGGGGCTGGAGCTCTCTCTCTTTCTTATTGAAACTGTTCCACTGTGTATAATTACTTAAATATTCACTGGGCCTAAGAGAGAGAGAATGACTTTGTAGCCCAGGGTTAGGGCACACGTCTGGGATGTGGGAGACTCAGGTTTCACTTCTCTTGCCCCAATGAATATTTAAGTCAGTGGTCCCCTACGCAGTGCCCATGGGTGCCATGGTGCCCGCTGGGGCATTTTATGTGCACCCGCCTAGTGCCCAGCAGGGGAGAGAAGCCACGGCCCCATGCCTGCTGGGGACAGAGAACTCCAGGGCTGCAGGCTGCGAGTGCCGGTGTTTATGGTCCCTGGCAAGCGTGGGGCTGTGGCTTCTCTCTGTCTTCTCCGGGGCTGCAGACTGCGGGCGCCGGTGTTCTCGGTCCCTGGCAGGCACGGGGCCATGCCTTAAGCCGGAGAGAAGCCGCGGCCCCGCACCTGCCAGGGACAGAGAACTCCGGGGCTGCTTGGGGCGGCAAAAAGCCGGGAGCCGGCCCTGGCCAGAGCCCTGCCGCTGGAGAGCCAGAGCATCGTCCCCTGGAGCCAAGCCTGGGCTGCGGCGGTCAGAGGGGCTCCCAGAGTGTGTGAGGAGCCGGGGAGGGAGGGAAGTGGGACCCGGGATGCAGGGAGGGAGGAGGGGCTGCATGGGGCTGAGGAAGCAGCTGTCAGCGCCTGCCCCTCTCAGCCCTTGCACTCTCCATCCCGCTCACAGCTTCTTCACTTGTACTTCCCCCCATCGCTCCTTCGCCGAACCCCTTCCCCTTGTTCTCTCCCTTCACCCGCACCTCTCCCCTTGTACCCTCCCTCAGCCCTCTCCTCCCGCACCTTCCCCTGCACCTCTTCTCCTGCAACCCTCCTGATACCCCCTCTCCTCCTCCACCCTCCTCCACGAGTACATCACACCCTGCTTCTCTGCCAATGTAGAGCCCCCAAGCACTCCCACACCCACTCCTCTGCCTGAACCCTCTTTACTAGATCTCCATCCCTTTCTGGGTACAAGGTTTAAGGATTAGTCCCTATGCCTTCCATGTACATTTGGGTGCGTGTGGGGGAGGGCACTGGTGGGTGGGGGAGAGCCCAGGACTGGGGTGGGGGGCAGCCAAAATTTTTTTTGCTTGGGGCAGCAAAAAACCTAGAGCTGGCCCTGCCCCGGCAGGCGCGCAGCCCGCCTAGTGCCCAGCAGGGGAGAGAAGCCAGGGCCCTGCGCCTGCTGGGGACAGAGTACTCCGGGGGCTGCAGGCGCCAGTATTCTCTGTCCTCGTGGCTTCTCTCTGGATTCATATATTATGTAATATTAAATATGATGTTTTTTGTATTATTTAATGCACAAATACAAAATAAGCCTTGAAAAATGGTTGGCGCTCGCCACACTCTTCTGAAAACATGAATGTGCTACTAGCCACAAAAAAGTTGGGGACCACTGTGCTAAATCAATGGTTTTTAAGGGTTATAAAATATTAGCAATCAGGCTTCTGAGGAGGATTCTGCCACCTCAGCATATTATTCCTGATTCGGTGTCTTTGTGATGGATTTTGGTGCTCTCCTATATTGGTTTTTGAGATTCTGTTCCTGACTTGTAAAGTACTTCATGAGCAAGGACTGTTTATATTAATACATAGCATTAGAAAGTGTACTTGGCATTTTATAAACAGGCCTGTGCCTTGCACTGAAGATCTTACCATCTAAATCCAACAAGAAAGTAGTAAAAGATAACAGTTCAGGAGAGAGAGAGAGGGAGCAGAATGTGGTGGTGATGAACAGGAAGAATAGATTTCTGGAAGAACTGGGCTTTAAAGAGGATCTAGTGTACAGAAGTAGTGTTTCAAACATAAGAGCAGCATGAGGGAAGAGAAAGGAGAGTCTTAGAAGGAACTTAAAGAGCAAATGATAAGAGTGATAGGAGAGAGAGATGATTTTATCCAAAGTGCCAGTGTTAGACTGGAAAAGAGGAAAGGTTGTAAAGGGGAAGGTCACAGTAAGAAAGATGAGAAGTGAAAGAGAACCTTGGTAATGAGGAAAGGGCAGATTTTAAATGATATTAATAAGAGAAGCAGCATTCATTGGAAGAGTGGATATGAAGGTTGGCTAGTAGAAAAGAAGAACTGAAGATGACACCTGGGTTGCTGGTACATATCTGAAATGTGAAGATCCACCATCCAGCTTCTGGACAGTAGAAAGAGCTTGCGGTCACTTCTGCCCCTGCAAAGACTCCTGGATGCTTTAAGGAGAAGGGGTATGTCTCCACTACTCTATGGCCTGGTCGAGACCTAAACTTAAGTCGACCTAACTATATCACTCAGGGGTGTGAAAACTCCACACCCTGAGCAACACAATTATCTCAACCTAACTCCCAGTGTAGACAGCACTATGTCGATAGGAGGGCTTCTGCTACCACCTCTCACAGAGGTGGATTAACTATGCTGACAGGAGAAGCTCTTCCTTCGGCATAGTAGCATCTTCACTTAAGCACTATCGCGGTGCAGATGCACTGCTGCAACCGTATCACTGCAGCATTTTAAGTGTAGTCCTGTCTGTAGTTAAGCTGACCTAAGTCCCAATAAGCAGTGGTTCTCAAACTTTTGTACTGGTGACCCCTTTCACACAGCAAGCCTAGGAGTGTGACCCCCCCCTTATATATTAAAAACACTTTAAAAATATTTAACACTATTATGGATGCTGGAGGCAAAGCGGGTTTTGGGGGTGGAGGGCAATAGCTTGTGACCCCCCCATAATAACCTTGTGACCCCTCAGGAGGTCACGACCCCAGTTTAAGAACCTCTGCCATATAGATACCACTGTAGACAGCAGAATTCTGTTGACCTAGCTACCGCCTCTCAAGAGGGTGAATTCACTCTAGTGATGGATAAACCCCTGTTGCTCTAGCTGCGCATGTGTCTATACTACAATGTTGCTGTAGCATAGCTGCAATGCTGCAGTACCCTAAGTCTCCTATAGCCTCCTTGATTGCTGTAATGCATGAGGGTGTGAGGGAGGAAAGAGGTCTTTGTTACTTTACCTCTCCCTTGGTCTCTACTTTTTGGATTCTTCTCCATGAGTAACTCCACTGCCTGCTTCCTTTGTTGTTCATAAGCTTTCCCCAGCAGTAACAGTAGCATGAAACTGACATGAATTGGTTTACCTTCAGCTCACTGGTGGAGATGGTTATTGAACCTATAGGTGCAGATGAGATTACCAAGGACAGAATCTGGAGGGACACTAAGCAATGAGGGGACTTGAGGGGATGAAGAAGACTGGCTGATGGAACAGTCAGTATTACTGGAGCAGGACCAATCAAGTACATGTAGAGTAAGTTAAGGAAAGAGAAATATAGTTTGGGTCAGAGACAGGATAATGATACCACCCTCATTTCTGCACTGCCTCTGGAGGTGGGTCTGATCTCCTCACCAAGGGCGGCCGTGCAGGGCCGTCCTGTCCCTCCCCAGCATGGCCAGACTAGCTGCTAGGAACCTCGGGCTCCCAGCAGCAGGGGAGATCAGATTTCATGGAGGAGGGCTGATTTCGCAGTACTTGACACATTTTTCACAGCTGTGAAATTGGTAGTGCCCTAGCTATGACAGAAAAAAGGCCTCTTGTATGTGCAGAGGTATTGTGTTACAGAGCAGGGAGGTCATAGTTTGTGCTCTGGAATTGTGTTGTACAATCAGTAATATGAGCATCAGTAGGATGGGGCAATAAAACCCATTTTGCTCTAATTCAATTTAATTTTTTTCCCAAATGATTGACATGTGAACCACAACCAAAAGCGTAATATTGAAAATCACCCAGCAAAGACAGAATTTAATGAAAATCAACTAAGGATAAATATAAAAATATTTACTGTTTACAACAAAACTTACTTTTAAATTTTAAAATTTAAATATTTTTGTTTTTAGAATATAAACCGATTGGTAAAATAGGCGAGGGAACATTTTCTGATGTTCTGAAGACACAGAGTCTTAGGGATGGAAATTACTATGCATGCAAACAAATGAAACAGCATTTTGAAAGGTAGGTATAGTTGATCATATTATTGCCCAAACTCTGAAAAATTTGTTTACATTTATTGGGTAAATAAATATAAATTTAAGACTGAATAGAGGATTCTGAATACTTGTTCATGTGTATTGAAAAATATGTTGGCATACATTAGAAAGGGGGAACTGAGGGCCTGATCATATAGCAAATTATTATTTGGCATTGTGCTTTCTACTAAGTAGACCCATTGATGTTACTCACTGTAGCAAATTCTATACCTGCTTGTCAACTGGATTGAGACCAGGATTAGAGAGGGAGGAGGATGGGGGTCTTTATTCATTCCTATCTACTATTTGTTCCTGTCACCACTCTGGTCTCAGTTTTACATTTGTAAATGAATTCCTACCAGAAAGGAAATGTAGAATATGTCTGAACATGCTTGTGTCATTTTTCTTCCTGCCATAAATGAATTAGTAGAAGAAGATGGTGTAAAGAACACCCTTGTTATCCATTGTCAGGTTCACTTTAAAATGTATTTTATTGTGGATCGTGTAACAGTAGTTATTTTCTCTCCCTATACAGATTTTGTTCCTCTTTATATTTTGTGTTTGCCTTTATTCACATTTGATTGTGTCCTCTAGTACTGGGCAACACAAGTCACAGTGGGAGCTCGTTCTTATTAGGAAAATGGCAAAATGGGATTCACTGCACACCCACACACAGCATTTTCATCCAAATCAAGGTGCACAACCCCTACTTTAGCAAGGGGCCAAGTTCAGCTCTCAGTTAGACACATTCATTTCCTAATGATTTCAGTGGGAGTTCCTTTATAACAATTGACATTGCGTCTATTGCTTTGAAAAATTTCAGGTTTGATTCAGTGCTCGGTTGCTACACAGATTATGAAGTAAATCAGAATTGCAGAGATTAAGGAAGAGTGAGTTTACCAACACAAATCCATCCTTTTCCTTTAAATGGAAAAAAAAATTAATCGGCCAAGGCCACTGAATATAAACTTTCTACTATACTTGAAGGTTGGTTACAACCCCAGTATTTGGTCCAGAATGTTTAGAATACTCACACAAATTTCTTGGCTAATCAGTTTTAGAAATATTAAAAACTGAGAATTTGTTTAATTAGCTCTATATCTGAAGTTTATTTGGGAAAGATGGCAATTTGCTGGTGCTGAGTTTTGGGGTTTTTTGTTGTTGTTAACACAAACCAGGCTTCCATTATGTCTCACTGAAGTTATGATCAGTTTATTTTTGTTTATCAAGATTAAATCTTATTAGATGGTAATTGATGAGTCAGTAAGTTTTGCACAGTGTACTCCAAGTAAAATTACTGTTATTTACAGATAGTTGAAACTGGCAGTGGATTTTGTGAAACAGATTGCAGCAATCGATTTTTATCAGAGAAATTCATATGTGCAGTTCAGATCTAGTTACACTCTTTTGACAAATTCTGCATGTTTATCTTAAAATATAGGACATTTCATGTTATTACTTATATAAAAAGGATCAGAAGTAGCATCTTTTGAGTATATATTTTCCTTTTTTAATGTATATTGAAATTTGATTAAAAACAAAAATGAAATTTGTACTACTTTGGTTCTGAAAATAACCCTCATTATGTAAATCAATTTACTATGGTCATGTTTTGAATTAGAAGTAGGAACATTTAATTCCACATTTTATTTGGGACCATTCAGAAAAGCTAACATTAAGCATTGAGACCAAAAACATATCCAGTCTCAATCATGTTAGTTTTCAGAGATCTGTTTTAGTTTTGTCTCTTTTCTTATTAAAAAAGAAAACAGACTCTCTAGAGTTGAGACCAAATTAACAAAAATAAATACTAGTTATAAGATTAAGAAATGTTGAGTGTGTTCAACTCATTGCACTTAGATGGTCAGCATTCCCATATTTATGAGGGATTGTGAGAACATCTTCCCTATGATGCGTTAAAGTGTCCCTGAGGTCTTGGACCCTCTCATAGTTACGAATGGCTAGAGGTTACACTTTTACTGGAGTGTTCACTTATAGCTATAGATAATAGTGATATAAATTGAACTTGCTATTACAGGATAATTTTCTTATTTTCATGTTGAAACATGAGGATTTTGGCATTTGGCTAACTCTTGATCAGCTTGTGAAAGGAAAAGCTTATCCTGTAGTGATTTGCTATATCTAGTGTCCATGCAAGGCCATTGAAGCCCCCTAAAATGAATTCCTCTCCCAACGGTTTCTGTAGCTTGGTCTTCTAATGGTTAATTGAGTACTAGGCATGAGTGACATGATTAAATATTATGTTTTAAGTAGCTAGTAAAATAGTGTGTTTCAGTTCTTCACACTGGTGGTTATTAATTTTAAATTGAGTTTTAACGCTAATGATTACACAGGGCTAGATTGTGACTTTAGGCATAGTCTTTAGCTGTAAGCTGCACCAACCCAGGAATAGCCGTGGGAGTTATTGTGACTTGGACACACTTCTGAGTCACAATTCCTCTGTGATTTCTTTCTTGCTGCTGCGGAGTAGTAATTTACTTCTGGTCTACACCAATAGTAAATTACTACCCACCTCTCCTGGGTCAGCCAATCTGGTCAGCAAGAAGGGGAAGTGGAGCCAGGTTATTACCCATTTCCCACCCCACCCCTTGCCCCAGGCAATTAACTCCCCAATTCCTTCTGCATTCCTGAACCCCAGATTTGGGTAGCTTGCATAGGGACATAAGAGGAGGGGAGGTTCTTGCTCCCTTGTGTGGGGACTTAGTCACAATCTAATTCCTAACTTGTAAACTAGTTTTCCACTCTCACTTCTTTTTTAAATTACACATTAGTATCGAGCAAGTGAATAGTCTGCGAGAAATACAAGCACTGAGGCGACTGAATCCACATCCTAATATCCTTATGTTACACGAGGTGGTTTTGTAAGTACAGTGTATTTATTTCCCCTACTTCCTATACCCTCTATTTGAAAACTTTTCAGTAGCTTTTGGAGACAAAAGATAGTTTGGACGCACTTAACCAATTATTTATTCCACCAAAAAGGAAATCTTTGGAAGATCTGTCTGATTCTCCCATGCCCTCATGCCTCTTGTTAGGCAAAGATATGATACAGTTCTAAATTGCACTTTTCAGTTTCTTTAGAGTGTATTGCTGCAAAAACATCAGAACTACAACGTCCATACTAAAAATATGGGAAAACTGGTGACCTGGGACAAGAGATATTTTAAGCAATTAATAAACAAATTTATATTCTGGTTTTACGGGAAGGAGACTTCATGCCTACTACCCTCCAAGGCTCCATGTACTCTGTTGCACAGATAGACCAAATTCTGTAGCAAAGTTGACTTATTCTATTGCCATATAATTACCTTCATCCTCTTCTCCCCTATGCAACTGCACAGAACTATGGTTCATTGCTGAAAATAATCAGGCATAACATTTGTTAATTATTATTTTCAAGGATTTTTTTTCGCTTTGCTCTTCAGGCTGACTTTTTCTATTCCCTGGGCCTCAGCTCTTGCAGTGTTATCCAAACAACCCAGCTTAGAACCTACTTCCCACCACACGTGCCAGAAGAGGGAAGCTAGTAGTCATCTTTAGTAACCCATCTCCCAAGTGGAGCATGCACTGTAATCAAATTAACACCTTGTTATTAGGAAAGGAAGAGGCATCTGTAGACAGGTCCCACCAGGGCAAGGAGACATAAAACAAAATGTTGGTTGCCAGCAGGAACATGATGAATTCCATGGCATTTTGGAAAAACATCAAGTTATTCATCAGCAGAATTGTGAAGTCCACAGGGGCCCTGTTTTGAGATTAATGAGGTAGGTCACACTTCTCGGGGAGATGTTCCAGCTCCCTGCAGAGTCAAACAGGAAACACTGCATCAGTTTACTCTCTGTTCATATTCACAAGTTTTTCTGCAACCACAAGGGTTAAACATTAAAAAAAAAAATCTCAGATTCTGGAGTAAAATGTTTGAATGTCACAATTGTGGAATAGGCTGGGTCCTGCTTTTAATCATTTCACAGCTCCTATTACATACATTCAGGCAAAATGAAAAATGGACAACAATTACCATTCTGAAGGTCATTCCCAATATAGACTCACAGACTTTAAGGTCAGAAGGGACCAGGGCCATCATGATCATCTAGTCCAGAGGTTCCCAAATTGTGGGGCACAAGGAGGTATGGAGGAATGTTTGGGGGGTGTGGCTAGTGCCCGGGTCAGCCCCCAGGTGAGGAGCAATATCTGGCCCCAGAGCCCTGGCCACTGGCCCCACACCCAGGGCTCTGCTCCTGGTCTTTTCCTCCCAACCCCCTCACCTCCAGCTGTGGCCCCAGCCTCAGCCCTCTTACCCCATCCACATCCCCCGCTCCTGGAGCCCTGGCAGCACTCCCGGCCCCGGGGTTGGTGGGGGGCGCAGACAGGGATAAAAGGTGGCGTGAGGTAAAAAGTTTGGGGACCACTGATCTAGTCTGATCTCCTGCACATTGCAGGCCACAGAACCTCACCCACCCACTCCTGTAATAGACTCCTAACCTCTGGCTGAGTTAGTGAAGTTCTCAAATCATGGTTTAAAGACTTCAAGTTACAGGGAATCCACTATCATAGAAAACTGCGACTGTCAAAATGTAGAATTTAGAAAGTGACATACTCATTTAAAAATGTGACTTATTTTGGCCAGACTGAACAATATTGGGCCCAGATCAGCTATTAAATATTTTCAGATATGGCACAATGCTTTTGTATCTCTTATCAATTTTTAGCGTATACTTTATGGCTATATTATGTCTTGCTAGTGCTATTTTATTGGGAGCTTCCAGACTGCATCATTGTGCCATACTTAGAGTAAAATCCATACAGTATTTGGAAGGCTGTAGAGACTTCCTGCCTGGAGAGCCGGATGCAAACAGTTTGGAAAAATGCCATTGTTAATTAAAATTATAAATCAATTTGAATAGGCTTCTCTAGGTAAAGGTTTGTTGAAACTGAAAACTACAAATTGCCTTATTGATGATTAAACTGACTCTTTTGCTGAGTGGAGTACTTTTTGTCTACTTTGTGTACAAATGCAAATACTTTATTTCTTGCTCAGAAAAAAAACCTGTTTGTTTCTTCAGTGACAGAAAATCTGGCTCTCTTGCACTAATATGTGAACTTATGGACATGAATATTTATGAGCTAATAAGAGGTATGTAGAGCATGTTTGAGTCATTCAAAATCCTCTCTTTCACAGACCATAAAGTGGCATTAATCGTACTTTTCACTTGGCTGTTCATGTAATGGTTATATAGTATGACAGTTAAGAGTATATTGTACAATTTTTAGGGACATTTCTACTATTTTATAGCTGTTTTCTATACTATATAGACATTTTTAATGTAGAAACTTGTGTACACGTCTATTTTTAAATGAGTCAGAGTAGTGACTCTATAGAGCACTGTTAATATACATGATCAAACCTGAAAGGAAAACAGGGAGACCACCCTGATTGTAAAGCATGGAAAGTTTGTATTTCATGACATTATAACATTTTCATTATAAAAATTACCAGTTTACTAGTAAGAAACGTGTGCTCATTTTGTTTGAAAGCAGCAAATCTTTTAGCTGAAACATAATAAAGTTTGAGAACCAAGGTTAGTCTATTCAGGAAGGGCTCATGAAGCCTCTACAGCTTCTGCTAAACTTATCTCCATATAGGAAGTCTGCCACATTACTACCTGGAACTACCTTCATGTTCTGTAAGCATTAGTTCCTAGCTTCTGATGCTAGAGCAACTGTTTTTCAGTGTAAGAATTAGGACCATGGAAGGAATTTCCAGGAAAAGACAGTAGGATGATTTGTCAGTAACTAAAGACAGTAAATTGAAGTGGAGGAAAGCTAGAGTGTGTTGGTCATGTATTTTTAGAACTGTCTAAACACAAAAGTTGTACTGCATGCTGTGGACACAGTTATAGCTGTGTGTGTGTGTGTGTGTATATCTATGGAGATATACCTATCTCATAGAGCTGGAAGGGACCCCAAAAGATCATTGAGTCCAGCCCCCTGCCTTCACTAGCAGGGCCAAGTACTGATTTTGCCCCAGATCTCTAAGTGGCCCTTTCAAGGATTGAGCTCACAATCCTGGGTTTAGCAGGCCAATGCTCAAACCACTGAGCTATTCCTCCCCACTTGTATCAGTGTAGTTTATTCATGTAAGAGAAAGGGAATAAGCTATACTGGTCTATGGCACCTTTATACTTGTGTAAGTGCATCCACACAAGGGGTTGTACTAGTATAACTATATCAGTTTAAAGAAAAATCACATCCCTAACCAACATTTTTTGTACTGGCATAACTATGTAGACTAGGCCACAAAGACACTTTGAGAGCTGGATACTGGTTCCTGGCTGGGGCTAGGGAGGTTGTTATTGAAGTTTAATGTGCAGGGTGATTTCAAAATTTAAAATAGTCACTAGAAAAGCCAAAGTGCCCAGGGTATGATATGTGGTGCTATAAAACCCAAATAAGCAAATAAGAGTATTGCATGCTGAGTTACAATCTAGAGAAAAGTTCCTATTAGCTTTGAGGAGACCATGCTTTCAGACCTCTAACAATAGTGAATAACCCTGTTTCTTATCTATACATAGATCAAAAGCTGAAATTAGAATGCCAAAAAGTAGTTTAACTATGCTTGTCATTGTAAAAGTTGAGTCATGCAGTAGCTCATGTCTTTGTTATTAAAACATAAATAATAGCCTTATTATAAGTCTAGTCTTCAGACTTGTGGTATTATTAGTAAGTCTGAGTCAGTAATGTAAGCTGCTGTCATTTACAATGGATTAATCAGATGGATTATAAGCAAAACTTTCTGCTTCCAGAAAACAGATTTGAGCAATACTTACTTCAGTTCTGAAACATTAAAATGTTTAGGTTTGTACTTCAGAACTGACTGAAGCATTTGCTGTGTCACTTATTGTTCAGCTTAACTGTGAAGCTCACACCTGTAATTTTAATAAACAAAACCACCATATTAAATATTTCTTGCAATTGGAATTAACAAAATTCCAGTACTTTCAGCAATGAGTCTGTTTTCCTTACATAGGGGAACAAGACATAGAACTCCTTAGCTACAAAATCTTTCAAAGCCATTAGATCCTGTCAATAGGGCACTGGAGTCCAGGATTCTGCTCCGAGCGGACACTGATCTGCTGCTTGGCTTTTGGCATGTCATGTCAATTCCATGCTTGTTTCCTCTCCCAACTTCTATCTTGTCTAGTCTATTTAGATGGTAAGCTTTGTGAATAGGGACCACCCTTCACTGTGTTTGTACAGAGCCTAATACAGTGGCTAGGGCCTGTAGGTGTTACTAAAATAAAAATAATGGTCTTCCATCACAGGCACTCAGGTTTCAACAACATTCATCCCCACAGGGCTTGCTGACTCCCACTTTATATACAACCCCATTAGTCAAATGATGCAAATCACAGCTTCCTTGGAACCCTGTTTAAGATGGAGCCAGCTTGTTGGGAGTTAGAAGAGCTGTTTGATATAGTTTTGAGGGAGGGGAAACACTTATGGCTCTAGGAAGCTATACAAGAAAGAGTGTGTCAAATAGAATAGGTATCTGAAAGCCTATAGTTTTGGAACTTTCTGTTCTGTGGAAAAAATATTTCAACTTTGTCTCAGTTAAACACATGTGCCAAAATACCAATATTTCCTATGGATGGAAATTCTGATTTTGAACTAGCAATAGCCACAAACAGAGCCACCAAAAAGAAAGGGCACCTGCAAAACCCAGCAACACTTGAGACGTGCCATTTTAAAACCTAGAAAATGTTCACTGTTAAGCTCCCAACACACAGTTGGACTGGAAAATAAATTAATCCTTCTTAATTTTGAAAAGTATAGTATTCAACAACTTTGAGAGTATTAGCTGGATGATAGCTGCAACTAAATAAAAAGATCTCCCTTTGTAACTGTAGTGTTCTGAAGCAGAAGGAACATATGGCTCATCTGTATATTACTCCGCTGTACATATTATTTTATTGGTGCTTTCTCAGAGAGCAGACCTCCACAGCTGTGCACTCACACAAACTAGTGAACATTTCAGACTGTTTCACTGTGCAGAAGAGATATGGATTACTACCGGTAAACAATCTCTTTAGTGTTAATTATGCTTTAATTTTCTGAATAAAATTATGAACCCTGCAAAATAAAATTTGGAGAAAGGCATAAAACTACTACAAAAAGGCTTTTTTAAAATCAGTGGAGACAATGAAAGAGGGGAAGCAAATGTCTAGAACCAGCTGGTCTGTACAAAGTTTTGGAATGAAGAACATTTTCAAGCATGGGTTTGCTAAGAATAGATTTCTAATTGGAACAGGTGTGTGGGAACAGCAATGTTTAGGAAAACAGCATTTATTCAGTTCCTTAATGGCACTGGTCTTGGAAATTAATCCTATTTTTTTTTCTGAAAAAATTCTGGTTGACGGAAATATTAACATTGGTTATATAGATTAGGACTATTTTGAAAGTGTCTTTAAAACTACTCAAGTGGGGAAAGAATTATGACATAATTTCCTAACAAAGTTATGTTCTGAATAGAACATTTAGTGCCATATAGCGCCTTCATTCACTATCTACAAACTAGACACCCAGCTTTATTCCAATGAAGTCAATGGGAATTTTGCCAGTGACTTTAGTGGAAGCAAGTTAGGGCTCTTAAGATTTGGAGAAGATTCCATGGATACAAGTGCATCGTAGCCACATACAAAGTAACATCTTCCTGTTGTGATTCTGTTCATAATTATTTATTGAGTTAAGCTTTTATAATGTAATTCTGAAAGCTGAAGAGCATTGGTTCAGTCCTGAAAGGTGACTTGCAAAGGGAAAAACAGTTGAGCTTGTGCCTTGTTATGAAGATGCCTACATTTTTTTTAAATTCTGTTTTTAACATTAGTAATTCAGAGTTTGTCTGTTGTGGAAGACTCTGTAACCTTGTCTACACTAAGAAAGTTTTTCAAAAAATCCTGTTGTTGCTAGCGCTAATTAAGTTCCACTGATGAAAGCACTGTTAAGAGCCCTAATGTAAATGCACCACTGTTTTAAGCATTGTTGTCTAATCTACATGGATTATGGTGACTGGGAAACTAATGTGGAAGTTTGAGAAATGCCTGTCACTTCGTGTGATTTGTATTCCTAAGTGGTTTAGGCATTTATGAATAGTTGACTAAGGGTAGAATTATCAGACTAGAAACATCAAGGGTCAAGAGAATGAAAGCAAGCAGTTTATTGGGGAAGGAATCTTTAGTCAGTCATACTGTTTAAAATTGTTTTTATTAATACATATTACCTTCAGTAATGAACATTTTGGAATTTTAAACATGTCAAAGATTTGACACCCCATCCCTTTCAAATAAGATGAGAGTTCTCACAATATACATGATCAGAGGTACAACAGGTCCTCTAGCAAAATCAAGGAAGACCAGATTTGATATTCCTGATACCTAACGGTAAAAATAAAAAATCAGAAAACAAATAAAGGAAAGTTTTCAGGCCTTTATACACATCCAAGAAGCAAAATAGGACCCGATCTGATTATTTATTTTAAATTCTCTAGAATTCTGAAAAAAAATATTGCAGGTTAGTCTTAAAACAAAACTATGTTACAGCAGACTCTTACACCAACAAGGGGATGAATCATCTTGTGGTTCAGGCACTGGACCGAGAATCTGGAAATCTTGGTTCTGTAGCTGGCTCAGCTGTAGACTTCTTTTGTGACCTTGGGAAAGCCGTTTCACCTCTAAGCTTCAGTTTCATCATCTGTCAAATGGGAGAAAGTGCTCAGATACTGTAGTAATGGGGACCTGTTGCAGGCCTGGCACCGCCCCGCCCCTCTGTGGCAGGGGTGGGATGAGGTCTCAGAATCTTGCCACTCCCAAGTTCACGCACCCGTCTCTCTTTAGGCAGATGGTTGCGGCCTAATGACCTCCTTCCCCACAATCACCCCTTGGTCGGGGTAGTGGGCCTAGTGGCCAGAGTCCATAGGATTTCCATGGTGGTAGGGGGACCTGGGCGCGCCCTCTCCACTGGGTCCCGACCCAGGGCCCTGGTAGTGGCAAGTTCCCCTTGCCACCAGCTCGGCGGGGATCCGCCTGCAACATACTGAGCATCTGTGCGGCTCTAACGCCATTTGCCTCTAAAGTTCCCCTGGGTCACTTCCTACCATAAACGCTAGGTTCTCCGGTTCGGGGGGTCATCTGGTCTGTTCCCCTCCTGTGACGTACTCCGTCTGGGCATCAGGGTGCATCCCGGCTTGGCTGGCCTCCGGATCCTGGTGCGTAGGCTGTCCCTCCTCGGGAGCTGTCAGTGTTCCTCCTTCCCCTCCGGCAGTCAGCCCAGGCGGAGCAGCTCTGCAGGCTTTTATACTTGTTCTCCAGCAGGAGCATGCCCAGCAGAGGGGCATGGCTTCCTGTGCTAGGAAGGAAGGGTTAACCCCTGCGGTACCAGTGCGGGGCCACTCTGCCCCATCACAGGACCATACAAATGCCATTAAAGAAAAGAATTCTTATTGTCTTACTCTTTTAGGTATAACATTTATTTTTATGTGGAAAACAGTTCTACTTGGCAAAGAATGAGTACAGGTAGAAAATCCAAAGGTTGCAATAACATATTTGGCTATATAAGTAACTAGCATTATAACCTAAAGTTAGTTTTAGTTAATGAATTGTTAGACTATATTTAACTTTGAAGTAATTTAAAACTTGTTTAAACAGAGTCACTACGTTTTCCAAGGAATTTGCTACTTTTCTTTTCTTATTAATGATATTATAAACAATACAGCATTATTTAGAGGCACTACAGCAAAGCTCAAAGCCTCAAGAGGGCCTGCAGAAGGAAACAGTCTAAGTGATTATCAGATGTCTTCAGGACTCTAAACAAAAATGGAGTAGTCTTGCTTGTCAGCAGTCTTACCTCTATCAGTAACACCCACTGAAGTGGACAGGTTGTTCTGTAATTTGCATACCAAAACAGGAATAAGACACTTTGGGCAGTGCACTTGTAGAGGATTATATCCCTTCTAAACCTTGAATCTTATGCATCATTACTTTAGTGCTTACATAGGAAATGAGGCTTTCCAATATGTTTGGAATGGAATATTTCTGCTATGATACAATTGGGGGAAAATAGATATATTATGTTACCATTCATAATACCCACAAGTTCTCTGGAGCAGAATCCCTCCCTACACAATGAAAAATCATGCAATACCAAAGCTGCCAATGTATAGGCAGTCAAATTCACTTGTCAGACTATTCCGGTGTATTCTGAAATTTGTCTGTTTTCACCTTATGTCCTAGTTCAAATGAAATGCTAATTGCAATGGTGTTATTTTTGTATGACAAGTGTAAAAATGTTAATCAAATTCTTCTTATTCATGAAGAAAGGAATATGGATTCATTATCACAAGCTGAAAAGTAGATGTTACTTCTATTGTATACTTACTCACTGATATAAAGCATTTCTACAACTTGAAATTTCATTTGACTGTTCCACATTCTAGGGAGGAGAAAGCCATTACCTGAAAAAAAAATAATGAACTACATGTACCAGTTATGCAAGTCCCTTGATCACATGCACAGGTAAGACACTAAATTCAGCAGTAACCTTGCAAGAAGTATGCCATATGCTTATAATTAAATATTGCCTACAAATAATTAGAAACATAGTGAATATGCTCATACTTTCATTGCGTTGTTCTTTTTGGTATTTTTATGTTGATGCAGAAATGGAATATTTCATAGAGATGTGAAACCAGAAAATATATTAATAAAGGTAAGTAGTCTTGTGAGATAATATCACTAATCTGAAAGTGTAAATAATTTTCATAGTTAGAGAGACTTGACTCTTCGGTATATAACTTTAGTCTTGTGCCCTCCCTTCCTTGAATGGTGAATGAACAAATGTTTTCTGTTGCTATTGGATAAAAGTGTAAATGGATTCTCTTGTTCTGTAGCTCAGACGTAAGATTGCAGCTAAGTCTGAAAGCAAACAAATTCACTTTTTCATGTATCAATAACTTTTTCCTTTCTGTGCTGTTTTTTAAACAAGTGTTGGGACTCAGTCCTTCAGCCCTCTCTCTCCATGCTTAACTCCTACGGTCCACAGAAGTTGTTCACACTACTGCACAAGGAGACCTTAAGTTGATTTTGTTTTTGAAAGATTCCTGTTTTAAAAACTATCCAATGCTGGCAGAAGGCCTATTTCCCAGAGTTGTTTACTAGTTTTGTTGCCAGAATTCAGCTCATTTATTTTTATGGGATAGATTTTACTGTTTCAAAGTCCTTAGTGTGTCCCAAAATGAAACCAGAAGGAGGAAGAGGAACAAATACAAAGAAAAGCCAGGAAAAATCTATCATGTGACTACTAAAAATGAGAACACCAAGAAAATAACCTCATGTAAATATGTCACTTTTAGTAACCTTCCCTTCAAGACTAGCTAATACATTTTACTATTAATGGTTATCTCTAACATTTTTTGTGAAAATGTACAGAAAGATGCTAGTGTGTATTATGGGACATAAATGGCCTTAAATTTCAGAGGCACTTACAACTTAAAGGGCATTTTTACAATTTGTTACTATAATTAAACATTTACCATAGCTGAGATATGCTTCACTGATAGGCCCATTCAATGTCGCTGGAGAATAGGTTTTAATAACATTTAAACACAGACATGCAATTTGACATTCCAAATCGCCTCTTTTTTCTTAAAAAACAAACAAAAAACCCTAAAAGTTAGTACTGAAAGCAAACTATAATTAGATTTATAATGGCTGGTTCAGGTATTTCAGGCGGCTTCCTGCCTTTGCTTCAATATTTGACGGTTTTCTAATTTATTGGACAACATAAGTTTGTTTGTTTGTTTGTCTGGGGTGTTTTCGCAGCAGGATACCCTGAAGTTAGGAGACTTTGGATCTTGTAGGAGTGTATATTCCAAGCAGCCATATACAGAATATATCTCTACACGCTGGTACCGAGCACCTGAATGTTTGCTCACAGATGGCTACTATAGCTACAAAATGGACATGTGGAGCTCTGGCTGCGTTTTCTATGAAATCACAAGGTACAGTGCTAAGCAGAAAGAAATTAAGAGTCTGATTTATTCAGTGTCAAAGAAACTCCAAGTTGAGGATCAACTCATTATGTAATCAGCACATGGCATGAGTAATATTATGTTAAGGGCATAAATGTTGTTTTCCATGGTTTTCTAGAACTCTTTCATGCCTCTAGTCTGGAAGTTACGTTAGGCACAGATCCTGTCTTGTCTGGCACCAAACACATATAATAGCAGATTAACAATAAAGTAGCTGGATGCTTAACAGAAAGTAAGATTGTCACATGCCTTTATGTAATTAATTCCTCCTAAATGTTTTAATTTTTGTAATATTTTTCATGATTGAATAACTTCATGATTGAATATTTCTTAGTTTGGGAAATAGTGATTTTTTTTCTCTTCCTTTCCTCACTGAGTCCTGCATGGCTCACTGGGGGTATACTCCCAGGAGTAGCCAGCAATGGTCAGTCCTGAGTCTGGTACTATTCAGTAGTTTCATTAATGACTTGGATAATGGAGTGGAGAGTATGCTTATAAAATCTGCAAATGACACTAAGCTGGGAGGGGTTGCAAGCCCTTTGGAGTATAGGATTAGAATTCAAAATTACCTTGACAAAATGGAGAACTGGTCTGAAATCAACAAGATAAAATTCAATATAATTGCAAAGTACTACACTTAGGAAGGAAGAATCAAATGCACAAATACAGAATGGGGAATAATTGGTTAGATGGTCGTACTGCTGAAAAGGATCTGTGGGGTATAGTGGATCAACAATGTGATGCAATTGTGAAAAAAGCTATTATCATTCTGCTGTGTATTAACAGGAGTGTCATACGTAATTGTCTCTCTCTACTCAGCACTATGAGGCCTCAGCTAGAGTACTTTGTCCAGTTCTGTGCACCACCCTTTAGGAGAGAGTCCAGAGGAGAGCAACAAAAATGATAAAAGGTTTAGAAAACCTGACTTATGAGGAAAGGTTAAAAAAACTGGGCATGTTTAGTCTTGAGAAACACGACTGGGTAGGGGTGGGGAAGAAACATCTGATACCAGTCTTCAACTACATTAAGGGCTGTTATAAAAAGAATGGGGATCCATTGTTTTTGGTGTCCACTGAGAGTAGGACAAGAAGTAACCAGTTTAATTTGCTGCAGGGGAGATTAAGGTTAGATATTAGGAATAACTTTCTAATTATTAGGGTAATTAAATTCTGGAATAGGCTTCCAATGGAGGTTGTGAAATCCCCATCACTGGAGGTTTACAAGAGCAGGTTAAACAAACACCAGTCAGGGATAGTCTAGGTTTACTTCGTCCTGTCTCAGCACAGGGGGATGGAGTTGATGACCTTAAGGTCCCTTCGAGCCCTACATTTCTATGATTCTGTGCTGACACTGCAAGTGAGATATGATTGTATCCTACCAATACTATTTTTAATCTATCTAGTACATGTGGTGTAACAATAGTAGAGTAGACATGGCAGCATAGGCTAGCAACCCAGGTACATACCAGGCTCTCCAGGCAGCTTGTACTCTGGCTGCTAGCCTATGCTGCACTACTGCATAGTATGCTGCAATGTCTTCACTACTATTATTACTAGTGCTAGATAAATTAAAGCTAGCAGGGGATGCCTTCCTGTTCTACAGTCACACTGCCATTGAAAATGTAAACATACCATTGTTGTTATGAGCATAGCAGTCCTCAGTTTTGATAGTACATTTGAGAAGTTAATATTTTTGCCTCCTCTGCTGATTTACTCTTTTGCAACAGCAGAGGAAATCAGTCACAGGAGTCGACTCTGCAATTTAATTTGTAAAAGTTAGTTAATCCCCATTTTCTACAGACTGTTTTGTGAAAAAAACAGACCTTACAGTTTGACTCTATGCACAAGTGAGTTTGGGAAAAGCTATAATAAAATTTGTTCAGCTGATTGAGATCTGCAAGTGTGCAAGAAATAATAGAACTGGAGAGAGTCTCTGTAATTTCCATTATTTTTATAATTCATGAAAATAGTTTAAAAAGCCAGTGAATATTTCCTGAACATCCTTGTGCTCTGGAAAAGGCAGCTGATCTGTGAGGCTCTCCTCCTCTTCCTTCTCCTCCACTTGGCCTGTGTGCCGTAGCAATGGCAACAGTTCTGCTCTGTCCTCTTCCCATACTGTCACCTCCTTGTTTGGTATGCAGTGAGCAGTGGCAGCATTTTTGATTCTCTCTCCTCCTTCACCAAGGACATACAGCTGCTATTGCTCCTGCCACAACTGCCACATGAACTGGCAGCCCTTCTGCTTTGGCCACTTGCTAACTAATAGAAATAACTAATTTTATGTTGGGCAGAGGCCAGTTGACACACACAAAACCCAAATGTGTCCTTTCTCCCACAAAATAAAACTGATCCCAAATGAACTAACTCTGCAGTACTCTCTTATAAAATGTCACACTTTCATCCCCATAAAAACCAGCTGAGCTTTAAAACTCTGCAAATAAGTATACTCCATGTGAATGCCAAAGAATGTCTAAACTCTGTTGTAAACAGATTGTAGGAGTGGAGGCAGATCAGGTTAGAGACTGTTCTTTTGCCTGAACTGATTTGCCCATTCCCACCAGAAGTGTGGGCCATAATCTAACACATTGCTCTCCTATTGCTGACCAGTATGAAATGCCGTCTGAAAACAATCTGTCAGTTTTCAGAGCACCACATAGTGGCAGTCATTCCATTAGAACTAGTTTAAATCACTTTTAGTATTGCCAATTTTATTTCTTATCTTTCAGTTTCCACCCTCTCTTTCCTGGATCTAATGAATTGGACCAAATATCAAAAATCCATGATATTCTAGGCACCCCTGCTAAGAAAACTCTTAATAAATTCAAACAGTAAGTATGTAGTACACTCCCATATTTATTAATCTAAATAAGTGAAATCTGCTATATAATCTAGCAGTTTTCACAATCAGCTCTTTTATTGTGAACACTTAAATCTAAATATAGTCATTGTCAAATACCTTAATATTAATTAATATGTAAATACTTAAGTCTGTCTTAAGTGTAATTCCTAAATGCAATTTTCTGACCTCACAAGATTTCAAGTTGAGGGGGAAGGAAACTTGAGCAGTTTTTTCTTCCCCACATCAGGGATGTGTGTCCTGCAGTCTATACCAGCTGAACCATTGCTGCACAAACTTTGTGGTCAAGGGAACTTTCCTCCTCCACAAATGTAATGCTGCTTCATGCTAGTTGCCAGATTGGGGTTCTCTCCCTACCCAGAGGTGGTTCCTTTGTGATGCTCCCAGGCAGATGAGAGAAAATCAAAACTGTATTCTAGGTCTCACCTGGCAGTTTACCTCTGCACCAGCTAGCATGTCAGTGATAATTTTATAAGGAAGGAAATTCTGTCATTTCAGTGCTTCTTAATTACTTCCCTTTTCAAAAACATAGTGATTAATTACTGTCCCTAGTCAGATTAGATTGACCTTTTAGGTATTTTTCAGTAAGTTTAATATTTGGAGGCAGTTTACATGAATGATAAGTGTTTGCTCTATTACTGGGTTTAACACAGGTCAAGAGCTATGAGTTTTGATTTCCCCTTTAAAAAAGGGACAGGACTATCTCCACATGTGCCTAATATCTCCCCCAAGAGCCTCTCCCTTATGTATGCGATGATAGAATACGATCCTGATCAGAGAATTGGTGCCCACCAAGCACTACAGCATCCTTATTTCCAAGAGCTGAGGTAAGTTTACACTTTCAATACAGGATTTTAAAGTTAGATCTCGAATTGCACAGTGGATTGTGGAGAAAGGAACTTGGTCTAAAGTAAACCCTGAATTTATTAGGTTACAGTCGCCTTGCAAATAACCATACCTGCAGTTTTCTTTATTTACTGCATAAAACAACTGAGAAGTAAAATTCATATGGCAGTTTATCTTTACTATCCTACTGGACTCCAGATTTCAAGTGAAGGGGTATTATTTGACTTTTTGTTCACTCTTTTCAGAACAGCAGAGAAGCAAGCTGTAACCATGCACAGAAAAATGAGATTAGCAGAAAACATAGTGGGACAAGAATCTATCAACTTGTGGTGTATTCCAAAGGATGGTAATAGGCAGGTAATATTTAAATCAAACTGGAGAACATGCAGCCTATTTAAATAGTCATTTGTAATGTCTAGTTTAGATACATAAACAAATGTACATTAGATAGGTCTAGTTTACATAACCAAAGTCACTTGGTCACTGCATGATTTTATTCCTGAGGTAAACTAAGGTTCCGGTCCTGTATAGGAATCTGCTGGCACAGACTTCAGCACCTGTGCAAAATCCTATTGAAAGGCAGGGGTCAGGGCCTAAAGGTTTGCCATAGTCCCTTAATTAGATAGTGGTAGTAAGTCTTGCTGATAGCTTTGTGCCTTTTTGCCTTCTGTATACATTATAAAGGACCAATAATTTTTTAAATTTCTATTAATGTACATTGGAAATTTTGGTCTTATCTACCTTGTTTTTCCTGGAAGACTATAGATAACTGGAGAACTAAAGTAACATTAGAAGCCAAGGCTATGAAGCGTCGCTGAGAGAAGAGATTTATATGTAGACTGTTAAACTTTTTTTTGTTTATACTTATCTAAACTAACTCCAAAATGATTCCACTTCTCCATCCCTTCATCCAAATGCCAAGTTCCTAATCCACATCTCTGGGTCCTCCAACTGAGACCTGCAGCAAAACAGGACTTGACCTTACTAATTTAAGATAGATTTTGTTGTTGTTGACAGAGACAAGATAGGTGAGTTAATACCTTTTATTAGACCAACTTCTGTTGGTGGAACAGAGAAGCTTTCAAGCTTCTCAGAGCTCTTCTTCAAGTCTCTGTAGTTGATATACACTCAGCTTTTTGGTTAAACACACATCATAAATTAGCAACAAAAAAAGTCACAAGCCCAATTTTCGTCTATAGGTCACCTTTAAAGTACGAGTCCTTTTCTCATTAGCAGCCATTTGTTCCACTAATTCAACTGTTGGGAGTTGGTTGAAATGGGGTTTGTACACAGATGCTTGGGGAAAACTACAAAAAGAAAACGTGCAGGTAGTTATAAATAATCATCATTAAGGGGGGTGTGCTTAAGAATTCAGCTGAAATGGAGCTGTGGTGGGTTAGTTTTCTGGGGGATGAAAGTTCAGTTTTTTTATTGTATCCTGTTTAAGAAAAATGTCACAGTCAGCAGATTGAAACTTATCTTTATTTTAAAAGCACTCTCTTAGGAAAACCCAGGAGAATCCAGTAAGACATCATGGACCTTCCTATGCAATAGAATTGCCAAAACTGAATGTTTCTGGAGTAACCAAGTTGACTTCTTATCCTAGTCCTTCATTTCATTCGGTTTTTACTACACCTGCAACAAATGGTGAAGTCCCTGTGTTACAACCTATTAAATATATTGGGACAAATCACAAGGTAGTAAACTTTAACTTACTTATTCAGTTATACACAGCAAATAAATATACATGTATTACTGACCATATTTCAAACTTGTATCATTTTTTCAACAGTCTGAAAAACAGAAGGAGCTTAAGTCTTCTATGAAACAATACCACTTACCCACTATAGAAAGAAGAGGTGGAGGATATTGACCAGCTTGTCAAATATTTGGAATGTAAGGAAAAGCAGGAGTATACAGTGAAACAGATTCAACCATGCTTTCTATATTATTGTCAAAGGTACACCGAAAGCAACAGTGCCTTATATTTTGTTTCCCTGAAATGCTGCAGGAAAACACTACAAGACTATTAGCACTTTGGTACTTTATTTCTGAATGGTATCAATATTTATCTAAGCACCATTTTGGCAGCTCAAAATGCACTTTATACTTGAACCCCTTTAAACAAATTCGCTTTTTTAATTTTTTAAAAACAAAAATGGATAATTTAGGATTTTAGTTGGAGGAATGACATTTTGTAATTAAGTTTTATATTATATCCAAAAGTTTATGATGTTATTTAAGACTTGTTAAACTTGATCTGTTCATTTTGTACCTTTTTAACAGATGAAAATGTTAGTTGCGTAGACAATGTTGGAAAATAATTACCTCCTGTATTAGGTTGATAGTTTCAAAGCTCAAGTCTTGTTAATATTTTATGGATTATGATATAATTTGAGAAACACCTGATTTTAGTAAAATTAAATAGTTTTAATTACTTGTATATGCAAAGGATAGTTGCATCCGACGAAGTGGGTATTCACCCACGAAAGCTCATGCTGCAAAACGTCTGTTAGTCTATAAGGTGCCACAGGATTCTTTGCTGCTTTTACAGATCCAGACTAACACGGCTACCCCTCTGATAGCTGTACAGTTACATATCTGATTCATAAGCAAATCTATCTTTATCATTTGTGTCCTTTTCTTTCTTAAACCATGCTTTTGTATTAATCAAAAGCTTTACTGAGTCTGGTGGTTTTGCAGTTAGTTGGTTGAAATAGTGGTAAAGAAACAGCATATGGATTTAGACCATTTTTTCACATTTCACAAATTATAGGCACTCATTTAATAAGGTTCTCAGCTTTTTGTGCTGTAGAAGCCAACAAAATTCAGAAATAGCATTTTGGTCATTGTAGCAGAGGGATACCATTTAAGGTAATGACTAAGAGTTCAGTGTGTTTGATTTTTAAACTTCAGTATCCTAGTAAGAAGGAAAATTGTCAGTTACAAAGTGGCTTTATAATTTCAGAACCAAATGGAGTTCAGCTATGGAAGATATCTTATAGCTATGTTAGGAATATCCAGAACTTGAAAAATCCAGTCCTAAGTGGGAAGCTTTTCCTGACATATATGGAGGTACTTAAGATAATTTCTGTATAATGAGCTGTGCACTTAAAAAAGAGTCTAGCCTTTATGGTTGTAAAAGTTACGCTGTTCACATCTGGAAAATTAATGGATGTCTTCCTGTTTGAAAAACAGCTCCAGTGCCTCTGCTGCTCTTCAGAGCTTTTCCAGGCTGCAGCAGAGTGAAATCATTAAGAGCCCAGTCAGTTTTACAGCTGCTAGTCAGAACTTAGAGAACAGCAGTTAAACTTAAGTTACTTCATGTTGGTGCTGCTGAGGCACTCATTGGAGTTGATGGGAGAACACCCCAGACCCAGTCTACACTAGAAAGCTTTGCCAGCATAGTTATGTCAGGTAGGAGAGTGGGGCGGAGGGGAGAATCCCACCCCCTAATCAATATAGTTAAATCACCACCCCTACCTTTCCCCCCGTAGACACATCTTATACTGACAAGAGGAGTCCTTTTGCCCAGTATAGCTTATGTTCGGGGCAGGCGGTTTAACTATACTGCCAAAAGAACTCCTTTTGCTGAGTAGGCACTACATCTCCAGTACGGGGCATTGTAAGTATAGCTACACCATACGCTATAGCCTTTGTGATGTAGAGTAGTCCCCGGAGAGATGTAGAGTAGTGAAGACCTCTTTTCCTCATGTTTTATCAGACATCAACTAGCTAAAGTTCAATATAAACAATGGAGCCATTAGTCAAGATCCAGGAACAGCACCCTGGTAGAAATCCCAACAGCTCATGTGTCAGGGGCAGTAGGCTTCTCATCAAGGTGTTGCCTTTAGGCCTCACAGCGATGGTGCAGTTTTAATGCCCAGGAAATGCGTGGACCTTACAGGCTTCATTTGTTAATGTATACATTGTTTTTGAACGTAATGGTCTGTGTGGGTAACTAATTCCTAGGTAATTGTTGTTTGGTAGTAAGGAGTGTGCTGGTCACCCTAAATCTTTGTTGCCTTATTGCTTATAGGAAGTAGAATGGCACTGTTAGCGCTAGATGGCTGGTCACTTTATTAGAAAAAAACATAAGCCAAACTACACCCAGCTCTCTCATAAAAGGACATGAAATGTGAAGATAAATTAAATCCAGTCAGACTCAGTGCAGTGCTTGTCTGCATGTACAGCACTGCAGCTGCACGAGTGCAGCTATGTCACTGTAGCACTTTAATGAAGATGCTACTACACTGATGGGAGAGGGGAGAGCTTCTCCTATCAGCGTAGTTAATCTACCTCTGCAAGAGTTGGTAGCTATGTCAACAGAAGCTCTCCCATCAACATAGCACTGTCTACGCCAGCCGGTAGCTCAGTATAACTATGTCACTTGAGTGTGGATTTTTCACACCCCTGAACAACACAGTTATACTGATGTAAGTTTGTAGTGTAGACCTGACCTAAGCAAATCAGTCTACATACAGCTAAAATGGTGCTGTAGTTTGCCCTAACTTCCAGAATTTTTTTCACAAGTTGTTTGGTATTTGAAAGTTAGGCTGTTATAAAATCAACACGTCTCACTTTGAAAATAAGATGCTGTGACTAACTTTATTTTTCATTAAAATCTCAGCATGTGTCATTCTCTCTACTAACCACATAGATGTCAGAAGAGAGTTTGGCAGTGATACACTGCTACCTCGATATAATGCCACCCGATATAACACAAATGTGGATATAATGCGGTGACGCAGTAGGGGTGGGGGGGACCTGCACACTCCGGTGGATCAAAGCAAGTTCAGTATAACACAGTTTCACCTATAACACAGTAAGATTTTTTGGCTCCCAAGGACAGCGTTATATGGAGGTAGACGTGTACATTTAAAAAAAAACCTACTAAGTCTTCTAAGATTATATGGCCTAGTGCATAGAGCACTGGACTACGACTTAGAGCTGGGTTCTGTTTCCAGCTCTCCTGCTGGTCTAGTAGGTGATCTTGAACAACTCACTTTACCTTCTTGTGCATCAGTTTCCTGATCTCTAAAGTGGGGCTATGGTACATACTTCCTTTGTAAAGCTCTGAGGTCTACTGGTGAACATGCCATGTAAGAGCTAGATATCATGGAAAGCCAATTTTCAAAGTGTAATATGTTCTGACATAGGCCAGTTCTCTCAAATTCATTGCATGGCAGGGTGTATGGCTAAGGGTACTGGTCATGGGACATAGAGTCCCACTGTTTGGCCCCCAGTTTACATTTGACCTGATCACTACCCACATCATTATTTCATGGCTGTTTGCTGGCCTGTGAGATGTGTTCCTTACTCCAGTTCTTATTCAACAGGTAAATACTTTCTCAGCCCTGGAAGCATTTCTATAGAATGTAGGATAGGGGCGAGGCCCAATAGTGGGAATCTGTGGGGTTGCTTGCAGTGCTGCCAACCACCATATACCACTGGCTTGGCTAGTGGACTTACAGTTCCTGGGGTATCAGTCACCTTTCATAAACATGAAAACCTAATGAATTGGAAAATAAGAAAGGGTTTGAAGTGATTTAGGATGATAGAGAGGTGCAAGTAGAAAATACCCATAATTTAGTTTGAAGAAAGAGTAGTTCAACAGTATCTGGATGAGTACCTGTGCTGTGTTTACACATGGGTACAACACTGGTGTTGAGGAAATGGAAGACAGAGAGATCCATATCTGTGGTACAACAGTAGCCGACTATTCCTTATCTTTAGAAATTTGGGACAGAGGTTTGGGATCAGATGTCTTTTGTGGGATGGAAGCTGTTACATTAGTTTGCCAAAGAAGGAGCTGAGAAATACAAGATTCCTGGCAAATCTTCAATGTTGTGAGGGAGCAAGAGCAAAAAAAAAAAAAAAAAAAAAAGCACAAAATGATTTTTGTATTGCAAGATACTACACCAGGGGTCAGCAACCTTTCAGCAGTGCTGTACCGAGTCTTCATTTATTCACTCTAATTTAAGGTTTCGCATGCCAGTAATATATTTTAACATTTTTAGAAGGTCTCTTTCTATAATATATAACTAAACTATTGTATGTAAAGTAGATCAGGTTTTTAAAATGTTTAAGATGCTTCATTTAAAATTAAAATGCAGAGCCTCCCAGACCGGTGGCCAGGACCTAGGCACTGTGAGTGCCACTGAAAATCAGCTCGTGTGCCGCCTTTGGCACACATGCCATAGGTTGCCTACCCCTGTACTATACTATAGTAGCTGGGTGACCTTCCTGTCAGGCATTCAAGTCAGATTGAAAGAATGCAGAAGTGTCAGAGGCACTTGTGTTCTCCATTAAAGATAAAAGGCTTTAGGTATATGTTTAGAGCAAGGAAATGAAGCCTATCTAAAAACTAGAGTAGCAACAGGCCAACCCTGCGGGAGCATTAACAGTCTAAAAGGTGATGAGCTTATCTTGTTTGATGAATACACTGGACAGTCTTATTCAGTAGAGTGATGGATACAAGTCCCCAGAACATTTGATCTGCTGCAAAATTTCACTACAGGCTGCTCATTAGAAGATCAAATTGAAAAATAAAGTTGATCACTATTTGACATGAACAGCACAGTCTCTCCAGGTTCTAAAAGTCTTACATCTGTCCTACTCTTTCAAGCTCATGCTGTAGATCAGAGTTCACAGCAGCAATCTACTAGTGTCAGATCAAGTTAATTTCATTTGATTGTTTCCCAAGAGCTGTTTTTTCTCAAGGTGATTCTAAATAATTCAAGTAAACCACCTACTTTCATGTAACACTCCCATTCCAAACAAAAACATGGAATTTTACAGGAAATTATCTGTATGGAGGTTTTACTATTATACCTCACAGCTAAGCATTATTACAAATGAGAAGTAAGTCATGAAAGCAGTTTGGTTTTTGGCAATCTCATAGTAGGTTTGTTACTTAAGGTGTGCATTTTGAAACAGACTAACTTGTTAGGACACCCTACATCAGTGGTTTTCAACCTTTTTTCATTTGTGGACTCCTAAAAAATTTCAAATGGAAGTGCAGACCCCTTTGCAAATCTTAGCCTGCAGACCCCCAGGAGTACAGAGACCACAGGATGAAAAACCACTGCCCTAAACATTATTCAAGGAAACTGTTTGAAAAAGCCAAACTAGAGGCAGATGACTTCCAAAAAGAGTAACTTAAAAAAATCACTCTCTACAGTATGTCACCTTGAGAACTTAATTTTATCACATCAGACTTTAGAAAGTGTTTCAAACTTATGCTGTGAGCTTACTAGTTTAACAATGAAAACATCACCATCTTTGACACCATTATTTCTGTGTGGAGTGGGCATTTAAGTGAAGAGGATAGTCCAATGTGATTCTTAACTCTACTGGATAGAGCAAGTGAAATATACAACTCCTACCTGACTATAACCACCAGAAAAAGTACGCAGGGCCTGCTGAAAAATAGCTGCTTAAGTAACACATATCCCAAAGGGCGGTTATGAAATAGATACAGTGCTTTACAAACATCAGAAGTTTCAACTGAGGAAGCTAACAAATTAGCTACCTGAGTTATCTACAGCACTAATAAAACTCATACAACATTGATTTGTTAGTTAATCTTTAAACAGTTTTATTTAATTTCATATGCATGGCAGTTGCCTTCATTTGTCTACCTGGAATTTGTATTAACATACAGAGAGTTGTGCAAGCCATTAGTTTTACTTCTGACAATTTAATATGCAGCTTTTAAAAAAAGGACTCATCTATATAAAAGTCCAATCTTGTTCATTTTGTTCAGATGCAAAATTCTCATTTTCACCAACTTGTCAATGTGGCAATCACTAGCTTTAGCATGAATACCAGTTATCAGAAGTGACATAGTTCCAAGTATGAAAATTTAAGTGTAGTCTCTTCAGATTTGAATATATGTAAAAATGCACCTTTTTGATTTTGTGTATTGTCATAGACTACACTCTGCTTTTACTTCTTTTTAGACCCCCAGAACCAATACAGCCAACAATGGGAGCTCGATTCTATTTCTAGAACTATTTACTAAATTCCAAATAGAGTCCAGTATGTCACTGTAAACCCTGAAAGCACTGGGGATTGCATAAAGTTAATGAGGGCATACTTGGGCCTGCAGAACCTTTACGAAGGGTGCTAACATTTAGGGAACCCAGCTTGAGCTTGTCTGGCTAGGAGTTAGAAAAATCTTCAATTGTAAAATAAGCAAATTGGGAATTAACTGAGAAACATGGAACCCCACAATGCCATTTTATAGAGTAACCTTGCCAAGCAAAGTCATGCTATAATTTCCTCTCACCCAGCAATCAGTTTGCTTTAGTGCAAAAAATGACTTGTGTTCAATATGCAATGATGTATTTTCTCCTCCTGTTTAAAAATTTTGGGATTTTTTTTGTTTCCTAAAATTTTAGGAATGTCTTGTTCTGATCAATACACTATATAAACATTGAAATATTTTAAATTATATCACAACTTATGCAAAATACAAAATAATCAAAATAGGATATTCACTGTTTTTATTGTGCAATGATAGGGCTTGCTGTGTTTTTTTTGTATTGTATACCAATTATCCACACTAGAGGCTGAACATGTACACCCAGAAGATGCATGATCTGACTTTAGAATTGCCAGTCTATTTCCAGAGTTCAAATATTGATCTGTCAAAACTTTGGGGGTTGTTGTTAAAAGGCAGATTTGTAAAGGGCGTATTTCCTGGGATCATTCTGAATGAGGCATGCTGGACTGGGTTCCTTCCATGGTAAGAGAGTGACGAGTGCTTTGTTGAGCAGGGACTGATTACCCAAGTATGTGCTTAAAATTAAGCACATGCTCCAGTCTCTTCAAATTAAATATGCTCATAAGTGTTTTGCTGAATAAGGTCTTAAATAGATAGATCTTTTCAAGTGACCGCACTTTCACTGAAGAATTCCTTTCATCCTTTGAACTATATTCAATATTTCAGGTTTAAGACTAGTTGTCTCTACATGCAAATGTAGAATAATATTCTGAATACCAGAGCACTTGGAATAGGGCAATAGGACAAATTAAATAGTGACTGTATTTATGCTGTTTACTTTTTTGCATGTCAGTTTAAAACTACCTAGTCTATCCACATCTATGATTTCTAGTCAATTTCACTTTCAAATTCTCAGGCAAGTAGCCCAGTGCTGCAATGGTTAGGTGGAAAGCCAATTCATTTTCATACTCCCCATAGGATTTTTTTAAAATTACATGTAAATAGTTTTTGGACATCGATTTTTGCAATTACTTGACCCAAAAATATAGTATTTAAACTGTTTGTTCTAGTTACTTTGCTTCTCTAAGCTTGTTTTGAGACAAAATGATAATCAATTTCATTCAAGTATGAGTCTTACAGCTTGAAAACAGGACAGACTGACACCCTTCTTTTAAGTGCTTGTTGTGTTCACAGAACATGGTCACAATAAAAATATATTTAGGGAAAGGGTGATATTTTCAAGTCTACTTCTTACCTAGAAGACTTGTGAAGGGTGCGGGAATAACAAAACCAAGAAATGAAGTCTATTTAGCAAAAGAATTTATGACTTGGGTGCAGCCATGGAAGTTTCTAAACATGGGGAAGGAGGAGTTTCTTCTAAACAAAGTACTTTTAACCCTTATTACAGAAGATGGACAGAAAATTGGTTTCTATTCAGTGCTTTGTTTCTATGCCAATGGTGCCAATCAATGTGTGTCATGATAAAGAAAGCTATCCACAGACCAGCCCATTTTACATAGACCAGTGAATGGTTGTCAGACGGTAACAACTTTGTCTTTTCTAATTTGGTTAGTGATCTGAATACAACCCAGGAGGTGACTGGCTCAGAGCATTTGGTAATAGGATACTCAATCTGTCTCTACTGTATGTTTAAAAATCAGTTTAAGAATTTAAAATATATTGCAACCAAGTGTCTCACTATTTCCATATTTACCTAAATCAAATTTGGAGACATTTAAATAAGGAAGGTAAAATTAGAATTTTAATGATTGTTAAATTGACATTTTCAACCTGGTTTGTTTATATTCAAGGATTAAATAAACCTGAACTGCATAAATCACAGGTCTGATGATTCTTCCATTGAAGTAAACAGCAAAATTTATCTTCAGTGGGAGCAGGAGTGAGGCTTTAACTTTTATAAAACTGGTATGTAGAACCACATGAGGCTTGCTAAAGTTTGAGCTTCTCCAGTGCTGCAAACAGATTTAGACTAAATCTCAAGAAAAACTTCCTAACAATAGGACAATGCAACCGATTGCCTAGGGAGGCTGTGGAAGCTCCTTCATAGAGGCTTTCAAAAGGAGGCTGGATAGCAATTGGTCTTGGATGGTTGAGACACAACAAACCTGCTTTCTTGGCAAGTTAGACTAGATGAGCCTCGTAGTCCCTTCTAACTCTATAATTCTATGTATAATTATGTAGTTTATTCTAAAATGACAGTAGAGTATTAGTGATTAAAGAAAATTCTATCCAACTATAAATTTTAAACAAAGATGTTGTTGGAACCTGGGATAAAGTTTGTTGGTAATTTAGGCCCAGATCATGCCTTCAGTATCAGCATTAAATTGACTTTTGGAAAGTCCTTCCATTTTGAAGGATATGAATCCCAGAGCAGAGCTAAGAAGGCTGTTGCTTATATCACCTCCTACCTGCACATCTGCAAAGTTCAGAAGAAGCCCAACAATAGAGTCGGAAGGGGCTTAAGCAGGGCAGAGGAAGTGAGATGTCACCATATCATCTCAATCACCCTTTCTGCTGGATTTTGATCTAGAGTAGCGCATTCTTCACCCCCTTGCAGAAAATACTGGAAGGGATGAAATGGCCTGTTTTGCTAATAAAAATCAATTTAGTATCAACCACTATCAAGTAGCACTAGATTATGAAAATACTTGGATATATCTACCTCAAATTTTAAATTGATAGCAAGGACATCTGATTTTTTTTAGCACAGCAAGTTGTTCTAAAATACAATCTACTCCACTATTTTAGTACCTAATTTTAGATTGTAAAAATTAAAGTGTATGCACCTACTACACTATCACAGTTGTCTACATAAGAAGCACTAGCTTGAAAGTCAATTCAATTCAACAATTAAGATTAAAACTTCTAATTTTTAGACAAGTACAGTATTAAACTGCACTAAAATGCAACTATTAAAAGGCATCAGAAGAAATCACTATACTGCAAAAATCTGAGGCTCCTATTTTAGTAAATATTGGTTTTTAATGTCTGGAAAATGTATTCCGAGGTAAATTGTATTAGGAAGAAGTGCAGGTGAAATTTTCTAATTTCATTTCCCTAATCCAATTAAGCAACATTAAATATGAAAGTGTTCCTGATGCGAAAAGTTTTAATGAAAAGGAATGTGTTCTACAAGGATTAGAGTGTATTTCTGTACCCAACATTTAATTCAAAAGATTGATTACATCAAAATTGATCCAATTTAAAACAGAATGTAAACAAAACTGCATATTCAAGATAGTTTAATATGTATTTTCAGAATTAGAAATATCTTTTAGATGATGAAAATTACTAGTGTACTGATCCATTTTCCTCCCCATCACTGAATTACATTTATACATATAATACAGAGCTGATTGCAATTGGAAACAATATTAAAATAAATGTTTCATAGATACAAAGGATATCTTTTCTCCACAACATAGCTTTTCTGGGTGTCTGAATACCCATTTTAAAGTAATTCTCTACTAGCATTAAACTATTTAAGTGCAAACAATTTTATTTTAATTAAAAAAAACCTATGATTGCAGCATCCATCTTCCTGAATTACATTTTTAAGCCAGAAAGTAATGACTTTCGTTTTCCATGAGTGCATTCCAGGCTGTCTTCTAACCATCTCTGGTTAAAAAAAATCAGTGCAAAAACAAACAATGGTGAAGTACTAATTTATATAACCATTGAACTTACTTGGATTTAAGAAACACTTTATTTTACACATCTTTCTCTCTCTCTCTCTCTCTCTCTATATATATATATAGATTAAATTACACCGAACTTGAAAAGTATAAAGAAAACTGAGAAAAAAATAATTTTTACTGCAACACCAAATGAAGCATTTCTTTTTTAAAAGGAAAATTCTTCTTTGGGTGAGCAGCCTAGAAGTATTAGTCATACTAAGAATTCATTACATTATTATTTTGCAAAGTATTATGTGATTCACATAATTCCAAGTTTACACTCTGCCATTTTATAATTTCTGATGCTCTCTGCATGAAGAACAGCTCCTGGTTCCACTGTCATTACTTCTTGTCCTGTGTTCAAAGATTCGCTAGCAGTAGTGTGATGGCTATACTACAGTTCCACTTGGAGAATTGGCCTGGTTTTGGGATGACAATAAACCCTGCAAACAAAGCAGTTTACATTAATCCAGCAAGAGAGCCTGACAACTTAAAAAATTAATCTGCAGCAGATAAATTTGTCAGTACAAAGGTTTGTATGTACAGGCACTCACTACTAACATATCTTTATTCCTCAAAAAATAATGTGCCAGATTCCTATATGAAACATTTCATTTGCCCTGCTTAATAATGTTCAAAACAATGTTTTTGGGACAGATTAATAAATGTGTTTAGGATACTGAATTTGTTGCAAATGTTTGATCTTAGTTTGCCTTGCATTTTTCTTAAGCCACTGGCAACTTCTGGACACTTCTTTTTATACCACACTACACAAATAATAAGTATCCTTTGAACTAATGGTTAAATATACAGCAAATGGTCACTACACAGACAATGTGTCTCCTCCGCCATCAAGAAAAAAATTAGACAGTTAACCTCCATTAATGTTAACACTACTGGTGAGAATCCAAAGTTCTCATCTGCTGATGATAAATAGTAAACAGTTTAAGAAATATTTTAATATTCCTATATGTTATTTGGGAATGAGAATGCCTGGAAAAGACAATGAGTGTGGCAGGGAGACTCAGAGAATTCACATTAAGTTTTGCATTACCATTTAAGTTTGGATTTAGGTAAGTCTATTAACTTAATTTTTCATAAAAGTTTACCACCTTATTGAAATGCACTACAAATCAATAGTGGCTTGCTTATATTTCAGATTTGCAGCTTAAGAATTATGCAGCATTCTTAGCCACATATGGTTCTTGTTGATAACTGGTTTGGATAGTATAATAAAAAGAGGTATTTTCTGCTTTTGACTTATGTACTTGGCTGCCAGGTGATCAAGAAGCTTTTCCCTACGTCATTCATTGCAAGAAATGTAATGATTGAATTTCAATTTGGACACCAGCCTTCAGATTTAAAAACAAACATCTTCACCAAAAGGCAGGTTTGTTTCCTTGCACTTGTCATTTAGTAATTAAAAAGAGTGCTAACAGCCTGAAGAACTAAATACCCACTAAGCCTGAAGTACCCTGATTAACATAATGACTTCACTTTCCCTTGCTATATAGCTAAAAAAACCAACCCCCCCCCACTTTTAGTAATTGTTTCTTACCTCTAAATTATGTTCCTGTGACTCAGATCCATCAAGCTAGACAAGATCAGATGCAACTAACAATAGGAATGCAGAATTAGTGACATCTTCAGAGTCTATAGGAGCTCTTTCTTGCTTGGATCCAAGTATCCAGGAACCCCTACTAAAGAAAAAAATCCCTGTTCTCTTAAACCACAAACAGAAGTGGAAGAGGTTCTGGATTGGTGGATCTGAGTCACAAAAAAAACTAATTTCAGGTAAACTCATCCTCTTTAAAATCTCTGATCCACCAATTCAGACATGGGGTGCATCCACATGGATTGGTGGGGTTCATGGCAGAAAATATGTACACAGAAGGTGGAACGGTACGCTACGCCTTAGACTGCCCTCTGGAAGTAGCATCTGCAATTGTTTTATTTTGTTGTTTATGCAATCCATAACTGATTTTCATTTAATTTATGCAGTGAAGTAGATTTGTGGCTCAGTCATGAAATATACAAATGTGATATTCAGGCCTTACAAAGTTGCACATTTCAGAGTTCAGCATTACATGGAAGGAGGAATGGTAGGGTTAGCCTTCCTTCTCCGGGAGGAGGAGGATTCATAGGGAGGGGAACTGTACATAAAGGGTAAAATTTTTAACAGCATCTAAGTCATTGGGCACTTCTGAAAAAGTCACCAAAAGACTCTTTTTTAAAAAAAAGTGAATAAAATATGCGATAAATACAAAAGAATGCTGAATCACATGCAGAGTTTACAGTGTTATCACATACCACATTCCAGGAGTCTGTGAATCCTAACCATGACACCAAAACAATTTTGCATTTTCTTGAAAGATTACACATACTAAGTAGCTTTTAAAATGCAGTGGAAAAGGATATTCTGTAGTTAAACATCCCTAGGTACCAATATTCCTAATCTTGTTAATGACAAATTAATCAGGAGTCTGACATGTGCATATGCTAGTAATCCCATGATTGTGAAGCATAAATTAAATCCTATAAAGATGGTGTAAAGAAAAGAAATTTCTAATAGGCTCATGACCATAGTGTCCAGGTGCCATGACAAACAAGAAATAGACAAGTATCAGAGGGGTAGCCGTGTTAGTCTGGATCTGTAAAAGCAGCAAAGAGTCCTGTGGCACCTTATAGACTAACAGACGTATTGGAGCATGAGCTTTCATGGGTGGGTATTCACCCACGAAAGTTCATGATCCAATATGACTGTTAGTCTATAAGGTGCCACAGAACTCATTGTTGCTTTTAAAGAAATAGACACTATTCCTTATGAATGTTAAGGGAACCCTTATTTGAAAATGCAGTCACCTCCTGTGTTTTGCTATATACAGCTGTGCTTTAAAAAGGGGCGATTCTAGAAAGCACTACCACCATTCAATGTGGTACCACATACCCTATGATCTTCAGCATTTAAGTCGTTAGGACCCAGACTGGGTTGATTCTCATCCTTATCTCCTGGGCTATGAATACCTTTTTCTTATCAGAAAAAAAAAAAAGGTTGAATAGTTTGAATACAGGACTGGACAATAGGCATTCCTGAGTTTTAATTCCTGCTCTCAAATACTTCCTGCAGTTTGGGGCAAGGGTACAGCCTGGTTCAGGTGCCTATCTATACAGTTAGGATAACTGCTTATCTACTTCAGAGTGGTCTATGAAGACTAGATGTTTGTACAGCACTTTGAATGTGAAAAGCTAATATTAGCCAATACATTCTGATGAGTACCAGTTTAGTAGTATAATTCATATTAAGACCAAGGATGAAAATGAGTAGCACGGACTACATTTAACAAAACTGAAATTTGTAATTTGAAGTCTTTAAATCAAGACTGGATATCTTTTGAAGTGACATGCTTTATCTCAAACAAATGATGGGTTTGGTGCAGAAGTTATTAGGTGAGGTTCTTTACCCTATGTTATACCGGCGGTCAGCCTATATATAATCATAAAGGTCCCTTCTGGCTTGAAACTATGAATATGGATGTGAATTTTGGTCTGAGGATGATCATAAAAATTTGGTGAGGAAAAAACTTATGTACAAGAAGGAAAGAAGCAAAGAAATGAAAATTGCAGCAGGCCATTTGCCTCTTTACTGAACCACTCTTGGATAGACCAGAGAAGATAGGACAGAACACAAGTTACAGAAACTTAAGTAATTCTTAAATACAAAAAATCCTGCTAATGCAACAGTAATGCTGCCCACATCAAAGTCAAAGTCAGGGGCACCTGGCATTGGTCACTGTTGGTAGACAGAATACTGGGCTGGATGGACCCTTGGTCTGACCCAGTATGGCCATTCTTATGTTCTTAAAGTGCAAAGAAATTCAGATTCCTACAGCAATTTCAGATCTGTTCTGTTGTGCACACAATGCATACTGCGCACCAAAATAAGTTATATTAAGCTATGTATTCACAAAACAACAAGGAACAGAATATACTTAGTGTGCATGCAGCAAGGGCAAATTAAAAGTGACTGCTGACATCTTAAAGATAAATGCAAAAAATTAATGCAGTTATTAAATGTTTAATTAGAACAGCATGCATGGGACATGAGACACTCAAATCAGGAATTAATTTCCAATTAAAAAACCCACAAACTACAAGAGGAAAAAAAAGTTACCCCGTCAAGCTTTGAAGTTCTTCCTACTAAGGTGAATGGAGTAAGGTGTGAAGTTCATAGTTTTGCTACTGCTTTTTTTGGTTTTTGTTTTGGAGGAAGTCTCTGTTCAGGTTATGTCGTCTGAACCTCCTTAAGTTCAGATCATAGAATGCATCAAAAATTGCAGAAAGCCCAGGGTGGGAAGATATGCTGAGTTCATGTATATTTTTCCTTGTTCCTATTTTGGTGGAGGATTTCGCAGTGTTCTCTCTTGAATTCAAGTTGTTTCAGCAACTGTCCCTTGGCCTACCAAATGCTAGTCAAGCCTGCCAGAACATATACTGTGATTTCATAAAGAGGGCAGGACTGAAATCATAATATATTCATTGAGCATGCTCAAACTTTAAAATCATTTAGCTTTTCATTCCCTATCCTGCAAATCTAGCAAAGGCATTAGACCTCAGCAAGGATATTCCAATCAAGTTCTGAACCAGCCATAATTTGCATTTTCTATTCAGAAGAGACTGCCTTTAAAATACATTGAGTACCACAATTCTCAGTACTGATGGCATTTTTTTTTTTTTACATTCACCTTCATGAAGAACTTGCAAAACTTCTGAAATACCTTTTGAGGCTGAAGTAGTGTGTGAAGACAAAAATTTATAATGCAAAGTTTCCAGATTATAGCAGCTGAGCCTGATAGTTGAAAGATTTTGAAATTCAGACTAATTCTTGGTGAATATGAAATAAGGAATAAGATTAATGCCGATCAAAGTCACCATAGGGTTACAAATATTTTTATATGAATGAAGATAAAATTGATTAGAGCCAAAGAGGGAACAATAGATAAGTTGGTGTTTTTCACTGAGAAACTGAAAAATGTGAACCAACGAATATGGTGGTAGCTAGGTGCTATATGGTATGCTTGATATATTAGGACTTGTTTATACAATCACCACCAAGCTGCAGCAGTATAAATCAGGTCTTAAATGATTAAAACTAAACCAGTATAAAGCCTTGCTTGGACACTACTATCCAATTTTCAACTTGTTAGCTAGTCTTGCGCTTCTAAGTTTTAAGATGCAAATTAAACAAATATAAGAGTATCCACACACAAAGTTGCATTGATTTAAAAAATTTAAGACCAGTTTTAGTTAAACCGGTACAAACTTTGTTTAGATCAGACCTCAAACAGTAGCTTGCTCAGATAAGTGTTCAAGTGTTAAGATGAGGCATTGAGCTACATGAATTTCTTTACTAGATCACACTAAAAGAATTCCTAATGGAGTCATAAGATCAGTTAGCGAACTGGTGTTAACATTTTATGGTTTTTTAAAAAGGGCAAATCCTTTATGAACATACACCCACCGTATAGTGGAACACTTCTTGAAAAGAACTGGGAGAGCCTGGGAGAAAGAGGGGTTCCGGGAAAGCTGATGTTAGTCATTTCTATTTAAAATGCTCATTGGTTTTGTTTCTTTTTAATATTTATTCACTTTATGGAGATTTTATGTTTGGTGCTGAAGTATCTACTTGCCTTTTCTTGTTTTGCTGTAGTAATGTCACATGCCTGAGTAGAGTTTGTGTACTAGCAAGATAAAGTACCTTGTAAATGTGTGCAGCAGCAACACAAGTGATTCAGATGCAATTTTACTTCTGGTATATATTAGTGTATAGGGATATATTTCATTACTGAAGTGTATTTCCATCCTTGTGTGACAAAAAGCAGACTACTAAAATTCCACTATCTATATACAATCCATGTAAAAACCCTCTTTTATCTAATCTCTGGATGTCTGAGGCAAAGTATACCATACCTTAAGGGCTCTTAACACTTCGGTTTAGATATGATAGGCTCCTGTGTCCAAGAGGCAGACTATACCTCATGAGTTTATGTACAATGTAAATGTGTAACTCCCTTGTTTATCTTCTCTAAAGCCTGCTGAAGCGTGCACATGCTTTTGCTGACAGGATCCTAATCCCACCTAGGCATGGGATCTAGTTTAGGAGGAAAGGACTCATATACTTAAGTACAGAGAGCAGCATTCTCTAGCTTTTTGAAACTAGAACTTTTGGCAAGATTTAGGTTATAGGTCAGGTCAAAAAAAGCAACTTGAGAGAGACCAGGCAAATTTAATTTTGAATAGAAACTGCAGCAGCCAAGAATATGCAAACTCTCAATCTGATAAGAGTGAACGGATGGAAAATAGTGAAGATGGATGTGCCACCTAAATCTGAACTTTCAAGTCAGACTAGAGCACGATCACACTGACTATTTCCTTAAGGACATTTGTGCAAGAGATATTTAAAAAGGAAAGTAAAAGCCAGGTTACAGCTGGGAGACATCTTTTACCAAAGTATCCATTATGACTGTAGAATAGGGGGAAGCCAGATTGCTTTCATATTCCCACTAATTTCTGTGGAACTTGTTTGAGCAAACAATTCTCAATTACATGGCATTTGACAATCAGATGTTCCCACAGCAAGCCGTCAGGACGAATTTCACCTTGCCTCTCAGCATATGCTTTCAAAAGTGCTACCAGGCCCAGCCACATTAAGGTCGTTCATTTCACTATTTCTTGAAGTGCCAGACCATCCAGTGTTTAAATCCAATAATAGGGAAATAAGCTTCTCCCATCAGACAGCTACAGAGGAATCTCACCAACAGGGAAACTGATCTCAGCTTGCCAGGGCCCACAACGACTCTAGAACTTAGGTCAATGAAATAAGGAGAATTTGAAGGTCCTGCTAGAAAAGCCCTAACCTGAGAAACAACTTCCTGAAGATCATCTTTGTTGATTGCTTATGTGAATAAACCTGGAACTCTGCTTTAAGGGATGGAGAACCTTGTTGAGCTGTCCCCATGTACCTCTGATGGAAGTGAGTGGGCAGCATTTTACATTTGCCTAACTTGATTATCAAAGTCAATGTCAAACTTGGTCTGTTCTGGCCCTATGATATTATTTATAGGTTGGAAGCACCTGAATTCTCTTCTCTTTTGAATAAAGCCCACATTGTTAGGGCTGTGAACTCAGTTTTGTATAGTAAGCCTCAAGGTCTACTTAAGGTTGTGACTGAGAAGCACAGCCTGAACTGGAATCCATAGGGGAAAGAGCTCCTGTAGAGTCCAAAGACAAAAATTCTCCATTCCAACTGCTGCTTGATGGATACACATTGACAGCCTAATTTATCAATGTCTGAATTACTAAATATGAGTTTAAAACAATTTATTTCATTGTTCTCATATTTAAGGATTTTAAAAGAAAATGTGAACTTTACAACAGTTCAAAGTTAGAAGTGAGATCTAATCCCACATTTGATTTAATATCAACTTGAGAACAAATTTCTGAAAGATTTACTCAAAAATTGCATGATTTAGTCAATCCCTTGAATTATAAAATGGCAGCTAAAAAGCTAGCAGTTTCACTGCAGCCATCTGTTCAGCAAGGTATGTATAGCATATAGAAAAAATCTTTAACTTGTTACAGCCCAGCTTTCAGAACTTAGATGTGAAAAGGATTATTGAAAATTATCTACATTTACAGTTCAGTCACACATTTTATTTAACGTCAGTATACAGAGGACAACCCCAGCAAATTTTGTAATGTCAAGTATTTAGTAAGGTTCTTCAGCTGTAACAGTGACAACAGAATAGCTAAAAAATAAGCAGTATGAAACAAACTTGAGTTTTTAAAATTATAAATATACCAACAATACTTATTAAAGCTTAATTATTGCAACAGTTAATTTAACAATATTTCATGTTAGAAAGGCTCTATGAAATTTATTCAAGTTGTCAAGAAATTAGATGGAAGTGTAAAAAGGAAATACATCTGAATTTTCTTTTGATTTGCACTAAAGATATAGTCAATACAATTATGTACAGTATCACCTAACATATCAATCTTTAACAAACTCAAGTATACAGAATTGGTAAAAATGCAGGAAAAAAAAATCTTGTTTTTAATTTTACACCTAAGTTGTGCCACAGTAAATTAACTGACATGAAATTCATTATTGTAACATAAGCAGGCCAACAATTTTTTTCAGTATCAATTTAGTTGATTTAAGCTGCTAAAGGGGCAGATGTATACACAGTCTCTTCAAGTACATAACCAAGTTTGAAAAAGGTGATAGTTCAAAACATGGGATTTCTGCAAGTATTTAGTAAAAGGCATGTTATTTCCCAACATGAAACAGAAACCCTCACCCATAAGACCTTTTATACAGGGTTATGATCTCTCCTGGCTTCACTGAAGTCACTTTGCCACACCTCCATTGTGCACACCTTGCTATACATTATCAAACCAGTGTATTAGTTTAAATTCACTCTGCTAATGAAGGTGTACTATATGTGCAATTTCGTTTGCCACTATATGCACATTACAGGAAGCTTCAAATTGCACCTTGGTAACCTGAAATCATATAGCCGTGATTCAGTTTTACTGTAGAATTTACGCAGATACCATTACCACATTGAAATAATTCTAATTTGATAGTACTTAAAAATACCAGTAATTGAACTTCAGTTGTATTGAAAAAAAATGTTCTTTTCCACTGAGGAAGAATTAATGTGTAGCCAGTCTTCCCACTCGCCAAAGTATAATATATGAATGTTTGTTAAGTACTTTTAGCAAAACTGTTAGTCATACTAAAACATGATACCGTCCTACAACTGTAATTAGTTGGAAGATTTAAGGATGTTATAATTTAAGATTTTCATGTACAATAAGAATCAAAAACATTCTAAATTTCATGTGCATTGTTTCACAAAATGGTAACGTATTTAGTCTGCCAGATATATACTGCCATTTCACTCTCCTTTGTAGTTTTGTCCAATCTTACCTTGAGCTCTCTCAGAAAAGAGAAATAAGTGGTAAGTTTACCTTAAATTAAAACAAAGTGGTTGTACAAAATAAGCAGGTTAAATTTTAGTATTCAAACATTTAGATAATACAGTTTATTTTGTATTAAAATAACTTTAGTAATTGTAATTTAGTAATAAAATTAGAAATTGTAATTAGCTACATTCATGCCTAGTAAAATAGTTTAAAGTAAAAGTATTAAGTTCCTTTGCATGTAAATACGAAGCATTTTTACTGCATCTGTAGTATACACAATTTGGCTTGAAGTAACTGGCAATGTGATTCATATGCAATTTCACTTTTCTAATTCTCTCCTATTTAAATTGTTTTCAGACAAGTTAAGGGATAAGATGAAAATTTCCATGACCCCAGCTAGATTTGCCTAGGGAGCAATCCCTATGGCCAATCTGATGAGAGTTACTCAACTAAGGAGAGAAAAAACACTCAAAAGTCAAACCCTCAAGAAGAGGGGACTAAAATTGTAGTTCCTAAAATGAGAGAAAGTGAAATTCACAAATGAATGGATCAGACTGAAAGGAAAAATTGTTCATTCATTTTTCAGACAGGTAAAGCATGCTTCCCCGTCACTCCAGCCCAACTTGTTTTACTGATTTTGTAAATCCCTTGCACTGCTTTTGTCCAAGAGTTAGTATGATAATTTTAAAAGTGTGTTTGGATCACATACTTTACAAGAATAATGTAGCCAATAAGAAAGCTCAAGGTATGATGAGTAAACTGAAATAATAATTCATAAAGCTTGTAGCGTAGGCTGCATGGGGCTGGGATGGCAGTGCATCATACTGGCCTAATATAATCAAGATTGAAGATCCATTTCTGGATTTTCAGCCAAGGCCAGTAGAGACAAAAACACTGTGGGCAAGAGATTCAATAGGTCTAAAATGAGGAAGACCACCCTACGCCTTGTCAGTGCTTTCACGGCTCTTCCAAAAAGGAGGCAAATGAGAGGGAAAGGTAGAGACGGCTCACTGGCACTGATGCTTTCTACTGCAAGGTTAGTTTAATTTTCTGTTCAGTCTTTCTTTGGGTTGGTTATGGTTGGCACTCAACTGAGGCTGTTTGTGAGGCAATGGTGGAAGAATTTTTTTTAGCACGAAAAATGGTTGGGAGGACAGTCTTCCAGGACTGTCAGGAACTCAGATAATGGGAGGAAAACAGAAGATAGCAGCTTTAAACTCCAAAGTGACAGACTTAGCCAAGGATAAAACTACTGGCAATATAGAAATGTGTGGTATATAACCCAGAAGTGACACGTTACCATCAGTGTTTTATACTTTGACCATTCTCGTTAAATATGCATAAAGTTATTATAAGTGCTCTATCCTATAAACCAAAAGATGATCATCTTTCTGGCACAGATACTTCCCCATCAAACTCCTGTAAACATGCCACTAAAAACTTAGTTTAAATAGCAGAGTGAACTCACTGTAAATGCAAATGAAGAAATCAGAGAAACAAGTCCATTTGAAAAATATCTTTCTAGGGAAGTAAATACATCCTAAATAATATGGCATTTACATCAGTGTGCAATATATTAATTTTGAAAGATGGTGATAACTTCAGCATGAAAATGACTTACCTGTAATTAAAGTTTTCCATATTAGCCAAATACATAAATCCTGATTTTGGGTACTGCATACTCTATATCTGAAATATTTGAGATGTTGTAGTCTAAATCATCAATGCACAAAAATGGATTCAGTTACGCTCAGCAGTTAAAGGAAACCTAATTTATAAGTTAATAGAAAGAAAACGTGAAGGGGTAGTGTTTGGTAATACACACGCAATCTGGGATAACATTTATGCAAAATGGCAATATTCTACCCTAGAAAGCTGAGACACTGATGCACATCTTTAAAGTTACTTTCATGAGAATGTTTGTGACTTGCACTGATTCACAGAAGTCAAAGTAGTTCCAGTGTAATGTAGCTTCATTATTTTGAGTTAATGATTCTCATGTACTAAATATCTTTAAAGGTAAAGTAATGCCCTTTCCCCACCTTTAAGAGAAAGATACACTATGTTCGGACTTAGTAGACCTAGCCACTAAGTGTGCACAGATGCTGAGTGGAAGGGGTTCTCAATGTGTGCATATTATAAGGACAGATTTCAGAACCAGACAGAAAGAGCTTTTTCAATATGTGCTTGGGGTTTAAAAGCAGCTAGAATCACCACTTTGAATTATCAGATTTATTCTTTTTTTTTTTATTCTGAGACTTCCTTGCAACAGAAATCTGAAGTTAGTTGTGTTGTATTTTAGTTTTCTGGAACACAGTGGTTGCTCCAACTACAAACATGACTCTAGAGAATCAAGTAGTTTGGGATTAATGAACTACATACATCTATATTGTCCAATTAGGAAAATATTCAAATAATTTAAGACCAATACTCCAGGAATGCAATAGCCTAATGAGTGCTGCATTTTTACACAAGCCCCTGCTGGTTCTATGGTTAGGTAATTTTTCTCAGAACTGTATTTCACCAGAGAATGTTAAACAAAGCTATCTTGGCATAGAAGGTGCTTGAGGTTATAAACTGGCAATTAGTTTTAGGCTCATTCAAAACAAGAAAAATTTGCCATGCAATGGACAAAATAAATATTGTATTCAAGATTAAGAGGCTTTTACAAGGGAGGGTAAAAACCCTAGAACTGTGTTACCTTAAATTGATAGAAGTGATTGTCTGAAAGAAACCTATTAAAAATTTTTTTTTGCCTGCATATTTGACTAGTAAAAATTACACTATTGGACCAAACATGAAGCTGTTTATGCAGAATTTTTTTTAAACCGTGGCCATGATTCTTCTCATAATGAGCCCTATAAAAATCAAGATCTTTATACAGGTTCAGAAAACCTCATTAGTACTGTATTATGCATTTAGGACTGATACACAATTTCAGGCAAGATACTGCAAATTATTCCCAATATGGTCAGAGAGTTTTTAAAAGTTTGCTCACAAGTTGACTGACATTTATTAATATTCCAGAAATCCATAAAAAGGTAGTGTTAAACACTTAAGTTTTCAGATGAGATACCTAAATTCTAAAAAAAAAAGCTAGCATTTCATGGTAGACTCGAAGCAGTAGTATTTCAAAACACAGAAAACAGCAGCACAGGAAAATGTGTGAATGACTAATATTGTTACTTTAGCGATTGAACACTTTTAATCTAGTTTTTAAATCTTTGTCTTCACCATGTTGTGTTTATACTAAAAAAGTTTGAAAATATAGGAACACAAACTTTGGATATACAGTATTTCTCTGGTTGGAAGGCAACTAAGAAATGTACCCCAAGACACTTCAAATCATTCAGAAATATGGCATGCAGTATCCAAAAGTATGGCTCTGAGGAAATAACCTTTTTACATTAAGCATAAAGAAATTTTATATCCTATTGGATATAAAATCAGGTATATTGAGAAAACTACCTATTCAAAGTTCTAGTTCTTTGATGCAGCATTAAGGATTAAAACTTACCACTTTACCAGGCCTTGCCCATGTGCAAATAAATCCCTCCTGACAAGCAGTGACTATACAGTCTTCAAGAAAAATTAACACAGTCAGTCTTTCATGTGCTATCTTTTTACAGATAAGAGGCTCTAACAAGGGAACATCTTCCATTCTGGGACAGAGAGGTGTTCCCAAAGTTTTAGCTGGGTCCGTTTTGGTTTTAGTAACTAGGTTCAGTTTGTCACTGCTCTTGCTAGAAATATGTCCCATGCTATGATTTCTCTTGTGATCTTTTTCATGGTGTCTTTCTTTCCGATCATGTAGCGATAAGGTTGCAAACTTACTAACACCAGCAGCAATGGCACCATCCATGACACTGCTTTTACTGCCGGCATTTGAGACTGCAGAATGTGGAAGGCTGTTTGACCGTGGAAGAGGAGGAGGTACTGAGTTTCCAGGTGTTGTGATACTGTTTCCATTACTTCCTGGATTAGTTCCACCACTTCCTGCAGGTGGACTTGTGGCATTCATAACATTTGTGTGTGTCCTTGCTCTTGATAGAGGTTGGTGAGGGAAGAGAATATCTTCTGTAAGGTCCCACAAACAGAGCTGTGTGTCTTGGCCTACGGAACCAAACCTATATGTAACACTTACTGGACGACTGTCTGTAGAGTTCCTTTTTGATAACCTAGATTGTGTACTATTTGCTCGATCTCTACCAAAATGAAGAAGGTCTTGGAAATCCTCATCACTACCACTAAATTCCATTGGGTCACTCTCTTCTACACTAGTGGTATATGGGTCAAATGCCACAACACTAACCCATGATTTATGTCCGTGGCCTCTAGCTATTACTCGACAGTCCACAAAAGACCAAACTGTTACCAAGTCATCCTCTCCACCTATTACAATGTATTTCCCATCTGGGCTCCAACACACACATAGTAGTCCCCCAAAGTAGCTTTTCATTGTACCATGTAACTCCACTGAATCAAAGTTAAACACACGAAGAAAGCCATCTTGGCTCACGCACGCCAAAAATTTCCCATCGGGGGAAAAAGCAAATTCATTCAGGGCACCCTCACCTACGGTCCATTTAAGTAGAGGATTTCTTGTGGATTTACTCTTGCAAGTGTGGACTGCAAAACTTTCTCCTTGCTTAAGTAGCTGGTAGTGTGGGGCTGTGGTACCACAAGTGTGCTCCACATTATATAAGTACATATTTCCACTGGAATGAGCTACTAGGAAAAGGCTTTCCGAACCTGGTACCCATTTTACACAGGTTACTCTGGACTTGTCTATTAGTCTCTGTGAAAAACAAAGAACAAGATATGCATCAGAAGAGTGATAGTGATAGTTTTACAGTTTACATCTACATAAAATACATTTTTTACTGAATTTTGAATACTGTCAAACTCCTCACAGTTATAAAATGGTGCTATTTGCAAAAGAAGCTCCAGTCAGCTTAAGATAGGCAGTTAGGAAGAGGAGGAATTACTGTTTAGGGGAAAAGGTGCTTTTATTTTTTATGGTCCAATTTTTATTCAATAATAAATCTACCTCAGTAACTAGGCCAATTTGTTATAGATTGCAAAACTAGTATGCAATCTGTGTAAATAGAAGTTACTCACCTACATTCTATTTTAAGCTTATATTTAGTTAAAATCAAAACAAAGACAAGACCAGAGTTCAGATTAAATCCCAAAAACCACACATGGGACTTGCCCTCAAAAAAAAAAAAAGCTTTAGGAGCCCAGTGGAAAAATCTAGAGTTACTAAAGTCTGCAGTGAATGTGTGCCAAGATATATACTATAGGTATATGCTGTGATTACTTCCTCTGACTTATAATAACCAAACTCCCAGAGGTGGATGGAAAATTCATGGCTTGTAGTTAAGTACTGGTCAGAGAATTTAAATTAGAGCATTCCTTTTCCAAGTTACCCTTCACATATCAGAGAAACATAGAAGTCCATTAGATCACCATCTGTACAACAAGCAGTCTCATTTAAAGTATTAAGTACTTCCACAAATTGAGAGACAATGAGTGACCATGGGTATTAAATATGCATATGTATGATATTTTGAGTGTCTTGTTAGTGCTGAAAAAATTGAAAGCTGCTTAGCAAATTTCACCTGGCTGCTTGAGCCTGCTAGTCCAGCCATGGTGCCCAATAGATATTTGTAAACTCTGAGCTGATCCATCACGCTGCCCACCCACACCTCCAATGTGATCTAGGGCAGAAACAAGCAACAGCAGTAAATAAGTGAAAGTATTATGGGCCACAGTTTGTAGGCTGAAAGAACAGTTGAGATATTGCAATCTTGACTTTCTGTATAAGTAAAAAAGGAGTTCCCAGGGAAACATCCAGGGACTGACTGGCCGTAGAGGGCACTTATCTATTTGTCAGAAGAAAATGAATTGAAGGATGAGGCAGTAGACAATTATATTCATTCTGTGTATTTGTCTACCACACTGAAAAGCAGCAGTTAAATGAACATTTCAAGCTATGCTTTGAAGCACTTCTGTTGCTGTCAACCCGAGGATGAAAGCCAAAATCTGTATGCCAAGTACTTATCATTATGGACTACCAAAAAGGTGAGTTTAAATCATTTTGTATTTGAAGATTCAGAACAGTAACTTAATCTAGCAAATTTCTTCTGAAATAACAAGCATCTTCAAATAGCAGTTTTGCTCATTTTTTGTGGTGAAGAGTTGGTTTGTGTGCTAATTATTTTAATTGTGGTAATTGTTTTGTTGTTGGCCAATCATGCCTCTATTGTGACTTCAACAAAATATTAGTTAAGAGAATTACCTTTACTAAAGTATGATGCTAGGCAACTGGATCAATCCTGCCTGCCACAGGCCACGTCTGTCCTCTAGCCATGGAAAAAGTACTGAGATGGCACAATGGAAGCTCTTCTCACACTGCTCTATTAACGTGGCTCAAGAGTGGGCAACAGACCCCATCTACAGGGGTGAATATTATTCAACATTTATATTACACTAGCACCTGAAGGCCACAACCACATTAATGGTAGGTTTTGTACAGAAACAGATGACAATTCCTGCGCTCAAAAGCTTCTAAGATGACAAGACACAATAGGTGGACGAAAAACAAGCAGACTGAGGTGGAGACGGAGATGACAAAAGATAACAAAAATGGGAGGTGCACAAATCTTAGTAAGCGATCACAACTTGCCACCTGCTTAACCATCAAGGTTGCAGTTTTCTGTATGCATTAGGAAGAGCAGAGTTTTGAGGAGAGACTTGGAGAATAAGGTGATGGGTTTATGGATTTTTGACTGGAAGCTTTTCCAATTCACAAGGTACAGCATGGGAGAAAGCACTAAAATACTTGTTGGAGAAACAGAAAATTGTGGCTGGTAACATTGGCAGAGACCCCGTGCTATAAAATAACAGGTTTAACAGGTAGGGTGAGGCTAAATTGTGGAAAGCTTTGAAAGCAAGGAAAAGTCTGCATTTGATACAGTAAATGAAGGAGTCAGTGGAGGGACTTAAGAGGGTAAAAGGCGGGAAGGTAAGATAAGAAGATAATCCTAACAGCCACGTTAACTGACTTGAAAGGGGACCCAGTTACAGGCAGAGAGGCTGGAGAAGGAGATTAAAGAATTTGCTCAGAAGTTTGATGGTGTGGGTAAAAGGGAGAAGTTGGATCTTGGAGATGTTGTGCAAGGAGAACCTGCAAGATTTCAGACATGGCTTTAATGTGTGGGTCAAAAGAGAGGGGAGAATCAAAAATAATGCATAGACCACAGTCTTGATAGTTAATAGTTCAGTTGCCCAACCAGAGGGTGCTGTAATTGGATTACAGACTTGTCCACTGGAAATAAGACCACCACCAATTCATTTCACATACAATTAAGACAATTTTCCATCACTACAAAAATAGACTGGATTTGAACAGCCAACCAGAAGCAAGAGGTTCCATAGTCTACTCCTAGTGGAATTTTGCACCATTGCCCATGCACAGAATAAAGTACATTCTGCCCAAGAAGTGCTGCAGTTTCACCTTTCGCTCACCAGAAGCAGCTGTGGCCCCAGAACAGCTGGCAGCCAACTGTATTCATTACAACAGCCTGCCAGTGGAGCCAGGTTAGGAGGCACAGTGGGGCACACAGTGCTGCTATAGGGTCACAGATTGGGGAGCAGGCTCAGTAGCTAGTGAGGTGACAGCATTGAGCCAGGGGCTGCATGGGAAGGGGGGCTCTGGGCCACATGGGGACAGGGGCAGATGTGCCTGACTGAATGGGAGAGGCTCAGGGTCAGCCAGGGTCTGCATGGGAGAGGTTCCCCGACTCCTTAAAAAACCCTGCCCCCCCCCAAAAGAAACAGTTCCATATTTGTCCCACCCACACCTAACAACCCTCCAGGTTCACTCCTAAGCTCCTCCCCTCTCCCTCAACTCCTCCATTACCCTGTGACTCCCCCAAGCCTTTGCACTGCTTTTGAGGGGTGTGGAAATACATTTCTGTATTGTAGTTTAAATGAATTAGTCAAAGTTCTGCATTAATATGCCCAGTAAGGAATCTTTAAAAAAAAAACATTTCCTGAATCTTTGCGCATCTGTTTTGTTACAGATGTACTTGCTGACAGTTATTTTGAAATAAATGACCAAAATAATTGAAACTGGCATGTTTGTGTGTTATTTTGACAAATAAAATATGCAGAATTTTAAAATATTGCACACAGAATTTTTAAATTTTTGGCACAGAATTCCCCCAAAAGTAATAGCCTTTTGAGCCTTTCAAGTCCCTATGTCTTGCATATTCCAATGATTTTATATTTTGATCACAAAGTAATAGGACTGATTTTATCTTACTGAACTTGTTTCATTAGGCAACTATGAGAGTAAAGATCTGGGGTATCAGCAGGTTACTTTGCTAATCAGGTATCTGTCAGAAGGAACCTGCCATCTTGATTGCTTTAGGGCAGAAGAAATTGCCTCTTTTTTAAAAAAGAGGCAGTAATATTTTGACCGCTCACCCAAGTGCTTTCAGATCACTGACACAACAACTGTATTTTGCAAGAGATACGAGCCTGGGCAAGTCTTGAACTGGATGCAAACATTTCCTATCTCTTGCATGTGTCAAGGTATCAATTTGTCTGCCCTTTGGTGGCTCCCAGATTTGGCAGCAATAGCTAAGGAACCTATTACAATTAAAACTACCAGGATTAGAGAACAAGTAAAAATCTACACTTCAATACACTGGTGCTTGCAGCCAACCATACTTCAGCTTGAAAAAATTGTGGTTAATTAATGGTGGCAATTTTAAGATTTAAGGTTAGCACAGGCAACCAAGCTTGTCACCATTAGCTGCATTTCCAATCTCTGCTACTGCTAGTATTAAGTGACCTCCTCTGCCATAAGTTTGTTTTGTTTCCAAATACCATCTCATTTGTTTATTTCTCAGTGGTATGAGAGGAGATTCATTTCACTTTAATGGAACCAGTTATTGTGAAATGGGGAGTGTCCCAAGCTGTTTGAATGCATTTATCAACTTTTATTCTATGCTTACCCTATATACTGGCAAAAACTAGAATTCACCACCAGTGCACCTTCACCTTTTAGAAAGTCATGTAGGTAGAACACAGGCTTTGTCATGGAGTTGGCTTACTCATGGTTAGACAACATGGGTTATGTCTGCAGTTGTGGTTTTTAGGAAGAAGTTTCCATTGATGTTATCGCCATTTCCTCTACATCAATGGGTAAGGCTAAGATTTTATCACAGTTATTTTTAGTAAAAGTCACGAACAGGTCACAGGCAATAAACAAAACATGGCCCTGGGAAGCCATAAGGGGGGCACATGATCCCCGAGTGAATCCACCGGGTAGGGGCGCACGGCCCCAGCTGCAGCCCCTGGAGAAAGCCTCAGGGTTGAGGCACGCGGCCCCCACCAAGCACGCAGGGCCAGCCTTTGGGGTGGGCTGTATGGGCACCTGCCCAGAATGGCCCGCCCAAGGGGGCACCATGCGCAGGGTTTGGATTTCCACCTGACCCGTTGCTGAGAGGCAGCACTGCAGGCAGGAGAGCAGCAGAGTGGGGGGCGGGGAAGAGACCCGAGCTGCAGGGGGCAGTTGGATGACCTGTCGTCGGATTCAGGTGACTCCTCTGGAGCAGGGGTGCCACTCCTGAGCCCTGCTCCATGTGTGCAGCTGCTGCTGTTCCTGTCCCCCTCCACTGCCCGCTTGTCCCTGGAGTCGCCCCAGACTGGGAGTGTCCTTCTGTCTGGTCTGCTCGGGAGGGGGAGGGGGGCAGGGTGTCCCCCTCCCCCATGTACCCGATTTCCACTAAGCTGGGGTGACAGGGCAGAGGGAATGTGTGTGTGCTGCTGCCTCTGCTTGTGTCTGAACAAGCCTAGTTCAGGCTCCTGACCCTGAGTGCTTTCTTAAAGAGACAGCACACTCACTCAGGCGCACACACTCCCCTCAACACCACACACAGTGTCCCCAATACACACACCAGGGCTCCCTGCATTCAGGTCACTTCCCCACCTGGGCTGTGCTGAGGCATCAGGAGTTGCTGCTCTCCTGCCCTCCCCTTACGCAGCCCACAGGGAAAGTGACCTGGATGCAGGAAGCCATGACATCACTCCTTGCTCCTCCCTTTCTCCCCTCCCCCCCTACCCCCTATGGCTGCACAGGGTGCAGAAGCAGCAGTCTAGTGCAGGAGCGAGCAAGCAGCAATGACAGCTGCTTTGTGCATCTAGGTCAGTTTCCCCACGTGGGTGCAGGAGGCGGATGCAAAGGGGGCACAGTACAGAGGTTAAGGGCTCAGGAGGAAGGTGCAGGGGTTGGGGCACAGGAGGGGGGCAGAGATTAGGAGTGAAGGGGTGTAGGGATTAGGGGTGCAGGAGGGGGGCAGGCATTAGTGGCAAAGGGGGCACAGTGCAGGTGTTAGGGTGGAAGGGAGGGTGGGGAGCCTGGGGAGCCCATGAGGGCCAGGGGCAACGGGGGGCTTGCCCTCAGCGGCCAGGGCACCAAAATGCAAGTTCACCCAGGGAGCCATTTTCCTTAAGGTTGGCCCTGCAAGCACGGGACACCCCAGGGCTGCGGCGCGTGGTCCCAGCTTCAGCCCCCGGCAGCCACGGGGCTAGGCATGCGGCTCCAGCTGCAGTCCCTGCCAAACCCAGGATGCCCCAGCTGCAGCTCCCAGTGGAAGCTGGGGGGCTTGGGCTGCAGGGTACTGGTTCCAGTCAGCCCTAGTTGCAGGATAGGGGTGCACAGTCCTGCTCCACCTCTGCCTCCTGAAGCCCTAGAAGTCACAGAGGTCCGGTAAAGTCATGGAATCCATGACTGCTGTGACCTTTGTGATTAAATCGTAGCCTTATCAATGGGAATTCAAGTGCCCACACGGTCACAGAAGTTTGCCATTATGTCAAACTAACAAATTTATGTGAAAGTGATAAAATTTCAGAGGCCACTCGTGCCTTTTCTAAACTACAGCTCACACCAATGCAGCTGTACCAGTGGTGAATTATAGATCCCATTTTTTCTAGTATAGACAAAGTCATAGTGAAGCTTCACTCTGCTGTACATTGGTTTCTACCAAAAGGCACCTTTAAGTGTTGCATTCCAAGAAAACGCAAACTTTCCCCACTCAGCGAGACAAGGGGAATTGGAAAGTGGAAGAGGAAAGGGTAAGGAGAATTTCCTTCTCCCGATCTAGTTGTAGCTGCTCCTAGAAGTGTGAAGAGGAACTAGATAGGTCTAAAGCAGCAGCCTACTGGGAATGAGACTGTTTTCAAAACCCTACTTTACAGCTGCCAATGGGGATGGGGGGCGGGGGGGAGCTTCCCACCAATCCCAAAATGAGTAGGCTCAGTTTGGAAGTTGAGCGAGGCTAGACCTCTTCTTTCAGGCTGTCTAGAATAAGGCTTTTGATTGCTAGCGTTAATTGCAAATTCTAAATTCAAGTCATTTGGCAATTATGCTAGTTGTGCAGCCATTCAATGACAATGTGTTACCATGCACAAGTGTTTGTTTCTGTCTGTGGTCCACCCTTGAACAAAATGTTTGTGGAGTGTCTACAGTAGCATTTATATTCATGCTAGTTAACTCAAGTAAACTGGCAATCAACTAACTCTAGTTACAATACAACCATAACTAGTCTAGACAAAACCTATATGATTTTTTGGTGAAAAACACCTTATAGTGCAAGAGTTCACATATTTTTAGTGGCAATCTTTGAGCTTACTTACATAATAACTTTAAAATATGACATGTTCACATGCAAAAAGATCAAGATTCCTACTTACTTCCTCATTAAATAATTTGCTAGTTTCTTTTTTAATAGGGTCTATAAGTTGGACCTGGCCGGCAGAGAAGCCCACTAGTAGAGAGACACTTTCTGCTGTGGCTGTTAAGTGATTGAAGTCATGACACGTAGGTTGCGTTCCTTTGTATATCCTTTTGTCTATTGGTTTACTCAAGTCAGCAGCCTGCAAAAAGAGCAATGAAAACAAAAATTAAGATAGTCTGTTGTGTATACACTTATGATAAACTAAATTCTATTAGTGAACAAGTTCGCTGTATGTAGCAAGATGATCAACAAATGTAGTGAAGTTATAAAGCAACTTTAAATAATCAATTTGGCGTTAAGTTACCATTGCTGTGTAAACAAAAGGTGAGATGCTTTCAGCAATTTAACACACACCAAGAGGCTTATCTATTACATACATCTTTCAGTTTTACTAAATACTGACTCACGTACACCCATTGTGGTTACACTACATCCCACATGAGGATTAATGACACTCAAAGAATAATATCTAGGCTCCAGCCTCTACACAGCCACGTTTCCACCAGGGCTCCTTTGAGAAGGGGTGCTGTGATGGACGGGGGGAAAAAGGGTCTCCTGCCCCCCACCAACTTTTCTGGCAACAGCTTTCCCACACACAGTAACCCCTTACTTAAAGTTGTCCTAGTTAACTTTGTTTCGTTGTTACATTGCTGATCAACTAGAGAACATGCTCGTTTAATGTTGCACAATGCTCCCTTATAACGTTGTTGGCAGCCACCTACTTTGTCCACTGCTTGCAGAAAGAGCAGCCAATTGCAGCTAGCTGGTGGGGGCTTGGAACCAGGGTGAATCGACAGCCCCCCCTCAGCTCCCCGCTCCCCTAAGTTCCCTATGTGGCAGCCACCCAGCAGGCTACCAATTGCCAGCAGTTCAGCTGTCCCTCCCACCACTGCCAAGTGCTGCTCCTGCCCTCTGCCTTGGAGCTGTTCCCGAGAGCCTCCTGCTTAGGGTGACCAGACAGCAAGTGTGAAAAATTGAGAGGAGGGGGTGGGGGGGTAATAGGAGCCTATATAAGAAAAAGACCCAAAAATCAGGACTGTCCCTATAAAATTGGGATATCTGGTCACCTTATTCCTGCTTGCTGTGCGCCGGGGGGGGAGGGGGGCTAATGTCAGGATGTCCTCCTCCCTCTGCCCCCCGCTTACCCCATCTCTATAGAGCAGGGAGGGACATGACAGGGCTCAGGACAGAGGGAGACGGAAGCAGCAGCTGCTGTCTCAAACTTGCTGATCTACTTAAAAAGGCAATGTACTTAGTGGGGTCAGCGTACTTAAAGGGGCAATGCACATCTCTCTCTCTCTCTCACACAAACACTGTTTCTGTCTGCCATGCTGTCTCCCCTCCCTCAATTTGTGCTATCCTGTAGAGTGAGAGGCTACATAAACATGTTAACCTTTGAGTGCTCAGCCTGGTGCTAGTTCATCATTTAGCACTAAGGCATTCCCTGGGAAATATCCCACCCTCTGACTTCACCACCTCAACCAAGCTTCGCAATCATCTTTGTTGTGTACAGTATTGTTTGTTTAAAACTTACTCATGTGTATGTATATACATATATATATATATATATATATATATACACACACACACACACACACACACACACACACACACACACACACACACACACAGAGTCTTGTCTGGTAAAAAAATTTCCCTGGAACCTAACCCCCCTTATTTACATTAATTCTTATGGGGAAATTGGATTCGCTTAACATCGTTTTGCTTAAAGTCACATTTTTCAGGAACATAAACTACATTAAGCGAGGACTTACTGCACTTGTTGCTAGGCAGAGTTGTGTGGGGGTACAGATTACACCACAGGAAACATTTTTAGCCACCAGGTCTCTTAGGCCATTTCTACACTAGTGAACTCTGGAGCCACTTTGAGCTCCTTATCTGCACTCTTCAATATTTGCTCCTACAGAATCATATTGAAAATTTAACAATCTAGTTTCTAACAAGCACTTTCATGCTTTTTCCACATTCTGCCCCACATGCTTGTGAGCAGTTCCCTGTAAACTCACTCATTACTCTCCTTCAAATCCTTCCTTTGCCTACAAAAAACTTGACAATAGTTGCTGAGACCACAGCTACCATGCTAACAAATATTGTCACATTGTTTACCTGTACTCAGTCATGTCTGAATTCATCTGTTGCCTCTTGTCTTATACTTAAGATTGTATTCAAAGCAGGAACTGTCTTTGTTCTGTGTTTGTACAGCACTTAGCACAATGGAATCTTTGTCTGCAACTTGGGTTCCTAGGCACGACGGCAATACCAGCAATTCACAGGGGTTTTTATGGTGCCTATACCATAAAAATATTTGTAGGAGACTCTATTCTCTATCATTGTTCTGAACAATAAGAATCTCATATAGTCTATACACACACTGTCTGGATTACTGGGACCTTAATATTTTTTCTGGAGGAAGAAATGGATCCCTCACGACCCTTGGTAAATAAAAGGGCTCAGACTGGCAAAGAAAGTTAAAGGCATGGAATAGTTTCCATGTAACAGACTGGAGACATTGAGACTATTTCATTTGTCTCCCCTAAAGTCTCTTTTCTGTCCTAGAAGACTGATTGTCATTTCATTGTTCTCTGGCTCTATTACAAGATTCAACAGTGAAAGATGAGCAGCTGAAAGAATCTATTTTAAATTGTTTTTAAAACCCTTCTCTTTACACCCATTTCACGTCAAGAACGAAGGATAGGTCTACACTGGGGGGGGGGGGGGGGGGGGAAGAAAGATAGAAGGGGTGTCGATCTAAGATATGCTATTTGCATAGCTGAAGTCGGCGCATCTTAGGTCGATTTACCTGGCCGTGAGGATAATAATAATAATAATAAGAGATATACCAATCTCCTAGAACTGGAAGGAACCTTGAAAGGCCAGCCCCCTGCCTTCACTAGCGGGACCAATTTTTGCCCCAGATCTCTAAGTGGCCCCCTCAAGGATTGAACTCACAACCCTGGGTTTAGCAGGCCAATCCTCAAACCATTGAGCTATCCTTCCCCTAGCAGTGAGTTGACTGCTGCCGCTCCCCCATCGACTCCACTTCCGCCTCTCGCCACGGTGGAGTTCTGGAGTCGACAGCAGAGTGATCGGGGATCAATTTTATCACATCTACACTAGACGCGATAAATTGATCGCCGATAGATTGATCACTACACACCTTAGACGTACCCTGACACTGGTCAGGCAACCATAGAAGAAAAGTGTAAATCTCGAAGGGACCTCAAGAGCTCATCTAGTCAAGCCCCCTATAATGAGGCAGGCTCAAATATACCTCTAGACCATCCCCGACAGCTGTTTGTCCAACCTGTTCTTAAACACCTCTAATGATGGGGATTCTACAACCTCCCTTGGAACCTTATTCCAGAACTTAACTATCCTTATAAAGTTTTTCCTAATATCTAAACTCAATCTCCCCTGAAGACTGTTACTTCTTGCCCTACTTTCAGCAGACATGGAGAACAATTTAGGAAGGAGGTCCATGCTAGAGATTCAGCACACCCATGCCTTCAATTAAGATGTGAAATCATACCACATCCTCAAAGTTAGATGCAGTTGGGGGCTTCAAGGTGACAGGAAAGGAACTGTGCCTTTATACTTGTTTCAGTGACACACTGCTTGGCTTCATACTATGGAAAGACAGCTATTTAGAAGGTTCAGAACTTATGACAACTATAGGAATATTCATATTTGAGTTGGCACAGGTATATGTTGTACCTATGTGACTTGCCCAAAAGGGCTTGTGCCCTTTTGATGTACGAGGCCTTAATTTTCCAGTTTATTTTACATGAAAAATCCAGCTCCAAACTTTGAGGGTGGGGTGGGGGAACAGTTTCATCAGATCTCTAGGCCTTATAACTCAGAAAAAAATTCTTATCCTCTTTCATCTACAAGGTCCATGCATCTGTTAACCAATGGAATTTTTATAGCAGCAACCCTTGGGGGGGAGGGGAGGAGATGTTAAAAATGAGTATAGTTGTGTTTAAATTCCTCCTCCTCTACTGGGAGAGCATAACTTGTAGCACCCTCCTACTGAAGGTGATACCCATAGATACCTGAACACGCAGTTGTAAAATTGATAAAGTATAAATGGACAACCAGGTGGCCAGCCTGCAGAGGCCACCACCATTTTCAACAGTGGGTTATGTTGTTGGTTAATGGAGACAGATTGATTTGTAGGTTTCATGGATGCATCATCTCAACCACCTGAAATAGTAAATTTCAGTGTTATTCTTTACATCCTGATGGTAGAGAATATCTAGAGCATTGGACTCGTGAAAAGCCTGTGTAGATATTGAGGGCTCTATAAACATTCAATGTATGTCCGAGCATCTCTGCTGGATGCGATGTTTTGGACAAAGAGGGAAGCACCATTTCTTGGACTGTGAAGAAAAAAAAGTTAATTTTCGGGATAAAGACCAGGTCTGTTCAGAGAACCATATTGTGAAATCTGCAGTACTGTTCCTCAAGAGGGAAGCCCCCTACCTCTGATACCCTCCAGGTAGAAGTAACTGCTACCAAGAAAACCATCTGGAGACAAAATACATGGATACTTTCCCAAGGAGCTCAAAGAAACGCAGAATCAGGGCATTAACAACCAAACTGAGGTCCCATGATGCTGTTTGATGAATCTTAGGAAAATGAAGTAAAGATGCAACACTGAGGAAATGCTCAAGATCTCAGGTAAAGAGATAATCTTCTGGCCTTTGGAGGAAAGTATGCTATACAGTGCAGGCATTTGTTTCAGTGTTAAAATGTTGACACTGAAATCCCTGATCAGATCTTCCTGTAAGAATTCTAAAATCTGCAAACACATGGCAGAGGAGAAAACAGGGTGAATTTATTAAAATCAAAGTAATTTAAATCACCAATTTTAACCATAATTTAAATCAGGAAGCAGGAAATCTTAATTTAAATGATTGATTTTAATCTTTTGCATTTTTATTTATTTTTCTAAAGAAAACTGATTCTCACTGGTTAGTAATCATAAAAGCCATGCTGATTTGCCTTTACACTAAATTTGGAACTTTTTACTAACCAGGATAACACTATCTTTTCACATTTAAGCAATTATATAGTTTAACATAATTTAAGAATCTGAAAAATGTTTTATTTTATCTTAGAAAATGGCAAATGATCATTTGATTTACTAGATTAATGTACTCATGATCTGTGTCAAGTTGCATTTGGATGGAAGTTGGAATTCAATCAAAATGCACAAAACAGTTTAACAGTTATTTAAATAAAGGTGCTGAATACAGCAGAAAAAAACTAAGTTTATAAAAACAGGTTTTGTATTTAAAGTTGATTTGTGAAACACAGAAAATATCTGTAGTTAGTGAATTGTACTATTTCTAGTCACCATGTCCCTTCAGGGTTTTAGACCTACTAGAGCTCATCCTTTCATACCTTTATTTTTATTCAGAGATTGGAAGAGGAAAACAAGATTTTCTGCTTTTTCATCTTCCACCTTAGTTCATTCAAAGTTGGGAAATAATTATTCAATAAATGAAGAAAGTATTTTATGCACCTGCAGAAGAGGCATCTGCTGTCAAAGCTGGTTTAGCACTTCAGTAAACTCTGATTCCAGGTGCATACTTAGCAACTTACACCAGTTCAATGATTTGACTTTAATACTTTGGCATCAAGCATATACTGCTTAAATATTTTTATTTAATTTAAAATTATTGTAAAATTATAGTAAGTTTAGGCCTTAAAACTGGATACAAGTTTCAACATTAAATGTTTTATTTTCCAAAAGAAAAATGTATTTAAATTAAAAATGCAGTTTAATAAAATCAGTTTGTTTTTCTCATTATTTTTTAGCCCTTCAGAGAAAAGCAATGTTTCTTGCACCGCCCCTTGGACTTCCACCAGGTTCAAAGAATAGAAAGAATTTGTGGAAGTTTTTCTAGGTGTCAGCAGAGTGGAGCTTACAAGCTTCTGTATATCCCATGTCCCCTACAAGACCATTCAAAAGCCACACAGTCTTCTGTACTCTGACTGATACATCAGTCCCATAGAAAGCAAATCCTGCCTTAAAAGGGAGGACAATGAGATCAGACTGAGCCATGTTGAAAGACTGGAGAACCAGGGCTGTCTCAACCAATGCAGAGCCATTACCAGTGCACTCTCCCTCGTCTTCTGGTTAGTTCTGAGTAGGGGGGGGGGGGGCTGAAGGGGGGGGAGAGAGGAAAGAGAGAGAGAGAACAAGTAAAGGCATACAGGAGGGCTACTGGCCACCTCAGGGAGCACCTATGCTTACTATCTTTGGATCTCTTTCAGGAGGGAATCTTACAGATGTAAACAGGTTTGAAAGGACGCTGAAATTCCTCACTAGAGAGTGAAGCTTCTGGGTTCACACTCCACTCTGCTTGATGTAGCTGTTCTTTGCTTAGCCAGCTGGCAACCATCTTCCTCTTTGCTCCAGTATTTAGAGCTCTGAGGGACTGTAGGTTCTTTCTCCACCCAGAATGTCAAAGATGGGCTTCATTGGGCAGATGACAACATTGTCCCACGCTGTTTATTGATGTAGGCAACTGTAGTAGTGTTGTCCCTCACTATTAGCATATGACATTCATCTATGGGGAGAGAGCACTGAATTCATAGCAAGTTGTCCTGAGCGCCAACCTGTTTATACTGTTTCTTCTGCTCCATCCAAGCTCCCTGTATTGAATTCATTTGTGTGGGCCCTTTATCTCTTGAACTTGGCACTGGATGCAAGTCCTATTCTGTCCACCTTAGCTCTAGGTAATCCATTCTTGAGCCATGAGTACCATCTTAGAAATTATTAGGCTCTAAGGAATTTGGACTCTCCTAAACTAAAAAGTGTGATGATACAGGGACAGCAGAAATGACTGGAGATTTCTAGTGTGCACTCTGGCCAACTACAGCACATCCACAAGCAAGACTGACAAATGGGGAAGAAGTTGTTCCCATTTTTCAAATAATGACAGAAAGTCTACTTTGTTGATTGTCACTAGCGTGGACATTAAACATTTGCTTCTTGAGTCTGGGATTTTTCAGGAATTTGAAATGCATAACAACCTTGCTTGGTCTTTTCTTTTTTTTCCTGGGGATTCCCATTCCTCCTTGATCACATCTATCAAGACCGTATTGACGGCAATATACAGCTGTTTTGGATATGAGGGATAACACTTCCGAGTGGTGTAGTCATTCTTCTGACCTACTTCCTCCTCTTAGTCTTAGAAGTTTCCTCAGGAGGTAGACCTAAATTGGAAGCTGTCCTGAAGCACAGATTTGAAAAATTCTAACTGGAAGAGTTCTCCCTTCTTTTCCCCTCCTGTTTCCTCTTCTGATTCCGAAGCTTGTCCCTCCCTTGCAGGAGGACACTGAAGGACTCCTGTACCTGCAAAATCCAGATTTGTGCTTCCTTCTTAAACCTGCCCCTCCTTGGAGGAATCAGCATCAGAAGACAAACAAACAGGAAGGACACCTCTGCCTGGATTAGCTTTCCTGAGTAGTAGAATCTTTTTAGGAATGCTTTGTTTTTTCCCTGTGATGAGTTGGGGGACGATGGTGTCCATAGCAACGGATCGCTGTACTTACTTCTCATTTCCTTCTCTCTCTTTTGCCCTGTGGGTGCTTGCCATTAGATTCTGAGGTTGACAGAGAAAATTGTTGTTGGGAAAGCTCAGAGGATTCCTTAGTAAGGGCAGTACTCAGATTCCCTGGACTTGATACTTCATTTGCCCCGCACTGAATCCCTTGCCTGCATGTCCAGAGAGGGAGGCTTTGACCAAGCCTACACAGAGAGGCTCACCCTGGGAGAAAAGTTGCTCTGCAAGATCTGGGTCCATGAAAATAAATCCCAGAATCTGACACTCACTACCACACTCAACTGAGACTGGCGGGAACTGAAAACTTCTCTATTTGGGAAACGACATCGGTCAGCCTGTAGTCAAACTTGCCTGAAAGATGATATAGCTATATGAAAAGAGTACCAAGATGATAGTAGGGTGTATATTTCCTTTTGAGCTACAAGGCCTTCTTACATTTTTTTTTTAAATTTATTTAAGCAGTTTCCATGGCAGCTCCATTTACAGTCAATGCACATACCTCTAGGTTACTCAGTGATTACCAATACCTGTCTTGCCTGGGATTGGCTTTCCACAGCCTCAGGCAAAGCTGATGTTGTAACAATAAGCTCTTTGCTTACTGTAAATCTCATGCTGTTCAGGGGGCACACAATCTCCTACCACAGCTAAGGAAATCTCTCTCAAAAGAAGGATCCCAGTCCAGAGGATCTTCTGATCTTGAATGACAGTGGACAATATGGAGTGATCAGGCATTCATGGCTCTTGTACAAGTTGTGGAGGCAATAGGTGTATGAAAGAAGTGTTTTTATTATTATTTTAAATAAATACTTGTCAGTTCCTTAACCAGAAAGGAGTTAAATTTGGGGAGTACAAGTCATAACAAATTACTTGTGGAAGAGAGCTGACCCTGCTCCCTGGAAGATGAACATGAGGAGCCTCTCTGCACTTCTTGGGCCCTTTCTTGTTCCTTTCATAAAATTATAGCCATATAGGGCTGACCTTGAGAGGTCACCTAGTCCACCCCCTGCAACAATGCAGAACGAACAAAACCTAGACCATCCCTGAGAGATGTCTGTCCAACCTGTTCTTAAAAGCCTTCAAGGATGTGGATTCCACAATCTCCCTCAGAAGCCTATTCCAGAATTTAATTATCCTTACAGTTTTTTCCTAATATCTACCTAAGGGCTTATCTACACTGGCACTTTACAGCGCTGCAACTTTCTCGCTCAGGGGTGTGAAAAAACACACCCCTGAGCGCTGCAAGTTTCAGTGCTGTAATGTGCCAGTATAGACGGTGCACCAGCACTGGCTGCTACATCCCTCATGGAGGTGCTTTTTTAGACGACACAAGCCACGTTAAAGCGCTGCCACGGCACCGCTTTAACACTGCCAGTGAAGACGTGCCCTAAATCTCTCTTGCTGCAAATTAAGATCATTACTTCCTGCCCTATCTTCAGTGGATGCAGAAAACAAGTGATCACTGTCCTCTTTATAACAGCCCTTAACAAATCTGAAGACTTACCAGGATCCCCTCCCCCAGTCTCTGCTCTTTTTAGAGCTTTTTCCCTTTGAAGGTTTTTATAATACTTAACTAGAGGAAGAGAGTCCCTGCACCCCTTACTCCTGATTTTACTGGAAAAACTAAGCTTTAGAAGTCTCCTCTGTGAAGGAGCAACATTATAGTCAGAATTGTAGTGTCTTTCCCTGATGTCTTACCTTTCCTTCCCAGTTTCTCAGGTTATAAAAGGAAAACAAGCATAATTAACCACTCACAGCCCAGCCAGTAAGTATTCCATAACCTTACAGGGTTCCCCCTTCCCCACTTAGTTCTAGTACAAAAGAAAGTGGTTTCTATGTCTTAATAATAGTATATCACTGAAGAGGCGATCTAAAGGGAACACTGCATCTGTTGCTGTGCTATAGAAATCAGTAACACTTGAAGTAAACACTTTTCAGATGTGCCTAAGCGAGTTCCTTGAATTTTACTGATGTTTCCAGACCTGTTTGAGGAAAGAGCCAGGGAAGCCTTAACACGGCCATACTTTTTGCCTCACTGGATCTCATAGTGAGCCTGGCTGAGTTACATCAAGGCTGTCTCACAAAGAATCTGAGAGACCATTGCGGGAGGCAGTTTAAACTGGCTGGATGGATTTTCAGGACTGTGACAACTCCCAGGACAATGCGCTGATTGACAAGGTCTGGTTTCTACCTTCCAGGATCTACAAGTAGGGGCGTATGGATCTGCATACTTTCCCTGTGGAGACACAGCTACAGAAAGTAAATTTATGGACTCTTTTTAAATAGTGTTTTTGCTCTGCAGCAGACCAGGTAAACCTTCCTGGAGGTATGGAGGCAGAACAAAAAATTGTCAGGCTCTTCAGTGTACAGTAACTCCTCATTTAACATTGTCCCACTTAACGTTGTTTCAATGTTACGTCCCTGCTCAATTAGGGAACATGCTTGTTTAAAGTTGTGTAATGTTCCCATATAACATCATTTGGCTGCCTGCTTGTAAGATTCTGTGGAAGAGCAGTGACTTTACAAGGGAGCATTGCACAAGTTCCGCTTCTCCGCCTCCTCCCCCTCCCTCCCAGCGCTTAGGACTTTCTGGGAGGGAACAGGGAAGCCCCGCATCTCCACTCCTCCCCCTCCCTCCCAGAAAATCCTAAATGCCGCTAAACAGCTGTTTGGCAGCGCTTAGGACTTTCTGGGAGGGAGGGACAGGAGCAGAGAAGCATCGTGTCTCTGATCCTCCTCCTCCCTCCCAGAAAGTCCTAAGCTTAGGACGGGGGGGAGAGGGGGGGGAGAAAGAGAGAAGATGTGGCAAGCTCCGGAGAGGAGGTGGAGGGGGGTAGGAAGAGGCGGGCCTGGAGCATTCCCGGCAAAATCCGAGCCTGTTCTCCAGGGAAGCTGTCGCTGGTGCTGCAAAGGTGCTTCCTAGCATCTTTGCCTGCAGGGGCTATGCCTGTGTGGGGTAAGCCAGGGGCACTTCCCAACCACAGTACAGTACTGTACAGTATACCATATAATGCCTTTTGTCTGCCCCCAAAAATGTCCTTGAACCTAACCCCCGCATTTACATAAACAAATCCAATTGTCCCATAAGATTTAAACATTGTTTCACGAACATAACTACAACTTTAAGTGAGGAGTTACTGTATCTGATCACACCATTCCCTCTGTAACTTACAGCTCTAGTTCTATTTATATAATGCATGTAGGCTGACATCCCATTGGATAACAGCTCTATTGATCTTACAGACAAGAGAAGATTTTATTCAACTTTAATTAAAAAAAGCCTACCTAAAGATCTAACTTGAGTGATAACATTGTTAAAGATTCAACATTCCCACCCCTTCAATTAAGGTGTAATCTAATATAAACCTGACACACATTCCCCCTCCCAGAAGTTCTACAGCAAAATTAAGGAAAACAATTGATATTCGCAATATTTATACTGTAAATACAAGCAAAAAAAGCCTTTATATCACAGAGCAGTGAAAACACAAGCATAGTTGATAAAGTTCAATTGTTTAAATTGAGTTAAAACTTTTCTAAACCTCTTTCAGCTGTGCATATCTTAAACTGAGATACATCAGGGCAGAGTTAAGAATGAGCTTCAAGTTTAATATTGCTCTACACGTGACTTGATTCCCTCAGCCTGAAGGCTACATTAATGCTATTTTGTGTAGATACAGATAATTTTGTTGTCTCTCACCTAGGTTATGAAAGGCTGGTTATGCCATGACTTTGAGAAAAGAAGTGTTTCCTAGATTTGCAATGAGATCTGATTTAGGATTCTGATATCACAAAAAAGCTAATAGTCACTATATGTAACATGAAAGCAAACTTTTTAAAGTTTATTAGCTTTATTTTTTAAAAAAAGAGAAGCCCCACTAGTAGCAATTAAATTTGTAAAATTTTATTTATACCCAACTCCTCAGATGTGGTGCACAGTAGTTCAGTATTCAGAACAGCACGATTAAAACTGGCTCATCTGCTTCCAGCTTATAAATGGAGATCTGCAAGTTTCAACTAAGACCAGAAATAAAAACAAACAAGTTTGCCTTCAAATGGAGATTTAGATGGGGAAAGCAAGGAAAGAGAACTGAGGGAGGGGGGAGAGAAAGCAAAGAAACTGTGGTGGCCTGCTTTAAAAAAAACAACACTACTATTTAAAAAAACTAAAGAATCAGGAAAATAGACATAAGACTGAATCAATAGGAGAGAATGAGAAAAACATGACATGATATTAAGGTCTGCAATACAGCCATCCCCACCACCTATTTCATGACACTGCACTTCACTGGAAAGTGTCCTGCAGCTCTTAATTTGTGTCAGATGCCCTGTGCTGTAAACCTAGAAGAATGAAGGCCCTGATCTTGTAAATACTTGTGTGTGCATAACTTTGCTTTGCTTCAGTAACAGTCGTATGGGATGATTTTTTTCTAGTAATGAAGTATTTTGAACAAGTTTAATCACAAAATACTGAATAAATGCCATTAACATTCACTCTAAACACAACAACTTCAGTAGCATGTACATATCTCATCTCTCTTTTCACTCCGAACACTTTATTCTACTGAGCACTTGTTCCCCTGGACTATCTTTTCCCCACAAACAGAGCAAAATTTATTTGTTTGTTCAAGATACCAGGGTGGATAAAAACCAATGATAAAAAAATAAAATTGGATTTTAATAAAATGCTTTTTGAAGTAAAAACCTATCTAAAGATCGTTTTAGATAAGATACATTATAGTTCAAAGATATCTCATCATAGAATAGGGATGATAAATTCTGATTCTATAGTATGAGACAATACATTCATATAATGTTTAAGAAAAGTTTTGTAAATGAGTTCCAATAGTTCATGGATTAGGGATCCAATCTTATGGGGTTCCCAGGGCTTCTGTGTAGATTATTTAGGTTAATCTACCCAATGGGACTCGGTATCTTCTAGGCTGAGCACTATCAGAGATGCTTAGTTTTACAGTTCTCAAACTGTGGCTGTCTCCCCCCAGAGGTAACATGCTTGTTAACAGCAAAAATGTTTTAAAATAAATAAATAATATACAGAGGTGAGAAATAACAGATCTCAACTCTATTGTCCCTCTGCAAATCTGTGTACACAATCAATCCCCTACCTCTCTCTAAAAGTGCAAAGTTTCAAAAAGTTCAATGAATAGAAGATTGTTGGGGGTGGAATAGATCTGGACAAGGAGAAGAAGTCTGGAGATAAATGTGAGAAAGGAGGGACAGGCAGTAGAAACAAAAGTGAAACTGTTTGAGCAGCATATTCCAGAAGTCTTAAGGTCTTTCTGAGCATAGGGGCCGACTCCGTGGGTGCTCTGGGGCTGGAGCACCCACAGGGAAAAATCTGCCCGCCCCTGCCCCAGCTCACCTCCGTCTCCTCCCCTGAGTGCACCACGTGCCCACTTTTCCCCCCTAGCTTCCAGCACTTGCCACTGCAAAACAGCTGTTTCATGCGGCAAGCGCTAGGAGGGAGGGGGGAGGAGGGGGAATGCGGTGTGTGCAGGGGAGGAGGCAGGGCAGCAGGTGAGGATTTGGGGAGGGGTCCAATAGGGGGCGGAGACTTTGGGGAAGGGGTTAGGATGAGGGCGGGGCACGAGCACCCACTGGCACCATGAGAAGTTGGTGCCTATGTTTCCGAGTGTAGCCTTCATTGATTTGAGATCTACCATACCATTCTCCCACTGGAAGGGAATACCTATAATGGCAGCAGGCCAAAAAGAAACCCAGTGTGGGAATAAGAATCATTCAAGAAATATATGTTTGCTGATGATGTTTTAAAGGAAGTCACACCAGAGAACTGGAGGAAGTCACTTAAGCACTTGGATTCAGAGACTGTTGATGTGATAACTTCACTTTTAACAGCAGTAACTTCTTCTGCTGGTGTAAAAAGAATATTTTCTTCCTTTGGACTAATTCATTCCAAATTGAGAAATTGTTTGGGACCTAAAAAGCAAAAAAGCTTGTTTTTCCTTTTCCAGATTATGAACAAACAGGAAAATGATATTTTTTTAAATAAAATAATGTAATTTAACTATTTTAATTCAAAACAATTTTAACAAAAACAAAGCTATTTTAAAAAACTTGAATGTTTAACTGAATTCAAAAATTCATCTGCTTGTTTTGTTAAAAAATTATGTTTGCTGTTGAAGAAAAAAATCCAGGAATACATAATGTTGTTTTAGTTTAATAAAACAATTTAAATGTCTGGCTGGTGATGATCTCCTCCTAATACAGCATGGCAAGAAAATCCTCCAAATATTAATGATTAACCTCTTGAATTGGAGACAGTTCACCTCCCAATGACCTCATAAATATCTGCTTCAATTACCTTTGGTAAGTGAAATAACCAAACAATCATTCAGTTTCTGATACAGCTGTAAAACTAATCTGAAAAGTTTTCAAAAATAAAATCACTTTAAAAATGTATAGTGTGTACCTTTTAAAAATGAAACCTACATCTGAGTTGTGAAGAATATGTATTAAGGTTATAACAACCAACAAGAATGCACTTTTACCTACAAATCCATGATTAAATCAAGTCTTCCTGACTAGTGAATTAAATCAAATTGATTTAAATCAAATCCACCCTGCAAGATACTAACAGTTTTGTGATTATCAAAACCAGATGTTTAATTCATTAAATGCAGAATCAGGATATTTTAGGTGTGCTGAAAAGTTCCTGCAAAATCCTATAAAAACAGGGACTATCCCAGTATTTCAAAATTAAGTGTTTCCGGCCATTACATAGGGTTAGCTTGTTCATTTTTGACAAAACTAATAAGATTAGAAAAAAATTGTGTTCAAGTTCTCAATAAAACTTGCATAACAATTTTTATGTATCTCATTTTAGGTCCTGTATAAAAACCATAAGTGCTTTGAAAGTGAAGAGTCACTTTCAGAAGTATTTCAGTGTATAGTCTGCTGGATGAATAAGACAGAACTCATAATGGCTTTATCATTTAAGGCCAGAACCTTGGGCACAAATCTATAGTTGGGCATAGGAGTAAGACTGGTTCAGTTTTCCAGGAAGAATGAAGCATCCGTAGCCTCCACTGAAGTCAATGGGTATTCAACACTTCTGAAGAAAATTCAGACTGTGCGCCTATTTTTAGGTACCTAAAGCGAAGAGTTGTGATTTATTTTTTAAATGTCTAACATTCAACAATTCTAAATATTTGTTTCAATTTCTATAAAAATTGGAACGCATTTATCCAAAGCTCTGATCAGCCTTGCCAAATAGTAAGGGTACAAAATCAAAACCACCTCTCCCCCCATAAACTGGAAGAGAAAAAAAACCACTCAGAGTATGCACACATCTACAAACCCTTGGGCTTACCCTTTTTCTAAAAGCTGGAAAAAGAGAAAAGGCTTTGCAGAAGAACACAAAGATTAACAAACTTGGCTTATTTCAAACCAGGAAAGGGGATGAAGGAGAGAGAAATTCTGAAGACCTTCACAGAAAAAGACCACCTTTTGCACTGTGAGCCAATGCTGACTGCACCTGTTACAATATGGCAGAGTGGCAGTCTCAACTAGATCCAAAGCTATGTTTACAATAGACATTTTATCCATTTTCAATTGAACCTTCTATAGAATCAGTTAAAGCACACACTGTTCAGTGAATCCACACCTGTTATAGCACCATTCTAACTATATCAGGTCCAAAGTTCTCCAGACATCTATACCACATTTCCAGGCATAGCTCAGTAAGCAGTGGATTCTGGGAGATTTTCAGGTGCACTGCAGTTGGCCTTGCAGAAAGAATAGGCTGTGTCTAGCCTTGGGAAGTTTTCCAAGGAATTTTTAAAAACCCCAACTGCCTTATAACCAAAGAACTTGTTTCAGAGATGAAGTCAGCAGAGACTAATTGACAGACACCTACCAATCTTTTCAGGATGTTTGTTTCTACATATTTAAAGTAATAGAATTAAAATAATTTTGCTTTCTCCCAGAAAATCTCACAGCTCTAGTCAGCAGCCAATTCACATTAATATTTCCATTGCTCCTAACACTAGTGAGAAATTTCCCAAGAACTGTCAGCATAGACCAGGCCAGTGTGCCCGGAAACAAATTATTTTTGGAGCCAACAAAGCCACTACCTAGTTTAAAACTCAGCCTGAAACTGTAGGGTAGACAGGGATTAACACAGAAGTACTAGCATTTTAAATTAAAAGAGTTACAGTTCCCACTCCTCGTTGTGAAAGTTTGAGACCAAAGAGGTCTGGTGTCACCTAAACATCAAATGCACTGGATTATATAACAGCATTAGTTGTTCATGCAATTGTATCAGACTATAACGTAGGGACACAAGTTGAGATGAATTGACAGTTTCAATTTTGCTTCATACAAAAAAAATCCAATATCCTCAGTTTTATCTCTTGAGACACTAAATAAACTACATATAGTAGCAAAGTTGTCTTATTCATAACTATAGCAGTTTCTACAGCTAAGACTGAAAGTTTCTATTACACCCCCTGCCTCCTTTTTCACATGCTCTGAATTCTAAACCATTCGCCTTTTGGACAGATGTTTTTCCACGCCTAGGCTATGTCTACACTACCACGGTAAGTCAACCTAAGTTACGCTACTCCAGCTATAACAACATAGCTGGAGTCGATGTAGCTTAGGTCGACTTACTGTGGTGTCTACACTGCACTGGGTCAACAGGAGATGCTCTCCCATTGACTCCAGTACTCCTCCGGGAACGAGAGGAGTAAGGTAAATCAACCAGAAAGTGCTCTGCCGTAGATTTAGCAGGTCTTCACTAGACCTGCTAAATCGAGCGCCAGGGCATCAATCACAGGTGCGTGATCCTGTGGTAGTGTAGACACGGCCTTAGTCTCTGCTTAAGTGATTTGATGGGAAGTCAGAAGAAAATGCCTGCAGCCTTTTGAGTTAAAAGGGAGTGAAGAGGGTTTTTTTGGTTGTTGTTTTTGCATAAACTAGCCTGAGTTTTTGCTGTAGCAATGTAAAAACACAGCTGAAGTAGGAAACAATCCAAATCAGAGCTGTATAGAGCAGGCTACAGTTTGTCAGCCTGAAATGAGAAGGTGGCACTACAATGCAATATTTACAGGTGTCAGCTGATGTTTGGAAGTATGAACTATGCTTACTAATACTACTTACAATTAACCACATGGACCATTTAAATAGACTTGTGAGCATCATTCATCTATTATTTAAATCCTTGGAATGCACTGCAATATGTTCCTTTACAATCTCCAATTAAGAAAGTATACCATTTCTGTGAGCCAATTAAGTGGATTCTGACAGATTTAGAATTTTTTCCTAGACTACTCCACAGTAATTTGATCAATAAGCTTAAATGTAATTTTAAAGTTTGAACTGCATCTTAATTCTGTTCCCAGCTACCCAAAAGCCAGAAACTTAACATGGGTGTTGCAGATTCTCCTCTCTGAAATAGAGGGTATTAATTCTCACCCTACTCTTATTCCCTACATTCCCACCCAACCCTTCAATGGATCCTTTAGTCTCCTCCCACTCCTGAAGTCATACCTTCTTTCATGCAACCCCCTACACTTATACCAGCCTCTCTTCCCATGGAAGAAGTGCCAGCCCTCTCAAAGTATTATGTAACAGTGAATAAGGTACTGTACAAACGAGATGAACTAGATTTATGGAAAACAAGTCAATGCAAACATGCCAAATAGATCCCAGCTAAACCAAGTATTCTGATGTAGTTCTGCAAATATTCCTGACTAGTTAGTTCATTGGGTCAACAAAAGTGACATGAAAATGTTTTCAGGTGAAAATAAGTAGTTTAATTCCTAACATTTTAAATTGGATCATCCTCCCCACATTAGTATGAGAGATTTACTGGTAACACAAGTAAAACTAGTGGGACAACTACTGTTAAGATTTGTCAATGAATGCTGCCTTTGACAAGTTGCACTTCTCATTTAGACAAAGGCAGCTGAACTGCTTTTATATTGCCAAAAAATATGAAGCAGTTTGGAAATGGTGTTTATTTACTTTCAGCATGACAATCATCTATCCCACAGACTGAACGCCACCTGCCGATTTCACAAGGCATCTAGTCTATGAAGATCTCCTTCCCACACAAAAGTTACTTGACCTGTTCGACTAGTCCTCTCCTCTCAGCCACACTGCTATTATCTTTGTACAGTCAATAGTTCTCCCTTTAGCTATTCTAACCTCTCATACAATTTCTCCCTTTCATCTTCTCCTGTCATTCTCAAATTTTTCCAGTTTTCTCTTTTCAATGGCTTCTGCTCACCTTTGAAATCAAGTTCATGCTACATCTGCACATCAACTCCATTGACTGAAGACCATCTGCCATCTTCTATGAAGATTACACACCACTGCATATTTTGTATTGTACAACTTGTGTCTTTTGTTAAGCTCGTCATATAGTACCAAACACAGCATGATATTTAGCATAATTGAGCTGAACAACTGAATACATACATCAGAGGGGTAGCCATGTTAGTCTGGATCTGTAAAAGCAGCAAAAAGAGAGTCCTGTGGCACCTTATAGACTAACAGACGTTTTGGAGCATGAGCTTTCGTGGGTGAATGCATGCATCCGACAAAGTGGGTATTCACCCACGAAAGCTCATGCTCCAAAACGTCTGTTAGTCTACAAGGTGCCACAGGACTCTTTGCTGCTGAATACATACAAATTTTCATTCCTGTGCTGTGCATAAACTAAGCCATTGCTAGTTACAAGCCACTTTATTTCTTCTCTAAAACTTTTTAAAAAGTCACATTTCGATGGGAAGTGAATATGCTGTTCTCTTTCTTGGGATACCAGGAAAAGAAGGCTTTATGAAACACATGCAAACTGCTACATGGGAGGTTAGCAGTATCAGGATGTTAGAGGTTTTCAATCCTTAAGAGACAGACTGGGTAGGTATTGGAGACTACAAACAACAGAAGCCAACAGCTAAGTACACCTCTACCCTGATATAACATAACCCAATATAAGATGAATTCTGATATAACGTGGTAAAGCAGTGCTCCGGGGGCGGGGGGTGGGGCAGACGCAGGGCTGCGCACTCCGGTGGATCAAAGCAAGTTCGATATAACGCAGTTTCACCTATAACGCGGTAAGATTTTTTGGCTCCTGAGGACAGCGTTATATTGAGGTAGAGGTGTATAATGAGAAATTCAGATGATTCTCCCCCCCACCCCAGAAAAACAATATAGTGGTTTTTAGTTATATATTACACAAAATTAAGACAATTTGTTAAGGAACAATGTAAGCATGCTAGAATGCAATTTTGGTGCTAGAAGACTTCTTTTGCTCTAATTTTAAAACTATCCAGATATTAGAAATACTCTACTGGTCAGTAGTTCTTTAAAATATCTGTGACAAACAAAATTGCAGTTCATCTGAAATTTTTAAAATGTTAAGTAAAGAAACTGAACAGCCTAATGAATAAGAATATTTCCCTCTTTAAGGATACCCTGACATTTCAGAAAAAAGTAATTAAGCATTGTGTGTAATTAACATTTTTAAAGCCATATTAATTCATTATATCAGCCAGCATAAACAAAGCTATACAGTTCACTAAAAAATACATTCCAGTAGCCTCATACTAATGGGAATCAGCAAACTGACTGCAAGATCATATTCCTTTTCAAATGAGACCAATTTTAACTCCCCACAGTTGGAACTGAACTATGTATTTGTACTGAAGAAATACCTAACAGCAATCAAAGATCAAGGCCTCATTGTACTAAGCACTGTACAGACTTTCAGTAAAGACAGTCCCTACCACAAAGAGCTCACAGTTTAGGTATAAAACTTTGAGATATGATTTAAAAAAAAAAGGGGGGGGGAGAATACACAACAGAAATTTACCAGAAAAACCAGCACTCAAGATTTCAGTATCATCTGTTGCTATAATAAAATATAGCATTTTAATCTGACAGTGTACATTTGATATTTGTGAAGGGGAAATTCTGTTACAAAGCAGTCAGCATAACTGCACCCTGTATTGCATCTGATGTTGCTATAGAAACTTATTCCAATGTAACAGTGCTTGATAATCACTTTATATTCTCTTCATTACATAGCTCAGTATGAGTCAATTTCTGATTTTGAACCAATTACTATACCGTAAACATGGATCTTTTCAGACTGTTAGGTCTTACTGACTCACAGGAATACCAGAGAGTTTTGGTGTTCTCTTACACATACCCAACCCAAATAATTCCATCATATTGCAGCATGTTAAAAAAATACAAGTGTAAAAATCAGATTATTAAATATTCTATAAACAAACTTTAATTCCCTGTTATTCTAGAAGTCTAAAACAGTCTGATAGTAGTAGTTTGAATAAATAAAGTATCTGCCAAGGAGAAGCCACTACTTCAATACCAAAAATGAGGCCCAACTGGTTTATGCTTTTACTCCAAGCCATATCTGGTCATAGTCAGAAAAGATGCAATATTGTACACTGCCAATATTGCTGTACTGATGTTACTTCACACTTCTAGCATTTTCCTTCCATGTCTCTCAAAAGGTTCTCTTAACATCCCTGTGTAGCAAGTAAATATTCTCATTTTACAAGCAGGAACCTGAGGCAGACAAAGAGACTACCTGCAAAAACACGTACTGAGGACCTGGCCGCAACACACATTCATCCTGCAGAGTAGATGGGACTAACCATATTTGAGCTATGCTACTATGTCGGTCAGGCCAAACACTTCATCTAAACTGGAAGCCAGAACCTTATTTGAGAAGTTCTAGGAGTGGAAGGCAGAAAGTCTCACTCAAATACAATCCAGGTCTCCCAACATACAGAACTGTTACTTTACTTTCACCCAACATGTTTGTTACTTGTAATCAAAGCCAGAACTGCATTCAAGTAAAATAAGTTGTCTGCTGCTTTGCAATTTACAAGAGCAGCAGAAAGCATAATTTTATATTTCTATATTTCTATTTACAAAACAACAAAAAGATGGCAATGGAATTACTCCTCCCGCAATGGTTATGTACTTAGTGCCTAACAAATCCATTTGCCCACTCACCATTAATAAGCTGGAAGGTTTTCCTGGGAAATGTGGGGAAAGGCTAAGCCAACATCTGCAAAATTAAAGCTTTAAAAATGAAGTTTAGTCCTTCAAGAAAGTCTTCTGAATAAGAACTGTACGTACACAAAGCAGTGTTGTCTTCCGAATTCTGCAAGCCAACTGCTCCAGTACCTCTGTGGCTGCTCATAGCTTTGCCAAACAGCAGCTGAGTGAAATTAATATCCAGCTCTTATCACATTTATCAGTAGATCTCAATGCACTTTACAAAGGGGGTAACGAACATTATCCCTTTTTTACAGCTGGGAAAACAGAGCAGCTAAGTGACTTGCCCATGGTCACACAAGAAGTCTGTGGCAGAGAAGGGAATTGAATGCAGGTCTCCCAAGTCCAATGCTAGTGCCCTAATCACCAAACCATCTTTCCTTTACACCAGCAAAAGCACTTTTATACCAGTATAATCATTTGCACTATGATTTTTGCCAGCACAGAAAGACTGCCAAAAAGAATCACACTCATAACCGACATTACTATGGCAGCAAAAGTTTCTATTGTAGACTTAGGCCCAAGATCCTTCTCCTTCCAGCAGTTAGGACATGGAGCTTAAAATCTGTCAAACACTAAATGTGGGCTAATGCAAAAAAAAAATTTAATGGAGCTCCAAAGCAAGACTAACGGACAGCACATGAGTAGACACTAAAGTAGCCTCACTTTTTCCAGCACTTTATGATGGCAGGGGACTAGGCTTCTCAGAGCACTGAGAGATCTCACTAGTAGCCTCCTTCACTCCACTTTACGATGATTTGTACTAAACCCTCTAACCAACTCAAGATCAGCAAGAAGCTATTATAAAGGAAGCAGTGTTCAAAGACCTCCAGCCAGAACTAAGGTTGACCTAATACCAGATACAAGGGTGGACGGACATGTGTTAATTAGAAGATATGTCTAGATGCCTCTGGCATACATAATCAGGATTGGGAGAAGAACCTGTTTATGTGTTTGTTTTTTTAAAAAACTAGGAGGAGGCCCCAGGTTTGCAACCCATGTTAGGAAAATTGATGTGAAAGACTTAACTCTTGTCTAACTCATCTGGGAAAGCTTCCTACTTGCACCAGGTAAGTGAATTTTTAAACACCTGCACCCACAAGTCACTACTTCAAATGAAGAGCCTTCTTAGCATATACATTTTGCGGCATCCGGGTATATGCAAATTTGTTCAAGAGTCAAAATTCAGCTGATCAAGTTAAGAAAAGCAGGTTAGCGTAATATGCTAATTTGATGCGGATAGAAGTAGATGGTTTTTGCATCTGAAGAAAAAAACAATTATAGAATGGTAATTTCTTAAGTATTCATCTGACCCAGTGGTTCTCAAACCATGGGACACTTGTGGCCTAATCAGCACCCAGCTGTGGCCCATGTGACATCCTCACAGCTGTAACTAGGGCGGGGCAGGGGGGAACCTGCACAGAACCAGTGGGGGGGTGGAAAATAGGGTGGCACAGGATCAGGCCCAGAAGCATCAGCAGGAGGCCAGGGTTTTCAGCTCCTCCCAACACCACGGGATTGCACGTCCAGGATCCCTGGCTGGAGCAGGCTCCTTGGCACTAGGACCGCAGCGGCAGGTGGGCAGAGCAGGCTGCACTGCTGAGCCACATGCAGCCAAGGGGGGCTGGGGCGCAGCAAGGGGGTACAGCTGATGCATGGGGGACACACTGGTGGCAGTCCCTGGATGGGAGTAGCTACTGGGGCACAGTCCCTGGATGGGGGCGGGGGGTTGAGTGCTGGGCAGCAAACCCTGGGGCTCCGCAGCCATGCTCTTTGGGTACTCACCCCAGCCGCACGGAAGTGAGGGTGGGAGTACACCATACCATGCCACCCTTATAGTAAGTTAATTTTAACAGGTAATGTTTTGACTTATTTGGCTAATTTAAAATGCTCTTAGACATTTGCCAGTGTTGAAATGAAAGGTGCTATATTGATTTGAACTGTATTGTCGTCACATAACAAATACTAAACTTTTTGGGGGGGGGTAGATGTACAGGTAAGTATATACAGTGTGTGGATGTGCCCTACATAACAGAGAGCTGCATATGCAGCCCACAATGATAAATAGGTTGAGAACCACTGATCTGACCCATATCACCTTTCATAAGTAAGCTTCATATAAATTGTTCAGAGATGTATTTTTAAGTTAGACGCGTCCTACTGCATTAAAACTTAGTGGCGAGAGAGCAGTTGAATTCTACAGCCACACAGTATTTACTGGTACCATACTAAACAAAAGCCCTTTAAAAAGTTTATGTAGATGTAATGAAGACTACAAAGTAATATTTTGATACATGACATAATAAGGCTCCAGGCCACAGCATACATGGAATAGGATTGACAAATACTCCATTGCTACAGAGTACTGCCATCTAACTTCAAATGGGTATTTATTACTTAAAAATCTGTATGCATCAATGCAGCTGATGCTAGAGCAATAAGTGGGAATGATAAGTTAGCACATGTGAGGTTGTAAGGCTTTCACTCACCCCTATGTTCAGCATCGCTGTCCTCTCACCTAGAGGGTTTGAAAAAGTGTACACCACAGTTTGATCAGGCTAGGGAACTCACCTAAAAGGTAAGAGACCCAGGATCCAGTCCCCTGTTCCAATGAATTTTATAATGTATCTATTATCTACAGTGCAACAGTTTCAACAGGAGAGACTGAGAAAGCCCCATATCAGAATAGCTTATAGCCCAGTGTTTTGGACACTCCCCGAAGAGGTGGCAGATCTCTGTTCATATCTTTCTTTCTCCTGAGGCAGAGGGGGAGTTGGAGCAGGGGTCTCTCACAATTCAGGTGAGAATCCTAAGCACTTGGCTAGAAGTTATGAGGGAGGATTTCCTCCCCTGGCCATTTTGTGTAAGCTCTGCTATAGGGACCCAATCCAGTAGGCAAAGTCTGAGTATACTTACTGGGTTGGAACCTCACAGGCAAAGGAATGAATGCCCTGTGTATCACTCTGGGGCTCAGCTATCCAAATGCCTGGCATGGGGCTGCAGCACACATGCTTAGAGGCTGAAACATAGGTGCCTATGGAACTTTTACTGGAAAAAAAAATTAAGTGCTGAGCAAGTTTATGCATCTACACAATTCAGAGGTAGCTAACCAGGGGTTTTGTGAATCCCAATGGGGCATGATTCCTGAATATAACCTTTCCTGGCATGCATCTTTTGTTTTGTCAGGGTGTAAGTAACTTCTTACTTCAGTGCTTTAGCTCATCCCATCATCAGAAAAGGCTCCATGTACTCAAAAATTCTAGTTCTGCAAAATGAAGTCTTAGAAATGGTTAGTAAAATATAACAAACCTATTTATGTTCATTCTAATAAACTTCTGTTCTAATCTGAAAGAGGCAGTCTAACAACACATGTAGAGCTGTAACACCCTGCTTAATTTATTTTTAAAGTTAATAATTACCCTAGTAAACCAAGCTGTTAAACACAGTGGTTCTCAAACTCCTGTATTAGTGACCCCTTTCACACGGCAAGCCTCCGAGTGCGATCCCTCCTTATAAATTAAAAACATTGTTTATATTTAACACTATTCTAAATGCTGGATCTGATGCAGGGTTTGTGGTGGAGGCTGACAGCTCATGACCCCCACGTAATAACCTCATGACCCCAAGAAGTCACAACCCCCAGTTCCAGAACCCGGGAAAGCATTCAGATCACTGCATTATATAACTGAACACTTGCTTGAAACTTACGCATGAGGTCGCAATGAAATTTTTAAGTTATTTAACACATCTTTAGAGGACTGGCGTCCATAATGCAAAAGTTAAGGCAAAATACTGGCAAAATGAAAAAAATGTATAGAAAAATGCAGTCACAAGGTCACATTTCCAGCTAGATAACTTACTGCAAAACAGAGACTATAAAAATGGTTTGAAACTAACAGTTTAAAACTTAAAGGTAACTCTCCTACATGCACCTGGACATTTAGAATCAGACTTTTACAATTCATGGGACTCTTGCTCAATAGATTACAAAGAAAAATTTTTATGAAATTTTATGAAAAATTAAGCCACATTTGTCATGGAAGTGGGGGGGAGGGGAGTTAATGTTACCTCCTTCCTCCCATTCTCTTAAGCTTTCAGACCTGTGTTTTTACTTTATGCTCTCAGTCTTACTCTCTCCCAACTACAGTTTAAAAAAAAAAAGAAGATCTAGAACTGGAAGGGACCTCGAAAGGTCATCGAGTCCAGCCCCCTGCCTTCACTATCAGGACCAAGTACTGATTTTTGCCCCAGATCTCTAAGTGGCCCCCTCAAGGTTTGAACTCACAACCCTGGGTTTAGCAGGCCAATGCTCAAACCACTATGTTACACCCTGTCCCCTAGGATAAACAATAGTAGCTCCAATTATCCTGTATCTGGCTTCTCTCTCCTGCAGAAAAGTGTAGTTGCATCAGGTGTTTTGCTCCCCTGCTCTCACCTCCTCTCTGGGAAAGAATACAGCAGTTCCCAGTCCCACTCAGGCCCCTACAGATTGCTACTAGCCCTGAGTGAGCAGGTGTTTCTAATGAACTTGACTATAACAAGTTATAGAGCTGTACTTTTGAGCTATCCCTATGGCTGAGTGCCCTCCACAGGAGCAGACAGAGAAAGTAGGCTGTTGCTAGAAAAGTTATCAGTTGTTTATGGTTATGGCCCTAACAAATTCACAGTCCATTTTGGTCAATTTCACAGTCATAGGATTTTAAAAATCGTAATTTTCATGATTTCAACTATTTAAATCTGAAATTTCACGGTGTTGTAATCGCAGGAGTCCTGACCCAAAATGGAGTTGTGTGTTGATCACAAGGTTATTGTAGTGGGGGTTGCAGTACTGCTACCCTTACTTCTGCGCTTGGGCAGCTGGAGAGCAGTGATTGCAGGCCAGGAGTCCAGCTCTGAAGGCAGAACCACCGCCAGCAGCAGCGCAGAAGTTGTGGTATGTAGAGCCCTGTGTGGATACAAATGTATACCCATGGATGCAGGGCTCTCCTGGGAATTGCAGCAGCAAAAGGAGAAAAACATGGGATCGCTGCTCACAGGAGCCAACACCCTGCACTGGCAACTCCTCCAGCTTGGCTGTACCGCCCCCAGCCCTGCCATGCAACTGTCTGAGGCTCCTGTCTGGGCACATATGCCACTTGCACACATTATCGCAACCAGGGACAGATGCCGATGAGCATAGTGCCCGCCCAGTGGACAGGGTCGGGGGCAGTACAGCCATGCCAACGGAGCTGCCAGTGCAGGATGCTGGCTCCTGGGAGCAACAGCCCAACGTTCTGCTCCTTTTGCCGCTGTGGTTCCAAGGAGAGCCCTGCAGTTCAACGGATACTGATTTCTATTCGCAGATATCCACATCCACAGGTATAAATTTGTATCCATTCAGAGGTCTAGTGGTATGGTATTGCCACCCTTATTTCTGTGCTGCTGCCTGCAGAGCTGGGCCCTCAGTAAGCAGCTGCCACTCTTTGGCCGCCCTGCTCTGAAGGCAGTAGCGCAGAAATAAGGGTAGCACAGTATGGTATTGCCACCCTTACCTCTGCGCTGCTGCGGGGGGGGGGGGGGGGGGGGCGCTGCCTTCAGAGCTGGCTGCCTTGCCAACAGCCACCACTCTCTGGCCACCCAGCTCTGAAGGCAGCGCAGAAGTAAGGATGGCAATACTGTGACCCCCCCCTAAAATAACCTTGAGACCCCCCTGCAACTCCCTTTTGGGTCAGGGCCCACAATTTGAGAAATGCTGGTCTCCCCCATGAAATCCATGTAGTATACGATAAAAGCACACAAAAGACTAGATTTCATGGGGGGCAGACCAGATTTCATGGTCTGTGAAACCTTTTTCATGCCTGTGAATTTGGTAGGGCCCTATTTATGGTCCTAGAGCTGTGGGGCAGGGCAGATCTGAAGTCATGCAGTTCTCCCAGCCTCTGATGCATCTTACCTTTGGCACTTGTCCCGCTGGACTAGTTTGGCGCCCCTCTATAGCAGTAAAACACTAACTTCATGGTAGTATGAATATACATAATCTTTCTGATTAAGAGTAGTGTTTATGTGGCTTCTATGTACAGCTAGTGCTTTATAGAACTATCTTTAAAAAATAACATTTGAATTTATTGGGAAAACTTCAGTCTGCACTAATGTTACACAGAAATGCAGAAACAAAACAAAACCGATTTTCTAAAGAATAAAAACTTGACCTTCAACACAATTTGACACATTTAAAATTCCTTGTACTTTGTCTTTCACCACGTTTTCTAGTACAAGATAATGACTTAACAGATTTACTGAGTAAGAGTATTTCTTTATACTGTTTGTTGCAGGCCAAAGTGTCCTTAAGGTATTACATGAATTTAAAAAAATCCACAAATGACTCATGAAATTTTTTTTTTTTTTTAAGACATTCAGTATGTGGAGCCCTTATTAGCATCTTCTAGTGAAGAACTAGCAGTAATAACAGAACACTGATATAAAAGGACATCTAACTTCTCAAAGTTTTACAAAGTGAAACATGTCCCAAGAGACTCTCATAACTTGGTAGCTTAATGAAAGTGATCTCTTAATAGAAGTAGGTAAGAATTATGCTCTGTGTCTGGAGAATCTTCAGGGACATCGCCTCTTGCTTAATAAGGCAGGTCTATATTCTGCCGCACACAGTAAATCCCATGCAATTTGTACACTGCACTACATTTTAAGAAGTTGACGCTCTTGTTCAGAATAGCATTTGGCATTATATTGTATCTTTTAATTCACTAGGTGAACCCAAATACTTAAAATTAGACATCAGTAAGCCAAGAACTGTGTGTTGTGGCCCTTACTGAACTCTTCAACACCATACAACCTTGAACATTAGGATTTACACTGTCAAGAGGACACACTGGTCAAGACGAAATGGTTAAGTCCAATTTGAAAAATGTCAGTCTAATTTCGACCTGGACAGTCAAACCGAGACAGATTTGTAGAAAGTCTAGAAACTTGTACCTTTTAGGTTTGTAATTTAACTCCCTCTTGAACTGCTTTCTTGCACAATCAAAGAGCATTTTCCAATAACTCACACTATGTCAATTACATTTCAACTGCACAGTAAATTCTGTTCTTCCACAACTTTTGTCCTGCATTACAGCTCAGTAACATCCCTAACCTATCTGCTTCTAAAACCATTTCTGCACAAGAGTTTCAAGTCAGTATCTGTTTTCACTATGTTGGCTATCATCCTAAACCATAACAAACAGTATAACTACAGTAATTGAGATACTTATGCAACATTTCAACAGATTTTAAAGTATTTCCAACATACACTTCCCAACCTTGAAACAGTTCTGAAGCTTGCCAATTGTTAATTTAAGCATTTAACATGAACCCACTGTTTCTTAAGTACAAGTACAACCATTTAAAAAAAATTGTACTATAAATATGCTACGACAAAAGTCAGCTCAGAAGACTGAGCACACCTAACCCACACAAAAGATAGCTGGGGTCACCAGTTTCAGAATTTTGGGGGTGATTGGTTTGTGTGTTGTGACAGATATGGCCGTTTCCTACAATGTCCTTGGAAGGCCTTACTTTATTAAATTAATCTATTATGGTGGGCCAAGATTGTATGTAACCTCTCGTGGGAGATGTGAGACCTGGAAGTTCAAAAGACTATACAGAAAATGTGCCAGACTTTTGGAATAAGTAGTGTTAAGTGGACTTTCTGAGTAATTACTACAGAGACATTAATGCAAATTACTCAACTCCAGTTATACAAAACCCCAGTCTTTAAAAGTTACTCCCCCAAGGAAAGGACATAAGAACGGCCAAACTGGGCAGAGCAATAGTCCATCTAGCCCAAGATCCTGTCTTCCAACAAGAACAGAAGTACCTGTGGCACCTTAGAGACTAACAAATTTATTTGAACATAAGCTTTCGTGGGCTACAGCCCACTTCTTCGGAAGCATAGAATGGAACATATATTGAGGAGATATATATACACATACAGAGAGCATGAAAAGGTGGGAGTTGTCTTACCAACTCTGAGAGGCCAATCAAGTAAGAGAAAAAATTTTTTTTGAAGTGACAATCAAGATAGCCCAGTACAGACAGTCTGATAAGAAGTGTGAGAATACTTACAAGGGGAGATAGATTCAATGTTTGCAATGGCTCAGCCATTCCCAGTCCCTATTCAAGCCTAAATTGATTGTATCTAGTTTGCATATCAATTCCAGCTCAGCAGTTTCTCATTGGAGTCTGTTTTTGAAGCTTTTCTGTTGCAAAATTGCCACCTGCAGGTCATTGAATGACCAGACAGGTTAAAGTGTTCTCCTACTGTTTTTTGAGTGTTATGATTCCTGATGTCAGATTTGTGTCCATTAATTCTTTTGCATAGAGACTGTCTGGTTTGGCCAATGTACATGGTAGAGGGGCATTGCTGGCACATGATGGCATATATCACATTGGCAGATGTGCAGGTGAATGAGCCCCTGATGGTATGGCTGATGTGATTAGATCCTATGATATCATTTGAACAGATATGTGGACAGAGTTGGCATTGGGCTTTGTCTTCCAACAGTGGCCAATGCCAACTGCTTCAGAGGGAATGAACAAAACAGGGCAATTATCAAGTGACCCATTCCCTTTTGTCTAATCCCAGCATCTGGCAGTCAAGAGGCTGAGGAACATCCAAAGCACAGGGTTGTGTCCCTGACTATGTTAGGTCCATCAATGGCTATTGGCCATCCTCCATGAACTTATCTAATTCTTTTTTGAACCCAGTTAGAATTTTGGCCTTCACAACATCTCCTGGCAATATGTTCCACATGGTCCTCTGCATTGTGTTAAGTCCTTTTGTTTGTTTTAAATGCCTATTAATTTCATTGGGTAACCCTGTCTGTTGATTAGCTGTTACAGAAGGCCAAGATCAAAGGCCTGAGCTGTATAAAGAAATGGGTGATCTTCCCAGCCTTTGGTTTGGTTCTGAATTTAAGGCAGATAAACTTGTAACCACAAGGAAAACCCAGTTGTGGGTTCTGAAGGTGCACTTCAGTCTCTCCTTTTCTCTTCTTGTGGTACATAATAGCCTAGTCTCCTGTAGGCTGTAATACATTTCAGTTGTTGGGTTTAGTGTGCAGGTTCCAGATCGTGCTGGTGTCTTGTGATATACAGGAAATCAGACTAGATGATCTAATGGTCCCTACTGGCTTTAAACTCAATGACTGAAGTCTAAAACCTACCAGAGCTCTAGGTCAAAGTTGGGGGTTACCTCTGGTAAGTTTTCTAACATGCATGTAGGTTCTTTTATTGATTTCACATGTTTTCTCTAATTAATTTACCTTAGGAATAAATGTGCTAACTTAGAAGAAGCTGTGGGGTAACACGTAACTGTGGGCAATACATTGGTCATAGTCTTTACAGAGAAAGCAAAGCAAAGACTGTTTAGGCAGTCCAACTTGCGGGGAATCACAGTGTAAATCAGGGAGCCGGACAGCCTTAAAAACTCACATCAGAAGGGAATGAGATGCAGAGCTCTACCCAGGAGAGGTGATGGCTGAGAGCTGGAAACCCTTATGCATGGTCCACCAACAGCAAGCACCCAGAAGAGGAAAAACTGATGCATTTACCCCGAAATTGTGACATGTTTGGATGGTAGGGCTTAGGCCATACCACTCTCTTCAACATTTCCCACTGTCTAGTTTAGGCTTCTGACCACTCAGCTTACTGGCTTTTATAAATCTTTTTCTTAGGCATCTTATTCTCCCCATTATTGTACAGGGAGCCTAACTCAGAGCTGAGGATTCCACTGAGCAGCAGGGTTAGGTGATGTAATGCTTAAGTCTAGCCTTTAAGGCCTAGCTAAATTCAGTTATAACTTGGTAATATGTACAAAGCAAGGGGAGTTCTTCTATGATTAGATCATACATGGTATTAATTTCATTCACCTCTGACCTTATAAACATGAATCGAACAACATCTTTATCAAAGAATGCCCTGTGGTCCACAAAAAAGATGTATCTGATGGCAAGTCTCAGTTACCTGGTCTATACTTGAAAAATTATATCTTGCTTAGTCTTCCCAAGCTCACCATAAAGGTACAGAGGAACTTGACAATTCAACCAGAACCCACCCACTATTTAACCCTTTGCCACACTACCATAGCAACCACTGAAAGATCATTAACTACTGCAGCACCTAAGTTCACAAGTATGGACCTCCAAGAGAAGGGTTATCTTTTGGACAGAAATTTATTCTGAAGATGGAAACATACAACCCAGAGCACTCCCAAGTGAGCCTCAGATAGCACGCCTCACCCAAAGAGGGGATCACTCTCAAAACAACTCTGGACTTCACCTCCAGCAAAGCTTTCACCTTAACAGGAGATTGCTATACATAACTAGCCTCACTGAGTCCAAAAGTTGAGGTGAAAATAAAAGCCACAGGAACATACCAGCACTCCCAAGAATACTTAACTAGCCAAGTATTTCATTAAAATGGCCACACCTCATTGCATCACAACCCTAACTTCTCCTTACTAAAATACAGTTTCACTCCACTGTCCATTGGATCTAAATTTAAGACCAGGTTAGAATCTACTAACAGGTTTTTTTGAGCTTTGGATTGTTGTAATGGGACAGAAAATACTGCATAAAAGCCTCATTACGTCAAACAGCTGGCATATAACTCATCTGCTCCTCTCAAGATTCCAGTATTTCATTCTTTCCTGCTACCTTCCTCAAGTTCACTTCTAAACATATTCTGATAGAGAAAGTTTGGAAGAACCTACTTGTTTGCTATGAAAAGCCTCCAAGGCAGTTTGAAAGCTTTTTTCCCCAGACTGAAAGTCTATCTCAGCATTCCAAGCTTTTACATCATTTTAGACACTGGACCCAACTCCTGATTCTACCCTCAAGAAATCAGGTTAAGAAAGCATCACAGTGTCACAAGGAATACCAATCCTTACATAGGATTCATCTCTAAAGCAACACAAACAATTCAGTGGCCTGGGTAAAGAGACTTACAACTAAAGATTAATTCACAAAACAGAAATGGCAGACAAAGCTGATTTGGGATGTGGAAGCAGCCAGATAAAGAAAAGTAACCTAAAGGAATAAATACCCTTTCGGGATGTGATTTGGACTCATTCAGATTGGTATTTGAAAACATTTTAACTATTTCCAAGTTCTTCCACGGCTGAATTAAGTATAGTACATACCAAAAGTTCATAACCTGCAGAAGTTCCCAAAACAGACAGTTGTCACAGTTTCACAGTAATTGCACCTGTATTCCCCGTCCTTGGTCACTCAAGGGCACGCATTTAAAGTTTCCGGCTCCCAGCCATTACTTCTCTTGGGTGGAGACCTGCATCTCTCCCTCAAGACCAGAATTTTAAGGCTGCATGACTCCGTGCCTTACACTGTGATATCCCCAGCAAGCCAGTCACCTAATGGCCAGCACCTGTGCTTTGCTTTTCCTCTGAGGGCTATAAACAGTGTATTTCCAGCAGTTATAAGTTATCACACAGCTCTTTCTAAGCAAGCACCTTTATTCTTAAGGCAAAAGCATTACAGAGAAAACATTAAAATCACTAAGAGTGCCTATGTGCACACTAAAAGCTTACCAGAAGTCAGCCATCAGTCTTATGGGGCTCTGATAGGCCAAACTCTTTTCAACTCTTATGCAAAAGTTGGCAGAAGGTCCTAGCCATTTGTTGGCTCAGAAAGGCAACCTTGAGTCAGTTTACATGTAGCCTTTTAAAGCCAAATATTTTGTTTTCCTCTTGCGTGGAAACACACATTGAACCAGTATATATGTAGCTTTGCAGGGGGTGGTACCTCTTTGGAGGTGTTTAAGGTGAATAACTCATATTGCAATCACAGTTTTAGTTCCTGAAGGAGTTGTGGAACCCTCTCCCATGGAGTAGAGCACAGTCACACATATGCTTGGCCCACAATAATATATAAACTTATTACGATATGTTCCCCCAAAGATAGTGTGCCGTTGCAATATCTGTTTACTTTGCTAGCTCTTTCATGGTTAAATAAAGCATGGTACATACCAAATAAAAGTTCTTTACCTGCAAAAGTTCCTACTGCAGGTAGTTACCTAAAACTGAGGAATAAGACCCTGCTTTTTCTTAAGATAATGGCAATTCCTTCTCTAACTTCAACAGGAACAGAACCTAATGGAACAAGGCTTTTTAAACACTGCTTAACAGGCAGGAAGAAGTAATAAAATTAACAATTTCTTTTTAACCTAAGTTATACTGCAGCTTTAAAATACAAACCTGCATTTGCTGCAGCTAACATTTTAAAGTACCTGAACTATAATCACTGGTCTAATCTAGCTAAATTGATCAGGAGAAAAAGTTTAATCAGGCTTACATAACACAAGCCAAACTACACACAAATAAAACCAAGCCTCACTTCCAAGTGTAAATTCAGAGTAACACTGTTCACTAGCAGAAGCTAGACTACAGTTCAACTTGCTAAAACTGAGTTAAAGGTGTTTTCCTGGCATAGACGTAAGCTAAGTAGCCAAGTTTAATCAGTCCTAGCTAGCATTGGCTAAATGTTCTCTAGTCTAGACACAACTTTAGAAGCATGCTGTATGTGAAGTTTACAACAGTTTATATTTATTCATTTTAAGACAGTGGTTTACACTTCTAGTTTAATCTATCATTAAGCTCTCCTTTCACCTATCTTATACACCATAGCGAGAAACAGTAGCAAGTTTTATAACAAACGGCATTTTTCTTTATGAAAATTATGTTAATCATTCTGACAGCTGTAACTGTCAGCTGCAATCTTCTCTATGCTAGTGCCAATTTTCTACACAAAGAGAGCCAAAGCCATAGGCCCCAATCAGCAGAATCACAGACCATAATGATTTCAAGCTCATCAATATTTTTAGATACATTTGGAATATTGTATTCATTATGAATGTATGGCAGATCAACTTCTCTAGTCTCTTACCGATAATATTTTCTTTAATTTGGATACGTTTAATATATTTCAGCTGTTACTTTAAGGCTTTTTAAACTGAAGTTAGTAATTATGGTATTAAAAGTATCAGTTCTGAAGGTCATTGATAAGATTGGATTGCTTTGTTTTGACCAACACAAATTCTATTCTAAACTTCTAGTATATTTTACTGTATTATTTGAAGACTAGTATATTCAGAACATTTATAATATGTCTCAAAACCCAAAACAAACATCCAGCAGGTAGGTACAGTAGGATTTTCAATTGCTGCTACACTCACAAAGACAAAGTTAAATACTGTTTTACCGAAGATATTGGAAAAGCTATTAGAAGAATGCAAATAAGACTTACAAGTTGTAAGTTGCCACTTAAAAATTCCTCAGTTCCCTATTTTCATGGCATATTTTCAGCCTCTAGATTTTTCTTTACTTTAAGTGTGATAACAAATGACTAAAAAAGATTGGTAAGAGTCACATGTCCTGTAACTGGGCTGCATTAAGAGCTGCTCTAAATGAAAAAATTGCAGAAGTTTGCAATTATTCAGTACTGAAAACTAAATCAAAGATGATAGACTCCTAGCAGTTACAAGGGTTGGAAGATGGATAGATTTTAACCATATGAATCATCATCCACACTGACTCCTATGTAGAAAAGACCACTATGGATTATAAAATTGAAGTATTAAAAATATTATTTAACATGAGTAGGCAGATAACTGTTCAAGAACATCAATCACTCCAAGTCCTTAAATACCAAATATTTAAATTTAATTCACAATTACTTAAAACATCCCCAAATTATCAAGACTCATCACATGATTAAGTTAAATTATGTAAATGTCAATTCAAATGTGTGTATGAAACAAATGCATACAATTAGCCAACACAAGTTGGGTCTGTTCAGTTGCTAGTCATTACCAACTGATCCTTAGTAGGCTTAACTCTCCTCAGCAATTAGCTAGTACTTACATTTTACATGAATTATCAAGCAAGAGAGAGTGGTTTGGACATTCATTCATCTGGAACTGTATAAACCCAGGTCCAATTCCTTGCTATGCTACAAACTTCCCATGTGACCTTGGGCAGGTCAGTAAGTTTCTCTGTGCCTCAGATCCTATTTGTAAAGTGGGAATAACAACTCTTCCCTACCTCTCAAGGTTGTCAGAGAATATATACATTAACTATTGTAAGGTGCTCACATACTGTAGTAATTGGGAGGGGGGTTCATATGTACCCAAGATAAACAGATATCTCAATAAAACTTTGAGATTGGTTATGCCTATGTTTACATACATTAAAAGTGACACCTGTTCACTTGGTGATGCAAATTATCAGAATGCCTCACTAAACACCGGGAAGTAAGGCACCACGTAGTACCAAAAAGTCAAAACAGCAATTACATATATTTATGTAGGTACAATTTGCCCATTAATATAGTATACTAGCCATTTAATGCACAAGCTATTAGACCTGCACCACCAAATATCATTCACAGGTTGGAAGCCTTATTTTGCATCAGTACTTCTCTCATGATAAAAGCTTTTGCTGTTATAATTAGAAATGTAAAGTCTCAGTGAGTCTTCAGCTCACTATACTGGACACATCTGGAGACAGTCCTGGGTCAGTTCACACTTTATAATATTAGACCTCTAATTTTTCACTCTAGGTGTGAAAAATTTTCTCATGACCCAAATAAGGTTAAAACCCCACCCTGTCAGAGATTTGGCAGCCTCATGCTAACACCAAACACTCCTCAGAGGGAGTCCCATAATCTTCAGCCTGTAACAGCAGGTGAGACAGGCCCAGAGTTACTATACCATTACCAACCCTGCCCAAACGAGCCAAAGAAAAGGCTGCACAGGAACATACTTTAGCTGCTGGTGATAACTCTCTGGGTGGTTCAATTTAACTAGTTTTTAAATGTAGCTTTATAAATGTATGAATGGGATTATAGGACAGAGTTGCCCACCACAGCAGGGGATTAGACCCTAAAACCCAAGAAGTCACTTCCAGTCCTACGACCTTTAGGTAGCCCCCAACACTAGTCCTCCTCCCTCTCAGGGCTCTCCCCCTCACACCTCTACCTCAGGCTTGGAGTCCCCCTCCACACGGTCCGACACCAGGCAAGCCCCCTGGCTCTGTGAACAGGTTCAGTTCCCGGCCACAGAGCGCCTCCACCTAGAGGGCCCCCGCCCCCCTGGAGAGTGCTGAGCTTAGTGGGGCAAAGCCCACTCCCCTGGCCTGGCCTCCGGCTCCCCGGCCTTCACAGGTAGGGCTCCCGGCCCGCACTGAAGCCAAGCAGCTCGCCCCTGGCACGCCCCTCGTGCTCCGAGCAGATCGGGGCCCTGGCCTCTCCCGCCCCCCGGCTGCCCCGGTACCTTGCGGACCCCCTTGTAGATGTAGAAGTAGAGCTCCCGGCCCACATTGAAGCAGAGCCGGTCGCCGTTGCCGCTCTGGTCGTTGACGTTGACGAAGGAGACGCGGACTGGGTTGGAGCCCTGCGAGTTGAAGGGCACCCGGTTGGGCCGGCTGTACTCCGAGTGGCTCAGCAGCTTGTACAGCCCCTCCCGGGTGGTGAACTGGGTCTTAATCTCGTTCATCTCCTTCCCTCCTCCCTCCGCCGCCATCTTGGAAAGGAGCATTCATCCTGCCCCAGTGCCCGGATGTGCCCCCACTGCGCAGCCGCCGCCGCCGCCGCCGCTCGCTCTCTCTACCCGAGAGCGGCCGTAAGGGGGAGGAGCTGGCTCGCCTGTTTACTGCATCTCTGCGCATGTGCCAGCTTGCCTGACGTCGGGGCGGCCCCTAGTGGGGGAGAGGGAGGGCCAGGGTTGGCCCTTGGGCGGGCGAGCGAGCGAGCGAGCGGTGGTGCTGCTGCTGCTCAGGGGGTGGAGCGGAGCTCGCGCGCCCAGTGCTTTTACAAGGGCTGGTCGTCAGCGCAGCAGGCGGGTGCCAGACCTGTGGGGCGGAGGGCGAGGGGTTCAAAGCCCACGGGAAAGGGGTGGGTAGTGCTTAATGCCATGGGCTTGGGACTCTACAGGGCGAGGGGAAGGGCGATTTAATTGTTCAGGGCAGGGTTTTTAACAGCATCCTGCGGCACTAAGTTGCCAGTGTCGTACCCCCAGGTAACTTATCACCATGCACAGTTTTTCTTTCCACCTCTGAAAACTGTCAGCTGTGAGAGTCAGGAGGACTCTTGGGACCCTTGTCTGTGACCATGGACAATTACTTCATCTCTGTCAGCCTAAATTCACCTGCTGACTGTAATCGTTCTCACCTACCTCAGAGGGCTGATGGTAGGCATAATTATTTGTCAAATAAATTTACACCTTATCAATAGGCATCTAATCAAATAACAAGCAAAGGGATTCTCATTTGCCCTACAGCCCTCTGTTGCGACTCCAGCAGCATATGTAAAGGTGCCTTAAACTGGGTAGGAGTGGCCCTTGGGTCAAGTTTGCAGCCAGCACAGGACTGAGTGATAGAATGGTTCTGTGCCACCTTCTCTCCCAGTCCTGGTTCATCTCTGCACATCCTGGATTCTGGAGCCACCTGGGTCTAGTTCCTGGCATAAGTTAGAGCACTGCCAGATGGTTTTAATATTCACTTTTACAACAGCCCTAAATAGCTGGGCCACGGTATGCTCCAGTCATGCCTCCTCCCACCACTGATACTCCCTCTCTTGATCCTGAATACACACCTATGCCATGGTCTGCAAAGAAGGGCAGTGTAGGGCTGTTCCACTGGCCCTATGCCACTGGGATAAACCCCCTTATGCTGAGGGATCCTCTAGTGTCTGGTTTTGCCAGCTTCATGGCTCCTCTCTGCTGGCAAAGCCCAGATTCAGAGCCTGGGATCACAGAGATGCAGGAATGCTAAGTGCAGAAATAAAGGAACTGAGAATCAAGGCCAAAAATTCCAAATAGAAAAACCACCAGTTTAAATATACAGTGAACCCAAACTGATGCGTCAAATGCTTTGAGATCCTCAAATGAAAGGCACTGTAGAAGGTTATAGGATTATTATTTAAATTCCATGATAAACTCCAACACTTATAACAAGCAATGAGATTATTTTTGTGAATTAGAGGATATCTTTATGAAAACATTCCCAATGGGTTATAAAATTTTGTAGAATCTTAAAAATGGAAAGTGGATTGGTTGATAATATATTGCTAAGGCAGCATCCTTTTTCACAGTTCTGCCACACTAGTGCTCCCAGTGCTATCACAGCATCTGAATTACTCCTCTCATCACCCTTTTTTGATAATAGTATTGTGCTGATCTTGCCCCTACATGTTAGCTCTGCTTTGAGGGTAGGTTTAAAAATAACACTGTTGTGAAAGTATAAGTGATTAATATAACATCTTCTTTTATGGTACATAGGGAAAGCAATCTAACATTTCACACAATTTGTTTGGTAAGAAAACTATTCTTTTAAACTTTCAAAGATTTGTTTAGTTGTCTTTTATTGGTAGGTTACAGAAGTAACAAGTTACAACTGAAACCTGCCAAAACAAAACAAAAACATCTTAAAAGAAGTGTTTCTCTAGGAACCATTTTACAAAATTATCTTAATTGGACTCAGATTCCCCAACTCTCTACATAAAATGTTGGTGCTAGGTCCTCCGTTCTGGTATAGCCAACATGAAGTGACTAAACTATCCCTGAATGGCTGAGTCATTACACTACTTGAATCTATTTCCTTATGATAACTATCCTTACACTTCTTGTCAACTGTCTGTAATTGACCATCTTGATTATCACTACAAACGTTTTTTTCCTGCTGATAACAGGTCATCTTAATTAATTAGCCGGTATGGCATTTTTTCTGTATGTATATATATACTCTTCTTATATGTTCCATTCTATGCATCCAATGAAGTGGACTGTAGCCCACGAAAGCTTATGCTCAAATAAATTTGTTAGTCTCTAAAGTACCACAAGGACTCCTGTTCTTTAAACTATCCCTGTAGTTAACCAGTAGCATCTCACAGAAGAGAGTGTCCATGTGTGTGCATGGAACACTCCAATTGTGCATGCACTTAGTACACCTCTACCCTTTTATAACGCCACCCAATATAACACAAATTAGAATATAACGCGGTAAAGCAGCTCTCCGGGGGGATGGGGCTGCACGCTCCACGGTTTCACCTATAACACAGTAAGATTTTTTGGCTCCCGAGGACAGTGTTATATTGAGGTAGAGGTTTACTAGTATGCCACAATGCTGTTCTGCACAAGCACATGATATTCCTCCTCCCTAGCCTCCATCTTTCTAGGGCTGAGTGTTGGTATCACAGAATTACCATGATTCACTTCCTAATGTTTATCAGTAATTTGAGTACCAGCTGATGTACAGTTTTGCATACAATTAATTTGTATTGGATTTTAAATAGGACTGTTGATTAATCACAGTTAACTCACACGATTAACTCAAAAAAATTAATGCCAATTAAAAAAATTAATCACGATTAATTGCAGTTTTAATCACACTGTTAAACACTAGAATACCACTTGAAATTTATTAAATATTTTGGATGCTTTTCTACATTTTCACATACATTGTATTCTGTGTTGTAATTGAAATCAAAGTGTAATTATTTTTTATTACAAATATTTGCACTGTAAAACTTATAAACAAAAGAATAGTATTTTTCAATGCACCTCATATAGGTACTGTAATGCAATCTCTTTGTCGTGAAAGGTAGATTTTTTGTGCGACATAACTGTACTCAAAAACAAAACAATGTAAAACTTCAGAGCCTACAATTCAACACAGTCCTACTTCTTGTTCAGTCAGTCACTAAGACAAACAAGTTTGTTTACATTTACAGAAGAGAATGCTGCCCTCTTATTATTTACAATGTCACCAGAAAGTGAGAACAGGCATTTGCATGACCGGCAGACCTCCCGCAGAAATGCTGCTGAAGGCTGCCTGACTGCCGTGCTTGGGGTGGCAAAAAACATAGAAACGCCCCTGTGTGCCAGATATGCTAAACATTCGTATATCCCTTCATGCTTCGGCCACCATTCCAGAGAACATGCTTCCATGCTGATGACGCTCATTTAAAAAATGTTAATTAAATTTAAATTTAAAAAATTAAATTTAAAATGTTAATTAAATTTGATACTGAACACTTTGGGGGAAAATTATATGTCCCCTGCTCTGTTTCTGCCATATGTTTCTTGTTATAGCAATCTCAGATGATGACCCAGCACATGTTGTTTATTTTAAGAACACTTTCACTGCAGATTTGACAAAACGCAAAGAAGGTACCAATGTGAGATTTCTAAACATAGCTACAGCACTCGAGTCAAGGTTTAAGAATCTGAAGTGCCTTCCAAAATCTGAGAGGGGCGAGGTGTGGAGCATGCTTTCAGGAGTCTTAAAAGAGCAACATTCTGATCCAGAAACTGCAGAACCTAAATCACCAAAAAAGAAAATCAACCTTCTGCTGGTGACATCTGACACAGATAATGAAAACGAACATGTGTTGGTCCACACTGCTTTGGATTGTTATTGAGCAGAACCTGTCATCAGCATGGACGCATGTCCCCTGAAATGGTGGTTGAAGCATGAAGGGACATATGAATCTTTAGCACATCTGACAAGTAAATATCTTGCAATGCCGGCCACATCAGTGCCCTGCAAATGCCTGTTCTCACTTTCAGGTGACATTGTAAACAAGAAGTGGGCAGGATTATCTCCTGCAAATATAAACAAACTTGTTTGTGTGAGCAATTGGCTCAACATGAAATAGGACTGAGTGGACTTGAGGGCTCTAAAGTTTTACATTGTTTTATTTTTGAATGCAGGGGTATTTTTGTACATAATTCTACCTTTGTAAGTTCAACTTTCATGATACAGAGATTGTACTACAGTACTTGTATTAGGTTAGTTGTTCTCAAACCTTTGTACTAGTGATCCCCTTCACATAGAAAGCCTCTGAGTGTGACTCCCCTTATAAATTAAAAACACTTTTTATATATTTTAACACCATTATAAATGCTGGATGCAAAGTGGGGCTTGGGGTTGAGGCTGACAGCTCATGACCCACATGTAATAACCTCGTGACACCCTGAGGGGTCCCAACCCCCATTTTGAGAACCCCTGTATTAGGTGAATTGAAAAATACAATTTCTTTTGTTTTTTACAGTGCAAATATTTGTAATAAAAATAAATATAAAGTGAGCAGTGTACACTTTGTATTCTGTGTTGTAATTGAAATCAATATATTTGAAAATATAGAAAACATCCAAAAATATTTAAGTAAATGGTATTAAATTATTAACAGAACGATTAATTGTGATTAACTTTTTAATCGCTTGATAGCCCTCATTTTAAACAAACAGCTATATCCATTAAAAATCAAATCATGGGCCACGTGTACAGTAGATTTCAAACATTCCTGACTGTTACTAACACCTTTTCAGCTCCACCAGTAGTAGCAATCATGGTAGCCCTTAGTGAAGATGCTGCAAAATGTAGTTAGTGTTAATAAGTATGACCCCGAGGCAGTGATACTCAGACTGAGGCTCTTAAGCCACAAATGGCTCTTCAATGTCTCCTTGTCAATACCCGGCCCGGGCAAGCTGTCCAACCCAGTGGACCAAATTTGGTGATGAATTCTGGTCTTGTGCCATCTAAGGAATGTTGTGCATATGCTAAGAAGAATGTGTCTCCTGCAGCTCTTTGCAGTTCATGCTATTAAAACACTGAGGAGAGCCCAAGGCCTGGTGGCCTCTCCCTGGATAAACCCAAAGATGAGGGGCCCCCTGGGGTGGACTATGACCAGGTAAGTAGCACTCCCTGCCCTAATTTTCCTGCCCCCATGACCTACCCCCCACAGTTGCTCCAGACCCCCAATTTTTCCCCATGTCATAAACCCTCTATTCTAATCTTCCTTCCTCTGAATTTCCTCCTGTGTCTTAGACCATCTGCCTCCTGCCTCCTCATCTATCTTACAACTCATCTGGCCTCTGGGGTCTGCCCCTTTCCCCAGCTGTCCCACCACCCAGGGTCCTGCCCCTCCATGTTCTGCCCCCCACCCTATCTGCTCCCATAGTCCTGTCGCCCCATGCAATCGGCCCCCATCTCTAGCATCCTGCCTCATCTGTACCCATGTCCTATTCCCCCCACACCATCTGCCCCCATGATCTGCTCCCTGCCTCCTGTTTTCCTAGCCCCCGCATCTGCCCCCAATATCCTAGTCTCCTCCAACCCCATTTGTCTCCCACTGCACCCTAAACCCCACCTCACCTGTCCCGTGTGTCCTGATCTCCTCTTGTGTCCAGGCCCCCAGCCCCACCCTGTGTCCAGATTCCAGTCTCCCTGTATTATCCCCTGATTGTTCAACCCATGAATTGCTTGGCCCTCCCCCACCCCCAGCCTCATGTTGGGCCCCAGGCTCCAGCTTGGGGCAGTTCTCTCTGCAGCTTAAGGGGCCCCTCAGATTGACAGAGGGGTTTCTTTCCTCAGGATGGAGTGGGGCAGAGCCCAACTGGTGCAGAGGACAGATGGAGCTCCATGCTGTGAGTCTCCGCACATGGTGCTCTTAGGGATAAATTCCTAATGTGGGGCTCAGCAGGGCTGCTGACTCTTCGGGGTGGCGAACCCCCGTGGGATCTTTCAGGGAAGCCAGTTCATGGAGGAGTACACTGCTATATTTGCCACTCTGTCATCCTGAAAGCGGAACTGATTGGGGCAAAGGAGTCGGGAAGCTGCAGGTGTTTTGCAAAGCAGGTTCAATATTATGGACTAAAACCAGTTAAGAGAGAGGCTAGAATAGGAAGAGACAGGATTACCCATGTACTATATGAAGAAGGGAAACCATACACACTTGAACAACCATATAAAGATAAATTAGTTTTTAAAACCGCCAATTAGATCTTAATTTCAAGAGAGAAAAAAGCATCATAACTAGAGATAAGAAAAGACTTGCATGCTTCCCAGTTTGTCAGTTTTTATTTCAATATAATGTTTCACGGAGAAAAAATGAAAAAAAACCAACAACAACCGAGACTTAAGAGGCTTACCATAGTTTAAAGAATTGCTCAGGTGGCTGCTGACACACATGGGAGGACAGAAATACGAATATTAGCATCAGAGGAGCTGTGGGAAGTTAAGCAGGCTCGGGTGGACAGAATACAAAACTTTTGCATGGGAATTGTGTTGTATAGTTATGAATTTAACTAATATAGAACTATCCAAACAAGAACTTGCTGTAATGTTTCACCAGAAAATATTTTTTAAACAGAAATGCATCATTAAAATTGTGAAGAAACTGATGCCATATGCTTTTGTACAGTAGAATTATTTTTATACCTCAGAATTTCTTTACTTACTGTTTTAGCTCCATCTAGTGAATTTTTATTGCATTGCAAACTAGGAAGGCTTCATATTGAATTACTTTGTTCAGCCTCTTTACTTTTAAGAGGCAGTTGCACACACTTAGAGACAGCAACCTAGATTCTTCTCTGTGCCCACAATAGCAACAGGGCAAGTACGGAAGGGAGGTGTTTTCTATCTATCTATAGTGCCACCCATTACCATAGTAGCTGAGTATCTCATAATCTCTAATGTACTGTATTTATCTTGCAAAGTATGGAGTACAAATATCCACAGAGAGAATAAGTAACTTGCCCATAGTCACAAAGGAAACCCATGGCAGATGAGGATATTGAACCCAGCCCTCCACAGTTGCAGGCTAGTACCTTAACTATTAGATGATCCTTCCACCATTGGTGGTTTATGCCTCCCCTATTCACGGGCTGCCAGAGAACAGTGTGGCCCCTGACACAGGCTAGGGCAGCCCTGAAGCTATCCTAACTTGCACCCCCATGTCCAATGGGCTATTGCAGGAGCACAAAACACTCCAGACACTACCCATCCCACTACCAACAGACATCCATCTGCCCCCACCTATCCCAGAATGTTGCTTGTGTTGGGAGGACCATCTGCAATGGGGCAGAGTCAGTATATCTGGCTCTGCATTCCCACAGAAAGCCTTCTGCATCATGACTTTTCCCTGTTGAGGAGCTTTGTGTCCGTACAGGCCTAGCTGAACATAACATAAGAACATAAGAACGGCCGTACCGGGTCAGACCAAAGGTCCATCGAGCCCAGTATCTGTCTACCGACAGTGGCCAATGCCAGGTGCCCCAGAGGGAGTGAACCTAACAGGCAATGATCAAGTGATCTCTCTCCTGCCATCCATCTCCATCCTCTGACGAACAGAGGCTAGGGACACCATTCTTACCCATCCTGGCTAATAGCCATTTATGAACTTAACCACCATGAATTTATCCAGTTCTCTTTTAAACACGGTTATAGTCCTAGCCTTCACAACCTCCTCAGGTAAGGAGTTCCACAAGCTGACTGTGCGCTGCGTGAAGAAGAACTTCCTTTTATTTGTTTTAAACCTGCTGCCTATTAATTTCATTTGGTGACCCCTAGTTCTTGTATTAGCTGGTGCAAAGAGGGTACCGTGCACCAGTGAATTCCTTCCATAGGGACTGATTTTCCACTGCTTTGCAATTTACATAGTCATCTACACCAGTTCAAAGTAGGTGAAAACCCTTACCACTCTGATTTGGTACCAATTTACATCCATTTTGCACTCAGATTGTACAAGTGTAAAAGACTACACAAGGTCCTAGGCAGTGGAATCCTGGATGAGGAGTGGATAGTTGCATTTTTCTGAGCAGCACTGGTAAGGTTACCCTTTCCTGTCAGTCTCAGGGCTTGTCTGCATTTAAAACACTGCAGTTGTACTGCTCTAGTGCTTCAGTGAGGATACTACCTATGCCAATGGGAAGGGTTCTCCCATTGGCATAGGTACTCCACTTTCCCAAGAGGCAGTAGATTACACCAGGGATAAGGTCAGTTTAACTGAGTCGCTCAGGGGTATGGATTTTTCATACCCCTGAGTGAAATAGTTATTCCAACCTAATTTCCTAATGTATTCCAGGCCTTAATCACATATCCTTTCAATATATTAGACTGGTGCATTGTGAATGGCTGCCTGTGACTGGAAGCCTGGCACTGGTCATGACCAGAGAAATTTGATTGTCCCCACCCACCTTCTCCTGCTCCATATATAAAGAAGATACTGAGAAGCAGTGCTGCGTTTGGACTGAGTTGTTGAGAAACTAACTGTCCTGCAGATAGGGTGACCAGACAACAAGTGTGAAAAATCGGGACAGGGGGTGGGGGATAATAGGAGCCTATATAAGAAAAAGACCCCAAAATCGGGACTGTCCCTATAAAATCAGGACATCTGGTCACCTTACCTGCAGAAAGGTGAGTGATGGGGTTGACACTTACTCTTTTACTACTAGACAGAATTACTAGTTTAGCTTGGTAGGTGGCTATGCTGATCAAGGGGTAAGTGACTGAATTAGTTTGAGCAGGGTGGGGGAGTAGGAGGTGGTGTGTTCTCTGCAGTTGCTTTGCCAATTGTTTGTCTTTTAAGAGTGAAAACACCTGGGAGGTGTATGTCCTGGCTTGGAGACTGGGATGTGATTGGGACACAATTTCCTTACCAAAGTCCACTGCTTCTTCTTGAAAGGGCTATTCCATAGTATCACAAATCTTTCCTGGGACACTTTCCTACTACTAGCCTAGACTCTTGCTTCTTCAGTTTCTTGTGACCTCCCCTCCTCAACAGCCCTCACCTCCACAAAAAAATTTTATATCCTCCTTGAACATCTCTAAATACTTTGTCCTTGGAAGGTACATTACTATGAAGTTATTTCACAAAAGATAAAAACATGTCACCTTGTTTAAATAGTTTATATGCTGCAGGGAGTGTAATTAGGGAGTGTAGTAGGGATCTAATTTTCTTTTGGCGATCATGTGATCTAAATGATGGCTTAAACCATTATTTTCAAAATATACCCTCTCACTACAGTCATTTGATGAATTGAGATAACCTACCTGGCACAAGGAAATAAGTACAAAAGTACTATATTTTTAGAGATGGGTACATAGGAAACATTTTTCCTAAATGAATTGAAGACATAGAGTTCATGTGGATAAACTTAAACATTTAACTTGAAGACGTTTAAACATTAATTGGCATAATCTTATTTCTGATCAAGATGTAAAAACCTGACTCTTTTAAACTAGCACCTTACCAAATCAGCTCTAACTGGTGCTGACAGTAAAACTCTCAAATTTAATTCTAGGGGAACCTCTGGGCCGTGGTACAAAGGTTATCTTTCATCTTAAGGAAGATCAGATAGAGTGATTGGAGGAAAGAAGAATCAAGGAAATTGTGAAGAAGCACTCTCAGTTCACTGGCTATCCAATTACACTCTTTGTAAATGTTCATTTTGGAATGTTAATAGTAATTAGACTAATTTTTAAGTATCAGAGGGGTAGCCGTGTTAGTCTGGATCTGTCTATAAGGTGCCACAGGATTCTTTGCTGCTTTTACTAATTTTTAAATCATTTTAAAATGACACTATATTACAATTTAGTGGTACAATAGATAATTTAGTCATAGTACAGAAATTCTATTCCAAAGATGCTGTTTACTATTACCATAGACTAAATTAATATATTAAGGCTGACTTGAATTATGTACTTCAAATACATTAAATCTCTTGCTTAAGAATCATCTCTTCCACCCCTTGCCATGCTAGAGGGAACTCCTATGCTAATCAACAGTGATGTCAGACGTTGGTTCTCCTAATCCATTCTATGATTTCATGTATGATGATTTATAATCTACACAAGATTGGCAGTGAGTGGCATAAATCTCATTAAGGGGATACTGTTCACTTGACATAAACCTAATGGTTTCAATAAACTTCAATCTCTTTATAGAGTACTATGTAAAATGTCTTCAAATGACAAAATATTAAAGGCTCTCAAAGCTTCTTGACTCTTTAGTGCAAGCTACATCTAGCTATTTAGAATCATTCTGTCCTACTACCTTTAGTTCATTCTAGTATGCTTAAATACTGGGGTGCTACCTTCAAATAAAAATCCCCCTTCTTTTATCACATCTTCCCACTAAATGTTTAAGAAGTTAGAAAGGGTCAGGGGAGAGAACTTGTCTGCTGCAGTACATAAGGTATACAAGATCACTTTGAAAACCAAGCCCCAAACTGTCAGTTGAGGACACTGCTATACCCTTAAAACTTATTACCAGGGGCTTTGACTCATGTATTCCATGCTAGGATTAATGTCCATCTTCCACTTAAACTTCTAATAACATTGACAGGTGGAGAAAGAACAGGATAAGGAAGTGTGAGGCAGAGGAAAAGGAAGAGAAGATAGAAGACAAACCAGAGATTAAGGATGTTGACTCTAGTGAAGAGGAGGAAAAGAGAATTGGGGACAAGAAAAAGAAAATTGGCTTGGTTTTATTGACCTCTTCCTGGTCAATCTGGACTGGGGACCCAGATGACAATGAGGAATATGGAGAATTCTACAAGAGTCTGACCAATGACTGGGAAGACCACTTAGCAGTGAAAGTAAGTAGGACTCACATCTAAAGTCTAAATAGCTGACAAGACCAATGGATCCTACTTCAGTTGTGTGCTTTGGGTGTCCGACTATTCTTGACCCAAGGAGAGAGAGCTAAAAAGATATCTGCCACCAGCAACTGAAGGTCAGATATGCCGGTCCATGTGCTATATCACATAATGAAACACTGCTTTAATTTCATAGCAAAGATGACACTGTTACAATTTACACACCTGGCCTGTCTTTTACTTGCAAATTAAAAATTGTAGGTCTTAAACCTGGCTTGAATTTTACAATGTAGGAAAGCAGCATTGCTTTGACATAAATGTTTACAGTGTTGTAGTCATATTGGTCCCAGGATAAGAAGAGCTCTGTGGTGCTTGAAAACTTGTCTCTAATAAAGAGAAGTTGATCCAATAAAAGATATTACCTAACTCACCTTGTCTCATACATATTGATAATGGATTAAGAATATCCTTTGACATACCTGATCGCAAAATAGAAGTTAAACATCATTCATCACAACTGGTAAGGATGTAATAGCAGTACCTGAGGCACTTCAGGAGCTCTGGCTCAGCAGGAGAGGAATCCTTGCCTGCAGAGTTTGGGAACTCTTGCAGCAGTAGGGAATTAACCTTCACTCTCACTTACCAGGCATGCTAGTGGAAAGCAAAATAAATCTTCTGGATAGTTTAGTCTTGATGTAGGAGCTTGGGGCTAGCCTCCTGCAACGGCCAGGTCACCGGCCACCCATGACTGAATCCAAGAACTTTCTTCGTGCCTTGTGGCTGCCATTCCATCAACCTGGTTATGTCAGATGCAACATCATCTTCTTCAGATTCAGTCTCTCTCTTCAGAGTACTGCAAAAGATATATGTCTTGTTTTCAGCATTAACTATCAAGTGGAAGAACCTCACGGATAAATGTTACAAATCTGACCATGAAGCCGCTAAGTGGCACTTGCTGGGAGAGTCGCATTGACAGCATAAGGCCAGTGAGGTACCAAGTGACTGAGGTGTATGACGCCCTGATGGAACTGGCGCAGTTGAGTAAAGCTGAGGCCGGAAAGCTGAGGTGCAAAGCCTGGCAAACCAGATCACTGACTTAATTGTGGTTTGGCACAACATACTTGTGACAGGATCCCCCGGGTACAACCTGGAACTGGGGTACCACTGTGTCCCCTTAACTCTCCAGCCTGGGTTGTCTTTCACAGTGCTTTGCTAGTGACAAGCAGCAAACCCCTCTGGCTCAGCACGACAGCATATGGACCCCCATACCCTGCTAAATTGCATGAATGCTCCCTAAGCTACTCACGAATCGCACAGAGAAAGGCACCAGCAAATTTCCCAAGCCCCCAGCTTTGCATCCCAGGACAGTATTGTCTTGCCCTGGTCAGAAACCTGACTAGTATAAGTTCATTACCTAGTCTGCTCTTCCCTTGATGTGAAGAGGACACACACTAGCCTTTGTAAACTGAGCTGAGATTTCCCAAGCACTTCAATCAAAACACACTATTTTAGCTAAAGTACAAAACAGATTTATTAACTACAGAAAGATAGATTTTAAATTATTATAAGTGGTAGGCATAAAAGGTCAGAGATAGTTACCAAAGAACATAAAAAGTAAGCACGCAGTCTAAATCCTGAATCTTATTAGACTAGGCAGTATTTGGATCAAGCAGTTTTTCTCACCCCACTAGATGTTGCAGGTAGTTTACAATTCTTAATACACAGGATTCCCCTTTAAGCCTGGGACCAGTCTCCTCAATTCAAGTCTTTGTTTTCCCAGCATTCTTGTTGCTTCCAGCATAGGTAGGGGAAGAGTAAGGCAAAAGTGTGATGCCACTGTCTCCTATTGTATATCATCAGTTCATGTGCCTGGAAAACAGTAGCCAAACAATGTCCTGGTAGGCTTTGCTGAGTCACAGAGTTGAGCAATACCTCATTGTGTGATACTTGCACAGCCCTCTTACAGAATTGTAAATCCCTTGTTTACAACTCCTCTGCTGATTAATGGTCGTTTAACACCCTCCTGGAGGTGGATCACCTCCTTTGTTGTCACTGGAGAACTAGTAGATGACTCTTAAACTTACAGCTTATTTCAGTAACAAACATATAGCAAAATTTCATAACTTTATACACATTAATGATATACATATTTTGACATAACAATGGGTTTCAGCTGACCATGATTTTTATATGGTGTCTTAAATGGCATGTTTTCTATGAAATATATCATCATAATTTTGACAGAGGGGAATATGGAGGTTCCAGGATGCTTCTTTGAGGTACAGAATGCCACAATCCTGTTCCAAGTAAATGTTGTAAGCAAGGCATTACAAACTCAGTCGATGGACATAGTTTCATAAATGTCTTAACTCTGTTATACGCAAACAGTAAATTACTATCAACCAAAATATGGTAAAATGAGGTAGCTGCCAAACAGGGGCGACTCCAGGCACCAGCGCAGCAAGCGCGTGCCGGGGGCAGCATGCCGCAGGGGGCGGCATGCCGGTTGCTGTAAGGGCGGCAGTCAGGCAGTGTTCAGCGGCATGCCTGCGGGAGGTCTGCCGGTCCTGCGGCTCGGCGGCAATTCGGTGGCGGGTACACCAAAGGCGCGGGACTGGCAGATCACCCACAGAAACACCACTGAATCCGTGGCCCCAGTGGACCGCTCACAGGGATGCTGCCGAAGGCCGCCTGACTGCCCTGCTTGGGGTGACAAAAAACATGGAGCCACCCCTGCTGCCAAATTAACTTTGCACTGACAAGTAACATGACTGGTCAAGTGTAGACAAAGTATAATTGCCCAAGCTGTCAGGAAAAGGGACTGCAGATAACCCTGCCCTGTGTCTGAAATAGAAGATCTAGAGACAGAGGAAAACATATCAACACCTCACTGGACAGTTGAAGCAGAATCGTAAACCACTACTGACACTGATTCAACTCAGGGAATCAGAGCCATCTTTGCCCTGCCCTGACATGTTCCACTGCACTCTGACCAAATCTAAAACATATGTACACACTGTTACGTATGCAAATACCTTGATAGGCGATCATGCCCATTTAAAAAATGTGGCAACTATGTCTTGGCATAAAATGTAACTTTTGCTCACTTTCTTAAACGTTCTTCCCTGGAAGGTATACAGATTTTGAAAGTGGAAGTCTCCATAGATGTTGATGTTCACTTCAGCAATTTAACCACAAATGCTCTTTCTGATGTATTATCTGAGATTTCCACTTGCTAGTTTCTCCCTCAGTTGAAACATACTTCTCTTGGGGAGCATTCATGAGTTTTATCATCTCCTAGAGTGGATCTACTACAACTGGTGCCTATGAAGAGAAAAATTATTACCCAAAGGTATATATTTGGGAGAAACTTCTTGTCTTACATGTTGCCTATCTTCCCCAAAGAGTTAGGATATATATTTATATTGGTTGGTCTGTCATTTTGCTTAATAAAAGGGACTGATGGAAATGGGTTATTGCCATTAGTGAATGTGCTACTCTACGGACCTATAGCTGTGTGAGTTGCATTCTGGTTCCATAGTAGAAGCACAGACCCAAGAGCACAGATCTAACTTCAGAGAAAAAGGAATCCAGGAAATGTATGGTAATAATTCTCTTACAATGCCCATAAATCAAAAGCCAGATACTGCAAAGAAGCACTTGTAAATAGAGGGAGGACCATTCTTATTTGTCGCTAAACTAGTATATGCATCATTCCTATTTAAAAATAGGTCTTTCAGTTCCACATTAAAGGCACATATATGAAGAATGAATCTACCATCTAGTGGCATGCTCAGGTATAGGGCTTATGGTTTGTGATAGCTAATTATATGAACTTCCTGGAGCCTGACTCTCCCGTTTCTTGCAAGTTATGTAATCATTTCACCTGTTCAAAGTGCATTAAACACTACCAGATCAGAATGGCATCATTTTATATTTACTTTACACCAGTGTAAATGACTATACAAGTTGCAAGGAACTAGAGAATAAAGTTCATGGTCTGGTCATGGGGGAGAGGGGATAGAGGGAGGGGAAGAAAAGACAGATACAAAAAGCTTGGGTCATATTAATTTAATCCACTATGCTTTATTTTGCAATTAAAAACAGTGAAAACAATTTAATAACTTAGCTAATATTAAAAATTGGCATTCTGGGGCCTGCCATTGTAATCCTTCCAGGAATCCTTGACCTCTGTTCTGTGACCACATACCAAACCACTAGCCAGAATTTATACATGTTCCATTATCAAACAACCTGCATTCAGCTTCAATAAGTTAAACAAGTGGAACTTTATTAACCCAGTGTACTGCTCTGTCCAAGTGGCTTGTGTTGCTTTCAGCCCAACACCTCTCATTCAGTGTTACTGGTGTCCTCTCAATGAGTCCCACCAGGGAAGATGGGGCCTCTGACTCTAATTTCACTGATCATGATACATGTTCCCTATTTTTACAAACACTTGAATATAAACATTAAAAACAAATTGATGCCCAGACCCCCACCCCATGTCCCTTCAGCCAGAGGTTCTAGCATGTGGAGTTGGAGTCTTGCCTTTACCACGGGCACACCTGGTTATGTAGGATATGTCTACACTTGAATAAAAGACCCACAACACAGCTGCAGCTGGCCCAGGTCAGCTGATTCTGGCTCAGGCTGCAGAGCTGTAAAATTTCCTTGTAGACTCTCAGGCTAGAGCTCAGGATCCATAACCCAAAGGGGTAGGGTCGCAGATCCACAGCTCCAGCCTGAGTCCAAATATCTACACAGCAATTTTACAACCCTGCAGCCTGAGACCCATGAACCTGAGTTAGCTGATATGGGCCAGCTGTGGCTATTTAATTGCTGTGTGGACATACCCTATCTGTTTCCCTGTCTCCAAGTCTTGCACATTATCTCTCTGTGGAGTCTCCTCCCTACCTGTAAGGTTGGCCTCTGGAGGGTTCTGTCTCTCTGTTCCCTGATGAGCTCTGTAGGGTCTCTGGGTGTTTGTCTCCTGGCTTGAGTCTCCTATTCCTGTGGCTCACTTGTCCCGGCTTCTTGCATAGTCACCTTGTATGACCTGAATGCTGCTCCTCCTCTCACAGCTCCATTTGTTCACTCCTGGTATCTCTCTAATGGCTGGATCCTCCCAAGAGTGCCTGTTCCAGGGCTGGTAGGTTCTTGGCTGACCTGTCATATTCCAGTGCCTGCTTTCTCTGACGGTTGGCCATTTCCTCTTGGTGGTATTGCTATCTCCCAGGCTGCAACAAGTCCCCCTTCATCGGTAGCAGGGTTTTGGTCCTTTGTCCCATCAGTGCCTGTACTGGACTCTTCTGACAACCCTCTGAGGGGGTATGCCTGTTTGCCAAAAATACTAATGAGGGGTCTGAATGTCAAGAAACAGTCTTGTGTAACAGACTTTTAGGTATTTTTGAAGCTGACTCCACTTTATCAGTAGTCTGTGGACATGGCTGGGGAGGAGGTGTCATGGTCAATCTCCCAGATGCATACAAGTTCCTTGAATTCTTCCAAGGTAAGGGTCTATTGTAAATTAATAGAATGTCTAAAATCCCATATCTCAAAATGGGCTTTCAATTTCCCAGCCACTGACTTTTTGTACCAAACATGTCATTCAAAATTTGAATAGTAGTCTACTGTAATCAAGTAAAAAAAACAGGAGTACTTGTGGCACCTTAGAGACTAACAAATTTATTTGAGCATAAGCTTTCGTGGGCTACAGCCCACTTCTTCAGATGCATAGAATGGAGCATATGGTAAGATGTATATACATACAGAACATGAAAAGGTGGAAGTAGTGATATCAACTCTAAGAGGCTAATTAATTAAGATGAATCATAGATTATTAGGGTTGGAAGGGACCTCAGGAGATCATCTAGTCCAACCTCCTGCTCAAAGCAGGATTAATCCCCAAATGGCCCCCTTAAGGATTGAACTCACAATCCTGAGTTTAGCAGGCCAGTGCTCAAACCACTGAGCTATCCCTCCTCCTAGGGATAATCAGTAGTTATCAGCAGGAGAAAAAAAACATTTGTAGTAACACTCAAGATCAGGGCTGGCTACAGGCACCAGCCGACCAAGCATGTGCTTGGGGCGGCACCTGGGGGCGGGGCGGCGCTCAGGTTTTTTTGTTTTTTGTTTTGGTTCGTCGAGGGCAGCGCTGGAGGGGTTTTTTTGTTTTGGCGGTGCGGCGCTCGGGGGACGGGGCTTCGGGCGGCGCTCAGGGGGTGGGGCTTCGGGCAGCGCTCGGGGGGCGGGGCTTTGGGCAGTGCAGCGCTCGGAGGGGGGTGGGGGCTTGTGTGGCGCTCGGGGGGGCAGAGGCTTCGGGCGGCGCGGCACTCAGAAGTGGGGCAGGGGCTTGCATGGCGCTTGGGGGCAGGGCTTTGGGTGGCACGGCGCTTGGAGGGGGGTGAGGGCTTGCACGGCGCTCGGAGGGCGGGGCTTCTGGCAGCGTGGTGCTCGGGGGGGTGGAGGTTTCGGTGGCGCAGCGCTCGCAGGGTGGGGGTACAGCGGGTCGGTGCTCTTCTTTTGTGCTTGGGGCAGCAAAAAAGTTAGAGCCAGCCCTGATCAAGATGGCCCATTTCAGACAGTTGACAAGAGGTGTGAGGATACTTAACATGGTGAAATAGATTCAATCTGTGTAATGACTCAGCCATTCCCGGTCTCTATTCAAGCCTAAGTACTCCTGTTCTTTTTGCGGATACAGACTAACATGGCTGCTACTCTGAAACCTGTAATCAAGGCCTGGTCTACACTAGGCGTTTAAATCGGGTTTAGGAGCCTAAAACCGATTTAACGCCAAAGCCGTCCACACTAGGAAGCACCTTATATCGATTTTAATGGCTCTTTAAACCGGTTTCTGTACTCCTCCCTAACGAGAGGAGTAACGCTAGTATCGGTATTAACATATCAGATTAGGGTTAGTGTGGACGCTGATCGACGGTATTGGCCTCCGGGAGCTATCCCACAGTGCACCAGTGACCACACTGGACCGCAATCTGAACTCGGATGCAGTGGTCAGGTAAACAGGAAAAGCCCCGCGAACTTTTGAATATTTCCTGTTTGCCCAGCGTGGAGCTCCGATCAGCACGGGTGGCGATGCAGTCCGAAATCAAAATACAAAAAGAGCTCCCGCATGGACCATGCGGATGTGATCGCTGTAAGGGCAGGCAAATCCGTTCTATCCGTTCTATCAGCGCTCCGTTACAGAAGATGAAATTCAGAATCCTTTTTTAAAAATCTCCAGACAGACGCCATAGCAGGGACTCAGCGCACTGCAGCGTGACAAGCGTAACGGAAAGCCAAAGAATCAAATGGATGCGCATGGACTGGAGGACTGAAGCTATCCCACAGTTCCTGCAGCCTCCTAAAATTATTTGCATTCTTGGCTGAGCTCCAAATGCTTCTAGGGTCAAACACAGTGTCCGCGGGTCAGGGCATAGCTTGGCAATCTACTCACCCACCCCCCACCCACCCCCAGAAGCGAAAGGTAAAACAATCCTCTGACTCTTTTACATGTCACCCTATCTTTACTGAATGCTGCAGATAGACGCGATAGTGCAGCACTCAACACCAACATCCTTGCTCCCCCCCCCCGCCATGGGCGGCTGATGGTACAAAAGGATGGAAATCCATCTTCATCATCAGCATAAGCTGATCGTACAAAATGATGGAAATCCATCCTCATCATCAGCCTCAGCTGATGGTACAAAAGGACTGGTAACCGTCCTCGTCATCAGCCTATTGGCCCTAATTTTTTCTGGTGGATGGATGGTGCAATATGGCTGGTAACCATCCTCATCATAGCAACAGGGGGCTGAGCTCCATCAGCCCCCACCCTTCATGTGTAAAGAAAAGATTCAGTTGCCCCTGGACTAGCAGTGGGATGCTGGGCTTCTCGCCTACACACTGCTTAATGTCCTGTCTGGACTATCATAGCAGCTGGAGGCTGCCTTCCACTCATTTCTCACTAACAAGTCAGTGTGTCTTATTCCTGCATTCTTTATTAATTCATCACACAAGTGGGGGGACAATGCTACGGTAGCCAAGAAAGGCTGGGGGAAGAACGGAATCAACAGGTGGGGTTGTTACAGGAGCACCCCCTGTGAATAGCATACAGATAATAGTTTCTGGGGGCTCTGACACAGAGCAGGTGGTTCTCTAGCACACTTGCCTATATTAGGCAGCACTGATTCTATTTTTAGATACCAAAAAGGAGGGATTGACTCAGGGAGTCATTCCCAATTTTTGCTTTTGCGCCCCTGGCTGATCGGCCAGGGGCACTTATGACAGCAGCCAATGGTACAGGCTAGTAACCACTCTTGGCTTTTGTGCCCCTGGCTGATTGACCAGGGGCACTAGCAGCAAATGGTACAAAAGGACTGGTAGCCATGATCATCCTCAGTTCCAATTTATGGAAGGGTTTGGATGGTGCAATATGGCTAGTAACCATCTCTGCTGTCATGCAAAAGCAAAAGCATGCTTCTGTGTAGCGCTGCTGAATCGCCTCTGTGAGCGGCATCTAGTACACATACGGTGACAGTCACAAAAGGCGAAACAGGCTCCATGATTGCCATGCTATGGCATCTTCCAGGGCAATCCAGGGGAAAAAGGCGCGAAATGCTTGTCTGCCATTGCTTTCCCAGACGAAGGAGTGACTGACGACATTTACCCAGAACCACCCGCGACAATAATTTTTGCCCCATCAGGCACTGGGATCTCAACCCGGAAGTTCCAAGGGGCGGGGGAGGCTGCGGGAACTATGGGATAGCTAGGGAATAGCTACCCACAGTGCAACGCTCCAGAAATCGACGCTAGCCACGGACCATGGACGCACACCACCGATTTAATGTGCTTAGTATGGCCGCGCTCCACCCGATTTTATAAATTCTGTTTTACAAAACCGGTTTATGCAAATTCGGAATAATCCCGTAGTGTAGACGTACCCCAAGTAGTACTGTTCATTAAAGGTAAATAAACCTGCTCCCACCTTTCCCCATGGTCTATTGGGTAGCTCATGTGGTAAGTCTGCTGGTAGGTGTTCACACCCTTCAATCAAGGCATGGAGTTGTGTATTCACTTCTGGCTGTTAAACATACTTTTGAGCCTATCTAAGCTATCAATGCCCAGGTAAGTGGCTGCTTATTTTTTTATTTTTATTTTTTTTGGCGAGATATCCTTATATAATGAAATGGGGACATCATTTCTCTGCCCTTGAAATATGACTCCATTCTGCCTGTGCAGCTCATCTTTAATTTGAAAATATGTTTTTGGTACTTGGCTTTTGTCTTCTGGTCACCCTGCTAGTATTGCTCTCTTGACACCTGTAGTAGAATGTCCTTTTCCATAGCCTCTCTAATTTCCACCCATTTCGCTGTTGAAACTGGAAGTGCAGCATGTTAATGGATTCAATGTTCTGATCTCCCTCCCCCAACTTGCAGATGCTGGGTATATAGGCACTACTTAGGGCATCAGCTAATGCCAGAAGTCATCCTGGACAATATCTGATCTCTAGCTGGTAGTGGTAGAGGTTGATAGGACTGGTAGTGATATCAACATGTGCTGCATTTCATTTGGAGCACTAAGAAGGGGCTTTGACATGACTGTTTCTAAGGGTTTGTGGTCTGATTGAGGTATTACTGCATGGCCGCAGGTGTACAGATGGAATCGTTCTGCTCCAAATACCACAGCTGGAAGCTCTTTTTCTGTTTGGGTGTACTCCTGTTCAGTCCCTGACAAGGCTCTGCTGGCATAAATGACCAGCTGTTCCTGCAAAAGAGCTATACCCAATCATTTCTCCAGTTCATCACATTGGAATGTTAGTGGCTCTCCTGGCTGGGAGTACCTCAGGACAGGGGCATCTCTTATAACTTGTTTCAGCATGTCAAATACTTTCTGTTAGGGACCTGCCCACTCCTACTCCACATCCTGTCTCGTGGGCATTGGATACTGACATCTTTTCAATGCCTTGTTGAATGATGTTGGTTCTATGTAGCCGTGGAACTTGCCCAATGGCTTCTCTATCACCACACTACTTTCTCTTACTGCATTGGCCTCTATGAATGCTACATTAGCTACATTACCCCTGCTCTACAGACTTGCAAGCTCCCTTGCATACTGGATTACATAGTGCCACTGGAAGCACACAGTTTCCACTGTAGGGTCCACTTCCAGTCACAGCTTTCATCAGAGGCACCCATTGCCTTTGAAAACATCCCAATCAACTTTTAAAATTGTCTCCATTGTTCATGAGACTCCTCATTTTGCTTCTTGCACTTCAACTATACAGTGCTGATGCTGCACCATGATCGGATTCATGACTTGTACTAAATGTACTCCCCAAGGAGAGGGGGTCTGTATTGCTTAACTTCTACTGCCACAAACCTCAGTTGGTACCCTCCATTATTTTTTAGGTTAGTTACTATGAGCTCACACTTTCCTAGGGGCTGGAATTAGGCTCTCATTGTAAATTATTAGTGTGTGACTGCTGCTTTGTAATGGATATGCTCTAATCCAATTCATGCTGAGGAATCACAATGCAGGAACCTCCACTATCCAGCTGAAACTGCACACAGAATTTCCTTATTACTATTGTTGCATTCACAGAGGTGGTACTGTCCCTTGTTGTTTTCCTGTCACTACAGCCTGAACCTTATATATGCTCCTAGACTCAAGGAGAGAGTCATGATGTCATCACAGCTGTCTGATGTGCCATCCCCTTCTTGTAAAAATCTGACTGAATTTTTTGAGACCTTCTTCTGCTCTTACACACACTGCTAAAATGCTCCATCTTGCCCCATTCCTTACAATTCAGTCCTAGTGCAGGGCACTTCTCACTCATGCTGTCTCCTATAGCAGTGGTTCTCAAACTAGGGTCACCGCTTGTTCAGGGAAAGCCCCTGGCAGGCCGGGCTGGTTTGTTTACCTGCTGCATCTGCAGGTTAGGCTGATCACGGCTCCCACTGGCCACGGTTCGCTGCTCCAGGCCAATGGGGGCTGCAGGAAGCGGCACGGGCCAAGGGATGTGCTGGCAACCCTTCCTGCAGCCCCCATTGGCCTGGAGCGGCGAACCATGGCCAGTGGGAGCCATGATCGGCCAAACCTGCGGATGTGGCAGGTAAACAAACCGGCCCAGCCCAACCAGGGGCTTTCCCTGAACAAGCGGTGGCCCTAGTTTGAGAACCACTGTCCTACAGTAAAGGCATCTTACTATGGTATAAAACCCTGACCCCTTGTTCTCCTTTTCTGTTGTCTCTCTGTATATATCCCCAGGGCTGTTGTGCCTCATAGGGCTTTCATCCTTTTTGTTGAGGCTTCTGTTGCATGCTCATGTCTAAGCATCTGTCTAATGTGAAATCACCTACCCATAGCAGCCACTCCCACAGGTGGTGACCCCAAATTAGGGAGTCTATCAAGTCTCCAAAATTGCATGTAGCAACCAGTGTGTGTAAGACAGTAACATAGGTGTCTAGCCTGGCCCCCTCAGATTGGTCTTAGTGTATAGGGGTTTTTTAATTAAAAAAGAAAAAAACCACCTGCATTATTCTGTAGTTTTGTTCTGCTTTGGGGAGCAATAGTTCCCTAGGGCTACTGTAATGCTTGAGGCCAGGGTAAGCTTCAGAGGGCTACAGACGTCTCTACCGTGTTCCCCAATAAGAGGGCAAGTCTGGATACAGCATGAACTCCTCTTCCCACTGGGTCTGTTGCTGGGCTAGGTTTGGGTCTGCAAACTCCAGTGCTCTTAGGGAGTTTCTGATTAGTTCCATGGCTCATGTCACCAGCTGCTGCACTTCGATTGCTCTATCACTGGGCTGCTAACAAGTGAAGCCAAGAATGACACAGGTTAAGTTTAATAACTGGAACTTTAATAAAGACTGCGCACTGCTCTGTCCATCTGGCTGCATTGCATCTAGCCGAACTCCTCGTGTTGCCTGTTTCCCTGCATAACCGTTCCTCCAGGGAACATGGGTCTTCAGACTCCAGTTCCACTGATCATGATAGAATACAGATTTCTCTTGTGCAGCTGAGATTTTAATAAATTCTACTTATCACTTGTAAAGTTAGTAGTTAAATTCCTGACTCCTGCTATGTCATGTGTCCCCATCTGCAAAAATCTGATAGCATTCTATCTAGCAGTGACTCTGACAATATCCCATTTTCATTGCCTAATTTTTATTCTTCTTTCAAAGAAAGATTAGGTAGTTATCATATTTCAACTAGACTTTCTGGCTTGTGAAAACTGAAACACAAAAAGCTACATAATTCGGTTTTGTACAACTGCTGCAAGCTATAGTTCAGAACAGCAACTTAATTTTATTAAAAAAATATTAGATTAAATTTATTCTGACTTACTCAAGGAATTTAGAAACTCCTTCATAATAAGAGCAGTGGTTATCAAACATTGTTGTATTATGGATCACTCTTTTGAACTACACATCCTCCTGTGTCTCATATCACTTCCCATTGACAGTTATGAGACTTGAGAAAGTAGGAAACAGCACAGCCACTTAGCAGCAGGGGCAGCACTTTACTCCAGCCCTGGTCTACACTACGAGTTTAGGTTGAATTTAGCAGCGTTAGGTCGATTTAACCCTGCACCCGTCCACACAACCAAGTCTGTTTTGTCAACTTAAAGGCTCTTAAAATAGATTTCCTCCCCAGTGAGGGGATTAGCGCTAAAATCGACCTTATTGGGTTGAATTTGGGGTAGTGTGGACGCAATTAGATGGTATTGGCCTCCGGGAGCTATCCTAGAGTGCTTCATTTTGACCTCTCTGGACAGCACTTTTGACTCAGATGCACTGGCCTGGTAGACAGGAAAAGCCCTGGGAACTTTTGAATTTCATTTCCTGTTTGGCCAGTGAGGCGAGCTGATCAGCACAGGTGACCATGCAGAGCTCATCAGCACAGATGACCATGGAGTCCCAGAATCGCAAAAGAGCTCCAGCATGGACCGAATGGGAGGTACTGGATCTGATCACTGTATAGGGAGAAGAATCCATGCAGGCAGAACTCCATTCCAAAAGACGAAATGCCAATATATTTGTCAAAATCTCCAAGGGCATGATGGACAGAGGCTACAACAGAGGCACACAGCAGTGATGCATGAAAGTTAAGGAGCTGAGGCAAGCCTACCAAAAACAAAGGATGCAAACGGTCGCTCCGGGTCAGAGCCCCATACATGCCAGTTCTATGATGAGCTGCATGCAATTCTAGGGGTGGCCCCTACCACTACCCCACCACTGTCCATGGACACCTGAAAGAGGGGAGTCTCACGCAACAGGGATGAGGAGTTTGAAGATGAGGAAGAGGAGGTTGAGGATAGCGCATAGCAGGCAAGCGGAGAATCGCTTCTTCCCGGCAGCCAGGAACTGTTCATCACCCTGGAGCCAATACCCTCCCAAGGCGGGCTCTCAGACCATGAAGCCGGAGAAGGAACCTCTGGTGAGTGTATCTTTGTAAATATAATACAGGGCTTAAAAACAAGCATATTTAATTATTAATTTACCATGCCAAGCCAGTAGCAAGTAGTCTGGAATCACTGCAGAACAAAACCTTGCAGCAAATGCGCCCGGGCTTTGGCTGTTTGCCTTTGGCTGAAAATAAATCATCCCTGCTGTTAGCCACGTGGTGGGGGGAGGCCCGTTGATGCTGAGCTGTTCGCGTTTGGCTGACAAGGATCTTCCCTGATACTAGCCATGTGGTGGTGGGTGGGGGTGGGAGGGTGAAGTGATCATCCCAGAGAATTGGGGGAGGGTTGGATTGTGCTGCACATTCACCCTAAAACTGCAGCCCTTCCTTTTAAATGGCCAACCCAATGGGTTTTGCTTGGTATGGGCAAGGAGGGTGCTGCTGATTGAAACCGTTCCTACGTTATGAAGGTTGAAGAAGCCAAAACCCTTTGCCTTACCATGGCTGCCTGCAAGCCAAATTCTGTTGCCCAGCCAAGTGTGTGTGATGTCTCACACCAAACTGGCAGACACTCAATATAAGAGGCAAAATGCAACCTTGTAGCAAAAGCACATGTGCTACGTAATGTGAATCGCTTGATTCAGTGTGAAATAGTCTTCCCTTTGTTCTCTAAAATGTATCTTTTTAAATACTACTCTCCCTTTTTTCTTCCCGCAGCTGCAAATGTTTCTATGCTCCCCCATCATCTCTGTCTCAGAGGCTAGCGCAGATTAGTAGGCGAAAAAAACCTACTCACAACGAGATGTTCTCAGAGCTCATGCAGTCCTCCCTCACTGAAAGAGCTCAGCAGAATGCGTGGAGGCAAACAGTGGCAGAGTCCAGGAAAGCGTTAAATGAACACGATGAGAGGAGGGAGGAGCATGCTGAGAGGAGGCAGGATGCAATGCTGAGGCTAATGGGGGAGCAAACTGACATGCTCAGGCATCTGGTGGAGCTGCAGGAAAGGCAGCAGGAGCACAGACCACCGCTGCAGCCCCTGTATAACCGCCTGCCCTCCTCCCCAAGTTGCATATCCTCCTCACCCAAACACCCAAGAACATGGTGAGGGGGAGAGGGGTGGAGGGGTTGGCTATGGATGCCCAGCCACTCCACCCAGAGGACTGCCCAAGCAACAGAAGGCTGGCATTCAATAAGTTTTGAACTGTAGTATGGCCTTGTCCTTCCCTCCTCCCCTCATCCACCACCCCACCCAGTGCTTCCCTCCTCACCCATCCCTCCTGGGCTAGCTTGCAAGTTTTCCCCCTATTTGTGTGATGAATTAATAAAGAATGGATGATTTTGAAACAATAATGACTTTATTGCCTCTGAAAGCGGTGATCGAAGGGGGGAGGTCGGTTGGCTTACAGGAAAGTAGAGTCAACCAAGGGGGCAGGTTTTCATCAAGGAGAAACAACGAGAACTGTCACACTGTAGCCTGGCCAGTCATGAAACTGGTTTTCAAAGCTTCTCTGATGTACAGGGCACCCAGCTGTGCTCTTCTACTCACCCTGGTGTCTGTCTGTGCATAATCGGCTGCCAGGCGATTTGCCTCAACTTCCCACCCTGCCATAGACGTCTCCCCCTTACTCTCACAGATATTGTGGAGCACACAGCAAGCAGCAATAACAATGGGAATATTGGTTTCGCTGAGGTCTAACCTAGTCAGTAAACTGCGCCAGTGAGCTTTTAAATGTCCAAATGCACATTCTACCACCATTCTGCACTTGCTCAGCCTATAGTTGAACTGCTCCTTACTACTGTCCAGGGTGCCTGTGTATGGCTTCATGAGCCATGGCATTAAGGAGTAGGCTTGTTCCCCAAGGATAACTATAGGCATTTCAACATCGCCAATGGTAATTTTCTGGTCTGGGAAGTAAGCTCCTTCCTGCAGCTGTTCAAACAGACCAGAGTTCCTGAAGATGCGAGCATCATGCACCTTTCCCGCCCATCCCACATTGATGTTGGTGAAACATCCCTTGTGATCCACCGTGCTTGCAGCATCATTGAAAAGTACCCCTTGTTGTTTACGTACTGGCTGCCAAGATGGTCTGGTCCCAAGATAGGGATATGCGTTCTGTCTATTGCCCCACCACAGTTAGGGAACCCCATTGCAGCAAAGCCATCCATTATGACCTGCACATTTCCCAGAGTCACTACCCTTGATAGCAGCAGCTTAGCGATTGTGTTGGCTACTTGGATCACAGCAGCCCCCACAGTAGATTTACCCACTCTAAATTGATGCCCAGCTGACTGTAGCTGTCTGGAGTTGCAAGCTTCAAGAGGGCTATTGCCACTTGCTTCTCAACTGTGAGGGCTGCTCTCATCTTGGTATTCTGGCGCTTCAGGGCAGGGGAAAGCAAGTCACAAAGTTCCATGAAAGTGCCCTTATGCATGCGAAGGTTTCACAGCCACTGGGAATCATCCCAGACCTACAATACTATGCGGTCCCACCAGTCTGTGCTTGTTGCCCTGGCCCAGAATCGGCGTTCCACGGCAGGAACCTGCCCCACTACCACCATGATGTCCAAATTGCCAGGGCCCATGCTTTGAGAGAAGTCTGTGTCCACGTTCTCATCACTATTGTGATCGCGCTGTTGTCGCCTCCTCACCTGCTTTTGCAGGTTCTGCACATATTGCAGGATAATGCATGAGGTGTTTACAATGCTCAGAGCAGCAGCGGTGAACTGACCTGGCTCCATGCTTGCCATGGTATGGCGTCTGCAGAAGAGCAGAGTTGCAGCAGAAGTGGTGGAGGATGACGGTTAGCACTGTGCACATTTCCCGAGGAAGAACACATGTATCCGGGAACCCATGACAGAAAACAATGGCCACGGTTAGCTGTTCCCGGCCAATAGAAGCTACGGAAAATGGCGCGGGCTGCAAGGACATGCTGGCCGTTGCTTCCCGCAGCTTCCATTGGCCGGGAACGGCAAACCACTGCAGGCCACTGTGAGCTGCAGACAGCCATGCAAATTAAAAAAATTGTCTGGTGGCCTGCCAGTGGATTACCCTGATGGACCGCAGATTGCCCACTACTGCTTTATATCCTTAGCAGCACGTATTTAAATAAATCCAACTTCACGTTTCAACTCTTCCTCATTTTGTCAGCTCTCTGGGATCTATGTTTGTGGACAATTTCAGGTGCTGAAATTCTATTTCCCTTCCTTACCTCATCCCTGAAACACTCAGATACCATTGTGATGACCATGGTAGAAGAATGTGAATAGAATTACAGCCTCCTTGTGTTTATGTATTATGAAAATCTTGCTCAGCAACACACAGGAATCCTGTTGCAGAGCTAGGAAAAGAAACCCATTCTCTGGGTTTTAATCCAGTGCCTTGAATACAAGGTAACAACCTTTCTCTTCCTGCAACCTTCTGTCTCACCATCCTCCTAATGCACTGACTGAGGCAGGGAGTCCTGTAGCCCAAATAGTGTGTGATCATGTAATTAAGGACTGTATCATAATGCATATGCACACAGTAGGCAAATATGGGTCTATGAAAAAAGACCTGAGCAGATTCAGTTACAGGATCAGGATCTATGCTGGGGTGGGCAAACTACGGCTTGTGGGCTGGAGCCATTTTAAGCCGGCCTGCAAGCTCCTGCTGGGGAGCAGGGTCTGGGGCCTGCCCTGCTCCAGCACTCTAGCCAGGGCGCTGAATTGGGGGCTGCACCATGCAGCTCAGCCCCGCTCTGGTGCTCCAGCCGGGGCGAGGGCTGCACCATGCTGCTCCTGAAAGCCACCGCATGGCCCCGTTCTGGGGCGCAGAGTTGGGGGCCGCACCATGCGGCTCCCGGAAGCAGCTGCATGGCCCCGCTCTGGCACTCTAGCATGCATAGGAGCCAGAGAAGGGACATGCCACTGCTTCCAGGAGCCGCTTGAGGTAAGCGCCATTTGGAGCCTGCACCCCTGAGCATCTCCACACGCCCCAACCCCCTGCCCCAGCCCTGATCCCCCTCTTGCTCTCCAAACCCCTCAATCCCAACACGGAGCACCTTCCTGCACCCCAAACTTCTCAGCCCCAGCCCCACCCCAGAGCCCACACCCCCAGCCAGAAACTGCACCCCTGCCCCAGCCCTGATCCCCCTCCCACCCTCCGAACCTCTCGATCCCAGCCCAGAGCACCCTCCTACACCCCAAACTCCTCATCCCCAGCCACACCCCAGAGCCCGCACCCCCAACCAGAGCCCTCAACCCCTTCCACACCCCAGCTCCAATTTTGTGAGCATTCATAGCCTGTCATACAATTTCTATTCCCAGATGTGGCCCTCAGGCCAAAAAGTTTGCCCACCCCGATCTATACCATAAATACAATTCACATTTGACCTAATACTATATGGTGTCTTTATGTGGTGGCTTCTAATTTGGGCAGGAGCCAAGAACATAAGAATGGCCATGCTGAGTCAGACAAATGGTTCATCTAGCCTAGTATCCTGTCTTCCGATAGTGGCCAATGCCAGATGTTTCAGAGGAAATGAGCAGACCAGGATTATCATTACATGATCCATCCCCTGTAGTCCAGTCCCAGCATATGGCAGTCAGAGGCTTAGGCACACCAATGGCATTTCATAGACCATGCGGTCCACAACATTTGGATCAGAGTTGAATTTTCACAAAGCTGGGGTTGTTCAGGTCTATGGGTTTGGACTATTATAAGAGCCAGATAAAACACTGAGGTTGCTCAGGTTTAGGATTTTGCTTTTTTGGCACTTCTCCTTTCAACAATTAAAAATCACCAAATAAATTACAAGTCTGACATTAGATCTTTTGTTTTAATTTTTCTCCAGTGGTAGGATAGTAAGTCCAATGTAATAATATCAATTTTCTTAACGCATGTTTGGTACTAGAGTGATAAAAAATAAAAATTTAAAAATTGCACGAATATTTTTATAATGGGAAAAGTACATTTTCAGTCTTTGTTCTCAAACGCACTGGAACCATTTTTGCTCAAATGTCTTCCCACCTCCTCACTCTACAAAAAAAACAGCTTCTGAAACAAATCAAGCCCAGGACACTTCAGCGCTGCAAAATTATGAACAACTAAAAACAGATTTATAATGGATAAACTACCGCAACTTTAACTATAGTTGTCACTACAGCCACATAGTAAAAAGAGTACAGTATCTATGGATGATTCATAAAGAAAATATTAGCTTTACACTTGCACAGGCTGGCATCCACCAGTTTAGGTTTGGTATGTGAACACTTTCCCCCAAGTGGATTTTATATTGACTGCCATTTTGAAAGTTAAAAATAAATAAAGCCATTAAAGAACAGCAAATTGCTATTGACTCTGATCTTTGAAAGAAACTGAACGCAAGTTAAAGATTTCTAAAAAATAGGAAATCCTAGAAAATAATATGGTTTTAAAAGTAGAAGACTAACAAAATAATATGGCTACTAGTGTAGACAATGCAAGCTAAGGCCCTGATCCTGCAAAGACATAAGCACCCGCCTCTATAGGACTACTAATTTGCTTAAAATTAAGTGTATACATAAGTCTTTGCAGGATCAGGGCCCAGGGTAGATCTAGATACAGAAACCCCAGCAATAGATATCTAGTGTGGGGCAGCTGAGCTAGGGAGGTGGAATTTGTAACTTCTGTGGCCCTAACTACTGTACTATTGTCTCTCTGTTTCTTTGGTCTCAATCCTGAAAGGTGCTGAAAGCCCACAATCCTCATTGAAGTCAAGGGACCATACAAAAAATCAGGCCCATGGGCCCTGACCCAGCAATCAGTTCTAAGTATGCAGGTCAGATTGCAAGATCAGAATGTTAGACCGTAAGTAGAGCTGGTTGCAAATGTGTTGAAATATTTTTTCTATTAAAAAATCCTGTTTTTTCGAAACGTGACGCATATTGAAAAAGGTGTCCACATTCACTGAAATTTCATTTTGGAAAGAAATCCAAAATGAAGTGGTTAGAATGTGTTCACATGAAAGTCATTGTTTTTCATATTAAAAACATTTTTTAAAGGTCAAAATCAGAGCAAAATGTTTTAATTCTAAGTGGAACATTCTGATTGACCCAAAATGAATTTATTTTTGAATTTTGTTTTGTGGGAAATTTCAATTTTTTTTATTTTGTTCAGTTTCTTTTGGTTTTGGCTCAAAATTTGCTATACTGGACTGATGCTATCCACAACCCTTTACTTAAAATGCAAGATCTGTCCTCTCTGCATGGCTGGAAAGTCCTGAAACACTTTTAGAAGGAGCTGCACAAAATCTCCATGAGGCATAGGCGCCTGGGGGAAATATGGTGGGTGCTGAGCACCTACCGGCAGCCCCCCTTCGCTCCCCCAGCACCTCCCACCAGCTGGTGGGCCCCCATAGATCAATGTCTCCCCCTCCCTCCTGCCCATCAGCTGTTTCACAGCATGCAGGAGGCTCTGGTGAGAGGGGAAGGAGCGAGGACATGGCATGTTTGGGGTAGGGATGGGGCAGGGAATTGGGGGAAAGGGTGGAGTGAGGGGGCAGAGCCAGGGATGGAGCACCCCCCGGCACACTGGAAAGTCGGTGCCTGGGCCATGAGAAGTAGCAGGTAGGCAGAGAAGCACCAGTGCAGCCCAGTGTGGCATGCAGAGGGGAAAGCACCCCAGGGTTGTGCAGCGCAGCATGGTATGCGGGAGGGGGTAGCGGTAGGGTTGCCAACTTTCCAGGATTGCCCTGGAGTTTCATCTTTAATTAAAGGTTATGTAATGCAGGACCGCCCAGGGGGGGCAAGTGCAGGGGCCCTGTGAGCCCTGGCCCAGTGGCAGTCCAGGTCTTCGGCCAGCATTTTGGCGACGGGGGGCCCTTCAGTGCTACCGAAGATGCAGAGTGACTGAAGGGCCCCCCGCCACCAAAATGCTGCTGAAGACCCGGAGTGCCGCCGGGTGAGTACAAGCACCACAGCTCCCCCGCTTTGCCTCAGGCCCCATGAATCCTCCGGGCAGCCCTGATGTAATGTGAGAAAACCTCCAGGAATACATCCAACCAAAATTGACAACCCTAGGTGGGGAGAGTGCCCCACAGCTGTCAGTGCACTGTGGCCTGTGAGGGGGTGCCCTGAGGCCACGCAATACATGTACAGGTCTGCGCAATGCAGCGTTGCATGGTGGGTGGCCCCAGGGCTGGCTCAGGCTTTTTTGCCGGCCCAAGCAGCAAAGAAAAAAAAAAAAAGCCGCGATCAGTGGCACTTCGGCGGCAGCTCAACTGCGGCGCTGCATTCCTCGGCGGCAATTTGGTGGTGGGTGCTCGCTCCGAGAGACACTGAGGGACCCGCGGCAGAAGACCCGGATGTGCCCAGGGACGGCTCTAGATTTTTTGCCGCACCAAGCACAGCTGGCAGGCTGCCTTTGGCAGCTTGCCTGCGGGAGGTCCGCCAGTCCCGTGGCTTCGGTGTACCCACCACCGAATTGCCGCCGAATCCGTGGGACCGGCGGACCTCCTGCAGGCAAGCCGCCGAAGGCTGCCTTACTGCCGTCCCAGGCACACGCTTGGAGCACTGGTGCTTGGAGCCGCCGCTGGACGTGCCGCCCCTTCCCATTGGCTGCCCCAAGCACCTGCTTCGTTCGCCGGCGTCTGGACCTGGCCCTGGGTGGCCCAGGGCCATGCAACTAACCGTGGACTGGGGAGGGGGCACTGCAGGGCCATGCCGTACAGCATGGGGGGCACCCCAGGGGCATGCAGTGAGTATAACATGCAGGTGGTGCCTCAGGCCAATGCACTGATGTGTGGAATGGGGAGGATGTGCCCCAGGGCTGTGCACTGCTGCATGGCATGGGGAGTAGCACCCCAAGGCCGTGCATGAAACGTGGCCTGAGGGGTGCCTCAGAGCCATGCAGCATGGTAAGAGGAGGGGCGCCCTATAGCCACGCAGAGACTGTGACAAGGAAGGGGGGCACCCGGCGCCTGCAGAGACTCTGAGGGGACGGGCAGACGGAGGCGATGCTACCCCCCCACCCCCCATCTCTTGGACGTTCTGTTGCGAGGGGGAGGGGTGGGAAGTGTTTCGCTTCTGGCTGCTTCTAGGACCTTCTGAGGGAAGCGGGGTGGGGGAGGGAGGCAGAGCAGGCGAGGCGGGACTTGGCAGAGGGAGAGAGTCTGACGGGTCCCGCCTCCTTCTAGGAAGTTCGGAGGGAGGGGATGGGCTCGGGGCGGAGTTCGGGTTTCAATGAATGAAGTCATTTTGCGATTTGCGCAATCCCCCGCTTTCCCAAGCCAACCGATGACAGTTGATCTCGCGCAAGCGAATTTCCCAGCCCTTCAGAGGTAACTGTTGGAAAGGGAGCGCGCGTGCGAACCGGGCTCCGGATGGCGCATGCGCAGTCTCCTCAGCTAGCTGACAGACGAGAAACGCGTGCGCAATACCGAGAAATTTCGTCCTGGCGCATGCGCATTTGTTACCCAGCGGCTGCCCCCCCCCCCGTGATGAGGGTTGGAGTTGCCACCCCCGTGCCTGTCAGTGAAGGTTCCCGATGGTTCTGGAAGGAGGCGGCGCTGGGGGTATATAAAGCGGGCGGGAGGAGACGAGTACCAGCGCTGCTAGTGCGGAGAGGGAAGCTCGGTTAAGTGAGAGGAGCAGCTGCAGCTATCGCCGCTAAGGTGAGACGCGGAGGCAGCAGTGACCGGAGGATTTATCGGAGGACGGACCTCCCAGCGGCTCCTTCTGCGGCCCGGGGCTGGGGGTGGCTTGGGCTGAGGCGGAGGTCATTCCGCGGAGCGGAGACGGGCAGCTCTGCCCGCCGGAGAGGGGACCGAGGCCGCGCTTGCAGGACGGTGTGAGGGACGCAGGCAGCGCCTGCTGAAGGAGCCACCAGCAGAGCGGTGTCTGGTGCTCCGGAAAGTGACCCCTAGGCGGCTGCTGTGCTTGTCCGGGGACCTGATGGGAACGGAGAGACGCGGCTCCTCGAGGGGACCGGCTCTGGCTTCACACACGGAGGGGCCGGGGCAGGGTCGGAGGGGGGACCGGCTCTGGCTCTGCAAGGGAGGGAGGGCGGTGATGGGTTCGGGCTCGGGGACGAGGCTGACTCACGTGCGGGGGGGGGGGAGGTGGAGAAGGGGCTGCCGGGGTAGCTCGTGCGGATCTAGCTCGTGGGGGTCTATCTGAGCAGAGAGGCGGGGACCGGCCCCGGAGGGGAGGGCGCAAGGGACTCGCTCTGGCGGCGAGTGGGTGGGGAGGGCGCTGTGGAGGTGGGGGGAGGGAAGGCTCTGGCAGTTTCTAGAATCTGTTCCTGGCCGGAGCCTGCAGGGGGCGCTGTGCCCCCACTTCTTGGGAGAGCGAGGCGCTGATACCGCCCCGGTTTCCAGCTCTGCCTGCCGTAAGCTATACCAAGTACCCACCGCGGGCGGAGGTTGGAATCTGAGCTTGACCCGGTTCTCTGTGGCTATTTGTGGCGCATCTTACAGCGTTACTGCTCTGGAGAAGCACATTGCTAGTGAGGCCGCTCTCTGAGCTTTATGTGGATTTGGTTTAAGCCGATACTGTCACAGTTGAAACAGGGATGTGACACTGGGCTCTCCAGACTGGTGAAACCTGTTCTTTTGCAGTTAGCAAGTAAGACATGGATTATACCAAATTTATCTCTCATTAGAACTGATGTATAGTGCCATTGCCTGGGTGAGGGGTATGAGCAACGGAATGCCACTTTGTCTGTTAAACAGTCAATGCAGTTGCACATATACACCTTTGGGGTTGTATGAGCTATGCTGCTCTGCAGCCTTGAGGCGAGAGCTCCCAATTTGTGTCTAATAAGCAAAAAAAAAATAATTAGATGACTGCTGGAAACAATACTCCGATTGTGAGTTGAATTTACTGTCATTAGAAGGGTATATGTGTAGGTATGTTTTGTAAGTAATTTTCTAGTCCCAAATGTTGTATAAGGCTAAAACTTAATTGTTGTAATGTTAACTTTGTATATTCAGTCTTTAATTGGAGGAATGATAGTCCTTAGATGCTCTGGAAACTCATTTAGATTTTGACTTGCATAAAAGTACATCTTTTTAGACAAACAAGGCAGAACATCTAGAAGCCAATTCAAGTATTCAACGCAGTTACACTTTCTCCCTTTCTAAATGGCTCCTGCAATTCTGAGGATGAAGAATCCTGAAGGATTCACAATATTGGCCTGACTGCCTATCATGCACTTTTAAGGAATGGGCAAATTGCTGCTGAGGTACTTAAACCTTTGTCCTCCTGAGGAGCAGAGAGTTGTGCTCATCCATTGCTGCCAGGCCTTTCCAGATAAGGGGTATAAGAATTGGCGTTGGAGTGCTCTTCATTGCCAACAGGAAGAGAATACCAGCTGAGGTTCTCTTTCTGATACGATATCCATGCTCTCAACTCTTCTATCCCGAAGTGGTGATACTTCTTTTAACAAGTCTTAGTGGTTGAACATAAAACAGGTGAAGAATACTATGTGATTGTTTTAAGAGACATTCTACAGAGCTGTCTTTTAGAGGTACAACTTCACTTATTTCTACAGATGCCAGAAGCTGTGCAGACTCAAGACCAACCAATGGAGGAGGAGGTGGAGACCTTTGCCTTCCAGGCTGAAATAGCTCAGTTGATGTCTCTGATCATCAACACTTTCTATTCCAACAAGGAGATCTTCCTGAGAGAGCTGATTTCTAATTCATCAGATGTAAGTAATGGAAATAATTAAGTGACTGGCAGCCAGTGACATTGCTACCTAAATGCAAGTAGTGTGTTGAGGGTGTCTGATAGTTGCCTCTTGTTTTGTAGGCTCTGGATAAAATCAGATATGAGAGTTTGACTGATCCAAGCAAACTAGATTCTGGAAAAGATCTGAAAATTAACATTCTTCCCAACAAGCATGATCGCACCCTGACCATTGTGGATACTGGCATAGGGATGACCAAAGCTGATCTGGTTAACAACCTGGGTACTATTGCCAAATCTGGCACCAAAGCCTTCATGGAGGCATTGCAAGCAGGTGCAGATATTTCTATGATTGGTCAGTTTGGTGTTGGCTTCTACTCTGCCTACTTGGTTGCTGAGAAAGTAACAGTGATCACCAAGCACAATGATGATGAGCAGTATGCTTGGGAGTCTTCTGCTGGAGGATCATTCACTGTAAGACTTGATAATGGTAAGTGCTAACATTCTGTTGCACAGATAGCTCTAAAGCAGCCCCTCATTCATGTTTCCTTGTATTATGGAAGGGTTTTGAAGAGGGAACAGCAGTAGCATATGGTATCATGTTAGACCAAACTGCAGTTAAAACAACTGCTCCTCAGGAGTAGCGTTTCTTAATCTGATGCAAAATTAACAGTTGTAAGTAAATTACAATAGTAGTACAGTAGTGGTCCTATATTTCTCTTGTAAAAAGGATGAGAATGTAAGGTAGTGGTTCAGATTAGAAACTTCTATTTCAGAGGATAGCTCAACTACAAAGGGAGCTGTTTGTATGCTGCAGGGATTGTAGGTAGGGTGCATATCTTGAATTCAAGATCACATGCTCTAAAAGAGGGCTAATACATTTATTGTAAAAGCATGAGTGCAGGTGACCTACCTGACACAAGGAAGTAAGTATAAAATTACTATATAGATGTGGGTCTACAGGAAACTTCTGTCCCCAAATAAATTGGGGACATAATTAATGTGGATAAATTAAGCATAAGTTGCGTAATTAGAATCTTCTGATCAAGATGTAAAAACCTGACTAGTTAAACTAGCACCTTGCCAAACACACTTTTACTGGTGCTTGCAGTAAAACTCTCAAATCTTTATTCTAGGGGAACCTCTGGGCCGGGGTACAAAGGTTATTCTGCATCTTAAGGAAGACCAGACAGAGTACTTGGAGGAAAGACGAATCAAGGAAATTGTGAAGAAGCACTCGCAGTTCATTGGTTATCCAATTACACTCTTTGTAAGTGTTCAGGTTGGAATGCTAACAGTAAATTTTACTAGTTTAATTTAATCACTTCATAAAGTGACCACATTATAATGTTTAGTGGTACAATAGAAGGTTTAGCCATAGTATCTCAACAGTACAAAAATTTATTCTAAAGTGATACACCAGATTAAAAACCTTTAATATACTAATGTGTAGTGTGTATAGACAACGTTTGTCTAAGAATCTGAATAAGTATCTTGTTTTTTTTCCTCACTTGCTGTTGGGGACTCCTGCCAATCAACAGTGCTGTCAGACCTGGTTCTCTTCATATATGGAGTCACAGAATTGAGTAAAAGAATACAACTTAAACCTGATGGGCACTGAGTGATAAAACATGGTATATCATTAAAGATGTACTGTTAAACCTAATGGTTTCAGTAAACTTAGTTTCATATACAGAAGGTTTCTGTTTGGGGTTTAACTTTGCTACTAAAATAAATCCCAAAACAATTTCTGAGTTGTATAGAGTCAAAAGACTAGGGTTTTTTCAGGGCCTTCTCTTGGGCTATACTGTAACAAAGTAATCTCTTTAATGTTCCCTACTGCACTTTAACATAGTACCATTTCAGACCTTCAGTGTGCACCAGCAGGGTTTACGTGGAACAATTATCATGCAACACATTAATGTGACTTACAGACTACACAAGTGTCATTTCTATTAGTGCTCTGTGTAGACAGCCCCTTAGAGACAAGTAACCAGTTCTGATGTTTTTCTGATCTTTATTGGATACAAGAAAAATGAAATCTAGATTGATCAGAGGTGTTTTGTTGCTGTTCATCAGTTGAAACTAAAATCAGAAGCCCTCCTTACAGAGCATCCTTAAAGTGTCTTAAATGACTCAATAAATATTTTTCCTCCTGCCTTTTTAACAAGGCTTTCACCAAATTAACACCCCCCCCCACACACACACACCATGTCTAGCTGTTCAGGATTGTGCTGTGCTACTAATTTCTGATATATTCTCTTATGCTTAAACACTGGGGTGCTAGGTAACAGAAAACCAAGTGCAGTAGTTAAAATTGTCTCCCCCTTTTTTTATTGCATTTCTACACTACATCTTCTAATTAGAGGTTAGGAAGAGCAAGACGGGAGAACTTGGTGGTTGCAGTGGGGGGGGGGAGCCAAGATTGCTGTGACAATCAAGACCAAAACAGTTGAGGACCTGGGCATGCATGGAAAGATTATTATCAGGGCTTCTAACTCAGGTATAACATGCTGTGATGTCCATCTTCCACTTAAATTTCTAATCTCTTTAGGTGGAAAAAGAACGGGATAAGGAAGTAAGTGACGATGAGGCAGAGGAAAAGGAAGAAGAGAAAGAGGAAAAAGAAGAAAAGACAGAAGACAAACCAGAGATTGAGGATGTTGGCTCTGATGAGGAGGAAGAAAAGAAAGATGGGGACAAGAAGAAGAAAAAGAAGATTAAGGAGAAATACATTGACCAGGAGGAGCTCAACAAAACCAAGCCAATCTGGACCCGGAATCCAGATGATATTACAAATGAGGAATATGGAGAATTCTACAAAAGCCTGACCAATGATTGGGAAGACCACTTAGCAGTGAAAGTAAGTAGGACTTGTCTCTGAAATCGAAATGGCCCAGTGGATACTACCTCAGTTGTGTGCTTTGGGTGTTGTCTAGGTTCCTTTTTCTAATAAAAAGACACCCAAGTACTTGAAGAGACCTTTCTGCTTGGCTGAGGGTGATGAAAGCTGCAGTATGTCTATAAAACTGCTGTAGCACTCGGTGTAACAGTATTTTCTAACTTTAGGATATTCAAAGTTGATTTGTGCACATCTGAAACAAAGTAGAAAGTATAGGCCTTGTTAAAACCAAGTTAAGTTCTTAAACATAATGTAGGCAGCAGCATTTATCTCAGGCGCTGACTGGTAAAGTTTCTCTCAGTTAGGAATCGCCTTTGACAAGCAAGGTGATCATGCAAAACAAACTAAATAATGGATGGTAGGTTCTTAGGGCACCACAGGGGCCCTGCCTAAAGAGAATGGGAACCTCCTGCAGAGCCCAAATTCTACAATATTTGCAGATCATCCCTTCCACTAAGACCTGCATACTGGTGGAGACTAGGGGTATACCATGATTAAGAAAGCAATGACATTTTATTAGTGAAGATGTCAAGAACGTCTCTTGGACGTCATAGCCCCAGCTCAATGAAGTGGCCATGAATGTCTTCCAAACAGCATAAAAAGCATCAAGCTAACTTTAAAGATTCTTAAACCATGTCTGTCTTTCTTGCAGCACTTTTCTGTGGAAGGGCAGCTGGAATTCAGAGCTCTTCTATTTGTCCCAAGACGTGCACCCTTTGATTTGTTTGAGAACAGAAAGAAAAAAAACAACATTAAATTGTATGTACGCAGAGTCTTCATCATGGATAATTGTGAGGAGCTAATCCCTGAATATCTGAGTAAGTAGGCCCTTGTTTGAGAAGTAACATTCCTCTGATCTCACGTCATGTACGTTGGTGAACAAAATGCATTCTAATAGAAACACCTTTTGTGAGACCATAGTGACCAAAATGTGATTGGCTTTTTCTTTAAGATGTGAATGTGGAAGAGTAAGACTGAACAATGAAGAGTGTTGATTATCTGAACCTTTAAGGTTTTGGAGAAAAGGAACTCTATAAAAAACAAACCCTAGACTATGTATTTGGAGCATATCTAATTTTATTAAGATTATTAATTTCATAGTAAAGATCTAGTTTGCAAGATTTGACACACATACTTTCTTACAGACTTCATGCGGGGAGTGGTGGACTCTGAAGATCTGCCTCTAAATATTTCCCGTGAAATGCTGCAGCAGAGCAAGATTCTGAAAGTGATAAGAAAGAACTTGGTCAAGAAATGCTTGGAACTCTTCACTGAATTAGCAGAAGACAAGGAGAACTACAAGAAATTTTATGAGCAGTTCTCTAAAAATATTAAGGTCAGTGACCCTTTAGTATTTTAGCAAGAACTTGTTGGGTTTTTTTGGCATAGTGGCCTCTTATCAAATGATTTATATTAGCTTTTTATTATTGGCACTTGCACAATATGAGCATGTAGTTTGAAAAGGTGAGGGTTTTTTTAATATACATATTTCCCCCCCCAGCTTGGCATACATGAAGATTCCCAAAACCGAAAGAAACTCTCAGAATTGTTGAGATACTACACTTCTGCATCTGGTGATGAAATGGTCTCTTTGAAAGACTATTGTACTCGGATGAAGGAAAACCAGAAACATATATATTACATTACAGGCAAGTCAACTGCAACTACTTTCAGCTTTGGCTTTTAAAAGCTTCTGAATGTACTAGACATTTGCTTGCTATCTAATGACTCTCAGGCCTATCTGTCTTTTTAAATAGTCTTGCTGTGGATTGGCAGTTCTTGCTCCATAGGATATCATACCACATGCTGTGTCACAATACCGCTGTTGGTATTAGTCTATAATTGAACAAGTGAGTCAGCAATTTCATAAGTGTGAGTGTCTCTAACTTATTTATTTAGACAGACATACCCTGTCTGAAGTAAAGGTATTGCATTTAAGCCCTTAGTAGGTATATGCAGGTGAACTCCACACAACAATATCTGTGCATGTTGGAAAATGCACAAGGAGGCAAGCTACATGGTGAATATTTCTCTTCTGAGCATCTGATGGAATCTTAACATTTAGAACATAGATGCTTGTCATTACGCTTGAGTATTTTTCATATTCTGAGTTGAGACATCTGTGGGTGTTTGTTTCCAGTCTCATGTCAAGGAATCATGTAGCTTTGTTTTGAGAGAAGCAGCACTGGGCACAAACAAGGTTTCTAGTGGTGTTCATATGCCCCAATTTATACCTTGCAAACATTCCAGTCAGGAATGTAACTGCTTGGGAGCCTCTGAAATAACAGAAGCAGTCTCCATTTTTTGGCTATTACTTTTGAAAAAAAATTTCCGGGAGCGGAGGACGACAATGACAATTTCAGGTGTTGAAGTGGAAGTTCTTTGTGGTAGTCTCAAACTTCAACTCAGCACACTTAAATTGGCTTCTTACAGTTCCTGAGGTACTTCACTTAGTGTTTGAGAATGTCTGTCTGTGTCTGAGAAATTGGAGATTAAAAGTACAACATGCTAAATTCATGAGTTGTGATCTCTTCTGGAGTAGGTATTGCCAGTCTGCAGCTGCTGTCCTTCAGCCATGGATTGCTAGGCCTTCATGATTAAGGGACCCAGGTGTAGCTTATCCTTAAAATCTGGGTGTTTATCAGGATGAAGAAGTTTATTTAAAAGGGCATATGTGGCTTAGCATCAAAATCAAGTGGCCTTAGGCAAATGGCTTCAAGATTCTGGATTTCATGACTAGGTTCAGTGCTGCTCTAGGATAAGCCTGAACCTGTTGAGGGAGCAGGGGCAAGCCTCTTTGCAGAGGACAAATAGGAAAGCCAATGTCCTTTCAGGCTTGTATCTGACACATGGGAAGGGAGACTCCACTTTTCTAAGCAGTCCTTCAGACAACTGGCCTCAGGGTGGCTCAGTAGTGCACTTCACAAGTTACTCTGGACACCTTAGGCTGAAGTTGCAAGGCCCCTTTCAACAAGCACCAAAACAAGGTTAGCATTTTAGCCAGTCTTCCATTTCCAGTAGTCTGTCCAGAACAACCTGGCTGTCTGCTGCTCCATTGCTCTTCTGGGACAACTCAAGCTTACTTAAATGAGAATCTCAGATACCTAAAGAAGGGACGGTTTCTGTAGTCATCTACTATAGTCAAGTAGTTGTGGCTTAAGATGAAAAATGGAATTCTTCTTTCAGGTGAAACCAAAGATCAGGTAGCAAACTCTGCTTTTGTGGAACGCCTTCGCAAACATGGTCTGGAGGTAATTTACATGATTGAACCTATTGATGAGTACTGTGTGCAGCAGTTAAAGGAATTTGAAGGCAAGACCTTAGTTTCTGTAACAAAGGAGGGTTTGGAGCTTCCAGAGGATGAAGAGGAGAAAAAGAAACAGGAGGAAAAGAAGGCAAAGTTTGAAAACCTCTGCAAAATCATGAAAGACATACTTGAAAAGAAAGTGGAAAAGGTATGAACATCTCACTGTTTGTAGGCAGTCTTAACCCAACTGTTGCATCACTCTTCTGATTAGTAAGCTCTTATGGGCTACTGGGAGCGATGGTCTAGCTGTTAATGATTAGTCAGCCATGTTCCTAGCATTTAAGAGCTCTAGCACCACAAATATTGCTAGTTTATAATTCCTGTCTCATATGGAGCATTTTTTCACTTCTCAGGGTTAAGAGTGTGTTTTTAAGGCATGGTGAAGAATGAGGAATAAAGTAGGGTTGGAACATCTAGTCTTACAACCAATTTGAGTCTGTCAAGTGGTGGAAACAAAAGCATCTCCCAATCAGAGTAAAACAAGATTAGTCAGTTACTAGACTGTCCATTGGACTTTTAATAGTCAAAGTATTCTCAAATTCCACTTTATAATGTGGATATGCAGATGTTGATCGCATCATAGCTCCTCTGTATTTTGTCACCTGGTTTATGCAGGTACTCTAGACCAATTGCTGCAGTTAAGCATATCTGTAGAATCTTAAACCCTATAGAAACCAACTTTGTGGTAACAATGCTTCCACTCAACAGGTTGTGGTCTCCAACCGTTTGGTGACTTCCCCATGCTGCATTGTAACAAGTACATATGGCTGGACTGCAAATATGGAGAGGATAATGAAAGCACAAGCACTGAGAGACAACTCCACAATGGGCTACATGGCAGCAAAGAAACACCTTGAGATAAATCCTGACCATTCCATCATTGAAACACTAAGGCAGAAAGCAGAGGCTGACAAGAATGACAAGTCAGTGAAGGATCTGGTTATTTTGTTGTATGAAACCGCGCTCCTGTCCTCTGGTTTCAGTTTGGAGGATCCCCAGACACATGCTAACCGTATTTATAGAATGATCAAACTTGGTCTTGGTAAGTAAGACGGTTCAATTTATTATTCTAGTTCGTGTATATGTATTGTCCTTGGGAGGAATTTAATGGTTGCAGATCAACATTTTGTCTTGTCTTAATAAATGAGGGTGCAGTTGAGTAATCACTCCTGCCTATGATATGAGGGACATAGAAATTGTTTTTCTCCTGAACTCTAGTATTAGAGATTAATATATTTCCAGATGGTCTTAATTGTACACGCCTGCTTTTTGTACAGGCATTGATGAAGATGATGCTGTTACAGAAGAAACTAGTCCAGCGGTTGCTGAGGAGATGCCACCACTTGAAGGCGATGATGACACTTCACGTATGGAGGAAGTGGACTGAAATAGCCAGCTATCTTACAGAAACTTGTGAATGTTTCCTTGGCTAATTTGAATAAGTTATATTTTGTATATTATGAATATTACCTGCCAAAAAATTGACACAATCTGCATTCCCTCTTTATATTTATTTTGAAAGATGTTATACCTTATTTTTGTTACTTTTTTTTAGCTAATGTGAGATATGAAGGGAATGTGGTGTTTTGTTTTTTTTCTTGGTGCATTAACACTGTAACACCCTAGACAGGCAAAGGAGTCCTTATTTTGTCTATAAGAGCTGGTTGCTGATGGCAGGGGTTTCGGCTTATTCTTTATTGCCAGAAATATGGGAAAAGTAATTTAATGTTATGCTATCTGGATGTTTAAAAGTTGTAATCAGTTATACAGCTCCTCACTCACTAAACATGTCTGGCATACAGTACCTAGTAACTAGGTATCTAGACGAGCTGAAATACTTGGGGAAGCTTTAACCCCCATGCTCCTATGTTTCAAAGTCTTGATGTTAAAATTTGTCTTTTTATACTGTAAAAGGATTTTTGGATTGCACTCTACCATAGAATAGAATCCACTGTAAATCTCTTGTGATTTATGCAACTCTGCATGTACAGTTCAACCTTAGAGCTGTCAAGGAATAAAAGTGTTACGAATGAATCTTATTTGTGAGGAAATGCAAAGTTATTTCGCTAACAAGTCTGGCAGTCATTCTAATTGATCATCTGGAGACAAGTCAACCATAATTGAAAGCCAGCAGTTTATTCTAGTATCCGTTACTGTCTATCTGGGGGCCTGCACTCAAGTTCATTGTTAGAATGACTTTCTTCACCTCTGCATGATTTAGAGGTGTCCTATGCATGGTCTGTTTCCCACCTTCCCCTTTTCAAGTCTTAACTTCGATTCTCCAGCTGAGGTAGTTGTTACCCAGAGCCCTTTTTTTCCTAGTCCTACTCTCCACTGCCTAGAAGCCGCAGGGGAAGTCATGACCACACTCCACCTTGGGCCTGTGAAGCCATGGTGGTTGATCAGCTCCCCTACCACACAGTGCAGCCCTTGCCAGTGGTGCTAGCCTCTTCTAAGTAGGTGGGCCTTATCCCCCTGCTTGCCATGAAGCCCTACCTGCTGCTCCTCTTCCCCCTGAGGTCCCAGCCCCCTACCCAGGCCAGAAGCCAGAACTGGGCCATAGTAAGAGCCATTCAGGGAGCCCAGGCTGCTGGGGTGAGCCCTGGACCCTGCGCCTACCCTGGGCAGCATGTGCTGATGGTCCAGGGCAGAAGTGACCACATGCATAATAAAGGCTGGGAGAGGCTAAGTCAGGGGGGCAGACAAGACAGTAGCAGATTTGGGACTCCTGGAAAAATCTCCCTGTGCTGGAGGAACTCTCACTCCCTGCTGCAGCCTCAGGGCCACAGAGCTTTTCTGGTCTTGGAGCCACACTGGGGGATTGGGGCAAAAGGAGCAAGCAGGAGGTGCAGTGTCAGGGAGGGAAAAGGGGGATAGGGCCACAGGGAAGGGGGTGTAATGGGAGAGGGGCTTGGGACTCAGAACTCCAGTGAGGGTAGAGACCTGCTGTGGTCCCTGCCCAACCAACCCCTCATCTGGGGGTGGAGGGAAGGCTGAAAGCAATGAGCAGGAGCATAGCCTTGACCAGAAGAAGAGGGGCAGGGGGCTAGTTTCCCCAAAGGGAAACTTCACCCACAAGGGTGGTGGATTCTCCCAAAAGGTGGGGGGGAAAGGGGGTATGCAGCCATGTCCCCTGTGGCCCTACCCCTCTTCCCCTGGTATGCCACCCTCTAGCCAAGCCGGAAGCCATAGCAGGGCCAGGGACCCCAGATCCATCCACTGCCTTGGGGTGGAGGGACCCAATAGCAGCCCCCAGCCTCTGTCCCTGCTCCTCTGGCCCTGGCCCCAGGGCAGGTGGAGGGTCTGCAGCTCCCCACAGCTGCCCAACTCCAGCTTCCATACTGGCCTGCGGGCAGCACCTCGGGGGGCCAAAGAGCTGTAGCCAGGCCATAGTAAGAGCTGCCTTTGCAGCTGTGAGAGAGCTGCCAGCCCCTCCATCTGCCCTGCTGGTGCGAGGCTTGAAAGCCTTGCAGATTTACACATGTCCCATTGATAAACTTCTCCCAGACACCAGAGGCAGGAGTTATAGGGGTTGCCCGTGGGCATAGGCTTAGTGCAGGAACTACAGGGTTCGAAGCTCTGAGACAACATGCCCTGAGGCCCACCAGGATGTGTATTGGAGGGGGAGCCCCCCCAACCTAAGTAGTGGGACTATAATTAACAACTAAGAACTGTGAACTACTACAAAGGGAACTAGTTAGAGAATAACAGAAGAGCTAGGGATTAGTGGGATGCCTGCAAGCAAGAGACCACTGTTCCAACAACTGTCACTAGCAGTAAGAAGGAACTGAACGGGGGTTGGACTGGCAGGGTCATATATAGAGCACCATACCAGCACCACTCCAGAGGACTCCACAGCCGGCCCGATGGGTAGCTGCTAGGGAAAAGATTGGCAGCCACGCACATCTAACTATACTAAATAGAGCAACACATCTTGAAGAACAACAATTACAAACAGTGAGTAATCATTTTTAATGGAAGGTTAGTAACCATTTTTTCCTCAGGCACTGACTTCTGGAAGGTTATCTCATCCAGTAGGCATCTCATGTGTCCAGTCCAGAGAGAGAGCAGGCGAACTTGAAGGAGGCAGACCTCAGCGATGAGCTGCCAAAAATCTTAACCAGTTCCCTACCAGGTCTGCGGCAGCGGGTCCTTCACTTGCTCTGGGTCTGGCGGCACTTCGGCGGCGGGTCCTTCAGTGCCACCGAAGACGCAGAGCGAGTGAAGGACCTGCCACTGAAGACTCGGAGCGCCACCAGGTGAGTACAAGCCCCATGTGTGTTTTCTTTTTTTAAAGTCATCCCTGCCGGGGCCCCGTCGAAACTGTTTGAATCAGGCCCCCCACTTAAAGCTGGCCCTGCACATCAGGGTTGCAAAATTGTATCTGGCTGGGTAGGGAAGGCTGTACCTCCCAAAACAGCCTGTCCTCCCCATCCAACCCCCACCCACGTCTTGCCCCCCTCAGAACCTGCAACCAATCAACACCCCCCCTGCTCCTTGTCCCCTGACCACCCCCTCCTGAGGCTTTGGCTACACTTACACTTCAAAGCGCTGCTGCGGCAGCGCTTTGAAGCGCTAAGTGTAGTCAAAGCGCCAGCGCTGGGAGGAAGCTCTCCCAGCGCTGGGAGGAAGCTCTCCCAGCGCTGTCCGTACTCCACCTCCCTGTGGGGAATAACGGACAGCGCTGGGAGCCGCGCTCCCACCGCTGGGCTTTGACTACACTGGCGCTTTGTAGCGCCGCAATTTGCAGCGCTGCAGAGGGTGTGTTTTCACACCCTGCTGCAGCGCTGCAAATTTGTAAGTGTAGCCAAGCCCTGAGACCAGGGGTGAAAGTAAGTCCAGTGACTTACCAGTACACTGGGGCCCTCTCTGGCCCCCAGAAGGAGCAGGGCCTAGGGCAGAAGGGGTGTGGCTGACTGAGTCAGAGCCAGCCCCAGCCCACACTGTAAGGTAAGTGCTCCCCCCACCGGGGTAGGAGCAGCAGCCCGGGGCTCTGGGGGCTACTTAAAGGGTCCACAGCTCTCCTGCTTCTACCACCCTGGCCCTTTAAATAGCCTTGGGAGCCCTGAGGAAGCAGCAGGGCTCCTGCTGGTATTTAAAGGACTGGGGCAGCAGATACAGCTGGAGCTCCGGGCCCTTTAAATAGCCCCTGGAGCCCCCTGCTACCCCTGGGTTCCGGGGGCTATTTAAAAAGCCCGGGGCTCCCCTGCTTCTACAGCCCTGGCCCTGTAAATAGCCGCCGGAGCCCTGGAGTAGTGGCGGCGGGGCTCCAGTGGCTATTTAAAGGGCCGGGGCAGTAGAAACTGCCGGAGCCCTGGACTTTTTAAATAGCCCCTAGAGCCCCGCAGCCCTACCCCAGGGCTCCAGCAGTGGGGCTCAGGTGGCAATTTAAAGGGCCTGGGACAGGATGGTCCTGTGGGCCGGATGTGGCCCATGGACTGGAGTTTGCCCACTCACCAGCCCCTTTAATAACCAGTTCTACACCGGCTTCTAAATTTAACAACTGGTTCTTGGAACTGGCTCCAGCTCACCACTGGCAGACCTCCAACCTGTCCTGAGAATGATCTTGTCTTTCCAACTCAGACTGACAACTGAACTTCTCAGGAGAATAGTCAACACCCTGGAAATTCTGGTTGAAGTGCTGCAAGACTAGTCTCACAACTTCTCAACATTCTGCACTTACAGGTCGCTGGTGAAATGGCAATGCCAGTAAATGAAAGCTAGTTGGAACCAGCCAAGGACCTTTGGCAACCCCCTGCCTCCAAGGCACCCACCTCTAAGAAGCAGCCAGTCACTATCAAGTCCCCTCCAAGGGCTCTGAATATTTCTACAACCATCTGCCACCAGACTCTTTAGAGAGACAAAGTGTATGAGGTAATATCTGTTATTGGACCAACTTTTGTTGCTGAGAGAGAGACAAGCTTTTGAGCCACACAGAGCTCTTCTTCAGGTCTGAGAAAGGAACTCAGAGCATCACAGCAAAATGCAAGGTGGAACAGGTGGTTTGCATAAGCCATCTGTTAAATGGTTAAAGGGGGGGGGGAAAAGGAGGAAAGAATACATTTAACAGAACCTACTTCAATCCCTATAGTGCATTGGCCCTTCACACTTCTTTTACCACAGCATTACTCACAGCATCCAAGCTCATTTCAATCCTAAAATGCTTTGAAGAACTACAGACAAAAAGTTGACAATTGTTAATAATTTAAGAAAACAAGTAAAAATTACACCACCGAGGTGAGGAAGGTAGAAATGGGTTTCTTGAGGATGAGAAATGTCACAACATAACAATAAAACATTCTCTAAGACATTAATAGTGGTGATAAAATATCTTTATAATAATTTATTTTTTTCTATCTGAAGCCTGTATGAAAGTTATATTAATTCAAGAGACTTAATCTCACTAATTTTTGCCCAACAATTAAACAGAGAATTTTAATCTTTGAATATCCTGTATGTAGGTTTAATTAGATCACTGATACTGCTTAAGGTTTTTTGTAGTTCAATATATAAAAACCCTTCTTCCCTTCATACTCAAGATATCCTATTTGTACAAAGTGATGTCACAGTATCATCTGTAACATCACATTCTGTTGCCACAGTAACAAAGCTGACATCAAAACAGATGACTTTGGCTTTTGATGACTAAGAAGATAGTTTGTACAGCAAAAAGATCCTGTGTGAATATGCATTAATTAGCAGTTTTGGAAACTAGGATGGAAATAATGATTGAAAGGTAGGATTATGCATGCAAACATTTCCTTCTTGGTGATAATCAAATGTTTAAAACAAAGGTATTTGAATGCTTGATTTGTTTCAGACAGTTTCTTAGATAATTTCTCCAAATTCTCTCATTGGCTGAAGTGGTCATTTACTAAAATTGGATGAAGCATATTCACAAGGCTTAGTATAACACAGAAGCTGAAACTATGTTTTAACTTATAAAAAACAGTAAGCTAAAGAAGCCAGATAAAATGCCATCAGAACAAAGACTCAGAGCATCTGTGAATTGTCATGACATAGCTCTTGTCAAACATTATGCCTGCTTTGCTAATTGCCTTCTGAAACGAGGGAGGAGGGGTGAGGGGAAGGGGCTGGGGGAGAGAGAAGGAACCATGGATTGGAGCAGGCTGGCAGGGAGAGAAACTGTACCAATAAAGCAGGAGCTCTTTGAGGCCATTGTAGATAGGATACAAGTTTCGGGTATCAGGTGGGGCTGGGTGATAATGGTGCTGGTACCACAGGTTTGGGGCGGGCAGCTATGGATGGTGCTGGGATGCAGTGTCTGCAATTGGGATGTAACAGCCCCACCTCTGGGGATGTAGTAAGTAGTGAGCTCTCCTGGGCATCAGTTGCATGGGGTGTTTTAGGCTCAGGAAGAGAGAAGCGGCACAGGTAAAAGGAGAGGGAGGTGATAGTGTCATCTCATTTCTGGAGAATAAAAGGGTGTGAGATTTAAGGATGTTCTCTGCTTTTTAGCTGTGGAAATCAAACCTTTTAAACACTTCATTAATAAAAGGCTTAAAGTAAGTGGAAGATGAACATGTTAGGCTGGTATTAAAGGAATTACAGTGTTTGGATATTTAATTTGTTAGGAGGGTTTCTTTAACAAAGCTCCTTTCCCCGCTCCTGTGTATTATACTCTTGTGATCTAATGGAGTCCACTAAAAATCCAGACTTTGTAGCAAGACTAACACATAAATGCATGGTAAAATCTTTTAAAATTGACTCCCTCTCTCTCGCTCTAGTGAAAAATACTCCTAAAATTTATCCTCTAGTGTGTTGAGATTTAAAACTCACACAATGAATTGGAAAATGCTGAAGACATCTATTTCTAGTTTTCTTTACTGGTGAACTGATGACATAAGCCTTCACCTCCATGAAAGTTGATTCAGATGTGAAGCATGAGAAGAGGGGAAGAAACCAGCTATGTTCCATTGGAATAGTTAAAATGTTGAGCAGAAGGTGGTGTCCCATGAGTGCGGATTAAAACCGTCACAGGAGCTGAACCTAGACTATGGAATTTACTCCTGCAAGAGATAAGAATTACCACAGAGCACCACTTTCAGAATTAGATTCCAAACTATTTTCTTGAACTTCACTTTCCCTTCTTAAGTTCTTCCCAGACACATAAGAAAGGCCATGCTGGGTCATAACAATGATCCATCTAGCCCAATATCCTGTCTCTGACAGTGGCCAGTGCCAGATGCTTCAGAGGGAATGAATAGAACAGGGCAAATTCAAGTGACCCATCCCGGCACCCAATCCCAGCTTCTGGCAGTTGGAGGTTTAGGGACACCCGAAACATGAGGTTGCATCTCTAACTAGCTTGACTAGTAGCCATTGATATTCCTACCCTCCATGAATTTACCTAATTCTTTTTTGAACCCAACTAGAATTTTGGCCTTCACAACAGCTCCTTGCAACAAGTTCTACAGGTTGACTGTGCATTATGTGAAGAAGTACTTCCTTTTGTTTGTTTTAAACCTGATGTCTATTAATTTAATTGGATGACCCCTACTTCTTGTGTTACACAAAGGGGTAAATAACACTTTCTCCACACCATTCGTGATTTTATAGATCTCTATCATAGTCCCACTTAGTTGTCTCTTTTCTAAGATAAACAGCCCCAGTCTTTTTAATCTCTCCTCATATAGAATCTCTTCCATACCCCTAATAATTTTTGTTGCCCTCCTCTGCACCTTTTCCAATTCTAATATATCTTTTTTGAGGTGACCAGAACTGCACACAGTATTCTAGGTGTGGGCATACTATGGATTTAGAGAGTGGCATTATATTTTCCATCTTAAAGGAGCACTCCACTGTTCCAACTGGCCGTCACGGGCGGTAAGAAGGAACTGAGGAGCGGACGGGCCGGCTGGGGTATATATCCAGCGCCATAGCGGCGCCACTCCATGGGGCGCCCAGCCGGCCCGCCAGAGTTGCTAGGGTAAAAATATTCCAAAGAGCCATGCACGCGCGGCGCGCACACCTACATGGAATGGATAGGAGCAACACATCTCGAAGAACAACAGTTACTACGGTGAGTAACTGTCTTTTCCATCTTATGGATCCTTTTTCTAATGATTCCTAATATTCTGTTAGCTTTTTTGACTGCTGCTGCATATTGAGTGGGTATTTTCAGAGAACTATCCACAATGACTCCAAGGTCTCTTTCTTGAGTGGTAACAGCTAATTTAGACCCCATTGTTTTGTATGTAAAGTTAGGATTATGTTTTCTCATGTGCATTATTTTGCATTTATCTGAATTGAAGCTGATCTGCAATTTTGTTGCTCAGCCACCCAGTTTAGTGACATCCTTTTGTAACTCTTCACAGTCAGCTTTGGACTTTTATCTTGAGTAATTTTGTATCGTCTGCCAATTTTACAACCTCACTGTTCTTCTTCGAGTGATTGCTCCTATGCATTCCATGTAGGTGTGCGCGCCGTGCGTGCACGGCTTCTCCGGAACATTTTTACCCTAGCAACTCCGGCGGGCCGGCTGGCGCCCCCTGGAGTGGCGCCGCCATGGCGCCGGTTATATACCCCAGCCGGCCCGTCCGCTCCTCAGTTCCTTCTTCCCGCCCGTGACGGCCAGTAGGAACAGTGGAGTGCTCCCTTACCTCCACAGCCCTAGCGTATCTCCATAGTTTAGTGTATATAGTTGTTAGTAATTAGTTAAGTTTATTGTTATAGTTGTATATATAGTTGTATAGTATAGTTTGTTAGGGAATTAGAGGGGTTAGCCCTCTTCTTCCGCCCCGGTGCGGGCTTATGCCCGGACCACCGGGATTCAAGCCCTGCGCGGCTTGCCAGCGGCCCATGCCGGTGAGTGACCCGCACGACTCCTGCCTCCGCTGCCTCGGGGAGTCGCACCGAACTGATAAGTGCCCGATTTGCGTGGCCTTCAAACCCCGTACGAGGAAGGAGCGGGACTGTCGCCTGAAGCAGCTGCTAATGGAGGCTTCACTCCAGCCTCCAGCGCCAACTCCACCGGCGCCGAAGCCTGCTTCGACGAGCAGCGCACCGGCAGCACCGAGCCGCTCCGGTGCCGAGGCCTCCCGACACCCGGCACCGAAGTCCCGGCACCGCTCCCTCTCCCCGGGGAAGAAGCAGAAGGTGCCGAAGACGGCTGCTGCAAAGCAGCAGCAGAGACCGTTAGCCCAGCCGCCTCCGACTAAAACGGTACAGGCTGAGGCAGTGCACAAGCGGTGCACCGGGCCGTCGACTCCGGCGCCGCAAGGGCCGTCGAGTCCGGCACCACCCAGCTCCCCGGTACCCACCAAGGAGGAGCTGAGGATCCCGTCCACGCCTGAGGCGTTTGCGACGGCGAGGGAGCTGATCGAGCTCACGGCAGCTCCGAGCATCCAGCCCCCGGCACCGCCGGTGCGGGCACTGAAGTCCGTCGGGAAGCCGATGATGATTCGGCCCCCTTCTCTGAGCGACCGTGGCGGTCCAGACTCTAGAATCCGGTCTCGATCCCGGTCCCACTCCAGGAGACGGTCCCCGACGCACCGGGCCCGTTCCATCAGGCGGTCCACGTCGAGACGCCGCTCCCCATCTCGGCGCCAGTCACAGTCCTGGCACCGCTCTCAATCGCGGTACCGGTCGCGCTCCCGGTCCCGGTCACCGAGTCACCGGCACCGCAGCAGGTCCGGTTCCAGGCATCGTTATCGGCACCGAGACTCGCGCAGCCACTCAAGGCGACGGCGCTCCCAATCCAGATCGAGCTCCCGGCGCCGTCGGTCGAGCTCCCGGCGCCGTCGGTCGAGCTCCCGGTCCTGCGCCACGCGCAGATCCCGCTCGCCGCTTCGGTCTCATGACGACCGGCACCGGCCTTCGGCACCGACAAGACACGCGACGCCGGCACCGGTCATTCGTTCGGGGCCCGCCACGGCTCCTCCCTGGCCTTCGCGTGAGCCCTCCGTTGCTTCCCCTGAGGGCAGTGCGGTGGACTTCAGAGCGGGGTCTCTTCCAAGGGACCACGGACCCCAGCAGTGGGGATTTTGGGTACCCTGGGCCGAGCACGAGCAGGGGCCTCCCCTTCCACCGAGGCAGCCAGGTTCGGCGCGGTCGGTGCCGGAGGCCACTATCAGCAGGCCTCCCCCATCTCCACCGGCACATACCACCTCCGTTCAAGGCCCACCGTTGGGGCAGGAGGTACTGATGGCTGATCGCCCAGGGGCGGAGCAGGCACCGGAAGAGGTGCTGCCAGGACACTCCTCGTCCTCCTCACCCGACGAGGCGGTGGCGGGGGCATCACCATCCGAGCCCCCGCCTATTGACCTGAAGGCGCATCAGGACCTTCTCCGCAGGGTAGCAAAGGCCATTAACCTACCCATCGAGGAAGTCCAGGAGGTCGATGACCCTGTCACCGACGTCGTGGGAGCAGAGGCTCCCATGCGGGTAGCGCTACCGTTTATCCGCACTATCCAGCGGAACAATGCTACCATTTGGCAGTCGCCTATCTCCGTCCCCCCCACGGCGCGAGGGGTGGAGAGAAAATATTCCGTCCCGCCCAAAGGGTACGAATACCTCTATGTGTACCCATCACCGGACTCCCTGGTTGTCCAGTCTGTGAACGACCGGGAACGACACGGGCAACCTGCCGCTGCGCCGAAATCCAAGGAGTCCCGGCGCATGGACCTCTTGGGGCGAAAAATTTATTCAGCGGGCGGCCTCCAGCTCCGCATCGCGAATCAAATGGCCCTCCTGTCCCGCTACACATTCAATATCTTGGGATGCCTGGCCACATTTGCAGAGCTGACCCCGCAGGACTCCCGCCGGGAATTCTCGGCGCTCCTGGACGAGGGCAAGACGGCCTCCCGGACCTTGATTCGAGCGGCAGTAGACTCGGCGGACTCGGGCGCCAGAACTATGGTGTCCGGGATAACCATGCGGCGCATTGCGTGGCTGCAGTCCTCCACCTTGCCGCCGGAGGTACAATACACGCTCCAGGACCTCCCCTTTGAGACGCAGGGTCTGTTCTCCGAAAAGACAGACGCGAGCATTCAGACCCTGAAGGACGGCCGAGTGGCGATCCGTACTTTGGGCATGCACACGCCGGCCACCCAGAGACGATCCTTCCGGCAGCAGCCCTACCGACCCGTCCCCCAGGCCAGGTCTCGACCATTTAATAACCGCAGAGCGGCCCCCTTCCGCCGCAGGCCGTCGGGGGGTCGACGTAACCAAACCCAGGGCTCGTTCAAGGCTCCTCAAGGCCCAAAGCCGGCCTTTTGATGGGACGCCCGAGGGCCGCCCACCACTCTCCCCCCAGGATCCATCCCTTTTGTTTTCAAGTCGCCTTTCCCGCTTCCTCCAGGCATGGTCTTCTGTAACATCGGACAGCTGGGTCCTCAGCACCGTCCAGTAAGGCTACCGCCTACAGTTTATTTCGCCCCCTCCCTCCCACCAACCTTCCCCGTCCCTCTTCAGGGACCCCTCTCACGAGCAAGCCCTCTTACAAGAGGTCCAGACTCTGTTGAGCGTGGGTGCTATCGAGGAGGTGCCTCCCAGCAGCCGGGGCAGGGGATTCTATTCCAGATACTTTCTCATCCCCAAGGCGAAAGGAGGCCTTCGTCCCATCTTGGACCTCCGGGAGCTCAACAGATACCTGTGCAAGCTCAAGTTTCGAATGGTGACCTTGGGAACCATTATCCCTTCCTTGGATCCGGGAGACTGGTTTGCCGCCCTCGACATGAAGGATGCATACTTTCATGTGGCAATTTACCCCCCCCCCCCACAGACGCTTCCTGCGCTTTGTGGTCAACGAAGCTCACTACCAGTTCGCGGTGCTTCCCTTCGGCCTCTCCACCGCGCCGAGGGTGTTCACCAAGTGCATGGTGGTCGTGGCCGCAGCCCTCCGCCGTCGTCGAATTCATGTGTACCCATATCTTGACGACTGGCTGATTCGCGGTCGCTCCCAAGAGCTGGTGGCAGCTCAGGTGACCGAGATACTGCATCTGTTCCAGTCTCTCGGCCTGCTTATCAACGCCGAGAAGTCCAGCTTACTGCCAGCCCAACGAGTGGAGTTCATAGGAGCGGTCCTCAACTCCACTTTGGCCAGAGCCTGCCTACCTCGTACTCGGCACGAGACGTTGGCCTCCCTTATACGGACGCTGCAGGCCTTTCCTACGACAACGGTGCGATCCTGCCTGCGCCTCCTGGGTCACATGGCAGCGTGCACGTTTGTGACTGCGCACGCAAGGCTGCGACTTCGCCCGTTCCAAATGTGTCTGGCATCGGTGTACCGCCCCCATCGCGACCCCTTAGACATGGTGACGGTAGCAACGCCAACCCTCCAGACGCTCACCTGGTGGCTGGATCCGGAGGTGGTCTGCGCAGGGGTTCCGTTCCGCCCTCCTCGCCCGTCGGTCACCCTGACCACAGATGCCTCGGCACTTGGATGGGGGGCTCACATAGGAGACCTGCACACCCAGGGTCTCTGGTCAGCCCAGGAGCTCTCCCTCCACATCAACGTCCGGGAGCTGAGAGCGATCCGCTTGGCATGTCTCGCCTTTCAGGCCCACCTCCAGAACCGCTGTGTAGCGGTGTACACAGACAACACCACGGCGATGTTCTATGTCAACAAGCAGGGCGGAGCCCGATCCTCCCCACTTTGCAAGGAGGCGATGCACCTATGGGATCTTTGCGTGACCCACTCGATTCGCCTCGAAGCGTTTTTTCTGCCAGGGGTGCAGAACACGTTGGCCGACCATCTGAGCAGGTCCTTTGCCTCCCACGAGTGGTCCCTTCGCCCAGATGTGGCTTACACCATCTTCCAGAGGTGGGGCTTTCCCCAGATAGACCTTTTTGCCTCCCGGGCAAACCAGAAATGCCACAGGTTCTGCTCCTACCAGGGTCAAGCTCCGGGCTCCCTCTCGGATGCGTTCCTCCTGCCATGGACGGATCCCCTCCTCTACGCGTTTCCCCCGTTTCCGCTCGTCCACCGAGTGTTACTCAAGCTTCGGAGGGACAGGGCCCGCATCATACTGGCCGAGACAGCACTGGTACACCCTGCTGCTCGAGCTGTCAGTTCGGGATCCCATTCCCCTCCCGTTATGGCAGGACCTCATCACTCAGGACCTCAGCAGGCTTTGTCACCCGAACCTGCAGTCGCTGCATCTTACAGCTTGGTTCCTGAGTGGTTGACCAATGCAGAGAGGAGTTGTTCATTGCCAGTGCAGCAAGTTCTGCTGGAAAGCAGGAAGCCTTCGACGCGCTCTACCTACCTCGCGAAGTGGAAACGCTTCGCGCTCTGGTGCGACCAACGAGATCTTAACCCATTCTCGGCCCCCATCCAGACCATCCTCGACTACCTCTGGTACCTGAAAGGTCAAGGTCTCGCGATCTCGTCCCTGAAGGTGCACCTGGCGGCTCTATCAGCCTTTCGGGCCGCTATAGCAGGTCGGTCCGTCTTCTCTCACCCCATGGTTGCCCGCTTCCTTAAAGGGCTAGACCGTCTATACCCGCCGGTACGTCATCCTACTCCAACTTGGGATCTGAACCTGGTTCTCGCTCAGATGATGAGACCACCCTTCGAGCCCCTGGCCACGTGCTCTCTTCTCCATCTCACCTGGAAGACGGCCTTCCTCGTGGCAATCACATCCGCCAGACGAGTCTCGGAACTCCGTGCCCTGATGGCAGGTCCCCCGTATACCGTCTTCCATGGGGACAAGGTGCAGCTTTGACCGCACCCGGCCTTCCTCCCCAAGGTGGTGTCGGCCTTCCATCTCAACCAAGAGATCTTCCTCCCGGTCTTCTTTCCGAAGCCGCACGCCTCTCCTCGCAAGCAGCAGCTCCACACCCTGGACGTCCGCAGGGCCCTCGCTTTTTACATCGACCGGACGAAGCCCTTCCGGCGTTCCACCCAGCTCTTTGTGGCGGTTGCCGACCGCATGAAAGGCGAGCCGGTCTCCTCGCAGCGGATTTCATCCTGGGTGACGTCATGCATACGAACATGCTACGAGCTTGCTCGCGTCCCCCCGTGCCGACTCACCGCACACTCGACGAGGGCGCACGCCTGGCCCATGTCCCCATCCAGGACATCTGTAGAGCGGCCACTTGGTCTTCGGTCCACACCTTCGCTTCCCACTACGCGTTGGTGCAGCAGTCTCGAGACGACGCAGCCTTCGGCTCCGCGGTCTTACACTCCGCCACGTCTCATTCCGACCCCACCGCCTAGGTAAGGCTTGGGAATCACCTACATGGAATGCATAGGAGCAATCACTCGAAGAAGAAAAGACGGTTACTCACCGTAGTAACTGGTGTTCTTCGAGATATGTTGCTCCTATCCATTCCAGACCCGCCCTCCTTCCCCACTGTCGGAATAGCCGGCAAGAAGGAACTGAGGAGCGGACGGGCCGGCTGGGGTATATAACCGGTGCCATGGCGGCGCCACTCCAGGGGGCGCCAGCCGGCCCGCCGGAGTTGCTAGGGTAAAAATGTTCCGGAGAAGCCGTGCACGCGTGGCGCGCACACCTACATGGAATGGATAGGAGCAACACATCTCGAAGAACACCAGTTACTACGGTGAGTAACCGTCTTTTCACCCCATTTTCCAGATCATTTATGACTATGTTGAACAGCACAGGTCCCAGTACAGATCCTTGGGGGGGACCCCACTGTTTACCTCTTTCCATTGTTAAAGCTGACCATTTATTCCTACCCTTTGTTTCCTATCTTTTAACCAGTCAGTGATCCATAAGAGGACCTTCACTCTTATCCCAGGACTGCTTAGTTTGCTTAAGAGCCTTTGGTGGGGGACCTTGTTAAAGGCTTTCTGAAACTCCAAGTACTCCATATTGACTGGATCACTTTTATCTATGTTTGTTGACACCCTCAAAGAATTCTAATAGATTGCTGAGGCATGATTTCCCTTTACAAAAGTTGTGTTGACTCTTCCCCAACATATCGTGTTCATCTAGGTGTCTGATAAGTCTGTTCTTTACTATAGTTTCAAGCAGTTTGCCTGGTACTGAAATTAGGTTTAGTGACTTGGATTAATTGCCAGGAGTGCCTCAGTAGCCATTTAAAAAAATCAGTATTACATTAGCTACTCTCCAGTCATTGGGTACAGAGGCTGATTTAAGCAATAGGTTACATACCATAGTTAGTAGTTCTTCTTCGAGTGATTGCTCATATCCATTCCAGTTAGGTGTGCGCGCGCCGCGTGCACGTTCGTTGGAAGATTTTTACCCTAGCAACCCCAATGGGTCGGCTGAGCGCCCCCTGGAGTGGCGCCATAACGGCACCGCATATATACCTCAGCCGACCCACCCACTCCTCAGTTCCTTCTTACCGCCCGTGTTGGTCGTTGGAACAGTGGAGTGCAGCTTGTCTGACCTCCGCTTCCCTAGCTTCCTCATAGTTCTTCTCTGTAAAAAATTGTATATAGTTGATATCTTAGCTTAGGTTTTCTTGTTTTGATAGTTTAATCAGTTTGTGTTAGATAGTTAGCGGGTTCGGGGATTAGCCCCACCTGCACCTGGGACCGGAGCGTATGCCCGGGTTTCAAGCCGTGCTCGGCCTGCCGCAGGCCTATGCCTACAGGAGATCCTCATAGCTCCTGCTTAAAGTGCTTAGGAGAGTCACACTTATCTACGAAGTGCTCAATTTGCAAGGCTTTCAAGCCTCGCACAAAGAGGGAAAGAGACATTAGGCTTAAACAGCTCCTAATGGAGGCGGCCTTAACCCCTCCGGCTGCGGCACTGCCCGCTGTCCCTCTGGACTCTCGCAGCGCCGCCACGGCGCCGAGCCACTCTGCTGTGCCACCGAAAATGCCATCGGCACCGAAACCTGCCCAGAGACGCGCTCTCTCGCCAAAGGCGAAGAAGGGGAAGGCCGCTGCCTCTTCGGCACCGCCTGCTCCGACGCTTCTGCCGGCACCGGCGACTCCGGCCCCTGAGAGGCCGTCGAGCCTGGCACCTGTGACCTCCCCAGCTCCGGCCGCGGTAGAGATGCCATTGCCATCGACTCCGGAGACCTTCGAGGCGGCGCGGGACCTCATTGCTTTCACAGACCCGGCTGTGCCACCGCCCTCGGCACCCCCGGTGCGGGCGCCCCGTTCCATGGGCAAGCCATCCATGCTCAAGCTGCCTGTCGGCACCGAGCCTGATCGGCACCGGTCCCGTTCCCGCTCTCACCAGCGCTCATGCTCTCGACGCCGCTCTCCATCTAGGCGCCGATCGCAACACCGCTCGCAGTCCCGGCACCGCTCCATTACGCGGCACCGGTCCGACTCGCGGCACCGGTCATACTCCCGCTCTCCGACTCGCCATTCCCGGCACCGCTCAACATCTCAGCACCGATATGGCCGCCGTTACTCGCAAAGCCGGTCCCGGCACCGAACATGGAGATCCCGGTCGACCTCCCGGCACCGGGCCGGTCGCAGGTCCCGGTCTCGCTCCCGTTCTCGCTATCGAGATGCTTCCTGGCACCGGTCGCCGCAAAGGCGGGAACTACGATCCGTCGGCACTTCGGCACAAGGGTTCTCCGCTTCACCCTGGCCCTCCCGACACGCCTCGGCCTCTTCACACGCCGACAGTTATTACGTCGACGAGCATGACCCTCAGGTCCCTTTGGGAGTTTTTCACCAGTCCCATCAAGCGGACCAGGACCCTCATCACTGGGGTTACTGGACCCCTTGGGCCTACCACCAAGCCCAAGGCGCTCCTCTGCCTACCATGCGCACCGTACCAAATGAGGCACGCGCCCCGGAGGCTACAATAACCCGCCCACCGGATGACACAGAGGTGCCATCGTGTGCGGAGGAAGGCAATCAGCCAGCCCAGGAACCCCTGGAGCAGGAGCCTTCCCAGGCCCCAGACGCTGACCGGGACACCATCCTGCCCGGGATTTCTTCCTCCTCCTCTTCTCCGGACGAGGCGGTGGCGGGGTCGTCGTCCGCAGGTCCCCCACCTATTGATTTACGGGCACACCAAGAGCTCCTTCGCAGGGTAGCACTGCGAATGGACCTACAGGTGGAGGAGGTATCGGAAGTGGACGATCCGATAGTAACCATCTTATCAGCGGACGCCCCTACCCGCATAGCCTTGCCCTTCATTAAGACTATCCAAGCTACTGCGGATACCCTATGGCAGACTCCGTCCTCTATTGCACCCACAGCGAAGGGCGTGGAGCACAAGTACATGGTCCCTTCCAAGGGATATGAATATTTGTATGTACACCCGACCCCCTCATCATTGGTGGTGCAGTCGGTCAACGATAAGGAGCGTCATGGCCAACAAGGCCCAGCTCCTAAGTCAAAGGACGCCAGGCGAATGGACTTGCTTGGTCGCAAGGTCTACTCTGCTGGTGCCCTGCAGATTCGAGTGGCTAATCAGCAAGCCTTGCTAAGCCGTTACGGGCATGACACTTGGGCTGAGGTAGAGAAATACAAAGAGCTCCTGCCTCAGGATTCCCGACAGGAGTTCGCGGCCTTTGTAGAGGAAGGTAAAAAGGTTGCACGCACCTCGTTGCAAGCCTCCTTGGACGCAGCTGACTCGGGGGCGCGTACTATAGCCTCGGGCGTTACCATGCGCCGGATCTCTTGGCTGCAGAGTTCAACGCTCCCACCTGAAGTACAGTACACCATTCAGGACCTTCCCTTTGATTCCAAGGCCCTCTTCTCCGAAAAGACGGACTCCCGACTTCAAAACCTCAAAGACAACAGGGTCATCATCCGTACTGTGGGGATGCATACCCCTGCTACCCAAAGGCGTCCGTTCCGCCCCCAGTTTAACCGGCCCTACTATATGCCTCGCTACAGGCAGGACTCTGGTCGGCGACGAGGTCGCGGTGGACGTAGGCGGCAGCCTGGCAACCAATCGTCCCAGGGCAGAACCCCCTCTAAACCGCCAGGGCCTAAGCCATCCTTTTGAAGATGCGCCCGGGGACGGCATACCAGAGCTCTCTTCAGCTCCCTCCCTGCCCTTTTCCAACCGCCTTTCCTATTTCCTCCTGGCGTGGGCCCGGCTGACCACCGATGCCTGGGTCCTACGCACCGTGGAACGTGGTTACCAACTGCAGTTCGTTTCACCCCCTCCTTCCCACCCTCCTTCCCGGTCCCTCTTCAGGGACCCCTCTCACGAGCAACTCCTCTTACAAGAGGTGCATTCGCTCCTAGCCATCGGAGCGGTCGAGAACGTTCCGGAGAGGGAGAGGGGCAAGGGGTTTTATTCCCGTTATTTTTTGATCCCCAAGTCCGAAGGGGGCCTCCGTCCCATCCTCGACCTGTGAGACCTCAACTCATACATGCTGAAGTTGAAGTTCCGCATGGTGTCCCTTGGGACCATTATCCCCACTCTGGAACAGGGAGACTGGTATGCCGCCCTCGATATGAAGGACGCTTATTTTCATATCGCCATCTTTCCACCGCACAGACGCTTCCTCCGATTTACAATCGCACACCTTCACTTCCAGTTTGTGGTCCTCCCCTTCGGCCTCTCTACGGCCCCAAGGGTATTCACGAAGTGCATGGCCGTTGTCGCCGCCCACCTCCGTCGGCGCGGCATCTGCGTTTTTCCATACCTGGATGACTGGCTCATCAAAGGGGACTCGCAGGACACAGTCCAGCGACAGGTCACAGTAATCAAAGACTTATTCACGCGCCTGGGCCTAGTTCTCAACATAGAGAAGTCCACCCTAGTACCAGCTCAGAGGTTGGACTTTATTGGCGCGACCCTGGACTCATCTCTAGCCAGAGCCTACCTTTCTCAGCTACGGTTCCAGGCCCTTACACAACTGGTCTGCGCCCTTCAGGCCTCTCGTATGGCCTCGGCCTGCGCTTGTCTCTGCCTCCTCGGTCACATGGCAGCTTGCACGCACGTAACTCCGTTCGCCAGGCTCTGCCTCCGCCCACTCCAGCTGTGGCTCCACTCCAGATACCGTCCGCACAAGGACCCTCTGGATACCCTACTCACCATTCCATCGGGTGTCCTTCAGTCCCTGGATTGGTGGTTGACCCCTTCCCACGTATGCGCGGGGGTCCCATTCCATGCTCCTCAACCGTCCCTTTCCCTGACGACGGATGCTTCGTCCCTCGGATGGGGAGCCCATCTCGGCGATCTTCGTACTCAAGGCCTTTGGTCGGTACAGGAATTGAATATGCACATAAACGTCAGGGAGCTACGTGCAGTCCGCCTGGCATGCCAGACGTTCCAACCTCGCCTTCGCGGCCGTTGTGTCTCAGTCTTAACGGACAACACAACGGCCATGTACTATATCAACAAGCAAGGCGGGGCCCGCTCTTCCCCCCTCTGCCACGAGGCGATGCTACTGTGGGAATTCTACATAACCCACTCGATACATCTAGTGGCGTCGTTCCTTCCCGGCGTGAAGAACACCATCGCGGATCGCCTGAGCAGGTCTTTTCTCTGCCACGAGTGGTCGCTGAGAGCAGACATCGCTCATGCCATTTTCCAACAGTGGGGGTTTCCCCATGTAGACCTCTTTGCATCCCGCTCGAACTGCAAATGCCAGGAGTTTTGCTCCTTTCAAGGCCTGTCACCGGGCTCTCTGTCAGACGTGTTTCTCCTTCCATGGACGTGTCATCTGTACTACGCCTTTCCCCCGTTCCCTCTCATACACAGAGTACTGCTGAAGCTCCGACAGGACAAGGCACGGCTCATCTTAATAGCGCCAGCGTGGCCCAGGCAACACTGGTTCACCACACTGCTCCGTCTGTCGGTAGCCAGCCCAATTCCTCTGCTGCTTCACCCGGATCTTATCACTCAAGATCACGGCACTCAGACCTGACGTCCCTCCACCTCACGGCGTGGCTCCTGAGTGGCTAGACCAGTCGGAAGTGCGCTGTTCTGCTCCCGTGCAACATGTTTTATTGAGCAGCAGAAAGCCTTCCACTCGATCTACCTACTTGGCCAAGTGGAAGCGTTTCGCTTGCTGGGCCGAAGCGCGAGACGCTATTCCGTCAGAGCTTCCGCTTCCAATGGTCCTTGACTACCTCTGGTCGCTGAAACAGCAAGGCCTGGCACTGTCCTCTATAAAAGTGCACTTAGCAGCTATCTCCGCTTTCCACCCCGGTGAGGGCGGGTATACACTGTTCTCTCACCCAATGTCTAGTCGTTTCAGGAAGGGCCTTGATCGTCTCTTCCCCCAGGTGTGCCACCCGATTCCCACCTGGGACCTTAACCTCGTCCTCAACAGGCTCATGTCCCCACCCTTTGAGCCACTGGCCACCTGTTCCTTGCTGTACCTCTCATGGAAAACGGTTTTTCTAGTGGCTATCACATCAGCCAGATGGGTCTCTGAGCTCAAGGCGCTCATGGTAGACCCACCATACACCGTGTTTCATAAGGACAAGGTGCAACTTCGTCCTCATCCGGCATTTCTCCCGAAGGTGGTGTCCGCATTCCACAATAACCAGGACATCTTCCTTCCAATTTTCTTTCCGAAACCTCACGCTTCTTCGAGAGAGCAACGACTTCATTCCCTTGACGTCCGCAGGGCGTTGGCTTTCTATGTTGATCGGACAAGGCCGTTCCGCAAATCCCCGCAACTGTTTGTGGCAATTGCTGACCGGATGCGAGGTCTTCCTGTCTCATCGCAGCGAATCTCCTCCTGGCTCACAGAGTGCATACGCACCTGTTATAAATTGGCTAATGTCCCTTTGGGCCATCTCACCGCCCACTCTACCAGGGCCCAGGCGTCCTCCGCTGCCTTTCTGGCACAAGTACCTATCCAAGAAATATGCCGAGCGGCGACCTGGTCGTCGATTCTTACTTTCGCCTCTCACTATGCTCTGGTCCAACAGTCGAGAGATGACGCAGCCTTTGGCTCGGCGGTCCTGCATTCCGCCACATCTCACTCCGACCCCACCGCCTAGGTAAGGCTTGGGAATCACCTATCTGGAATGGATATGAGCAATCACTCGAAGAAGAAAAAAACGGTTACTTACCTTTGTAACTGTTGTTCTTTGAGATGTGTTGCTCATATCCATTCCACACCCACCCCCCTTCCCCACTGTCGGAGTAGCCAGCAAGAAGGAACTGAGGAGTGGGTGGGTCGGCTGAGGTATATATGCGGTGCTGTTATGCCGCCACTCCAGGGGGCGCTCAGCCGACCCACTGGGGTTGCTAGGGTAAAAATCTTCCGACGAACGTGCACGCGGTGCGCGCACAACTAACTGGAATGGATATGAGCAACACATCTCGAAGAACAACAGTTACAAAGGTAAGTAACCGTTTTTTCATATCGGAGTTCCTTCAGAACTCTTGAGTGAACACCATCTTGTCCTGGCGATTTATTACTGTTTAATTTATCAATTTGTTCCTAAACCTCATTTACTGATACCTCAATTTGGGACAGTTCTTCAGATCTGTCACCTAAAACGAACAGCTCATGTGTAGGGATCTCCCCCATATCCTTTGCAATGAAGAACAATTCAAAGAATTAATTTGGTGTCTTTTACAATGGACTTGTAATCTTTGAGGGCTCCTTTAGCACCTGGATCATTCAGTAGCCTCATTGACTGTTTGGCCAGCTTTCTGCTTCTGATGTGCTTTTAAAAAAATGTTGCTATTTGTTTTAGTGTCCCTGATTAGTTGCTCTCCAAATGTTTTCTTGGCCTGCCTTATTATACATTTGCAGTTGACTTGCCAGAGTTTATGCTTCTATTTTTCTCACTAGCATTTGACTTCCCATTTTTAAAAGATGCCTTCTTGCTTCTGACTGCCCCATTTACTCTCTTTAGAGTAAAAGCATTTTTTTGTCCTCCTACATTTAGAATACATTTAGTTTGGGCCTCTGAGATTATGTTTTTAAATAGTTTTTAGGCAGTTTGCAGGCATTTCATCTTTGTGACTGTTCCATTTAATTTTTGTGTAGTTCCTCTTTTCAAAATGTTCCTATGGTAGGCAGGGCCAGCTGTAAATCAAATGGAATCCCAGATGAGGAGCGTCTTCCACCCCCTCACCCCCCATTTGCTAAACTTTTGAATACCTTATTTCTTATTGCATTTGTAGCCCATTTCACAACTTTGATGCATGATTTGACCCTGTTATATAAGACAATACATTTGGACACTAGGATCTGTACAGCTGCAAGCCTGGCGCCCATGAAGCCTGGTGCCCCAGGCAGTCGCCTGGGTCACCTGCCCCTAAATCCAGGCCTGGTGGTAGGTTTCTTCATCATTTTCCCCCTACAAGGACGTTAAATTTAATTACATTATGGTTGCTATTATTAAGCAGTTCACTTATATTCCTTTCTTGGATCAGAGCCTGCATTCCACTTAGGACTAAATCAAGAATTGCCTCTCCCCTTGTGGGTTCCAGGACAAGCTGCTCCAAGAAGCAGTCATTTAATGTGTCTAGAAATTTTATCTCTGCACTCCTTTCTTAGGTGACATATATCCAGTCAGTATGAGGATAGTTGAAATTCCCCATTATTATTGCATTTTCTGCCTTTGTAGTCTTTCTAATCTCCACGAGCATTTCACAATCATTGTCACCATCATTGTCAGGTGGTCAGTAGTCATTCCTGCTGCTAGACTCTTATTGTTCAAACATGAAATTTCTACTCAGAGAAATTCTGTGGTACAGTTTGATTCATTTAAAATTTTTATTTTATTTGATGCTGTGCTTCCTTTCACATATAGTACCACTCCCCAACCAGTGCAACCAACTGTGTAATTTCTACATATTTTGTACCCTGGTATTATCGCATGCCATTAGTTATCCTCATTCCACCAAGTTTCCATGATGCCTATTATGCCAATTGTCTCTTTTAATGCTAAGCACTCTAATTCACCCATGTTAGTATTTTGACTTCTAGCATTTGTATACAAGCATTTGTACATTTTGTCAATATTCAGTTGTTTGTCCTCATGTGTTATATTTAAATGGGACTCTTTTATATTTGACTGTTCCTTGCTAGCTCCTACTTGTATTTTACCAACTTCTTTCCTATTGTCTTTTCTAGGATATAGAGTTTTCCCTTTTAATAAATTAATCTCTAAGGGATGGCTCTGCCTGAACTGTGTGCTCTTCCATACCTGTTGGCTTTCCCCCAGGTCTTAGTTTAAAAAATCCTCTACAACCTTTTTAATGTTACATGCTAGCAGTCTAGTTCTGTTTTGGTTTAGGTGGAGCACATCCTTCCTGTATAATCTCCTCCTTTCCCAAAAGGTTCCTCAGTTCCTCCTCCGGACACCATCATCTTGTCCACACATTGAGACCCTGCAGTTCTGCCTGTCTTCCTGGCCCTCCACGTGGAACTGGAAACATTTTGGAAAATGCTACTATGGAGCTCCTGGACTTTAATCTCTTACCTAGTGGCCTAAGTTTGGCTTCCAAGATCTCTCTCCTACCTTTTCATATGTCACTGGTACCAATATGTACTATGACCACTGGCTGTTCCCCTGCATATATGTCTGTCTAGATATCGTATGAGATCTGCAGTCTCTGCACTTGGCAGGCAATTTACAATGCAGTTCTCCCAGTCATCACAAACCCAACTATTTATGTTCCTAATAATCAAATCCCCCATTACCGAGCTTTTCCTAGTAACTGGGATTCCCTTCCCAGCAGGAATATTTTCTCAATGTCAGAGTCTACCATGACATCATCTGGAAGGAGGGTCCCAACTATGGGATTGTGTCCCTGTGCTCCAGCTTGATGTTCTCCTTCCCTGAGACTTTCATACTCCTTAACTACACAGAGGCTAGCAGACTGGGAGGTGGGATTGCTCTATTGTGTCCCTGAAAGTCTCCTTTATATACCTCTCTGTTTCCCTTAGCTCCTCCAGTTCAGCCACTTTGGCCTCAAGAGCCTGTACTGTGTCTCTGAGGGCCATGAGTTGCTTGCACCAAACGCATGCATACACCACCTGCCCACAAGACATGTAATCATACATGCTGCATTCAGTGCACTACACTGGATAGCCCCCACTCTGCTGCTGGACTTCTGCTTGCATTATTTTTACTTTTGACAAAGACACACAATACGCCTCCTCCTGCACACAAAACACAAACAAAAAACAACTCCCAGACCTATAAATGAATCTAGCTGTTTCTTCTACATGTTATTTTGGGAAATACACAGCTATGTAATGCAGACCATAAAAGTGCCTACATATATATCATGTTCTCTAAAGTAACTAAGAGAGAGTGATATTTATAGCATTAACATGTATAATGGACCTAGAAAACTATAAAAAGCACTAGTGAGCTGTTGCACTGCTTATAGACAGAGATTTTCTTTTGGAAAATATTTTATATGCATTTACTATCGGGGCTGGCCAAGTCATAACTAAAATGCATTCTGGAATTAAAGACAGCTGTAAACAGCTTTTCAACATTCAATTGACTGCTAGCATTTGGGAGAGTAGGTATAAATGATTGGCTCAAGTAAAGTCTTACTCTCAAAACTGACAGCAATAGAAAGCAAAGAAGAAAAGTTGTATTTTGTAGCTAGGTGTTATCGCCTAAGTGGATGTGAGATGCTATTGAAACCTTTCTTTATGCATGACACCTAAAAATCTGGTCAGGGAAAGATGCAAGAAGTGTTAAAGAATGTTCAGTACAATAAGCATTCAGATATCATGGTGATGGGTACAATATCAATACTACATAAAAGTAAAACATGACTGTTGCTTTTTCGTTTGGCAAGACTCTCACAGAGCTTTTCAGCTCACTTAAACTGAATTGAGACATGTTCCTTTATATTGGCTTCGAATTGCATTTGGAGGTCTTTGATCGCCACATATAAATGTTTACAGAGATCTTGTGGCAAATACATAATTACAAATGTTCTTGTGCATATTTCTGATGGAAATACTTTCTTAAACCAGGGTTGGCCTAATACCGAAGGACCTGTAGAGAAAACAAGTGACATGAAACTTTAAGTAGGTTTGTACACTTCTGCTATTTGATTATTTAGCAGCCTTGTTTAAACAGTCTGATGTTAAAAAACAAAACAAAAACAATTGTTTGAACTTTCATCTAGAAGAGTCATATGGGGAATGGCTATCACATATATCCCCCTTCTCAACCCATACGATAAAGTTGTGATATACAGGGGTACTAACGAGAAACTGATCTTTTATATCTTGGCCCCTGTCATGTGATGTGGTTCAGGGTTACAAAAGGTGATACTTTTACCATATGGCAGGAATCTATTGTCTCCAACACTCTTATGTGTGTTATATGTTGATAGTGAATGTCAGTGTGTATTGCATTCTCTCAATGACCTTTCTCATTATTGTGGCATGGATAGTTTGGGAGAGACAATGCTAAGTTAGTTTGGTGGCAGCCAGACCAAACACAACTGTCATGCAAGGAGAGCTGTTGGCTGTTTGTTGAACTTATGATATGATATATTATTATAGATTATAAAACGGACTTGAGGTTTATATATATTTTTAAAATATTTACATTTTTTAAATTAAGTGTAAAAAAAAAAATCCCAGTGAAAAATCCTCCCCTCTGAACCATGGCTGATCAAATGTGGAACAGACATAACTGCATCAAAGAAGCATTCAGTGTCCTTAGCACCAACGGTGGCATGAAGATGAGACAGAGAAGCACACTACTTCGTCATAAGGTGCCCCAATTGTGCTTTATTGTTGGGAAAGAGAGATGGGTGTGGGTGGATTGGAGGGAGATGAGAATTTTTTGCAGTAGCCCTTCTCTGAACAGTACTAGTCATTCCTTGCACAAGATTCTCTTCCAAAACTAGCTGTTGTTCTGCCTGGCAAGATATTCAGAGGGCTAGCCATTTTCAAGCACTTTAGAGTATAAAAGAGCAAGTGTACATATATATTTCATGACATGATTTCCTCCAGCCCACCCTTTTTACTTGTCATTTATAAAAAACCTTAAACAGATTTCAAGTTCCTCACCAAGTTACTTTTCCATATTAGGAACATACTCTAAATATGTTGTATAACAGCTGTTTCAAACAAACAAAAAACAAAAGAAACCCTTCCTCTGTTACAGGAAAAGGTTTTCTTTCCAAGTATTTTAACTATCTGTTCTTCACTGCTTTTTTCTGTAGAGGGTTGTAGAGGACAGTTCACAGACTTGCTCGCTGTCAAGTAATTGCGAGTTATAGTTAAAATCATGTGATCAGAAGTCCAGCATTTGTGGTACTGAAACCACTATGGTGACAGTTCTTTCACACCAAAATGTCACTGGGCATATAATCATCTTTGCCAAAATACCTTACTTTATCCTTGGGTCTGCTTCTGCTGGTATTGATGGCAAACAGCAGAGATTTTAAGGGAAGCCTGCATTAATATTGTAACACTAGCTATTGTTCCAGTACTGACTGAAATAACTGATGTTTATTTACGAAAGAGCTTATCAGTTCTTTATATTTGCAGTGGAAGTGATAATACAGTATTTGTCTCATTTATTTAGAAATATTTTGTTGTTATAGTTTTTAGATCCTTATCGTGGTTATTCAGAAGACATGTCAACTCAGCCAGATTGTAGTTTGAAATTCATTAACAACATAAATTGTAGAAGAGTTAACCGCTGGCTGACACACAAAATACCAGAGGTGGTAGCTTTGGAAGACATCTTCCCTTCGGAAGACCAAAAGTTCCTCCATACATCTTCAAACTGGGTCTCCCCAGCAACAGAAACCCATGATGATGTTTCTATGGAAACAGTAATCGATTTTAAAATGCCAGGGGATACAATCAGTAAAGAGAAGAAGGATTTTCCAACAAGACTTGTAATGTCATTTGAACTACCTAGGAACTCTGAAGTAATTGCTGATGCAATGTGGCCGACACCTGATCATTCCTTACTTATGGATATTGATCCTTCAAAATCCAGGGGATTCCTAGAAAGCCCAGTCACAGCTGCTCTGCAACAACCCATGCTAACAGAGTGTGAGGGTGACGTTACCATGTGTGAGCAACCAATAATCAAGAGCAAACAAATATTTCCAATTCTAGAGTTTGTTGGTGAAAAATTAAGAGAAAAACTGCATGTTGACCTAAACTGAGGTATGAATAGGCTAATTATGATCTGGACTTGCCAAAATGTTCCCACTATTAAATATATACTATCGATAATGCAAAAAAGATGCTTCTAAACAACTTATTCTAGATGTCGTGTTAACCTGTGGGGCATTTGTACTTGGGTAGTAGTATTAAGGCTTTTGGTTAGGGCCTTGCAACCCTTGTGGGTAAGACGAGGTTCTACTCAATTTATGAATTGTAGTACTAGGTTGAATCTGTACACACAGTCACCCCACCCCCACCACAAAACTAGGACCCTCTTTAACATCAGATGGCTGCATGAGGGACAGGACCTGTTCCAGTGTCTGAGAGGCCAGGTGCTCCCTCTCTCCTTTCTCAGGCTTTCAAAGAGATGTTGGTTTTCAGGGTTGGGGGTGGGAGTCACTGGAAAGTGACTCAAATCCTGTAGAGATTTTTCTGAGGGATTGGGAGCACAGCTCAGCTGCATTTGGGAAATACTCCCATTGGTTTTTTTGGCCCATTCCTGTGTATAGAAAACAGAGATAGAAATTAACATTTTTCTTTGGGTGGCCTCTGCACATTCCCAGTCACTGGATGCATTGGCTGTGCAGCTCTAGCCATGGAATGTTTCAAAGCAGTGCCCACTGTGGCACTCTCTCGCCCCCTTCTGTCCCTCTCCTCACCGTTTCTTAACATTCTGAGGGCAAGGCTGTAAAAGGGGATGTGGTGCACTGGCCCCCTTAGATCCTTCCAAATGGACCAGGCTGATCCAGCCCAGATCCAATCTCTTCAAAGACCCAGTGCCTTAGTTAGATTTCATAGTTAGGTAGGAATAGGGTTTGAAACTTTAGCTTGCATATTTTCTTTATGAAAGAATTTTTTATTCATTTTTATTAGTTCCCACTCCTCTGGGTGGGTTTAAAGATCCTGTGGCAGATCCGAAGAGGAAGTGGCCAGGGGTTAAGAGGTTGTGCCTCTTGTCCTGCTGTATTTCCACTTTGGATGCCCATACAAGATGTTTGGTTTGCGTCAATGAAGGACACTCTCCTTCCTGGTGCATGATCTGCAGCACTTTCAGTCCAAGAGCTCACAAGGAGCCTCAGAGCTGGCTTCAAGCCACGTGACTGCAAGAGGCACCAGTGGCCTAACCTTCTGGTTCCATAACCACTTGTTCCATGAGTCCCAAGTGGTCTGCGTTGGCCCCTATCCCCTCAGGGGATAAAGAGCCCAAGATCCCGATAAAGGTACCCTGCTCCTCTCCTAAAATGAAAGCAAAATCTTTGATATTTAAAGATCCTAAGCCATTTGGATTCTAATTCTAGATACAGCAGAACCCCACAGATGTCTGCTTCGGTTACCAGAACCAATCCTGATGGGGGCATCTCTTGGATCCAACACCTTTGGTTCCAGTGAAGAGTTTGGTGCAAGATATGATTAGTTCTAGCAGAGCCAAGCACTACTCTGGGTCCCCCTTGGATCCCTCAGGGTCAGTTCCAAAAACACCCTCAGAACCTAGGCCAAGGGTTAAGGCAACAGAAGAGGGCAAATACCTAAAGAAAGGTCTTACCCCTAATATAACAAGACTGAGGAGTTGTTTCTGACTCTGATGCCGGCACTGTCTACCATAATGACAGCTGTCCAAGTACATCACTTGCTTCAACAATTCAAATCTGATCTGAAGGTTATGAAGATTCCTGTGTCCTCTTGGTAGGGTGATAAGGGGAATAAAAGAAAAGCCACAGGTCCACTTCCTACTCCCACTTCCCTGATGGGAAAAGACAAAAGATCATGGAGCAGATTCAGATATCCCTAGATATTTGGCACCCTGCCCCTGGAACACTACAGGCTCACCAGGGAGGTCTGTCTCCCCCTTTTCAGTTTTAAGGCTGCAAAGTCACTGATTTCCCTTTTATTTACTGCTTTGGTTCTGAGGTCAGAACTACAATTTGACACTGAGCTGGATTGTGAAAGACAAGTTAATTTACTTCCTCAGTTCCCCTCACCTGAAAAGAGAGTGCCTGGACTACACAGATGCTCCCCGCAGTTCATATAAACATAGACCGTGCCCTTACTCCAGTAGATACTTCAGTAGGGAACCTTATACAGAATATTAGAGACACAAGGTGGGTGAGGTAATATCTTTTATTGGACCAACTTCTGTTGGTGAGAGAGACAAGCTTTCAAGCTACACAGAGCTCTTCTTCAGGTCTGGGGAAGTTACTGAGCGTGTCACAACTAACTACGAGATCAAACATATAGTTTAGCATAAGTAGTTAGTACATATTCTAAGGCAGTGGTTCTCAACCAGAGGTCTGGGCCCCCCTGGGGGGTGTCTGTGAGCAGGTTTCAGGGGGTCTGCCAAGCAGGGCCAGCATTAGACTTACTGGAACCCAGGGCAGAAAGCCGAAGCCCCACTGCATGGGGCGGAAGCCTGAGGCTCCAAGCCCCACCGCCCAGGGCTGAAGCCAAAGCCTGAGCAACTTAGCTTTGCAAGGGGCCCTGTGGCGTGGGGCCACAGACAATTGTCCTGCTTGCTATCCCCTAACACTGTCCTTAACTTTTATATGCAGAAAAATAGTTGTGGTGGTGGGCTGTGGAATTTTTATAGCATGTTGTGGGGGGCCTCCGAAAGAAAAAGGTTGAGAACTGCTTTTTTAAGGGACCATTCAAGATGAAGGGGCCCATTAACAGTCCTGTAGTCATAAGACCAAAGAGGGGTTAGTAGGTTACAGATAGTTGTAATAAGCCATAAATCCAGTATCTTTATTAAGACCATGATTTTTAGTGTCTAGCAAAATTAGGAATTTAAGCTCCCAGGCTCATCTTTAGAAAGTGTTGTGCAGGTTTCCTTTGAGGATGGGGACTGATAGGCCAGATATAAAGTGTTCACCTGTAGGTGATAGGGTGTTTTTGTCTTTTATCATTTTCCTGTGTGAGTTCATTTGAGAGCGTAGTGATTGTCTAGTTTCACCCACTTAGTTGCTACTGGGGATTTAGTGCACTGGATGAGGTATACTACATGTTATGATAGGCATGTGTAGCACCCAGGGAACTTGAAAGGTTTTATTGCGGGGGATAGTTATCACTGTAACTGTGTAGATATGTCTGCAGGTTTTGCATTTGTTGCTCAGTTTCATGAACTGGTTGTCAGAATGGCTTCAACTTTAAAGATGCCATCCATCTCACTAAAGGAGACCTCTCATCCAATGTTCCATATATTGAGGTCGCCTTCTAACAGCCAGATCATACCCTCAGTGTTAGAAGTGCTGTTAAAACCAGCCAAATCTGTTTGGACCAACCCTGCCTCTAATCGGCCATGACAAAGAAGGCTGACAAGCCCTATCAGTTACTATATGAAGGATTTTCTTTTCCTCCCCCCACACACCTGTCTCACAACTCACTGGTGGTTGCTGCAGCAGTTCAGAGGACAACAGGAGAGCAAGTGCATTCTACCCCATCTGACACAAAGAACAAAAAGTTGGATGGTCTGGTTAGGAAGGTTTTCGCCTCAGCCCCATTAGGCAGTGGATTGTCTAATTACCAGGCCATAATGTCCAGGTATCTGTACCATTTGTGGGAGAAAATGGCCTTATTTGCTAAGGACCTACCTGAAGATCAAAGGAAATTGGCTAAAGCCTTAAAACTAGAAGAACATCTAGTAGTTACGCATGGACTGAGAACCTCATTTGATTAATCAGATGCAGCAGCAAGACCAGTAGCTTCAAGCCATCACACTGACATGACATGTATGACTTGGATTCTCTAGTCTTCTGCCTGAAACTAGGACATGTGTGGAAGATCTTCCATTCAACGATGATAGCTTGTTGAGTGCAAGGATGGATAAAGTCCTAGAGAAGGTGAAGGACACTAGATCAACATTAGATCACTAGGAGTTTATCAACCCTCAGAGGGAAGATTTGGAGCACCTGTCTTTAGATATCAGAAGCCGTAATACCCTTCCTCACCCTCATCTTTGTGTTTCATGCAGAGACATCAACATGAGCACCAACAATCTCCTGCAGAGGCAAAAGAGCTTCAAGCCACACTCAAAGGACAGGCAAACCACATCTTTGTCTTTTGCGTCCTTAGACTGCAGGCTGGAGATGATATTCCACAGCTGCAAACCAATCTTAATCCGTTTACGCTGCCCCTGTCCCATATTTGGGGATCAGCTTCCTCTCGCGTAAACTGAAGTTCTATAACCACAGACAAGTGGATCCTAGACATAGCACAAAAGGGATATTACATACAATTTGACACAGTCCCTCTCCACAACCCTCCTTTTTCCTCCCTATCCAGGTACTCCTCTCAAGGGAGCCTACTAAGAACAGAGGTTTGCACACGCTTGGAAGAAGGCACCGTAGAGGAAGGAATTCAGGGGAAAGGGAATCTCTCCCAGATATGTTCTGATTCTGAAGACCGATGGTAGTCTCTGACCCATCTTAGACTTGAGAAAGCTCAACTCTTTCATCAGAAAATTCAAATTCTGCACATTGATCCTAGCATCCATAATTCCCTCCCTATCCACCCAAGCTCAGTTCTGGGCTCTTGATTTGTAGGACGCATATTTCCACCTCACTATCCCTTTGGCTTTTCTACTACATCATGCCTGTTTACAGAGTTCTTACCTGTGATGGCAGCACATCTAAGATGATGGGGTGAGCACATCTAACTTTATTTAGACAATTGGCTCATAAAAGTATCATTGGGGTTTTTTAAGAGCAGGTTGGACAAACATCTGTCAGGGATGGTCTAGATAATGCTTAGTCCTGCCTTGAGTGCAGGGGACTGGACTAGATGACCTCTTCATGTCCCTTCCAGTTCTATGATTCTATGATCATCATCACCACAAGAAAGTTTGTCCAAAGATATGTCTCACAAATGCTTCCATTTTGAGAAACTGGGACTCAGAATAAATACATCAGGAAAAAAAATCACACTTACTCCCTACACAAAGAATCTCCTTCATTGTGGCAGTACTGGACTCAAGCAAGAGCCTTCCTTCAGTCAGATACACTCATACCTCAAAAGAACTCCAACCAGACAGATTCTTCTCAGACTGATGGGCCTCATGGCCTCAGCTACATACGTAACCCACTATGCTCAACTCAGATGAGAGCTCTGCAGCACTGGATAGCAAAATATCTGACAAGTTTGGACAGCATATTATTGAAATTGACTCACCAAAGAGAAGTGCTTCTATCCCTCTCATGGTGGACAGCACCACAACATCCGGAAAGGGGTAGCATTCAATTCCCCAGCTCCATGAGCAACTTTCATCTCCACTGCTTCCAACTTGGGATGGGGAGCCCACTTCAGCAACCTAACAATTCACAGTCATGGGAACCCGTTGGAGAAGAAGTTACATATCAACATAGTAGAATTTAGGGCAATTCCTTGCGCTCTCAAGTCTTTCCTTCCTCACTTCCAAGACAGGATAGTCCAAGTAGTTCAGCAGTTCTCAAACTTTGGGTCAGGACCCCAAAATGGGTTGTGACCCCATTTTAATGGGGTCACCAGGGCCAGCATTAGGGACTGAAGCTGAAGCCCGAGCTCCACTCCAACCCAGAGCGGCAGGGCTCGGGCTCCAGCCCCCTCTCCCACCACCCGGGATGGTGGGGCTCGGGCTCCCCTCCACCCGCCCAGGTGGCAGGGCTCAGGCTCTGGCCCTGTCATCCCCCACCCAGGGTGGTGGGGCTTGGGATCCACCCCTTACTCCAGGGTCATGTAGTAACTTTGTTGTCAGAAGGGGGTCACAGTGCACTGAAGTTTGAGAACCCCTGAAGTAGTTACAAACACCACAGCAGCAATGGTCTATGCCAGCAGTCCCCAACCTTTTCGTCTGGCAGGTGCCAGACGAAGGACCATGGTGGCGGTCGAGCATCCGCCGAATTTCGGCGGCATTTCTGCAGATGTTCGACCGCTGGCCAGGACGCAGGCGCATTTAGATGCCGGGACCGTTCTACAACATGGAGCTCTATTCATATGTTCACAAAACATTATGTACTCGACCTAGCACCTCAGTTGGATTTTAGAGAGTGGTACTGAAGTCACTGTTTAATTAGGACTCCAGGTCCCACCTTCCTCAGATGATAGTACTACTTATCAAAGTAACCCATGACTCTGAATGTGCAGAGGCCACTCAAAGAAGAAATTAAGGTTGCTCACCTGTAACCAGAGTTCTTTGAGATGGACTCTGCACATTCATACTCCCTGCCCAGCTTCCCCTCTTCCCAGGAGTCCTAATTACAATCTTGGACCTGAGGAGGCAGAGGAAGGAACTTGGCTGGCCGGAGTACTAAACCCTCTTTTATAGCCTCACCTTCAAAACGTTTAGGAACAATAAGGGGAGGGGCTGGAGTGAGCACAAGAGTGCTACAATGGGCACTGCTTGCAGAGCTGCCCCACCGGTGTATCCCGTGAGTGTGAGTATGCAGAGTCCATCTCGAAGAACTCCAGTTACTGGTGAATAACCCCCATTTAAAATCAGACAAAATCTCTCATATATTCTCCAGGGGGCATTTTTGAAAATATAATAGCAATATTTTAAACTGTCTTTATAAATGAAGCTTATTTTCCTAGTCAGCTTGTGGATTGGGTCACTGATTCATTTCTCAGGTGATATAATGTTCTCTCTTCTCAGGTTCATTCCCCACAAGACACCCACCATTTGCATTTGTGACTCAGGAACTCATGCCAGGTTGTAGCATTCCCCTTAAAGTGCCAACGGCTATCAGCATATTGCTGTAGTCCTGGCATCTGATTTAACAGTTTCTAGGAAACAGCAAACATGGCACCATAACTAAGTAGAAACGTTAGCAGCAAAATTCTGCATAAGTGATGCTGCATTTTGTAGTCAAACTGTAGCTTAACAGTGTAACTGTTAAATGCATAATGAAAAGTAGGCATCATATCATATTTCATTTTACAGTGACCCATCATTCAGATAATCGAGTCCTGAGACTATCATCTGTGGCCACTTCACTCTGAGCATGAATGATCTTTCACAGCTTCAACTATGGATGACTTTTAAAATAGCTCAGATGAAATAAAGCACAAAGAAACAAATAGCCCTGATCTAGTCTTATTTTACAGGGATAAACTGATTATTGCCTTGTATATGTGACTAATGTGTAATAGAAAGCTAAGGTATCATTGATCTGCCTTGATGCAGTACCAGATGTATTTTGAATATATTTTTACATATAAAATCCATACAAATTTGCATGCAGTATTGGATTTACAATAGAAATACCAAATAGCCATTTTGTTATGAGATGTTTACTTTTATTTTTGCTTTGTGAAAATTGAGTAACTTCCACCTTCACTGTGCAATTACTAGTAATTAGCTCTTGCAAGCACTTTTCATCTATCCTAGGTCAAGTTGCTTTACAAAGAAAGGTAATATCATTATCTACAGTTTACAGGTGGGGAAATGAGGCATAGAGATATATAAAGTGACTTGTCTGTGGTCACACAACAGGCCAATGGAAGATCTAACAATAGAACCTGGGGTTCCTAATCCTAGTCTAGTGCCCTATCCACTGGCTCATACTGCCTCCCACTAAACAGAAGAAAACTGAGTCTTAAATTTCAGAGTAGCAGCCATGTTAGTCTGTATCCGCAAAAAGAACAGGAGTACTTGTGGCACCTTAGAGACTAACAAATTTATTTCAGCATAAGCTTTCGTGGGCTACAGCTCACTTCTTCTGATGCATAGAATGGAACACACAGACAGAAGATATTTATACATACAGAGAACATGAAAAGGTGGAACTACCTATACCAACTAAGAGGCCAATCAATTGAGATGAGCTTAAGTGATTATCTTTGCTCATTTCCATTTTCTCCACTTTTCTTATAATATAGGGAGGATTTGGGGCATGTGCAACCTAGACCCTTTTGAACTGATTTCTACCACAAAAGACTCTACTTCTTCCATGTCCATAGAATAGAGAAGAGAGCTGAGTGAGTTTTCTTTTACAGTGGCAAAGAAAAGGCTCTCCAAATCACTTGGGGCCAGATTTAAAAAGATATTTAGGTCCCTAACTCTAAATACCTTTACAAATCTGGCTCTTGGTCATGCCTAGTAGTGGGGGGTGGGGAGCGGGTTAAAACTTGAATTTATCATCTTAGGCCTAATCTTGTGTTGTTTTTGAATAATCAACTGTCATATTAGCCACTATAATGATGCTTAGCTCTTATATAGTGCTTTCCATCAGTCAATCTGGAAGTGCTTTACAAAACAGGTATCATCACCCCCATTTTAAAGATGGAGAAACTGAGGCACAGAGCAGTAATGTGCCCAACGTCAGCTAGTGGCTGAGGTGGAACCCAGGTCTCCTAAGCCCCCGGCCAGCATGCTATTCATAAAGCCACACTGCCTTCCTTACAGGAGATATATTTTCTTCATATATTTAGCAATAAGTCAATAAAGCATATTACTCCTAACTAAAACAACTGCAAACCCTGTCATGATCCCTTATTCACTGTATCTCTTTGTTCACAATCTGGGTTGATTTAGTAGGAAGTCTCATATCCTGAAGAATTTCCTACACCATGCATGTAGATGGAGACATTTCCATTACACAATATCAGTAGGGAGTCCTTTGGTATTTGTCTATTACAGCTTCTAGCTTCCACACACCACCATTGTATCTGAGTGCATGTCTAGCAAAAGGCCTCTTTATTAGAATGCCCCAAAGGGTTGTCAAAATTCCGATTTGTTTATATAGCTACAGTAACATTGTACACAGTCTATGAGGATATATTGGGCCAATATATCCTTGTACAGGTTCTTGTAATGAGGAGACTGGCGCAACTTGCACCTTTCCCATTCAGCTTGAATCTTGACACTTGGTAAGACATTTATTATGTGTCACTGACTGCAGGAGCAAAGCCATCCAGATTTTAAATGCAATATTTCTCTAGTAGGTCAACAAAAGAGCCTCAGCCAAACAATTGACACAAATTATATTAATTTCTGCTATGAGACTTTATGTTGGGTATAAAGCTTCCACAGTGGAGAAGTTCAACTGAGTTCATCAGTTGTATTTATTGGACTTTTAACCAAGTAATTTTTAAAGAAACGTCAGTTATCTAAAACTTCCTTTTCAAAGCCATTGTGCTTGTAGCTTGTAGCTTGTATACTACTGCCACAGGCAATTCCACCAGTGTACTTTCTGCAGAAGCTGATTTACCAGCACAGAGCAGGGACGTGCCCAACGTCACCCAATGGCACCTGGAAAGGTGGCTGCAGATGTGTCAGAGTTTATATTTTAATAGTCAGCTTTGTTCATGTTAGGACTTTGTATGACACACAGTTTAGTGGCCAGGTCCCAATTACTAACCTGTCTGACTCCTCCATGCTTGAGCTGGTCTGGGCTTGTGTATGTTACATCTGTTTCCAATGAATTCAGATAATTGTGATGAATTACTTTGTTTTATTGTGCCTCATTGTGCACTTACTGTACTTTTACTGCAGTACAGACCCATTTTACAATTTTGTAAAAAGTGCCGTGCTGATGAAAGGCAGATGTATAAAGATTCCTAATACCTGATCAGCACAAGAAATAATGGTATTCAGCACTACACCAGGGGGACTGAGAGGAGCAAGCCAGTGCCAGCCCTGCAATGTGAACCAGTAAACAAGTCTCTTTTAGCTCCAGTCCATCTGTGAGGGGCCCCATGATGGAGCATACATACATGCTGTCCATAGGCTGATGGCGAAACAGTTAACCTTCTTAGGAGAAGGACCACAGCTGCACATGGTCAGTACAGGGTAGCAGCTGTGAAAAGTTAATTTTCCAGCATACCCAGTGTACATGACCTGGCCTGAGAGAAAAGGGAGAAAGGAGCCTTAGAAGTTGCTGCTGGTGTCATTGAAATAGTCTGGATTTTATGTGGGGGACTGTGGCTAAAGAAAGTCTAGTAATGCTTAGGCCTAACTCGGAGACAGAAACATGTTCTGTTTTCTTTACAATGAAGTACATCTCCCAGCTCTTCGAATACTCTCCAGCTAGATGAATCATTCCTTGACCACTTCTTCTTGGCCTGCTAGAGACCCCCAAACCTGGTCCCCTCCTCCCCATGGTTGAGGAGCTGTGTAAGGAGTACTAATGTTTTAACATCATGCTTCACCTTAAGAATGCTTTTGTGTGTGTGTAGGGGGGGGAGTCTTTGAGCCCCTGCCTCCCAAAGAGATAGTGAGTTGGAAGCCTTGTTCACTGTTGTCTCCAGATACTAATTAAGCCAAAACATGCTCCTTCAGTAAAACTGAACAACTTCAATTGGCTCAGTGAAACAAACAAGGCAATAACAACAAACCAAGGTCTCAAGTAAGCACAGTGTGACATTACAAGTTGCTATTCAAAACCACTCTGAAAGGCTCCAATCGGAACTGGGGTCCCACTGCGTTGGTGCTGTATAGACATGGAGGGAGACATGGTCTTTCCTGAAGAACGTACAGTCTAGAGTCAGTCTCAGCTGCAACTCCACTAACTCCTACCTCTCAAGGCTTGAATTCTGCCCTCCAGCCAGTACTAGAGCTGCAACAGCACAGATAAAGTTTCCTACAGCTGCCTACCTTGCCTTCCCCACTACTTGCCTTTCACAGTAGGCAGACTAACACAACACAAATAGTCTGTATGTTTAATGTGCCAGATAATGTTCCATCAAACCAAGGGATACTCTACAGCTGAGGCACAGCTGTGCCATATTTCCAATTGTGGTGATTGTTTAAGCAGAGTGTAATGAGCCATGTGTGGTGTTCAAACAGAAAGGTGTAGTTCCAAACTGGACCACTGGGAGAGCTGTTCCTTGCAGCTCCCATCTGTCAGACCACTCTGGGAAATGTGGGGAGGGGACTGGTTTGTTCAATATGGGTGGGGAACTTTACTGGGTAAGCTGATGGAAAAGGCAGAGAGTACCAGTCCCAGAGGGGTTCAGGGCCAATCACGGTTGACAGAACTCTGCATGGAGAGGACAGTCCTTCCCAAGGAAGATAGTAAGTGACCAGGAGTGACAGTAAGTGATTGTTTCAAACTTATTACTGCCATAATTTTCGGTACAGCTATGCAGAGTGTTTCTGTGCCTGTATATCCCTGCTGCTAGCCCTTCTTTCTGCTTAGTAGGCAAAACAAAATCCTGTTCTGCGCTGCTTCTGCCATGACTCAACCACACTTTATTTCAGTTTTGACCTCTCTACACTTGCAGTTAGGACTTTTTAAAGCACCAGTTCACACAGACCAGTTGCTGAGAACTGTTTTCACAATAGATTAGCTACCTACTGTAGACAGATCTTGTGAGATTCAGATAAACAGATTCACACAGAGCTGCATGACTGAAAGAAGAATAGTTGTAATTACACACTTATTGAAATCAGCTGTAGGTCAAAGCACTTACCATGGCAGGCTTCAGCTCCCATATCCCAGCCTTGAGCCAAATTTGGGTATGTAAGTCCCGTGAAGGCTGCTCCATCCTTGTTACTGCTTCTCCCATCCCACTGATCTCTATGCTCTTGTGAAAGTAGTCAGAGAATCTAGAGGTGCAAAAGAACCATCAATCCAATCCCTATCTAGTGGAGAAGGGGAAAGAGAAAATGGAGACAGAAAAGGGTATGGGGGAAGAAGAGAGACAGAGGCAGTGAGAAGAGAGGAAAGTAGCTGGAAGTCAATTGGAAGCAGGAGGGGGAGCTGGATAGAAGGAAGAAAAGAAGAAAGGAGTACAAGGAATTAGAAAAGTGGCATGGTACACATAGCTATGTGACAGGTTTTTCTTTTTCTGTGAGCTTCCCCTTTAAATTCAGCAGCAGCCATTTTCAAAAGTAGAGCCCTCGGATGGGTACAGAGGGTGGGATCCAGGAAAGTACTGAACAGAGGCGGCTCTAGACCCCAGCACGCTAAGTGCGTGTTTCGGACGGCAGGCAGGCTGCCTCTAGCGGTTTGCCTGCGGAGGGTCCACTGGTCCCGTGGCTTCGGTGGACCCCTCCGCAGGCAAACCGTCGGAGGCAGCCTGCCTGCCGTGCTTGGGACGGCAAAATCCCTAGAGCTGCCCCTGGTACTGAAGCAGCCCTGTCCCATTTGGGGTTCACTGTGATCTACAGAACTCCTGCCCAACCCTGCAGGTGCCTAAATTTTCCAGAGTAAAAGTTCCCCAGCTGCCTGTGTTTCTGCTTCTGGGCATGTGCACTGCTGCCTCCTGCTAGGTGACTGGATGCCTGTCTCCCACCTAAGCCCTCAAGTGATCCATGAACCAGGGGAAGGTGGCATAGGTGCCCACACCATGGCTGCTCTGGGGCTGGAGAACCCATAGGAAAAAAAGGGTGGGGGCTGAGCACCCACTGGCAGCTCCCCTATCAGGTCCCCCCTCCCCCCAGTGCCTCCTGCCTGCTGGCAGGCCCAGCTGATCAGCACCTCCCCCTCCGTCCCAGTGCCTCCCGCCCACCATGATCAGCTGTTTCTCGGCATGCAGGAGGAGCTGGGGGTGGGGGAGGAGCAAGGGCACAGCACTCTCGGGGACGAATGGGGTGGGAAGAGGTGGGGCCAGAAGAGGCCTGGTGGGGGCATGATGAGGCAGGGTGGGAGTGGGGCTTTGGGGGAAGGGGTGGAGTGGGGGCAGGGCCTGGGGTAGAGCCAGGGGTCCAGCACCCCCTGGCACATTGGAAAGTCGGTGCCTGTGGAAGATGGGCATTCATGTGTGGAGCCTGATCTGATAGGTGTGCTCGGAGCCCATTCAAAATCCAGAGGGGGAGGCGCTACCCTTCACTTTATAAGGTGTAGCCCAGTGGTTAGAGCCCTCAGCTGGGATATGGGAGATCCAGGTTCAATTTCCCCCTCTCTGCCATATGGGCAGAAAGGATTTGAATAAAGGGCTCCCACCTAGCAGGAGAGGGCTTTAAGCACCGAGCTATGGGATAGGCCAGTGTGGGGTTCCCTCAGCCTCTCCTGTTAAATCCTCTGTTGATAAATGCTTAGACAGTCATTGGGCCAAGGAGCAGGAAGGACTCAGTATCCCAGTGGTTAGGGCACCCACCTGGGTGGTGGGAGTTTCTGGGCCCAGTCCCCCTGTTCTGCCACTCTTCATTACTTACCCACAATGGCTCCAGGCAGCAGGTGGCCATTTGTGGATCACTAGCAGAGCTAGGTGCCTCCCTAGAGCCTGGACTTATGCTGCCCCCTCTGAGAGAGGGGTGGGGAAACCCCTTTTGTTGGCATTTCCCATTGGTTGGTTTAGGCGGCTCCCCAACAAGCTTGCTGGCTTTTGTGGTTTGCATTCCTAGGGTGCCTGTCTCTCCCCATTCATTGTGTAGGGAGCCAACTTGCCTAACTTGGCTTTGTGGATCACAGTGTTGTTCCTGTGATTTTCTAGACACCTGAAAGTTGGGTGCTGTGATGTTCAGCGTTGCAATGCCCAAGTCCCTTTGTGGATTCCATCCAGAGTGAGACACAAAGTGAAGAAACTACTCTAAGGCAAGTTTCCTAAGTAGTGAGAATGAACAAGAATCTGAAATATATATGAAGACACTTGTGCCCTGATCCTGCAGTGAGGTTCCACAGGGGTACACAGGTCTCTTTTGCTGAACTTTTTGCAAAATATAGGTCATGGAAATGTTGTAGAAAATAGTGGCAAGAAAGACAATCTATTTTCCTAACACTAATGAGAAAGGTGTGCAGTATTTAGGCAACCAGCTGTGGTAGATTTCAAGGACTTAATAAAAGTGCTTAGAAAGCATAATGTGCCAAACCAAGACTTTCTATCTGTGCAGATTTCCTGCAAAACTGAGCTTATATTAAAAACTTACAGGGAAGAAGTGTGATGCATGTAAATAGAAAACTGCAATGTCTTTTATTTTCTGAGTACTTCATCTGTGTATTACTGAGATTTTCTGTTTTCAGCAGCCATTTTCAAAAGGAGAGTCTCCAGGTTTTACCAGTGACATACCCACTTTGTGGTCTCATAGAAAGACTTAATTTGTCCCTCTTTTCATTGCTTCAGTTTACTCTATCTTAAAAGCAATTTAGGTTGAGGTACAGTTTTGCTCTTTGTATATGGAAACTGATTGGGAGGTAGAGGAAAGCTGTGATACACAGGAGGGATGGGAAAGGAGATGGCTCTCTCTTTCAGGATCAAATCACTGCTTGTTTCCTGAATAATTCTGATGAAAATTTGTTTATGGAATGTAAGGGTGGTGGGGCAAAGTAGATGAAGCATTAAGGAGGGGAGGGGCAGGGCAGAAGGGGGTGGAGAAGTCATGCCTATAAAACAGGAGCAGACTGAGGCTGCTTGGAGCAGAATGGCTTCAGCAGAGAAAAGGCAAAGGAGAAGGAAGAAGTGCTGGGGTGGACAACCCAGAGCAGGTATGGATGGGGTTAGGATGATCCTGGAAAATGGAGTTATAGTGATAGTGGGGATAGGAGCAGAACAGTGCAGCTTCCCTAACACCCCCTTTTCCCCAAAGGCAAGTCTGTATTGCTGGTAACAGGATACACAGTCAAGCAGTTTATTTTGCCTACTAGAGAGGGTAATGGTACTAGTAAATATTAATCAGTTTATTGCAATTTTATATAAAAATGATTTGATTGCATTTCCTGCCAGTGAGCTAGAAATGTGCTATAAAAGTGCAATACCACCTCGCATTCACAAGCTAGAGTGGGCTGAAAAAATGTGTTCCAGTTAATTCTAAACATGGCTTTACTTGAGCCTGACTGAGGAGTTCACTTGGGGAAGTGAAATGTTTTCTGTCTTATCTGGCTTCCTGTGTAAATGCAAGTTCTTCTCCACTTTCCAGTGATGTACAATGCTTAAAACCATGGTGTGCACAAAATGACTCTTTGTGTCTTTTCTTTCTTATAACAGGATGATTAAATGTTGAATGTCCTAAATTTTTTCTTTGAGCCATCCTTTTGGTAAGATATGAGGGTATGAGCTTTGTGGCTGCTCACTGCTTTTAAGCTGTAGAAGCCAAAATTTATTAAATATTTAACTTAAAATGCAATTGTTAATGTGGTGGATAGGTGTGTTTCTAATATTAGAGGAGTTGCCATGGCTGGGTATCCTGAATTAGAAATGCTTTTCTAATTCAACTTGTCTTTCCCTCCTTTGTGGTAGACTCCTGTGATCTGATGGATTCTGATAAAAGTTCAGACTATGTAGAGAGACTAGCACACAAATACATGGTAACATTTCTCTTTAATTTATTGGCCTTTCCTCTGCATGTATGATTCTCTGGCCTAAGATTTCAGACTAAATAGATAAGTTGGAAAATGCTGCCTAATGAGCATATGTGGCTAATTGTCTGTGTTGGTAAATTGACACAAACTGATTCACCTGTAAGGAAATGAGCATGGGAGGAAACTGCTTTAATGCCTGTGTCACCACCTGCAGCATAGAACTCCACCCCCCCCCTTTTTTTTTGTAGTTTTGAGTAAATACAGAAGACACACTATCTTCTGGAAAAGCTGTGGCTGTGGGTGTTGTAGCTGTAGGTTAGCTATTTATCTGTGGTTACACTGCCATAAACACTAACTCCTCTTTTATAACTTGTATGCAATTTAAAATAATGGCCAAAGAAAAAGCAAGTTGTTAAAGCTGAAAGTGCTGTTTCTGTTGTAGGCTCTGAACCACTCTTTCTGCTATGACTTAAAAATCCCCATGGCCTGAAATTTCTTAGGTCAGCACGGATTTATTTTCTGAAAATTTGAGTTTTTTTTCAGGCAAGTTATCTTTGTGTAATGGAAGTTTAGAAAAATACAGCATCAGCAAACTTCCTAGGCATATTCGAGAATGGGTCCTGTTTATATCAACTTCAAAATAAACCTTGTGCTGTTTTATATTTACAAACATCTGGTGGTTCTCCCTCCCCCTTCTCTACAGCGAAAATGCACAGTGGAGTCCAGTACGGAGTCAGAATCTGAATCCAATAATGAGGTAATTTCTCTTGCTGCTTGATTCCCTGGGGGCTGGGGTTCTCCTCTCTGACTGTATGAAACAATGTCAGGGGACTCTCTCACAGCTACTTCCCTGCCCACCCTCCTGCAGACTCTAGAGGGGAGAGGCGGCTTTCCTCAAAGCCACCATTGTCTTCCCTTCAGAGCATCCTCTTCTTGTTGTTGTGGTTTTGGTGTGTTTTGTTTTTTTTCCCCCCTGGAATGGCTGACCTGGGGATCGGGGTGGGGTATTGACAATAGTGAATGTTGGGGAGCTGAATGTAGTACTAGAGTTTCTCTGGTAAAAGGTACTTACGGGTGAACTGGGTTGTCTCTGACGAGATGGCTGTTTTTTTCTCTTAATAGCTCAACTCTTGTGCAGCTGGGCTCCGGCATGTTGTAGAGTTAATGCAAAAATTATCTGCAGGATGTGCTTCCAATGCATATTCATGTCATCAATGGAGTGCAGCTGAGAGTGGATTTGACTTTCCCACTTGCTGGCAACAGTTGCCCCAAATTTCTGTCATTCTGCAAAGAACGTTTCCACCTATTACCCTGATGGGTACAAGATAAAGAAAACAGTAAATCCTGTGTTGTGATGGTGTGAATATTTATCTGTGGGTATAAAACTCCAGAATCTAACTGTAAAGATCTACCAGGTAAATATTACCCCCTCTGTTGTCTGGAGATGGAGTAGGTGTCTTGCTGCAGTCTGTCACCCCTTCCCCATGCTCTGTGGAGTGTTGCTGAGAGGCAGGGCCGCCCGGGGGGGGGGGAGGGGAGGAGGGAAGTGGGAGAATTTGCCCCGGGCCCCACAGGGGCCCCCACGATAATTTTTTTGGGGCCCCTAGAGCGGGGTCCTTCACTCACTCCGGGGGCCCTGGAAAACTCTTGCGGGGCCCGGGCCCTCAGAGCTTCTTCTGCTCCAGGTCTTTGGCAGCGGGGGGTCCTTCCGCCTCGGGACGGAAGGACCCCCCCCGCCGCCGAAGACCCAGCACTTTGGTGGTGGGTCCTGCTTCGGTGGTAATTTGGCGGCGGGGGGACCCGCCGCTGGTCTCCAGGGCACTTCGGCGGCGGGTCCCGGAGCAGAAGGACCCCCTGCCGCCGAATTACCACCGAAGCGGGGCCCCCCGCCACCAAAGACCCCAGTGAATCCTCTGGGTGGCCCTGCTGAAAGGAGAGACTGGGAGGAGGCAGAAATGAGTTCTTCTACCAAGAATCTGACCAGAGGTGGATGACTTGTATCTTCTGCTCTCAAAGAGAGAAAAGCCCCTCTTCTATGCAGTCATCTGTAACTGCTTCTGTTGAGAACCAAGGAAGCCCAAAATTTGGGCCATGGATGATGATGGGGGGTGTCTGAGGCAGACATGGTTGCCTACTTAAAAGGATTTGCACACCTTCATTAGAGCAGAAAGTGCATTTCCTCTTTGATCAGTAACTCCTCAGAGTATCCAAATCAAAACAAGAGTTGTTGGTGCGAAAATCAGCTAAAAGTCACAAACAGGCTTTGATAGGAATTTTGAGGTAAAATTTTTCAGAATAGGTTTTGAAAGGTCTGAACTCCTCTCCAGGCCTAAATAGGTGGGACTTTAGAAGAAACTTCTCTGAAGACATCCACTCAATGTGCAGTGGCAGTCAAAAAAGTGAACAGAATGTTGGGAATCATTACAAAAAGATAGATAATAAGACAGAAAATACCATATTGCCTCTATATAAATCCATGGTATGTGCACACCTTCAATACTGTGTGCAGATCTGGTCACCCCATCCCAAAAAAGATATATTGGAATTGGAAAAAGTTCAGAAAAGGGCAACAAAAATGATTGGGGTATGGAACGGCTGCCATATGAGGAGAGAGTAATAAAACTGGGATTTTTCATCTTGGAAGAGAGATGACTAAAGGCGGATATGATAGAGGTCTATAAAATCATGACTGGTGTGGAGAAAGTAAATAAGGAAGTATTATTTACTCCTTCTTCTTATAACACAAGAATTAGGCTTCACCAAATGAAATTAATAGGCAGCAAGTTTAAAACAAACAAAGTATTTTTTCCCACACACTACACAGTCAACCTGTGGAACTCCTTGCCAGAGGATGTTGTGAAGGCCAAGACTATAACAGGGTTCAAAAAAGAACTAGATAAATTCATGGAGGATAGGTCCATCAATGACTATTAGCCAGGATGGGAATGGATAGTGTCCCTACCCTGATTGCCAGAGCTGGGAATGGGTGATAGGGGATGGATCACTTGATGATGACCTGTTCTGTTCATTCCCTCTGGGGCACCTGGCATTGGCCACTGTTGGAAGACAGGATACTGGGCTAGATGGACCTTTGTCTAACCCAGTATGCCTGTTCTTATATTCTTCTTGTGACTTTCTTTGGTGGGTTTCTTTCATAGAGACTAACAAGTGATAATGCTTTGCAGATGAAGACTTTTCTGTTTGAGCTGCTGAGAAGGAAGAATAATAGTGACAGCTCCTCAGTGGAGTCTAGTCTGCAGTAGTGGCTGACAGAATTAGACCAAGGAGAGACTGAAGATTGTCTAAGGGTGTATGGGCTTATCTGTGAAATACAGTTCTTGCTGACAGTATTAGTTTTAAAAATGACCGAACACTATAAACACCACTGTTAAACTGATTTTTCTCCAAAGACTTTCTTCAGGAACATACCTAATTGTTTACTTGGGTCTGCACAAGTTCATATTATGCAAACAGAAGATAGATGCAACTTGCTTATCACTGAAATGATTGTTAGGACTTGATTTAACTGATCTGGCTTCAATAAAAATATCAAAACTCATAGGTGGCAGCAGTATTTAATGTTATGGAGCAGCTCACAAGGGAGATAAAAGGAAAGAAGATGTATAGTTTCTAGCTTCTTCTATGTATTTTATAGCCCTGAAACTTGCCTTTCTCCACATCATTCCCTCAAATCTATTCTGTACAATAAAAATACAGTACAAACACCCACAGTTGAAGTGGCTTAGATGTTTTTTAAATGGTACTTCGCTTTCTTTTGTGTTTGACTAGACTCTTGCAGAAATTTTTAGAGCGCTTAAACTGAATTCCAAACGTGTGGCAACCATGTATGAAACCATTTGTTAATACGTATGTCTGATGGGAATACTTCCTCAAACAGGGCCTGCCCAACACACGGACTGAGGGAGTCTTCAAGAAAGCAAGAGAGATGCTACTTCAGGTGGGTTTACACACGTCTGCCATTTCATTATGTAGCAGCCTTGTTTAAATTTCCTTAAAAATAAACCACTGTTCAAGTTGTGGAGTGAGTGGATGTGTTGATTCTAAATGATGCTGTTACTTATGTTTTTCTAGTGTAATCTCTTAGTATTGCAGCAATGAAAGGTTGTAGGGGAAACTGGATGGTTACCAAACTTTTTTCCAGAGAAATGTCAAGAAAGGCGCAAAGGATAATGTAGTGATCTGCTTTATTTAGATGTATTTGTTTTAGTTTTTAGATCCATATGATGGTGATTCAGAAGATGCATCAACCCATTCAGATTGTAGTTTGAATTCTCTTAATGATATAAACTATAACAGAGTTACACCTTTGGGGCACAATTTACCAGAGATGGTGGAAGACATTTACTCTTCTGAAAACAAAGAGTCCCTACATATGTTTTCAAATTGGGTCTCCCCAATAACAGAAATCTGTGATGTCTATATGCAGCCAGAAAATGACCTTAAAATACAGATGGAAGTTATCACTAAAGAGAAAAGTGATGTTCCAATAAGACTTTCCAGGCCATGTGAACTGTCCAGAGCCTCTGGAGTACTTACCTCTGCAATGTGGCTGACATCTGACTGTTCCTTACTCATGAGTGGTGACCCTTCAAAGTATCCTGGAGTCCTAGAAAGCCCCGTCACCACTATTCTGCAACAACCCATGTTAGCAAAGTCTGATGGTGAAAATACAATGTGTGACCAATCAATAATCAAGAGAAAACTAGCGCTTCCACTTCTAGAGGGTGTTGGTGAAAAGCTAAGAAGAAAGAAATTGCGTGCAACCTAATCTAAGGTACATATAGGCTAATTATAATCTGGAATTCCCTCTGTTTAAACATATCTCTAATTTACTATAGTACAAGACAACATGTCAGCTAGGTCTAGCAGTACCCTACAGAATATTAATGCTTATGTAGGGGAAATGGAGCTAATATAGGCTGTACCAGTAGTTGTGATCAAACCTGATCCCATCCAATATACAGTTCTCTGCCTTCAGTCCTGTGTTTCTCCTGCACCTGTGGCCAAGTAATTATGCATTTCTTAAGCAATAAGCTACAGCAGATACTATGCCTTATTTTATACATGCCTATGCTATTGCTGCAGGGGTCAGGCCTTTTCATGAAAGGGTAGTTATTGTGATGCTACGCATTTCTCCAACTAAACCGAAGTAGTGTTGGTACAGAATAAGTAGCACTCATCATAGTGTTTCACCTTCACAGTGACTGCACCATCTTCAGAGAGGCCTGTGCCTGCTTCCTGCAGCTGCTTTGTTCCCATTGTGATTGGTCACTTGCAGGTTCAGCCTTGGATAACTGCCAAAATAACTCAAATCACACAAATCAGAAGTTTGTGGGAGCAGATAATGCTCATCAACTTTCATTTTGCAGGGTCAAACTGACTTTCCTTTTTATTCAGTGTTGACAATTAACTCTAATAGATCCTGTTTCTCTAACCTTCTCTCCAGCACAGTGCATACCAATGTGGGTTTATAATGTAAATACCAGCAGTTGAAGTTCTTCTACAATGAGGGGTGTTTGTTCTTCCTTTATGAGAATGATTTTTCTCTTTCTCAAACCCAGCTGCTAAACAGAATGACCAGGACCCAGAGAATAAATAAGTTTTAATTAGCAGGGCTACCTCTTTTTGCCATATGGTAGAGGATAGATTTTTTTTTTGTGTGTGTGTGTAATCTAGAGAAGAAGGGCTTCATGAGCCCCTTTGCTCAGCACTAGTAAAACTGGCTGCTCCTGAACAAATGTAGAGGTGTGGGATGTGCCTCTTAGCAGGAAGAGTGAGAGAAGGGTATTTTGTTGCAGCACCACCCAGAGCCACAGGGATGTTTGTTTAAACTTCTTTTCAAATCTGTTATCCCAGTATATAACCTGTGTTTATTACAATTGAAATAAACTTTAAACCAAGCCTAAACTTTATTGCTCGTCCTTATTAACTGTATTTTCTCAAGGTGGACCTGAGAAGTGGGGCAAGTGAAACATAAAATCTACATCAAGTGTTCTATTGAACATCAGTTAGAACCTGTGTCTTAAGTTCATGAAAAGTTCCACCTTACTTAAAAATCCTCCAAAGACTCACTCGTGTGCTAGAGTATGTATGTTGCTAGTATGGATTTCCATAATGGAAGAGGGGGAAGAATACTTAATATTTAATGAGTGGCTACAATGTAAAATCATTGAACTTGGTGAACACAAATGAAGAATGGAAGCAAGAGAGCATGTTGAAGGTATAGTTTCTTTTAGTAAACTCTTGTGCTTAAGGAAAACTAAGTTAATTACAGCTGTGATGTGCTGGAGGATGACTATTCTAGTATGCTGAAATTTGCTGGGAATAAAAATGCTTTTGCTCGTTTTTCTTCCCTGCCATTATAATCCATGTCACCGTAACTATGAAACAGTGACCATTAGGCTGTATGCACCACACTAGAGCCTGTTGGTGTTTCCAAACAAATGTTAATTATTTTACTACAACTGATTCAGTAGCCCAAAGCCTACGCTAAACTGGCAATAGGCTAGTGCCTCCCACTACAGCTATAGAGTAACTCCATAGCACCATAAGCCTTGTTCTTTAGTCAGGGATGCATTAATTTTTTTTCTAAATTCCTCAATGTTTTCAATTCTTCTGTAAAAGCTTTTTGGACACAGTTAACTTTGCTCTCTAGATTTCATCTCAGACAAATCAGAGGTGGAAAAAGACTTTCTATGCTCTATCTCACTGGGATTTATTTCTACAACTGCTAGTAAGCTGAAAGCTGCTACTGGAGACAGTGAACAAATGAAATCTGGACCTCATGGTCCAGCCCTTCAACCTGCCCAAACCCAGAACTGGGGCATAATGTCTGAACCCCCCCTTCCCCCAAGTGTGTGGTAAACATTATTTAAGCTTAAAATGCTAGAGGATTCTTCATAGCATAGATCAGTGTCTACCTTTACCAAATCATAAGAATGGCCGTACCGGGTCAGACCAAAGGTTCATCTAGTCCAGTATCTGTCTACTGACAGTGGCCAATGCCAGGTGCCCCAGAGGGAGTGAACCTAACAGGCAATGGTCAAGTGATCGCTCTCCTGCCATCCATCTCCATCCTCTGACGAACAGAGGCTAGGGACACCATTCTTACCCATCCTAGCTAATAGCCATTTATGGACTTAGCCACCATGAATTTATCCAGTCCCCTTTTAAACATTGTTATAGTCCTAGCCTTCACAACCTCCTCAGGTAAGGAGTTCCACAAGTTGACTGTGCGCTGCGTGAAGAACTTCCTTTTATTTGTTTTAAACCTGCTGCTTATCAATTTCATTTGGTGACCCCTAGTTGTATTATGGGAATAAGTAAATAACTTTTCCTTATCCACTTTCTCAACATCACTCATGATTTTATATACCTCTATCATATCCCCCCTTAGTCTTCTCTTTTCCAAGCTGAAGAGTCCTAGCCTCTTGAATCTTTCCTCGTATGGGACCTTCTCTAATCCCCTAATCATTTTAGTTGCCCTTTTCTGAACCTTTTCTAGTGCTAGAATATCTTTTTTGAGGTGAGGAGACCACATCTGTACACAGTATTTGAGATGTGGGCGTACCATGGATTTATATAAGGGCAATAATATATTCTCAGTCTTATTCTCTATCCCCTTTTTAATGATTCCTAACATCCTGTTTGCTTTTTTGACTGCCTCTGCACACTGCATGGACATCTTCAGAGAACTGTCCACGATGTCTCCAAGATCTTTTTCCTGACTCGTTGTAGCTAAACTAGCCCCCATCATGTTGTATGTATAGTTGGAGTTATTTTTTCCAATGTGCATTACTTCATATTTATCCACATTAAATTTCATTTGCCATTTTGTTGCCCAATCACTTAGTTTTGTGAGATCTTTTTGAAGTTCTTCACAATCTGCTTTGGTCTTAACTATCTTGAGTAGTTTAGTATCATCTGCAAACTTTGCCACCTCACTGTTTACCCCTTTCTCCAGATCATTTATGAATAAATTGAATAGGATTGGTCCTAGGACTGACCCTTGGGGGAACACCACTAGTTACACCTCTCCATTCTGAGAATTTACCATTAATTCCTACCCTTTGTTCCCTGTCCTTTAACCAGTTCTCAATCCATGAAAGGACCTTCCCTTTTATCCCATGACAGCTTAATTTACGTAAGAGCCTTTGGTGAGGGACCTTGTCAAAGGCTTTCTGGAAATCTAAGTACACTATGTCCACCGGATACCCCTTGTCCACATGTTTGTTGACCCCTTCAAAGAACTCTAATAGATTAGTAAGACACGATTTCCCTTTACAGAAACCATGTTGACTAGTGCTCAAGAGTTTGTTTTTCTGTGTGTCTGACAATTTTATTTTTAACTATTGTTTCGACTAATTTGCTCGGTACCGACGTTAGACTTACCGGTCTGTAATTGCCGGGATCACCTCTAGAGCCCTTTTTAAATATTGGCGTTACATTAGCTAACTTCCAGTCATTGGGTACCGAAGCCGATTTAAAGGACAGGTTACAAACCTTTAGTTAATAGTTCCGCAACTTCACATTTGAGTTCTTTCAGAACTCTTGGGTGAATGCCAGCTGGTCCCGGTGACTTGTTAATGTTGAGTTTATCAATTCCAAAACCACCTCTAGTGACACTTCAATCTGTGACAGTTCCTCAGATTTGTCACCTACAAAAGCCAGCTCAGGTTTGGGAATCTCCCTAACATCCTCAGCCGTGAAGACTGAAGCAAAGAATCCATTTAGTTTCTCCGCAATGACTTTATTGTCTTTAAGCGCTCCTTTTGTATTTTGATAGTCAAGGGGCCCCACTGGTTGTTTAGGAGGCTTCCTGCTTCTGATGTACTTAAAAAACATTTTATTATCTTTGGAGTTTTTGGCTAGCCGTTCTTCAAACTCCTCTTTGGCTTTTCTTATTACACTCTTGCACTTAAGTTGGCAGTGTTTGTGCTCCTTTCTATTTGCCTCACTAGGATTTGACTTCCACATTTTAAAGGAAGTCTTATCTCTCACTGCTTCTTTTACATGGTTAAGCCAAGCCACAGTGGCTCTTTTTTAGTTCTTTTACTGTTTTTCTTAATTTGGGGTATACATTGAAGTTGGGCCTCTATTATGGTGTCTTTAAAAAGGGCCCATGCAACTTGCAGGGATTTCACTTTAGTCACTGTACCTTTTAACTTTTGTCTAACTAACCCCCTCATTTTTTGTATAGTTCACCCCTTTTGAAATTAAATGCCACAGTGTTGGGAAGTTGAGGTGTTCTTCCCACCACAGGGATATTGAATGCGATTGTATTATGGTCACTATTTCCAAGCGGTCCTGCTAGAGTTACCTCTTGGACCAGCTCCTGCGCTCCACTCAGGATTAAATCTAGAGTTCCCTCTCCCCTTGTGGGTTCCCGTACCAGCTGCTCCATGAAGCAGTCATTTAAAGTATCAAGAAATTTTATCTCTGCATTTCATCCTGAAGTGAAATGTTCCCAGTCAATATGGGGATAATTGAAATCCCCCACTATTATTGGGTTCTTAATTTTGATAGCCTCTCTAATTTCCCTTAGCATTTCATCATCACTATTACTGTCCTGGTCAGGTGGTCGATAATAGATCCCTAATGTTATATTTTTACTAGAGCATGAAATTTCTATCCATAGAGACTCTATGGAACATGTGGATTTACTTAAGATTTTTACTTCATTTGAATCTACACTTTTTCATATATAGTGCCACTCCTCCCCCTGCACGACCTGTTCTGTCCTTCCGATATATTTTGTACCCCGGAATGATTGTGTCCCATTGATTGCTCTCAGTCCACCAGGTTTCTGTGATGCCTGTTATATCAATATTCTCCTTTATCACAAGGCACTCTAGTTCACCCATCTTATTATTTAGACTACTGGCATTTGTGTACAAGCACTTTAAAAACTTGTCCCTGTTTATTAGCCTGCCTTTTTCTGATGTGCCAGATTCTTTTTTATGTGACTGTTTATCATCTGATCCGGCCCTTACATTATACTCTTCAGTCCTCTGCTCCTGACTATAACCTGGAGATTCTCTATCATTAGACTCTCCCCTAAGAAAAGTCTGTGTCCGATCCACACGCTCCTCTGCAGCAGTTGGCTTTCCCCCATCTCCTAGTTTAAAAACTGCTCTACAACCTTTTTAATGTTTAGTGCTAGCAGTCTGGTTCCACTTTGGTTTAGGTGGAGCCCATCTCTCCTGTATAGACTCCTCCCATCCCAGAAGTTTCCCCAGTTCCTAATGAACGTGAACCCCTCCTCTCTACACCATCGTCTCATCCACGCATTGAGACTCTGAAGCTCTGCCTGCCTACCTGGCCCTACGCGTGGAACTGGGAGCATTTCTAAGAATGCCACCATAGAGGTCCTGGATTTCAGTCTCTTCCCTAGCAGCCTAAATTTGGCTTCCAGGACATGTCTCCTACCCTTCCCTATGTCATTGGTACCTACATGTACCACGACCAGCGGCTCCTCCCCAGCACTACACATAAGTCTGTCTAGATGCCTCGAGAGATCCGCAACCTTCGCACCAGGCAGGCAAGTCACCATATGGTTCTCCCGATCATCACAGACCCAGCTATCTACGTTTCTAATAATTGAATCTCCCATTACTAACACCTGCCTTTTCCTAGAAACTGGAGTTCCCTCCCCCGGAGAGGCAACCTCAGTGTGAGAGGCAACCCCAGCACCATCTGGAAGGAGGGTCACAACTATGGGAAGTTTTCCCTCTGTTCCCATCGACTGCTCTGCTTCCCTGGGCCTTTCTTCCTCCTCAACAGCACAGGAGCTGTCTGAGCAGAGGTGGGACAATTCTACCGTGTCCCGGAAAGCCTCATCAACATACCTCTCCTACCTCCTCCAGTTCCGCCACCCTGGCCTCCAAAGTCCGTACATGGTCTCTGAGGGCCAGGAGCTCCTTGCACCGACTGCACACATACGCCACTCGCCCACAGGGCAGGTAATCATACATGCAACACTCAGTGCAATAAACTGGATAGCCCCCACTCTGCTGCTGGGCTTCTGCCTGCATTGTCTCCTAGTTAATGGAAGGGTGGTTTACAGGAAGGGGTTTTGAAACGTGGTTTGGTTTATAGGTTTTAAGGGGACTACAGGGAAGGGGTTAGGGCTGGCGGGGGACTTCCACTCCCTTTCCACTCCCCTTCTAAACTCCCTTGCGAAACTCTCTGTTAGCAGCCCCTGGTCACTTGTGCGGGGCTTTATAAAGCCCTGGCCTGAGTGAATGCCCCGCCCACTGATTAAGGCTCAGCCAATTACCAGAGGCTTTGAGCTTTCCTAGCCCCATGTTAAACAGAAAAAATTCAGAACCCCCATCCAGCCCTGTAGAATAGGAATGGGCTCAGGAGGCCAGTGTAGTGCTGGCATTAAACATCTCTCAGCTTTTTCCTGATGATTATTTTTGTTGTTAATGTTAGTAGACATGTAACATAGATAAGTGAGTAAAAAAAAAAAGTTATGGTCCTCACTTTTAGGGTCATTAGACACATGCAAGCCCAGCTCTATCAATCAGGGCAGGGAAGTAATCCAGTCTCCTATCTCTCCCGCATTTCATGTCCATAATAGTGTCATCAGAGGGCTTAACTTCCCCCACCCTTTGATTTACTTCAGCAACTGCATGAGACTCTATATATTTCAGGGTGGAAGCTCTTCCTCACAGTTTAAATTAAATTATTTTCCATTTCACTGCCTCTAGCACCACCCTAAATAATTATTCTTAATATTTGCCCTGTTCAGGCATGCTTTCTTCCACATACAACTGACCTTTGTAAAAATGACTTAAATCAGCCCATGCATCCAGTTCCTTAGTCCTGTCTTGTTGCATAAGTGGTTCTTTCCTTCTTTCTGAGGCTCCAAACCTATTTCAATAATCTAGGTTTACAGGCTCTTTCCTTTAGACAGATTTCAAAACTACACCCCACTTTAGAAAAAGTTGTGTGTGTTTTATTTGTAAGAGAACAAGCTTCCCTGCATTGCCCCCACTATGCCTCAGGCCTGTCCTGTAGGATGACCAGTGATGAGAGGTCATAGATACTGTCTCCATGTTCAGTCAGTTTTGGCTCTCCTGCTGAGACTGCTAAAAACAAATAGGAACTAGTGGCTGTTTGGGGGTCGGGGGAGGTTAGGGTAGACACTTGTTCTCCACAGTCTAAACTACAATAAAAAACATCTGTAATATACCAATTGTAATAAAAATGGAACTATATATAGTATCCATGTAGAAGATAAAGATTGGTCTCACTGTATAAAATACATGTTGGTCCATCTTTACCCATACATAAACTGTTTTGAAGAGCTCTAACCTTAAGATCCATATTTAATCATCCTGTGAAAATGTAGGGTAATACTCTTTAGAACTAATTTATGGATAGCCTTTAATATACTGTCAAGTGGTCTGAAATTCATTAGTTATCTATACAAGGCCTACATTTAACTTACAGCAAGGATCAGTTTAAGTATACAACAAGGATCTTTCACATGTAGTTTAGGGGTCTATATCATGGCAGGTGTGAATGCACAACTCAGCTACTTTAGTGGAAGCTGAGAGACTACCTACAGAACCTCTCTCAAAGCCTTTTTTAATTGGAGCTCTAGAATCTCTTATTCAGTTGATGAGCACTGCTTTAGAGAGATTCAGCTCAATCATCCCCCTGTAATTTGTTCTAAGTCTGGCACTCTGGAGAAAGTTGCCACTTTCTTCATTCCTCCCTCAAAGCAGCAGGGTTCAGAGGTCCTCACATAAGAATCTTAGTGAGGCTCCACCAAAAGCTGATACTACCCACCCTCCCAATGGAAGACACCCCCCCCCCCACCTCCAAGGATCAGGCTACTTGTTCTGTTGCCACAGACTCATAAGCCATGTGGTGCCATCAGTCTAAGGGCTAGTTTCCCAATACAGTGCAGGTTGTGCTCCCCTCCCCGCCCCAAGTACACTCCTGCATATGTACCTCTGTGTAAGCCTAGCTCATTGAGTTCTTACAGCCACATGATCAGCCCATTTAAGTCCCATATTTCCCTGTGTACAGGAGTTCAGAGGTCTCAAATGCCAAATGGGAATACAGAACAGCAAAGCTCTTGAATATCAAATGCATAACAAAATTTGCACTAGTAATTAAAATTACCTGACCATCACAGGAAGTTTAGACTGATACGCCATGTGGCAACATTCTGCAGTCCAAATACCAGTCTCATTGATGAGGCTTTTAGAAGGCTTAGGGCGTTCTAGTAAGCTTTAAGGCACAAATAAGTCATGCACTTCACTGGAAGTAATGTGAGAGGCAACATCCATGTTCAGGACTCTCATCCTACAAAAAGCTCCTCAGAGGCAGGGAATGCCAGATTCTGTGCATGCGGAACATCGATCAAGTGGGACAGTATTCAGAAATTGCAAGCTGTTTTGCTGCCCTAAAAATTTCTGAAGATAAAGGTACCAAACAAGTAAAAATCTAGTAAAGCTGTATTTTGAGAGCAGCAGAGTTTAAAATTTTAGCAACTACTATGTAACCAAAAGCTATTTGGTTGGGTGGGTCAGATTTTTGGGTCTGCCAGCTTTAAGTGTCCTTTTAAGGAATGACCAGAATAAAACCATTATTTTTAGCATAGGCAATCAGAAGAGAGACCTCAAGGTATTTGCCATAAGTGTGGTAGAGCTATTAGCTTATGTCAGTGACGCCACTCTCAGAGATGGAAATAATACCCCATTAAAAAAAATCCCAAATGGATCTAAATTCAAGTGTCTGCAGGCATGTTGATATTAATGGAAAGTTACTTCCTCACACATATTCACTGTGCTGCTTACTGTATCACTGGAGATGATGAAACTGTTCTGAAAGTTAGCGTTCACTGTACAGGGCAGTGTTCACTGTACAGAGCAGATGGCTCATATCTATTCCAGGTAGATTAAAGCAATGTTTGCAGTTCATCACTCCTCTGTAACAGTAATATTGGCATGACATCTCCCTTGCCTTCCTTTTGAAAACCAGTATTTGCTCAATTTCAACTTGTTCCACTGAATTAATTTTGGCTTTTACATTCTTGTTTCTGGTTACAGGCAATTTATACAGGCGATCTGCAAGTTACGTGCCACAAATGGTAAAACTGGTTTCTTAGTACGTTAGCATCATTCATTATTGAAGACCTGGGTAATGTTTCACCATTATTCTCCATTCCTTGAACATTTAAAAGCATTAATGGAAGTAATTCTCTAGAGCAAGTCATGGCAAGAACAATGCTTTTAGAAATGAAATAAAGAGCCACAAATCATGCTATAGAATTTATTTAATGTAGTAGAAATCACCAAACATTGCCACATGTAACTAGAGCCATCTAAAAACCATATCCAATTCTTCCTCAAATCATCACTATCACCTTTCAAGTACACCATCCTCTATCAAGTCAATTTTACACCAATCCTTCTGACAACTTAACCATGTCTTGGGAGGTTAAAACTAACAATGGTCGACTAGATTAAAGACACTGAATTTTACTACTATTACCAGTTAGAAAATGTTATTTTGTTACTCTGTGCAGAGGACTGCAACACCACGTTCATAGAAACTGCAAGGATCTTCCTTGGTGGCTATTTCAAAGTCAACAGTGAAGATCAGATCAGCACGGGTGAAGTTCAGATAAACTGGTAATGTAACCTGGAAAAGAAGTTAGGCATTTATTAAAATGTGGATAAGACAGCTGAATGCATGATAAAAGTCAAAGGGAAGACAGCAAAGGTCCCCACCACTGGAAATTATGAATAGAGACATTCCATATTGGACTCTGCCCATCCTCCCCTAACCAAGATCAACTGTATTCCTAAGACAGAACTCCCAGCGTGCCAGGCTAAAGTGTACTTTTTATAATACATTTCTAAGGTGGTGTTCAGACTCCTCAGGACCCAATGCTACACGAGTTTAAATTTCTTGATACCTCCAGCTAGCCACAAAGAAAGAGGGTGGTGGCAATACTGGTCTGTTTGCAAGACTCCTAGGAATTGTAACCCCCAGGCCGAAAACTCATATTGCAAAGGAACATCTGTGGTACCGCAAAATGTAAGACTGATGAGATGGAAGCAGGTATTTTCTCATTTTTATTCTAGGGCACCAGAAAGTAGAATTTAAAGCTGATGAGCCACTACTGAAAGGAGTCACAGAATGACAAAACATTTGCCTCCACATTACTTACCACATTAGCCTTTTTATCTGCATTTGTCTGCTTGATCCAGCTAAGCTGTGTTATGGGCAATATCGTTGATATAGCATTTGAAAGGGACAGTTTATTGTTACTGCATGTAGCTCCCTGAAGCTTCAAACCTATGAGTTAAGAAGTATGAAAATGTGAGGTCTTTCCTGAAAGAAAAGCATATACACATTTAAAGGACGTTTCCTTTCCACTCCACTTTCAAGTCCAGACGTAGATTCACCCATCTAAAGTGTGGTCATTGATATTTAGACCTACTGTGAAAATGGGAGACCTAATTTATACAGATGAAAAATACTCCAGAAAAGGTAACAGTGAAGGCTATTAGAGGAATAAAAAAAGCCATTAGAGCGCTACCTCTAACATATTGCATTACTACTGACAATGTTCATTCATAAGGATTCTCAACCATTATGCACTAGCATAGCAAAGTTTTCCATCAACATGTTTTTAAATAATGCAGAATTCCCCATAGAAATTAACTTCCAATGCTACTTCTAGTGCAACTGCAATCAAACTTTCACTGTGCTTGTTAACTCCCCTTGATGTTATGTATTTGATATGGTCCGTACCAGCATTTTTATAGAAGATAAATTCCCAGTGTTAAGGGCTATCCTATTTCCTTCCCTTCCACCTTGTAAAAAGCACATCAGCTAACCTGTGACTCCAAAACTGCAAGCATCCAGGACTGCATTCTGAGTAGTTGTAACATTGACTTCTAGACAAAGTTCTTCCAGGGACCAGCTGTTTGCTTGAGCCACATATTGTCTTGTAGCAGTAATATAAGCCTCGGGTACGAACAAGCCACCCAGCCACACATGGATGTTCTGTGAAAAGAATTGTATGTTTTAGAAATTTCTTATACTATCTACTGCAATGGCACTTAGCTACATTCAATATCTATTTAAACAAGGAGTTGCACTAAAATATGGACCATCTTGCAAACTACGTATGGCATGTTTCCTCAGATGAAGATTTACCCTCAAAGGAATAGTTTCCTACTAAAATACACATATAGAAACATTTTATGAATCCTAAAGTCTGTTTTATAGGAAATAATTAGTTTCAGAAGAGTTCAATATTTGTTCGTAATTCTGTTGCACATATATAAGTAGAATTAGAAATACAAATTTCCAAATGTGTCAACATTTCCCACAAGGCTGTGCTATAAGATATTGTCTTCTTTGAGTACATGTAGGGTATTCCGTGCACGTGCCCAGTGCACCAAAGGCGGAGAACTTTGCCTAGCAGTACCGATAGAGGTTGTGCTCATGCCTTGGGACTCCTCCCCTGGGTATTTAAAGGCAGCACTGCCCTGACCCTCCTCAGTTCCTTCTCACTGCCCATGGCTTGAATCGGAGCTCTGAGTGTTGTTCTCACCTCACATTTTAGCCTCAGTTTTCTGAGCATTATTTCTTCTAGATCAGCGGTTCTCAAACTATGGGTCAGGATCCCAAAGTGGGTCGTGACCCCTTTTGAATGGGGTCGCCAGGGCTGGCTTAGATTTCCTGGGGCCCCGGGCTGAAGCACGAGCCCCACTGCCCAGGGCTGAAGCCAAAGCCCAAGGGCTTCAGCCCTGGGGGGCAGGGCTCAGGTTACAGGGCCCCCTGCCCAAGGCAATGGGGCTCAGACTTCGGTTCCCCTCTTGGGGTCGTGAAGTAATTTTTGTTGACAGAAGGGGGTCACGGTGCAATGACGTTTGAGAACCTCTGTTCTAGATAACAGTAGCTTAGATTTTGTTTAGTGTCAATATAGTGTTCGAATAGCAGGCTGCCCTGTGAGATGCCCTCACCAGGGTTCAAGCCCCATCTGTCATGAGGTGGGGACATCCTCACACAAAAAGAGTTGGTTGTGTCTCAGTGAGGGAGACATTATGGAATGGTGCTCCAGTTGTAGGGTTGTTTTGTTTAAAACAAACAAAACAAAAAAAAAGATTCAGGTGGTGAGAGACTTACGGCGGAAGCAGCACTTTCTGTAGCAGGCTTTGAGGCCCGCTTCAGCGCTGAGGCCCTTGTCTGATTGGTGGCAGTAGCAGATTAATGATGTTGCTGCCCCTAGGCCCAGAAATAATTGCCGCCCCAGCTCCATATGAACTTGTTTTCGGTTTTGTTTTTTTTTAACAAATTCCTTTGAACTAAAATGAATCTAAATATCATTAAAATAATTGAACATTTACAAGTTTTATTATAAATAAAATTACAAGTACAGTGGACCCTTGCTTGAACGTGTGTCTATTTAGTGCGATTTCGCTTATAGCGTGGGACCGCGCGTGGATCCAAAACTGAGAACCGCTTAATTTCTTCCTTCCGGTCATATTAACGACGTTTAGGATTCTTGCGAGTATGTTTACTAAATGGTGTTGCGCCGTCATTGGTGGTTTCAGTACGCGTGCTGAGTGGTAGAATCGCAGCATTACAAAAATGCTGCTATTATAAATTTCCCGCCCCTGCAAGTTTGTCGGCCTAGGCGATAATACGCTGCTGATTGGTGGTCACCTTTGTAACTAGCAAGTAACTGTGCTCCATGTTCAGACGCTGGTGTTTCACTCAAGAGGAAGAGGAATTACACTCCAGGGCTCAGGGAGACTCTTCCTCATCTTTTAAGAGGAGTGCTAACTGGCATTGTACTCCTGGCATGCAGAATGGAACAGGTCCATCTAACCCAGGGGTTCTCAAACAGGGGGTCACGGCCCTTCAGGGGGTTGCAAGGTTATTACTTGTGAGGGGGTCGTGAGCTGTTAGTGCCCCTCCAAGCCCCGCTTAGCCTCCAGCATTTATAATAGTGTTAAATATATATATGTATAAAAGTGTTTTTAATGTATAAGAGGGGGGGTCCCACTCAGGCTTGCTGTATGAAAGGGGTCACCAATACAAAAGTTTGAGAACCACTGTTCTAACCGCTCTCTGGTACCATGCTGAGAGCAGCAAGAGCCCGTACCATTGCCTCAGATTCTGGCCAGGGGGTGTTCATTGAGTCCAGTACCAATAACGTCAGGACCGGAGCAGACTGTCTCCATGCTAGTAGCATATCAGGCAGCATCAGACCTGCTTTGCCTCTCAGTCCCTGACACTCCACTAGTTCAGGGATTTTTCTGGTGCTGTAGCTTTTAATGCTTCATTCTCAGTGGTGCCCATGGCACCTTCTAGCTGGGTTGCACAACTGCTGGGTTTATTGGCAGTGCAGCTTGCACTGCCCATGTCCTAGACTGTGGAATTGAGGCAGATGCCAGGCCTGGCCCCTCCCCAGTGCTCGTGCGCCCTTTAGTACAGTCATTGCCCTGACAAATTGATCCTGTTGTCAACTTCAGTACCGCCCTTGACCTCAGTGCTGGCACCTCTTCTGATACCGCGTAGGATTGTGTCTCACTTAATACCACCAGTGAGAATTTCCAATTCCTCTTTGGTACCGGTGCCGCCCCCGTGTTGGGACGCTATCAGTACACCATGTTTCCTTTTGCTCCATCTTCCACTCACTGGGTTTTTACCAATTGCATGATTGTGGTGACAGCATCTCTCAGGAAGAGAGGATTTCATATCTTCCTACATCTGGATGATGGGTACAGAGAGGCAAGTCCAGAGAAGAAGTCCTCATGTTCACTTCACGCTATGCTTATTTGATAGTCTAGATCTCCGCCTAACCAATGGGAAGTCAACATTGATTCTAGCTCTAAGTGGTGAGTTCATTGCGGCCCTGCTAGACTGGAGTTTGAGAGCATTTCTGCCTACCGACTGACTTTGCATTATTCACCACCTATGTCGGGAACTGCAGTCTCAACCCTCAGCCACTGCCTAAGTATGCCTGAGGTTGCTAGGCCATGTTGCTGCATGAACACAGTCCAATATGTCAGGTTACACCTTTGTCCTCTTCAAATATGGCTGACGTTGGTCTATCATCTGAACCATCATCAGTTGGACAAACTGGTCTGACTTCCTCTGCCTATCTGAACTCTTACGATGGACAACTGTTTAGGGAACGTATGCCAGGGCGTTCCCTTTGCCTGGTCCCCATCGACAAGGACCACTGTCACTGATGCCTCCTTAATAGGCTGGGGAGCACACCTGAGTTCACAGAAAGTTCTAGGCCTGTGGTCAGAACAGGAAGCTTCTTTGAAAATCAGTGTCCTGGAACCTTGTGCCATCTACAGTGCCTGTCAGACACAGAGACTCAGCGTGCACATCCTTAACAATATCACCGTGATGTATTATGTGAACAGACAGGGGGTGCATACTCCAGTGTGCCATGTCAGAAGGCGCTCAGACTCTGGCAGTTTTGCATCAATGAAAACAATCACTGTGGCCTCTCATTTACCTGGGATCTGAAATTACCTGGCAGATCCCCTCAGTAGAAAGTTTCTCCTTGAATTACAAGTGGTCTAAAAAGCCCAGTATCCTGCAGTACCTCTTTGCAGTTTGGGAATTCTGACCTGTTCTTCAAGACAGACAAGAAATGCCATCTATTTTGCCCTTGAGGGTGTGCGTCTCAGTCCAGGCCCCCGATTGATGCTTTTACTTCCAATTCCAATCATCCTGGAGGTTATTCTCAAGCTGAAACTGGATCCTGCCAAGCTCATTCTCATGGCTCCAATGTGGCAGAGACAATATCAATTCTCTGATGTCCTCAGGTTATTGGTTTGGCCTCCCATATCTCTTCCTCTTCACCCTGACCTCTTTCTTTCTCCCTTTTTGTCAGAAAGCTCCTTTCCTTGTGGCAACATCATCTGCTAGGCGCGTGTGTGAACTGCAAGTTCTGATGGCAGAGCATCCTGACACAATTTTCTAAAACCAAAGTAACCCTGCAGTCACACCATACATTTTTTTTCTAAAGTTGTTTCTCAGTTTTACTTGAAACAAATTATATATCTATCAGTGTTCTTCCCTGAGCCAAATTCAACCCCGGATGAGCAGCATCTTCACTTGTTGGATGTTAGGCAACGTTCAGCTTTTTACAGATGAAGAAAGGAAACATTTAGTTTTGTCTCATCTGTTTCATATATGAACCAAACCAAGCAGTCTCTTCACAGATGATCTCAAGGTGGATAACTTCCTATATCATGACAGCATATGAAGCAGCTCCGACTGCGCCTCCTCAAAGGGCCCGGGCAACGGTGATGACATTTCCAAGTGATGCTCCTATATTAGGAATTTGTAGGGCTGCTACTGGATCTTGTGTACATATGTTTAAAACCACTATGCCACTAATGTAAATCCAAATCAGATGAAAACTTTGAGAAGGTAATCCTGCACTCCTTGTTTAAACATACTCCAAGCCCCACCTCCTGCAAATACTGCTTGAGAGTCACCTACATGAAATTCATGGCTGCATCTACTTGAAGGAATTACAGTACAGGTAAGTAACTGTTTCTGTTCTTCTGGATGTGATGCAGATGTGTATTCCACAACTCACCCTCTGCATCAGAGTCTGTACTCTTGACATTGGGTGAAAAGGAAATGGAGAGAGTTTGGGGGGGGGTGCACCAACCTTATACAGTCACAGTAGAGGCTAGGGTCACAGGGTATGAGTGCTGCCCCTACGTGTACTGCTAGTAAAAATTATTTGCTTTGGTGCTCTGGACACACACACACACCCCCCTCTACATGGAATACATGGCTGCATCATATTTTGAAGAACAACAGTTACGGAACAGTACGTAAGGCTATGTCTACACTACCGCGGTAAGCTGACCTACGCTACGCAACTCCAGCTACGTGAATAATGTAGCTGGAGTCAACATACCTTAGGTCCGGTTCCCCCGCGGTGTAGACCCTGTGGTGTTGACAGCAGAAACTCTTCTGTCAACTTACCTTACTCTTCTTCTTGGGGGTAGAGTACAGGGGGTTGACTGGAGAGCGATCTGCTGTCGATTTGGTGGGTCTTTACTAGACCCGCTAAATCGACTGCTAGTGGATCGATCTCAGAGCGTCAATCCTGGCTGTAGTGTAGACATAGCCTAGCTGTTTTTTCCCATTGCAGCAACTATGCTGTGTGCATGATCTGTAGCTAGGGTTGGAAAATGGCCATTTTTAAACACAGGAAGTCATTCAGGAACACCATAATAGCACATTTGAAACGGCGGGGGGGGGGGGTGTCCAGGTAAGATTTCTGATAAGCTCCTTCGCTAAAGCTTTTCAATACTTTTTACACTACCAGTTAGATATAAGCAGTTGCAGACTCCTGTAATGCTGATTTCTCAGAATTTCAGAAAAGCCTTTAATGAGAAGAGGCAATACAATGCAAGACCGATACCTTTAGTTCTTTTGCTCCACCAGAAGCAGCTGCCTGGGAAATATTCTGTAGTTGTTTAATGCGTTCACTGAAGTCAGACATCCACTGAATAACAGTCATGCCAGCAGATACAGTGTAATGAGACCAGCTACGAGGCAGAATACCTAGAGAAGATGTATCCAAGGTAAGAGCTCTGTATGGGTATGATTTGGATTACACGTGATTTTCAAAAGCAATTTTACCCTTTCAGTGGCAGCCACTTTGCTATTACTGTGTTTTACAACAGATTTTTTTATACCACCAAGCACAATGGGGTTCTAACCTAACTGGGACCAGACAGTACAAGTGTAAACGAAGTGAAAGACAAACAGTTTCATGACATTATAGAAAGCTACTTAGTTTTCTAGAATGTGTTCTGCAGATCAATATTTAAACAGAAATTACTGTCTGACTTACAACTTACTAACAAATCCTGGAAGACATTCATTAGTAAATTCATTAGCATATAACATCAAGTTGCAAAATGTGTCTCAGCTTATTTTAGAATTAAGCCATTGCGACATGGAAGACTCCAATTTTAAGGCGTTATTGCACAGGATACCACTACCTTTATCCTCAGGTCATAAGGCAAAGAATATTTTATTAATTCACTGTACAATAATTCTGCTTAAATCGGTATCTCGACCATCAGCGTATTCCACTGTATTGGTACAAAATGACCCCTTTTCATCATACGGCCAAATGTATGATCACAGAAAATGAGGCCAGGGTAACTTCTGGAGTTCCTCTGATCATTTTGTTACAAGTGAGTACTTAAAGTTGGTTTACAGTCAATAACACCAGGTATGATGTTGCACTCCATATGTTTATGGAAATATGCTTATGAGTGTGAATATAATGTAACTTTAATATGCTTTATGCAAAAGGTCTCTTGTAAGGTATTATTACAAAGCTTATAATCTACTGAGTGTGTTCAACCTATTTGTATGTATCTATCATTCTGGTCTCTGAAGCTAGAAATATGAAGTATTACTCTGAAGTCCTATTGTAATTATGCAAAGTGTGGGCCATTAATGGTGGCTTGGAATCTTGATGGCTCCCATTGACTAGGACAACTGGTTGTGAATGGCTCTGTTTACTTGCAAACCTTCCTGGGGACATGCAGGCCAGCCCTGGAAGAATCTTATACCTGATGCTTTTCTGTTTAGAAGGAGGGGTGGGAACCCAGAGAGAGAGAAAAGATTCCCACCTTGGGCCAAAGCTGTAAAAGGGGGTAGAGGAGAAGAAGGGGGGCTGCCAGTCATGAGAAATCTCCTAGGTACCACCTGAGATGGAACTAACAAGAACTGTACCAGAGGAAAGGATTGGGCCCAGACTAAGAAGGAGTCTAGTCTGTGAAAGAAGCTTATTGGACCGTCTTTGAGGGTGACATTTACCTGAATTCAGTTTCTTAATGTATTAGGCTTAGACTTACGTGTTTTGCTGTATTTTGCTTGGCAAGTTACTTTGTTCTGTCTGTTACTACTTGAAATCACTTAAATCCTACTTTTTATTCTTAATAAAATCATTTTTGTTTATTATTAAACTCAGAGTAAGTGATTAATACCTGGGAGAGCAAACAGCTGTGCATCTCTCTCTATCAGTATTATAGAGGGTGGACAATTTATGAGTTTACCCTGGATAAGCTTTATACAGAGTAAAACAGATTTATTTGGGGTTTGGATCCCATTGGGAACTGGGTGTCTAGGTGCTGGAGATAGGTGACCTGCTGAGCAGTTTTTGGTTAAAGTCTGCAGCTCTGGAGGAGTTGACCAGACCTGGGTCTGTGTTGCAGCAGGCTAGCATGTCTGGCTCAACAAGGCAGGGTTCTGGAGTCCCAAGCTGGCAGGGAAAACAGGCTCAGAGGTAATTTCAGCACATCAGGTGACAGTCCCAAGGGGGCCTCTGTGACCAAACCCATCACACCAGGCTCCGGCTGTTTGGTATCAAAAAGTAAGATTTTGCTGAGTTTGAAACAAACACTCTGTTTTAGTGCTGCCAACTCTTAATTTCTTTCCAACTCACACAACATAGATCTCTTACTTAAATCTCCAACTCCTGGATGGTAACATGAAAGTTTCACCGTTCATTTAAATAGTTTCTAGCTCCCACAGTTGCAGCACACGGTTAAAAACCAATCTCTAAGTGAACCCCAAAGGCAAAAAACCTAGTATGACTTGAAAAAAAAATTCCATTTTTAAGCCAATCAATCTCATGCTATCTGAATGCTTAGGTTGATAATACTGCAGTTCATATATGTCACAGGACCAACCTCACCATTTTGACTTTCAGAATTTTGTATTAGGCAAGAATAGTGCTTGAAAAGAAAGAAAAGAAAAAAGAAAAGAAAAGAAAATAGTTTCTTTTACCTGGTCAGTGCTGGAAATGAGACGACATCAACTGATGTAATGGGATTGCTGGGAAAGCATTTTAAAAAGAGAAGCCTGTTTGAAGTCACATACCTTTCACCAATTCATTTATTAGTGTACGCAAGTAGTTGGTCTGTTTCTTCTTGCCTTCACAAACCTGAACCACATCTGCAAGATCCTGACGGACATCCTGAAGTAATTTGGCCCCCATTTTCACCTCTCTCTCAAAGAATCGGAACAACGGATCCTTATTTAAGCAAGAAAAGTGAGGAAACAACAAGATGAGCATCTTCTGGTGGGAAAACTAACTGTAGCCCTGCAACACTGAAGGGCACTAGTTGGCTGCCCAAATCCCACATGTATTATCAGCTGTTAAGGCCTCACCATAATGTGTTTTTTACAATGCAGTAATTTCCTCCACCCACCCCAAAGACGCAGCTGCCTCACAGACGGTAGTTTAAGGGAACTGAAGCAAGAACTTCATTCCCTACTGACACCAACTGCAGGTGGCAACCACAGTGTGCAAGCTGCCAGCTGCAGTTTGTCCTGATTACTACAAATTCCTATTCCTTTCTGAATCTATGTCCAGAGCCCAAGTCCATAACATGATCTAAACCGAAAAGTTTTATATAAATCCACATCTGAATTATTCAACAACCTAGAAACTGAGACTTTCCATAAACTCTCTTGATTGTAAAACAATCTCTCTCATACTAGACCTCAGAGCTTTATGGCTCCCCACTTCCAATTAGCAGAAGCCTCAGTATTAGCTACTACCCAGCTTTCCAATGAGACCAACCAGTGATACTACCTTTGAGCATACACTCTTCAGTTCACTTGAGTGATCAGACATGTGGTGCGTATGTTGCTGCACTTACAGCACCCCTGGTTTAGGAAGCAAGAGACTAAGAATAAAAACTCTTCTACATGATACCTTCCCAAGCAAATGGAAGTGTTACTCTGTCATAATTTCTTAAGCTGAATTGCAGCAAAGAAAAGGAAACAATGTCTTGTTTCAAAGTCTGCTACACTACTTGGATCCAGAGAGACCATTTTCAGGCTGCAATCGAGTAGGATACCTCACCCACATTTGCATAACCCCTACTCTGTTACAGACCAAAATATGTATTTGGAAATCTTAATCATCACCTTAATATTTTCCAGTGTTCGTTTAAGATGATTTAGAGTTTGTGGGATAAGATGGAACCAGTTGGAGGCTGTGGTGTGCAGTGTTCTCATCCAGGATGGACGCCCATCTGAAGTTGAATCTGTTCTTGCCTTCTTCTCAGTTTCTGCATAAGCTAGATCATCCTCATCATCTAGCATCTGCATTTTCAGCATTTTACTGATCATGTCAATACCTGATCCAAAGAATAAAAGGAAGCAAAGCCAAAAATGTTGTGATATCAGTACAAGGAAAGTTTTAAATGCAATCCATGAATGCATGTTTAACACTTCTTTGATTGCCACTTATTTAAAAATAATTCTGAAGTATACTATTAAACATGAGTAACCTTCCTTAGAACTAGAACTAAAAGTCAGAGTCTCACTTGCATAGTATCTTCCTGTCTACCGATGAAATTCTAAACAAGTTACTTTCAACCTTAAGAATTCATAGGCATTTATTAGTTATTTTGTGGAGGCTGATATAGGTAATACACATTGAGATACTTGTAACTTTGCTATTTAGCGTTACTCAAAAAGATACTTGTGCCTCATCTATTTTAAGCATTTAAAATAAAAAAAAAAAGAGTTTGAAGTTTACATAACGTGTAAGCACACAAAAAAGTCAAATACAAGTTTTACCCTGTGTGGTGAGAAGAACTTTTTCTGCATTGTTTGGTAAACCAAGCCAGGATGGGGTTTGTGTGTCTGGCAGCAACTCAACCCATTGGACAAATTCTTCACGCCTGCAAGTGAAAGTTCTGGCAGTAAATTGAACTACGTTAATTATCCATAATCTCACACTTTAATAGGCGACCAGGAATACACTGCATGGCTAAATACCAATGCCAAAAAATACAACTTAGAGTCCAGCTTCTCAGAAGGAAAGCAAGCTACTAAGGTGAGACAAACTGAAATTTGAGGCAGAAAAAATACCTGATTCCATCTGGCATTTGAATATCCTTATGTCCATCGACCTTGCAAGCCAGTTTGAATTCACTGTCAAAGCTCAAAGTGGTAAACAAACGCTCCAGGAAAGTGTTTAGCAGACGCTGATCAAATTCATTGTCAATGCGACCTCCATAAATAGACTGTGCCATCAATGTCTTCAGAGCAGACCAGGGGATCTTATCTGGTGAAATATTCTGGCGGCCCTGACAGTAAAGACAATTTAATTAGAATGTGAAGATTCCCCATAAAAATAGAGAAATCAAGTTTGGACAGTTTAATGAAAGCCAAAAATCAAACAAACAGTTTGATATTTTGTTTTGGATATTGCTTGCTTCCAACTAATCTTGTCAGTGTTTCAGATTAATCTGCCCTTCGTTGAACAGTAACCACAAGTAATCCAAAAGTTACTTGGTATTTAAACCAAGATTATGAAAGAGCAAAAAATTCAATTACTTTTGCTGTATCATCCAGCCATGTATCTATTGTGTCGCAGGCAGATCTCAGATCAGATTCACCAAATTCATATTTCTTGGACCAGCCCAGGGGAGCATATCGCAAACGTTCTTGAATAATGGCATGGAACCAGGCAAGGAGGAAATATAAACGAGCACGTTCGTTTGGAGACTAGGATGGGAAAAAGAAAATGCATTATTTCTCCACACTAAAACCAAAGTGGTCAGAATTTATTAAAAAAGAAACCTGGTTTACTACAGTGCTGGTGAATGTGTAGTAAACACAGTATCTCCAGGTTTTAATGTATCAGATCACAAAAAGCTTAGCAGATTGCTTCCTTACATGCCAGGCATGTTTTAATCAAGGTAAAGTGAAAGCCTCTGAAAAGCTGGTTGCTTTACAGTAATATCAAAAGGCAAAACAGTTTAATGTATGATAAACCAACTGAAAGCTATGAAGTTAAAAAGAAACTTTCATAAACAGTTTTCAGTTTCTGAGTTCCCCATAACTACACAGAAACCATCACCTCACCTTGCATATTCTAGACACAGGAATACTACTGAATGTCCTCAGCATGTTTGCCTTTACACCAGGAGGAGGTTCAAACACAAAGATACGACCAGCACGTAGCAAATTCACCGGCACCTAGGACAAAAGAGCATCAACACAAGTTATATCCTGAGGAATGTGATATTTTGAACAAGTTTGTTAACCTACACTAAGTTTTTTATTGTAACAGAGTATCCTCCCTCTTGCAATAAAATGCTGAAACTACCAGCAGTATAGACTTACAACGTGGGAATCATATACTTTAACGTGAATTAAGGACTAAGGGCCAATTCCTACTTTCTACTAAGAAAAGGAAAGGATGGGAAGATGTAGGCAGACTTTTCTTCCGTGCGTAAGCACGGAGACAGGATATTTACAAAGCACTTGACATTACTAGGAATGGGGTGAGCAATACCCTAGAAAGCACCAGGCAGGATTTTGGTGACATTTGTTCCTTCTCCTGTAGATGCATTCCAAAATGCACCCTTCCCCTGTCAAATTAGGGCCATCATGGGGAATGCTGCCCTGGTTGGTGGGATTCTTGTAACAGTGGACATTGGAACAACATTACACACCACATGCTGTGCCAGTCGAAGCAAAACAGTTACCTTGGGATTTATCTCCATTGTAAGGAAAAGTCTGAAGCAAGCGTGAGGTTGTAGAGAATGCAGCTTCTTCTCTAGCTGCATCAACCAACCAGGAGCCAGATGGACATTCTTTAACATCACCCACCTACAAGAATATGGTAACAGAACAGTAACTCACTTATGTTATTCACAGTTCTACTTATACAAAAAGAGGGACAGAACATACCTGCCAGATTTCACAGCTGTATTTATTGCCTTATCTGCTTGATTAAATCCTTCAGCAGAGCCTACAAGCAGAAGGTTGTGGTTAGCTCTAGAAACTTAATTTGCTTAAATTATGTTTATATGAGGTGGTAAGTAGTAAGACAAACATGATCATTGCCTGGAACAATTTGCTTTTTTTAAATTGGTAAATGTTAATTTCACCATGCACACACACACACACACACACACAAAGATGAACACTTTTTTTTAATCAATAATAAAAATGTACAGACAGGCAAACAAGAAAAATGCTGCTTGAAGACAGATTTAAGGATATTTACTTAAAAAATGATGTTGACAATTTGTGTTATAGTGATAAAGCTTTAACTTTTTGAATCTCAAGGTCTGTCATTAAATAAATTGTCTCCCCCCATGATTTCCCACCACTGAAAGTTTTAAACATTTAAGTGTTCTTAAACCAAACATCAGTATCTGTCAAAAATTATTAAAAAAATGAAAGTCAAGTTCTGCCAAATCTAACTAGAATGTATTCTTACCTATAGCAATAGAGATAATCTGTGTGTTTTGTTCAGCTGCAAGATCTTCAACATGGCCACTGGCATCATAGCCAGGTACAGAACACATCAGTACAGGAGTATTAGGTTTCACCTATAATCCAAGATGTTTAAACAAAATATTCAGAATTACCATAAGAATAAACCAATTGATAATTATGCACTTCCACAAATCTGCAGGGGAAGATCAATTCCCTTCATCCCTTATGCTACTGTACTAACTGTGTTCAGCATAGCTGGTAAGTTGCGTTATACTGCAATAGTTTTAGCTAAAAAGGATCCTAGCAATACTGTTCTCTCTGTGCTGAAGCCCATAATGGACACCCATTAGCTCAAACTGAGGCAGAGCAGTCTGATGTGCCACCACCACCACCAGAGATTTATGCCCTCAATACAATGTCATGTTTTAAAGTATTTTCATTCCTATAATTTACCTCAGTATTTACAATGTGTGTCAGATCTAATGGCTGCTCCATAACAGACATAAAGGATTCGCCAAGGTTTGCTGAAACAAAGGCATGTGCCATGGCCAGCAGACGATCTGGACGGAATGCCTGGATCAAGAGTAAACGATGAATGGCCTGCCCAATGGGTGCTAAAATGAGAAAAGAAGAGAGTGTGTTATTGTTCCTGAAGTCTTAACAGGTCATAACTCAACATTTTGATATTTCCTTCCCAATTCTTGAACTGTGTTAATCAAATAATTAAAGAAATAAAGAAAAGACTTAGCAAAACAACTACAGCTTTTAAAGACGGAGATGCAAGTTGCTAAATGCAGTACTCTAGATTGAAATTCACATAATGGTAATTGCTGTTAATCAATCTGAACTAACTCTGTCCCAAGAAGGTTATCTTAAACTGACCTAGGCATATCTATCAATGTGACCATTAGGCTTACACACAGTACTCTTTTCAGGTTGTAGGCTCTTCAGTGTCTACTACAACAGTGCTCTAATTTGATTAGCGCCTTTGGATGCTTCCACAATGGAGTTCATACACAGAATCTAAAGCCTATTAAAAAAAAGTTTTGCCATGAAGTCTCTAGAGATTTCAGCAAAGAAAAATGCTTTCCTGCAGCATCTGCAACTAAAGTGTTGCAATACTGTGTAATACATAATAGTCTAGCATTCTTCATGTGTTAAGGCAAATAACTAAGCTGTTATTTGTAACAGAAAATTTTTAGCTTGACAGTATCCCTTGTTAAGATTTTGTCCAGATCTACTGACTGTTTAGCTATCATTTGAAACCTATACATGCTCCAGTGATAAATGGGAAACTAGTGTAGTTTATCTTATGCAAATTCTGATCCCATAGCCAAAGAGTTTTTACAGCAGCTACTAAAAGTGAGCTTAAAATACTCCCTTTAGAAAAAAAAGTTGGTTAGTACCGATTTATAGCAATTAGACAGCTGTGTCAAAGAAATGCTCATTATAAATAGCCTATTTCAAAGGAATTTTGCATGCAAGTGCTGTCCCATGTGATCTTACAGATGGGAAAGATTGAGCAAAAGAGTGGCAGTTTTCTTTTAAGTTTTCACCAATCCAGAGCTTTAGTTTCTTTCTAGGCACCTACAAATATCTACACTTAACTGAAACAAAGACAATTCATGCTAATACAGAAGTTGAGGCAGGTGGAAGAGGTAGCAATAGTTCTAGCAGGAGACCAGGCAAAGTCAGGAAACATGTAACAAGAGCCTTTTACAGAGTACTGTTACAGAGCACTGAGTTAGACCAGGCTGGCAATGACCAAAAGGCACAGATGCCCATTCAACGGTCTATGTACAGTGGATTGTAGGGTAGTTTGTTCCTGTTGCAGGGCACCACACTGACTACACTGGAACCAATCAGTGTTTTGAAGAGACTATTGAAATTTGCCTCTTACTTACGTTTGCAAGGAAACTGCACTCACATAAAAATTCTGATGCCAAGTAACTGACACCTTTTTGTGGGCAGTCTGAGGGAGATAACAAGACAATGCCCCATCCTGGGGCAAAGACCACATGGTAGGGTAGAGTCAGGGACAGGCTGCACAGTCATTACTCAGGCTGCAATTGTTTTGTGGCTTGAAGACTTCCATTTTCAATCTATCAGACTTGCAGTTTTCATAAGTGCTAAGTTCTAAGACTTCAATTAAGGTCTATTCTAGTCAAGACTAATTGGTAGCAAGGCAATTGCCAGGGTAAGAGTGCAACTGAACTTACTTGCAGGTTTTTCTTCAGACCAAATGTATGGCACCGTCTGCTCTGGTGAACTGCTATCCAACCAGATACAGAATTGCTGTATTGAAAGAAATATTGATTATGATGCATTGTACGTGACACTTAGGATTCCATTCCAGCTGCAACATCTTCAGAACAAGGACTTTCTATACACATATGGATACAGAGCCTACCATTATAAGGTCTTGATACTGACCAGGGGTGTTTACTGCAGCAAAATCCCCAACCAAAACTAAAAACATCTTAAGCAGACTATCCAGTATATTGCATGTTACTGAAGTAAAATAAAACCCAATGCTTGAAACTGTATACTAGTTTCTACAGAGAGAGGGAGACTGATCCATGGGGTTAGGGCACCCAGGTTAGAATCCCTGCTCAAAGTTTTCCTGTGTAAACTTGGCAAGCCACTTAGTCTGTGGCTTGGTTCCCAATTGTAAAATGGGAACAGTACTTCCCTACCTCATAGGAGTGTTGTGAGGTTAGCTACATTGTGAGGCACTTGTACTATAGCAATGGGGGCCATGCAAGTACCCAACATAGGTCTAATCTAATTTAGTGCAGTGACAGTGCTTAACCAGGATACTTGCCTCATCAGCTTGAACCTTAGAAACCAGGTCCTTAAACTCAGGAAGGCAGCTCAATCTCATCATAGCTTCTATTTGTTCTGTTGAAAGTCCACTGATCTTTGGGAGAGATGCTGTGCTGAGTACAATTTCTTTTCTTCTTAAGAAATGTTGGAATTCTGCATCATATGTAGGCTCCCTTAAAATTAAAAGTAGAGTAGATTTTAGCCAAGTATCTGTCTTCAGCTAAAGTAGTGGTTAACCTTAAGGTACCAAATACAAAGCTTTCATGTATGTAAATGGGAAAACTGAGACATCTCAAAAAGCAAAGATTCAAATATTTACCCAATTGTGCCTTTAAGTTTAATTCTGGCCAACAACATAGCAAAGGTTATGTGATCTTGATGTAGCATGCCACGAGCTACTCTATTGAAAGCCACCTATCGAAACAAAATGTAATTGGTTAGTTGTATTATAAAGAGCCCTAATCAGATTTCCACAGGACAAGAACCTTTGCTAAGTACAATGTCTAGGAAAATACTGAACCTGGAAGAGGTCTTTTGTGATGATTACGACACGCTGGGTATGATCTGTAATTCCATTCAAATTTGGGTTTTCATACAAGACATTATGGTAGATGTCCAAGAAAAATTGGAGAGAATACTGGTATAAGAAGTGTATCTAAAGAGAAAAATTTTATATATATTTTTGTTTGACAAACACTGAGGTTATTGCAATTCATGATGTACTTATGTAGTCATAACTGGAATTTAAACAGTATGGCATAACTTTAAAAAAAATGTTAAGAGTAATGAATATTTCTGGTGAGAAGAAAGGGATTAAATTTGGTTCTTTATCTAACCTGTTTCAGTGACTCTATTGTGAAGTAGATACTACTGCATGCTGTAGAAAGTGGTAAATACGCCTGAGATACAGCCTCCACCTCTTGCATGACAATATCAGTCTCTTCTACTTTTCTGGTGACCTCTGCTTCTTCCTTCTTTAGGTTCTCCAAAGTAGTTATGATTGTGTCATCTAAAATATGTCCCTTCACTTCATTGAGAGCTTGTAGCAGAGATTTTTCTAACTGCCGCAAATGCAGTTGGAATTCACCTTAAGTAAAACAAATTGAGATCTGCGATCATATGCAATGCATATAACCTATACAAACATATTCTATATAGTTTGCCATATTTCCGGTATGCTTTGAAACAGAATGTTCCAAAATATCTAATTCCTCAACTATAAAAAGAACAGCTGCATATTAGTAAGAGAGTGACTGTCAAGTTTATTCTCTGACTAATTAGGACTCATTTTTATGGTTTGATTTTTCAGAAACATACCTTGAAGTTTAAGGAGGTCAGAACGTTTTTCATCAACATCTGGTCTTTCAGCTTTTAGGACCTCATTCAGACACTGGCTCTGTAAACTACTGCGAGTTACTGTGAAATTGACAAACGTAACACGAGAGCAGAGATCCGGGGGAAATTCAACCTATCAAAATAAATATCAGGATCATTTTCTTGGCTTAATATGTGTTCTGCCCTGCTGAAAGCTAAACAAATTCGTAAGTGTTCCTTACTGTTGGATCTCTGGTGGAGAGGAAGATGACAAAGGACGGTGACAAGTCAATATCTTGGTCTCCCAGGGTAATAAGCACTCGACCCCCAGTTCTCCGGACTTCACGATTCAGCACAGGATTCAGAACTGGATCATAGCTCTCCACATCCTAAACAGCAGTACAGTTGTGAGAGTAATCAACAGAACAGTAGCTAAATGGACCTGTGCTGGAACAAGTTTGAATAAAGTTTGATCTGGATCACAGTTTTCCCCTTGCATGGGAAAAGGTCTAGTAGTAATCCACATGAAGATTTGGTCATGTGGGTAACTACTGTTATTCCAGTGTTATTCCCCATAGAATAAGCTAATTTTTAGGATCAAGTACTATTCAGACATTTTGGATGATGGATTACATACCTAAGTAACGTTTCCAGTTTGGATTTCTTAATTTTGCTGTTTTCATTGTTTAGATATCAGATTATAACTAGCACCAAGAGGCCCCAATCAGAAGTGATGCTCCCACTGCTACAAATATTGGACCTAAATCCTGCATCAAACAGCTCACAGTTTAAGAGCACAAGCAATAAGAGGGTGATGGAGACCAACACCTTTGGAAAGTAAATTAGTAATCTGTGCCTCAGTTTTACCATCTGTGCTATAGGGATAATATATTCTTATTTCTTAAGGCAGGGGTGGCCAACCTGAGCCTGAGAAGGAGCCAGAATTTATCAATGTACATTTCCAAAGAGCAACAGTAATATGTCAACAGCCCCCCATCAGTTCTCCCACCCACTGGCAGCCCTGCCGATCAGCATCTCCCCCTCCCTCCCCACACCTCTCAATCATCTGTGTAGGGCGGGGGAGTGAGGGCACTGGGTAGAGTGGGGGCAGGGGTTGAGCAGGAAGCACCCCCTGGCACATTGGCACCTGTACCTCCAGTCCTGGAGTCGGTGCCTATACAAGGAGCCGCATATTAACTTCTGAAGAGCCACATGTGGCCCCGGAGCCACAGGTTGGCCACCCCTGTCTTAAAGTGTTGTGAGGTGCTCAGATACTACAGAAATGGGTGCCATCTCTAGACAGATGTACTTTTTTTTAATATACATGCATACATTTGCATCTCTTTTTGTATTTTCCTCAAGCCAATCTGGCTTCTCCTATCTGCTCCAAAACCAGATATTTCAACACTGACTATTGACTGCAGACATCCATACGAGTGAGTTAAGATTTTTTGAAGCATTATAGATCAGTGTAGGGACTGTTTTATGCAGTTGAGATGGTGTGTAAAGAGTAACTGAAGGGGAGTGGACAAGCAGACTAGACAGTCAAGTCAGAAGGGGCACAATAGGTGACAAATTATTAAGTAGCCTGGGGCACAGCTGAGAAAGACTTTAAATTTGACCTTGATATGGTAGGAGAGGGGGAGCAATGTGGGTAGAACAACAGGTAAGGAAGATGGTCTTTGCTGCATTTTGATCCATTGTCTACACAGGGACCTTCATTTATTCAATACCTGGAAAGCACAATTGCCAGAGTAGCAATAAAACTAAGCCCCAGCAAGTGAAGATTTCAAGTGTACTTCCTGGGAAATGTACCACAATTTATTTTTTTTTAATTTTTGTAAACAAGAGACTAACCTGGATGAGTAGAGGGTTACCAAATCTCAATGCACTTTCCAAGTTCTTTCTGAAAGCATCATCCAAAAAGCTAGTACGAGTGATCTTTCGGTCCTTGTATTCATTCATAATGAACTCTGTGGCTTGTCCAGAAGGATCAATGATCAGTGGATACCTAAGTTAGTGAAAAAATATTTCCATCATATGACAGATTTAAGGCTTCTAATACAAGCCATTAATCCACTCAGGTTGAGTTAATATTCTAAATCTTTTTTGGAGAATGTGGGCTCATGTAATGAAATATGGGGGATCACGGTCATTGTTTGGAGAAGATAACAGTTTATCTAACTAGATACAACTATCAAAAGGATACTTTACTGTTTCAAGCGATACAGACTGACTAACAGCTTCAGTTTGAGCTAAATTGGTATAATAGTGAAGTACACTAAAAATGAAGTTGTTTTGCTTATAAACACAAGGGAAGGAGATTTTTAAGACTTGCATTTAATTTGCTATCATTGGTACTATGTAGATATCAGAAAGAGCTCAACATTCTCTCAAGGCATTTATATTCAGTTTGATGATAAAGTTTCAATCAAGTTTTCCTTTTGACAGGTGTGTGCAAATTCCATTGACTTCAGTGGGAGTTCTGTGCACCGATCCACTGTTAAGTTTATTCCCATACATTCTGTACAAATGAAGTACCTATTAAACCGCTTAAGCATGATAGCGTTTTCTGTGCACAGGTCATCTGCAGGTAGAGAACTTGCTTGCCAGCGAAGACGCTCATCTGCATTGGAAAGGTATTCTGTCCTTGCAATGTCTGTACGGAACTGAAGAGTAAAACATTATTATTATTTGCCCAACGAGAGCTCCAAGTTTGATCAAATTAGATCTTTATCTTTTGTGAACACCTTGTGATTTCCCCTTTATGAACCAGTAACTCATTACAATCAATGTTAACACCTCTGGTAGTCATGACATTAGTAATTGTGGATCAATCTTTACCTGGATATTTGCTTGCTGCAAGTGATGGGACCACGTAGTGAACAAGTTCTGTCGCATCTGCTGGTCAAAGTAACCAGCATAAGCCATAAAAGCTCCTGAAAGCAAACAGTCTCCTGCAATAGTGGACATCTGATTCTTGAAGGTTTCACTTGTCTTCTCCCATCTTTCACGTTCAGCAGACAGACTCTTCAAGAGAGCTGTGCTACGGTTTACCTAGAAATTAAGGAATGGTTTATATTTCAAAATGAAGGCCCCCATAATTATCACATTTGCAGTCTATACAGACAGACAAGTTTGCCCAACACACCAGACTTTGGACCCAAATTTTCAGAATTACGTATGTCCAGAAAACAACTATGAGTGCATGCACAACTCTGGAAGTTTGGTTGTTGGTATTCTTGGGCTGTGAATTTTACGGTTCTGGTAGTGGAAAGGGATACAGGGTTGCAAGCATTTTGGAGAACAGGATTAGAATTCAAAACGACCCTGACAAATTGGAGAATTGATCTGAATTCCACAAGTGAAATTCAGGAAGGGGAAAAAAGAATCAAATGCAAAACAACTACAGAACAGGAAATAACTCGCTAGGACAGGGGTGGCCAAATTGAACCTGAGAAGGAGCCAAAATTCACTAATGTACATTGCCACAGGGCCGCAGTAATACATTAGCAGTCCCCACCATGAGCTCCCCCTTCCCACCCCCCGCTCCCAGCGCCTACTGCCCAAAGTGGCCCTGCGGTTCAGTGCCTCTCCACACCTCCCGATCAGCTGTTTCGTGGTGTGCAGGAGGCTCTGGGCAGGAGAGGGAGGAGCGAGGGCATGGCAGGCTCAGAGGAGGGAGTGGGAAGGGGTAGAGTGGGGGCAGAGCCCATGGCAGAGCCAGGGGTTGAGCAGTGAGCAACCCCCAGCACATTGGAAAGTTGGCACCTGTAGCTCCAGCCCCGGAGCCGGTGCCTATATAAGGCCGCATATTAACTTCTGAAGAGCTGCATGGGGCTCTGGAGCTACAGGATGGCCACCCCTGGGCTAGGATCTAGCTGGCTAGGCTGAAGAGGATCTGGGGGTTATAGTGGATCACAAATTGAGTATGAATGATCAATGTGGTGCAGCTGTAAAAAAGGCTAATATTCTGGAACATATTAACAGGAGTGTTGTAAGAAAGACACGGGAGGTACTGGTCCCAGTCTATACAGCAATCAGGGCTCAGCTGGATTACTGTGTCCAGTTCTGGATACCACACTTTAGGAAAGATGTGGACAGGTTGGAGAGTTTCCAGAGAAGGACAACAAAAACAATTAAATGTTTAGAAAACCTGACCTATGAGAAAAGGTTAAAAAAACTGAGCATGCTTAGTCTTGAGAAAAGACAACCACCATGACATTCTTTAAATATGTTCAGGGCTATTCTAAAGAGGACTGATCAATTGTTCTCCATGTCCACGTAAGATAAGGTGAGAAGTAAGGGGCTTAATCTGCAGCAAGGGAAATATAGATTAGATATGAGGAAAAACCCTCTAACTAAAGGGAGTAGTTAAGCACTGGAACAGGCTTCCAAGGGAGGTTGTGGAATTCTCATCATTGGACATTTTTAAGAATGGATTGGCCAGCCACCTGTCAAGAATGAACTAGGTTTATTTTACCCTGCTGCAGCACAGGGGGCTGCACTTGAGTTCCCTTTCAGCCCTATGTTTCTATGATTCCATCAGTGCAGCTCAAAGAATCAAAAAATAAGAGGACATTTGTATGGACCGGTCTTATCTGAAGAGAACATTAATAAAGCAGTTACCCTGCCAGGTATTTTTAAAATAGTTGTTATAAGCATTAAGTAATCACAATTCCTCTGAAACACATTTGAGACTTACAGAACTGATCATTCTAGTGGGTGAATTTTGTGCTTGTGAAAGAGGACTGGCTTTGCTTTATCTATGCTAGTTTTCCTTGGTTTTGAGTAACATCCCACCTGCTAGCCTAGTCCTGATCAAACAAATCGCCAATTTAATTGGGTGGCCAGCATGAGGCAGTGACTGGAAGAGTAATCCTCACTCTGGACTGTTTATCAGTGGTCTGGAAAGCTCTTTGTAAGAAGTCCAAAGGATGAAACATATTGAAAGGCCAACTGGTGTAGAGAGGCCATTAAAGCATTCTGTGTTAGAAAGGTGTACAGAATGTTTGAAAGCCACTACTCCTACCCCCTGAAACATCAAAGAAAAGTCAGTAAAATGGACAAAATGGTACATTAAGTATTCTCACTTTTGCTTCAACTGCAGCCAGGTCCACCTTAATTGCTTGAGCCTCTGAAATCAGCACTGCATACTCTTCCTTGTAGCGAGCAATACTGGCCTCCAGATCATGAATCATCTGTTCCACCTCATTAGCTTTCTGTTGAATGTTTTTGGCATCATCCTCCAGTTTCTGTAGTTCATTGCGGAGGGGTCCTACTTGTTTCAACATATCAGCATAATTCAGCTGTGAAACATGTGAACAGTCAGTTCTAGATACTTTCTAGAATGGAACTTACCACGTGACTTGGGACCATGCAAGTCAGCAAGCATAATTTTGTATGGATTGAGGGCACCCCTCAGGATTTTAGGTATTTGGGCTTTCATTTTAAAATGTTTACGTTCCTAGTCCTCTACTTAAACTGATTCACTATTCTGAGTCTGCAGGTGGCCTGAAACAGCCAACAGGTGTCAACTGCACTATTCATAACACTGAAGTGAGACCGAAGTTCTTTGGGAAACCTCCAGATTTCGATCAAATTTCAAATTCAATCGTGCAGTGCAGAGACAATTGCCCATGATGCCAGAGCTCTCTCTCAGGGAGCATAGAATGAAGGCAGGGGAGACACTGCAATAAGTCTGGAAGGCTAGAAGAGGGAAGCTTATCCTATGGGCTAAGTACCAAATTAGTGTATTTTTTCCTTGCACACTGGGATTAGCTTGCCCCTGCCCCCACTGCAGGAGCCCTCCTGTTTTCCCATAAGACACTCTACTCAAGCTTCTAAAATCCCACCTGTGAGCCCTTGGCCAAAGCCCACACCCACAAATAACCAACCTTGGCTTTGGATAGGGCTGGGTGAGATGCCATCTGTGCTTGCCATTGACATTACTTCAGCGCTAGATGCCCTCCCTTCAGTAAGACATGATCACTCTGCTCTACAACATTCCCCACCCTTGTCAGCTGGGGAAAATGAGATCAAACCAGGCAACAAAATCTGGCCTGTGCGCACACAAAACTGGCCACAGAGCAAAGAGACCAGCCATTAGTCACTATTATTAAAACAGATATTTTCAACTGTCTTTTGAAAAAGTAAGTTGTAGGGTTGCAGTCATTACATACAAGTTCTTATGAAATGTACTGCAGGATCCTGTTACTCATGGAACAGTTAACCAGGTATGCAAGAACATTCAGCACCTTACTCTGCACTTTCACTTGAGACCAATTTCTGTTTTAACCTCTACAATAGCAAGCTAGACAAGATGCCACAGATCTTCGAGTGATGGAAGTCCATCTATTCTGAGTCCTTGCATATTTCCAGCACCGTAGAACTAGTATTTATCACTAGGTGTTTGATTTCCCACATAAGACAAGCATTCTACATTGGCGCATCTACTGCAGATGAGTTACCTGTGCAATTGCCCATTTTACCAGTGGACCACACGCTAAGGATGCTCGGTTTACAATTTCATAATTGTAACTTGGATTTGACATGTAATTCTTCTTCATCTTTTCCCGGATGGAATCACTGCAAAAGAAGAGTTATGTTTGACACAGCATGTGTGCAAGTGTTGAATCTGTCACCACAGAGTTACTACAGTAGATAAACTAAAACCAATACCTTAGATCTTCAGTATTAAAGTTGACAATGCTGCTGATGAAATTATCCCTGAGAATAACTGGTCTGATCTTTTTCCAGTCATTTGTCTCCTCACCCAACAAGAGACAAATGGATTCTAAAGCCAGTTTTACTGCAGCAGGAGGGTTGCCCATTGCTCTGACTTCAACAAGATGCTGCTTCCTTATAGAGCTCACAGCTATTAAGGGGACAAAAAAGTATTTTCAGGGATTTAAGGTTACTGCTGGGAAATAATGAAAGAAATTCAAGTTCAATTACTGGGAATAGTCTATATCCCAGTGCTCTGATGGCAGTAGGTGCTACTCAGACTATACTTTAAAATTTATTTTAAGAGCAAAATTTAGCTCTGAGATGCACATCTTCTCCCTGATTGTCATCTATTCATGAAGATGATCTGAGTTTGATATTTTGTTCTCCACGTAGAAGGTGGAGATTCTGCACACACATGAGGTGAATTCTGCTTTTTGGGAGGTAGAAACCAAACCCTAACATCACCAATTGTGACTACTAGTAAGATTTCTATTGTGAAAATCTTGTGAACAATTTCTTTCTATTCCCAGCAGTAGCTCGGTACCTGCAGTTATTCACCTGATCTCCTCAGCAGAAAAGTTTACAATAGTTGGAATGAAGTTTTCCCTCATAATGATGGAACGTATCTGTTTCCAGTCAGTTGTACTTTCACCCAATAGCAGACAGATGGACTCTAGTGCTAGCTTCACTGCTGCAGGTGGGTTGGCCATAGAACGGACCTCTACCAGATGCTGCTTCTTTATTGATTTTACAGCTAATCACAGTGGTCAAGCCAGATGGAGCAGGGAAAAAAGGAAGAGTATTGATTGGGGAGAAAAAGGAAGAAAAGACAGCAAAATAGTAAGACAGGAATTAGCAAATCATTGATATTGTTGAGAGATTTTTAAGCTTCAGGTCATATATAAAACAAAGTAAACCACTCTTGTAAAAACCAAATGCTTTCCACATTTTGAAAACTCTTCACCAGTATTCTCACTTGAGAGAAGGAAAAAAAACAAACAAACGATGAGTCCTTGTGGCACCTTAGAGACTAAAAAGTTTATTTAGGCATAAGCTTTCGTGGGCTAGAACCCACTTAATCAGATGTACAAAGTAAAAAATACAGGTGCAGGTATAAATACATGAAAGGATGGTGGTTGCTTAACCAAGTGCTAGGTCAGTCTAACGAGCATCATCAAGGCTCTACAACCTATCCTGAAGGACGACCCCTCACTCTCACAGACCTTGGGAGACAGGCCAGTCCTTGCTTACAGACAGCCCCCCAACATGAAGCAAATACTCACCAGCAACTACACATCACACAACAAAAACACCAACCCAGGAACCAAACCCTGCTACAAACCCCGGTGCAAACTCTGTCCATATATCTATTCAAGGGACACCATCATAGGACCTAACCACATCAGCCACACCATCCGGGGCTCATTCACCTGCACATCTACCTGCTGCTGTATTTTTTACTTCATACATCTGATGAAGTGGATTCTAGCCCATGAAAACTCATGCCCAAATAAATCTGTTAGTTTCTAAGGTGCCACAAGGACTCCTCATTTTTAATGCTGATACAGACTAACACAACTACCCTTGAAACCTGTCACGTGAGAGAGAGCAAGCTGAACTCTCAGAAGCTTCCGAGCACTACTACAAGAGCAAGAGTTTGCACCTGGCAGCTATGTTGAGTTCACAAGTTAAGGAGCCTAAAAACAAGGTGATGCCTTTACAGCGAGTGACTATATACCTAGGCAAATAGGGAGTTACAAGTCCTTCCTCCTCTTTTGCAACCCATTGATAAGCCACTGTAACTAACTCTGGAGTAAATAAGTTGTAGGTGGTATTTCCATTCACGATACTTATGTAGCATTTATTAAATCACTAATTCCATGAACTGGACACTGCTATCTCGTAAGAGGCAGCACCAGAAGAAACCGAACACATTAGGGACTAGAAAACAGTGAGAAACAAGCTGGGGTGCAAGTGCACAGCAAGCTAGCATGCTGTAGTAGACTATGTGGACCATATTACTGCACACCAGAAATTTCCTAGTGTTTGTTGACCTACTCCTGTTTCAGAAGTTCCTATTCTAATATGCCCTGATATACTGAAAGATAGTAAATCTAGCAAAGCTTGGCAAAAAACAGTGAACCATTAAGACAGTTTATTGCTCAAAGTTTAATAAAAATACTGCTTAGAATGCAAGTCTATGGTAGCAATAATGGGAAGTTTGGAAGCTCAGTAGTGCTAGTGAACTATTTTATTTCTACGGCTTCCACACTAAAGATTAAGATACTGCTGATAAAGGGATGGACCCAAAGGTCACTGAAGCAAATGGAAGCACTCCCACTGACTTTAAGAGCCTTTGGATCAGCCCCAAGCTCCTCAAGGAAGGCATGCTGTAGTTATTTGTCAGTGTTGACTTACCATTCTGAGCTTCAATGACAGCAGGTTCGACTTTGTCTAGATCCTCCTTCACACTCATTTGCTTATCTGCAATTACTGCTTGCTGTTTGTGCAGTTGCTCTTGAATGTCTTGGCTCAAATCCTAAGAGAATGATTGTGAAACCTGTAAGATTATTTCTAAATATACTGTACATATACAAAAGGTAAAGAAAGCTTTGATTTCACCTTTTTCGCCTCAGCTTCTTGCTGATGCTTCACCATTTTTTTCAGCTTGTCATTAGCTGCTGCATTCTTCACTTCCAACTCCTGGCTCTTTATTCTCAAGTCCCTACGCAGTTCTTCCACCTGACATGAATTGTAAGATTAAAGTCTATGCAGACTAAACTCAGTTTTAAAATTTTTAATAGCTCTAATTTATATGAAAAAGCAAAGTTTAAAGGTATGTACCTGGTCAACAGTTTCCTTGATCTTTCTAAGACCAACATTCAAATGCATCTGCTGTTCTTCCAGCTCACTCCTTTTCTCACTGAACAAGTTGGCATAATGGTTGATGAAGTCCAAATAGTGACGTGGTGTGATGGCCATAATTCTGCCTCCCCGTTTTGCTAGATGAGCGTTAGCCTTTCCAAAGGAAAAGGATTTTGTCAAAAGTTTGTATATGTAAAAGGTTTTTTTAATCTAGATTATATATTACTAAACTCAAAACTCTCCCAGCAGCAACACTGTTGTACTGAACTTGTGTCAGTCCACTAGAACAGGACATTAGAGATCTGAGTAGAATGGCAGAACACACCTGATGAAGGGTCTGGTGAACAAATACACAGCTATTTACAATAGCTTCCCTATGTGATGGTGGTTGTGGTAACTTATACACAACTGGCATATAGTCTGGCACAATGTAGTTTGGCTTCTCAAGATCCATTTTGCTTGTAAACTCTTTGCCAACTTGGTACAGTGCATCAGTTGACCAGTCTCCAAACCAGTTCAAGACACACCTGCAGACAGGACAAGACATACATGAAAACCTCCAAACTTTCTTTTTTCAAGAGGGTATTAACAATATTCTTAATTAAAAAAAGACAGACCTCAAGTGTTAAGATACTTTGTTGTAGGTTAGTTCTAAACAGAACAAGTAAGTTACCTGCTGAAAAGAGATGGAGAAGTAGCTGCTCTGTCTTTTAGGCCCTCAGAAGATGGGTTCATGGTGAACACAACATGGAGATTGCGAATAACTTGACTGGTGAACCATTTGTACAATTCTTCATGTGAATCTAGCATTAAACCTTCTTTCTGTGCTCCCTCTTTACATTGAGTCATAAGGGTGGCATATTCATCTCCTTCAAAGAGACTAGGAACCTAATACAGGAAATAAGTATATTTTTCTTAAAGGCTTGATTTTCCCTGCATAACTGCTACTTTACACAGATTTACTCAAGTTACCTCTCCATTGGCCAGAAGATTATTCATTCTTTCCAGGAATCCAGAACCCAGTACATTTGACTCATCCAGTATAAATGCTATTTTCTCATTCTTGCAGCCAGAGCGTCTTAAAACCATTCTCAGATCTTCATCAAAGTCTTCACCTGTGTATTTTCTATGAACCTACAAAGATTTAGCGATAGTTACTGATCCTTTTTAGCCCTTATCCTCCCTCACAATGACTTATATTTAGTCTATCTTTGGTAAGATAAATGTCTATCTGCAAGACAACTGAAAGCTTTAACAGTCAATTTTTTTGTTGAGTGATCAAACTAAACCAACCTTTATTTGGTAAACACTTAAACCATTCATCCAAGCCACAAATCGTGAGAGAGTCGTTTTCCCGGCTCCACTAACTCCAATGAGAATCAAGTGACCCTGAGGCTGGCGGAAGATTCTGAAAGAGATTGGTACTTCAAGATTGGTACATTTCCAAACCGCCTTTCCTTGCAAACTTAACCTGTATTTTTTTTTAGTACGGTGACTGGTTTGGGGGCACACTGAAGTGACCATTGGCAATATTTCTCAGTCTACTGCTACAATTCCAACCTTGCAATGCCCCCTTTACAGAATGCCTCTCCCAAGTGGAGCACCAGAACAAACTGGTGCGCCATTCTGGACTAGTCTGAATACAGATTTGTTTTATAATTCAAACTAGACAGACCAAGGAGTTGGAAATTCAGCTTACCGGTCAATTCTTAGCACATGATCCAAAACTTCATTGAACAGCACTAGTGGCACATCAAGTTCTTCTTCATAAAACACTTTCAGCCTGGCTTTTACATAGTCTCTCAGCTCTTCCTGATCCACTGGGATATAATCCTAGAATATGTAAGCAAGAGATCTAACAGTCTAGAATTTAAGACTAAGGGAGAGAGTCTCACCCTGCTGACCCCTCTGTGCTGGATATAGGGGCTGGAGTGACACAAATTCCCAACTCAAGAATTGATGATAGCCACAGGGACCCCCCTCAGACTCTGATGTAGCATGTGCTACGGGCAGGGCCTGTAATGTTACATGCCAAGCAGCAGTGCTGCCCAGAATTTCTGCAGGCACCTTGGAACTGGCTTGCACGATTTAGACAACCCATTAAGACTCAAAGCTAACGTAGTCCCCATCCCACTCTTCCTTGGCTATGAGTTTTGGTGTTGTGCCTCTTAGCAGCATAGTTCAGACTTTCACCTTAAGTTGAAAAACTAGTTTTCACACCAGCTCAGATGTCAGAGGGATAGCCGTGTTAGTCTGGATCTGTAAAAGCAGCAAAGAATCCTGTGGCACCTTATAGACTAACAGACGTTTTGCAGCATGAGCTTTCGTGGGTGAATACCCACTTCTTCAGATGCAAGTGCAAGCTCAGATGCTGCACTTAAATCTGATGCATTTTCTATTTGTGCATCATGTCTGCAGAGCCGCTGTAATGTAAGGCATTTAAAGGATCTATTGCTTACTTTAAAGAGGCAATATAAGTCAGTATATTCCATAAGTGCCAGAAAATTCCCAGGTAGACAGGTATTTGTGCTCCTCCTTGGCACTTTTACCATCACTGCGAATTCCTGATTTGAATACACATATGGCTCAACTCAGCGTTACAGAGTTGTTTCTTGAAGTCAGCTGCAACAGTTGAGACCATATAAGGCCATGAACAATTTATTGATCAGACACTGTTGTTCATTATGAGACGACTATAGGCATTTATTGTTCTGAAAGCATACAGCCAGATACAAGATTGTGGAGTACAAGCATACTCAATCATACCACCTTGGGTCATACCTCAGATCAAGCTACACAATGATCTGACTACCACCACTTGGGAGACCAAGGGAACCCCGGGATGCTAGGAAATGAAGCTTGTGACTCAGTGGATGGCACTTCTCCTTTGAGTCATCAGTTAGCCAGTGTGGTTACGGACACCACTGGTTTATTTGTTAAACAAACCAAAAAGACAGCTTACATCTCTTAACTGCACTAGTCCAAGACCCCAGGATACTTTCTGCAATTGTTACCCTCGATATTCTAGATGAGTCCCTGTTTGGGTATATGCTCTGCCTTCAAATTCACAGTTCTACTCCACTGGTACCCGGATAGATTCTGCTATGTGTTGGATACCTGTCATGGCATGCCGCATAAAATGTGTTTGGTTACCACCTCCAAATGGTTAGCAATCCTTATTGTCAAAGGTAAATTCTATCATAGTATGGACTGCGCTTAGTACACTAGAAGGAGTGGTGCCTAAGTGAAGTGGTGGGCAAAGATTCACTCTCTTAATAGGATACTTAGTGTCTGCAACTGTCAATGGCAAGGCTTCTATTGAGATACCCCTCTCACCTTTGACAGCCAATTGCTGTACAAGATGGGTCTGCTCATAGCTTTCTCTTTGTCTATGTTGGGGAAATGTTTCAGAGCTACCATATCAATATTTTCATCAGTCCAACGTCTCTCTTCATCTTCCACAAGTCTAGTTAGAGAGAAACAGTTACAAGCAAGCATGCAACACCTATTAAAAACAGATATACGTGAAGGACACGCCAAGTATTATAAATAGCAAGTTAAGGCAAAGAGTAATACTATTGTAAATATGGGTCAGATCTATCTACTTACAAATACTTAACAATCCAACAGACACTTCTCTTGCCCTGAGCTTAGAGGACTAGATTTCAAATCCATAAAGGTATTATTCTTCACATTTTGGTTTTGTGTATAAGCCTTTGAAGGTGGCACTTATTTTATGAATTTAAACTTTTGTTCATTTCTACAGCAAGCGTAATTTCAATTTGACAAATCCTGAAGACGTGAGAAGGGAGCAAGGGGGAAAAGCCTTGTAACAATTTAAGGTCCATTTTTGGAAAAAAATATCTCAACTTGCATTTGATAAAATCCCTCAATCTCAAATGCAACAATTAAAGAAAGGGGGCTAGGAGGAAAATCCTCTCTGTGTAACTGTGACAATTTAAGGCCCATTTTCGGGGAAAAAAAATCTCAACGTGCACTGATAAAAATCCCTCAACCTCAAAAGAAAGGGGCCTACTGAGATTGGCCAAGCTTCAAACTATTTGTTTTTACCACCTTTAAATCTGAGGTGAACTATAATCCTGTGTTTTTTGTAGGCAGTCTGTACTTCACCTCACACACCTGCCCAGTAAGACAGTTTTGTGCTACAAGCAGATAAATGAATGAGCCATCAGTTTGGAGTTGAAATCACTGACTTTAAAAAAAAATTTAAAAAAAAAAAAAGTAAAAAGTGAGTTTGGCATTTAAACTACTTGAGTATTCTGCCCAGCTGAGCCCCTGTAAGTGTTTATACTTAATACATCTAAAAGAGCAATCTGGAATCAAATTAGAATTCAATTTGGGCCTCAACTTGTTTTAAAGGAAAGTCTCTCAGAAGAGTTGAGGAAAAAAATCAATTTGTACTTTTAATACTATTAATGCTATTTCCATAGTGGTCACCCCGCTCCGGCCTGGAAGGAGTTAAAACAGCCCTGGAGAGGGCTGTGGCAGAGAAATGCTAAGCTGATTGGGGGAATCAGCCACATGTAGGGCCACGCCCCAGTCAGGCCACAGCTGGCCCTATAAGAGGGTTGAGGGCCAGAGGCTGACACACAGTCTCTCTCTAAATTTTGGAGAGAGAAGGACCTGGCTGCCTGGGAGCTGAGAAGGGTACCTAGGGTGTAGCAGTGCTGGGGAAGGGCAGCGGGAGCTGGGGAGCTCCAACCTAGCAAAACCCCAGGCTGCAGGCCTCGTCAAAGGCCTACAAAGGTACTGTGGCTGCAAAGGGGCAGCTCATAGATAGACAAAGGCAGCTGGTCCAACCCCCCTTTGTCGATGATGAGTGGTTTACAGACTGCAGTCTGCCCCAGGGAGCGGGGGCTAGATGGCGACTGGCAGTAGCCACTGAGGCAAGGTGGGGATAGAGGGTTGGGGGTTCCCCTGGGTGGGAAGGCCCAGATTGTGGGTTAGTGCTGGGGGCAGAACCCAGACATAGAAGAGCACCAGGTTCGGAAGGGACACAGGGCCAGCAGCAGGCAAGACACCGGCCTGTAGAGGGTGCTCTGGGCTGGAACAAGCTAATTCCCAAGACAGCCAGCAGGAGGCACCGTGCCAGTACGTCATCGCCCCGCCACACATAGTTTCTTTACCTGTCTTGGAAGAGACGCAAGGCTTCGTGTGCCCAAATCCTAATAAGGCCTTCAACAGGTAAGGTTTCTAATGGTCTTAAGGCTTCAAAGATACCTCTCACCCATCGAGTCATTTCACGAGGTGAATAGATGTAGTGTGGCTGTGTGTCCTGGGTGAACCTCTCCTAAAAATTCAAAACAGTGAGTATAGTATTTAATGGAATAAAGTTGTGCAACAATAATTAACATGCAAACAATGCTTCTCATGCCCCCATCTCACAACTGCTAATAAAAACAGGGTAAGCAGGCCAAGACAAAAAGCACTGGGGATTTATCTAGAAGTGGCACAGTAACAAGGAAAGAGGACTAGTCAGCAGAAGTTGGGATAGTGTGTAGAGCAAGGTACCTGTGACATTGTGTAGAACTCTACCATGGCAGCTGTAAGAGGTTCTGCATATGTGCGGAGCGATGGGATAAGCCTCAGCATTGCATGATTGAATGTTCCATATATCTGAGTAAGTGACGCTGGTCCAGGGTAGTCCACATACACCACAGGGACATGGTGTAAAAACCTGAAAGAGGTCCAATAGTTTAGTGTTAATGCCAGGAAAGACTTCATCCAACTCAGCTAGACTAGACCTGACCTATCTATTTTCAATATTCAAAACAACTGCCATCCTCGGTGGAGATTTCACCTCAAATTAAGCCACTAAAAGTCAAAGTAGCAGAGTCAATTACTGACTTGTACTCTGCAATATCACATCATATTGGTTCATCTCTGATCCAAGCTGCTTGTTTCATAGGGTAAAAATAACGATTAGTTTCACAACAGCCTTCTCAGCCTCTGAAGTGAGTAATGTTCAGCACTCACATTAGCCGCGACCCTGCTGGCTAATACAAAGTCCTCTTTGAAGTACAGGAATGTGAATGGAGTACAGTCTGTGTTGTTCATAGATTCTAAGGCCAGAAGAAATCTAGTCTAACCTCCCATATAACACAGGTGGTAGAATTTCCCCAAAAGATTCCCACCCAAGGCATCTTTTAGAAAAAAATGCTACTATCTCGATTTCAAAATTGTGAATGATACAGAATCCACCCTCGGGAAGTTATTCCAATGGCTAATTACTCTCACTGTTAAAAATGTATGCCTTGTTTATAGTCTGAATTTGTCTAGCTTCAGTCTAGCTAAGAAAGGTATAACTTGATCCAGGGCCTAGAAGCTGAAGAGCCTATTATTAAATATTTGTTTCCCACGTAGGTACTTACAGACCAATCAAGTCCCTCCTTAACCTTGTTAAGCTAAATAGTTTGAGTATTTTGAGTCCATCATTATAAAAGCAGGTTTTCTAATCCTTTATCATTCTTGTGGCTCTTCTCTGAACTCTCTTCAATTTGTCAACATTTTTCTTGAATGGTGGGCACCAGAACTGGATACAGATTCCAGCAGTGGTCACATCAATGCCAAATGCAGAGATCAAATAAGCCTCTTTATTCCTATTTTGTCCCCATTTAAGCATCCCAGCATTAGCTCTTTTGGCCACAGTGTTACATGTTCAGCAGGGAGCTCGAGTTCAACTGATTATCCACCATGATCCTCAAACCTCTCTCAGAATAGCGTCCCCCAACCTGTAAGTGTGGCCAACATTCTTTGTTCCTAGATGTCCACATTTACATTTAGCTTTATTAAAATGAATATTAACTGCTTGCTGTGAATCAGTGACCTGTTCTCATTCTTTACCATCCTCCGCAAACAGTCAGTGATTATTTTGTTCTCTTCCAGGTAATTGGTAAAGACGTTATATCATATATTCAAGAACCAGTCCCTGCACAACCCTTCTGGAAACGAGCCCACTCAATAATAGCTTCCTGTTAACAATTACATTTTGAGACTTATCAAAAGCTAGTTTTTAATCCATTTAATGTGTGCCACGTTACTTATATATCATTCTAGTTTGTTTTTATTATTTAAATCAAATTGTCATGCAGTACCAGGTCAAATGCCTTACCTAAGTGAGTATATTATGTCTACTCTATTACTTTCATCAGCTAAACTTGCAATCTCATCAAAAACAACAAAGTTAGTTTGACAGGATCTATTTTCCATAAACCCATGTTGATTTGTATTAGTTACATTGCCCTCTTAGTTGTTTAACAATCAAGTCCTGTATCAGCGACTCCATTATTTTGGCTGGGATCTAGGTCATCCCGTTTACTCTTTTTAAAAACTGGCATTTTAGCAGCTTTCTTCCAATCTTCAGAACTTCCAGTGCTCCAAGACTTATTGAAGATCAACAGGAGGTTGTTGGACTGTTAATAAGCAGCTCTTTTGGATGAAAGGTATTTTTAAACCAATATTTGATGCTACAAACTGGATTCCAGCATTAGAATGTAAAGGCATCAGATACTCCATTTTGCAGATCAATACTATAGTTTAGTAGCTTCAGAACAGTATTTACCTATGTGAAAGTGGTTTCCTTCCAGGATCGGTAGGTGGGTTACAAGCTCCAACAAACTGAATCCTCTCTAATTTCACCCAGGTCTGATCCGATGTACGGTAGAAGCCTCCATGTTCCACCATCTGAATGAGGGAATTGTTTTAATATAAGAAAGTTTCCATAATAGAATAATAGTATAATCCTTAGTTTTACAATAAAACAAACCTGTCTAATGAAGGATATGACTCTCTGCGTGCCATACTTATCCATATCTGGCAAGTTGATTTCATCACAGAACAGCACCAGCCACTTTCCTAGCTGCACCGGAGCCAGCACCACTCCATTAGGTGTACGCCTGTACTCACAGTAATGATCAAAAGTTTTCAAAAGTAGCTCTGGGGTAGTAGCACTAGAGAAGTTAAGTCCGACCACCTTAAAAAAAAAAAAAAAGGGTGTGTGTGCGCGTGAAAGAGGTAAATCCATGAAGACACTGGATACATTAATAGCTTAAAGTCTTAGAACCACAGTTTCAGTAGATTATCATTCCTCGGTAACCAATATATGCCACAACTTGGCCTTCAGGTTGAAAATATATGCTGTATGTTGACTAGATACTGATCACTGGATGCTGTTTACACAAGTATTTGGCTCACTACAGATATGTAAAATTCCTTATAGACTTTGCCATCAAAGTCTGTTATGTGCCAGTTGTACCCATCACTGTTAACTGGTTTAAACACTCATACCTAGACGGAACAGCTACCTGAACTCAAAATACTTTTGATTTAATACTCAACAAGTGGGGGGAAAAAAGCCAGTACTACTAGTGCTAGTTAGAAAGGAAGAACAGACGGCCTTGAAGTGAAGCGACTCCTGGAGTTAGGAAGAGTCTAGATCTTCCTGGTGAATATGGGCGAGTCACTGATTTCTGCTTCAATTTCCACTCCCAGTTGACAGATAGTCTTTATACCTCACAGAGTGTTAAGGATACATTTATTAAGCTGGGCAAAGAGCTCTGATACAATGAAATTTTTGCCATGTAAGTAGAGAGGAGTTGCAGTAATCATTAGAGTAAACCTTGTAGGCAGCTTTTACTTGTTATAAATTTGCTATTATTCAAAACCCACATAGAAACAGAACAGTTACCTCCATATCAGGGAGGGCTCGGAGAGCACTGAAAAGGGTCATAGTCTTTCCAGAACCTGGTGGGCCACAGAGCACCAGGGGTTTGTGTTCTGCTAGCCAAGTATACAGCAAAGCTTCATGGCGGACAGTATCTAGGGTTGGTACGACAACATCAGGAGCAGCAACCTTGTGGGTCTCAACTTCAATCTGAGGAACTTTGGACTGCCATGGGACCCATTCACCTGTAATCGACACCTAGGTGAACAGAAATACAGTTAATGTACAAATTTAGTAGAGAGAGGTGTTCCAATGGGGTTCTCATCACAACCTCACCTTATTTTACACAACTTCATGCTTTAATCTGTGAACTCAGTTAGGTTTTTAACACCTGCAAATTTGATCTGTGGGACTAGTTTAGAAGCAGCTTCGACTACACAGTACATTACGTACCAACTGAGCAAAAAAAACCAAAAGAATAAATGTAGAGTGGCTTGCCTTGAGCTTACTTGTGAGATACTGATTTACTCCCACTGAGAGAGGTTGATTTAGAAATAGTGTCATTCTGGTTTTGTTGCCTTAGGAATTAGGTTTATAACCTATACAACATACAAGAGGCTATTACCTCATAATCAATTATGGGTATGTTGGGTGCCGTGGGCAATGGTACAGTGGTGATTCCCCTAATGTATTCTCCCAGCTCTGCTCTCATTTTCAGACGGCTGTCTCCAGAGAGTGACCACAGTATTGCATAGACCAGGTATCTCTGATGGAAGACAAGAGAAAGATTAGTCCACACAAATGCAAAAAAGTATTACTTGTGTTCGAAGGACAGCTGAAGAAAATACAAGGAGACTATTCAATGAGCCTGGTAATGGTGTACATCTTTAGGCTTTCTGATCACTTTGCTGCAGTATTTACTTTACCTGGATATAACGCTCCAGCTGATCAATCTGCATAGGGAAGTCGGGATGGTTTGCGTTGTACTGGGCTACATTGCGACAAGCCTGATGCAACATAGAGAACAATGAACCAAGACAGCGCAAGCGAGTCAGGTCCATGATATGCTCTAACTTGAAAGCATGTTCAAGAGCTTTAGTCACCAGTCCATTAGATGTGAAATAGGGCTGCATAATTGTTGCTGCATCTCTTTGAATCTGTTGGGAAAGACATTAGCATTGTTCAAGGAACTTAGTGTGTAGTCTTAAGTCAGAACACTAGATTTTAAAATAAGTTTATCTATAGCAGGCGTTCCAAGTGTCATACTTTAATGGGGGAACAACACGCAAGTTACATTTGGTTAACTCAATCTCAACTTATATTCAGTACAGCCTGTAAGATAAGCTTTCGAGGCACTTCCTACTTTCAGTGGGTCTGGTGTCAGTCCACAGTATTACAATCCATTCCAAGTTATACCTGCAACATTGGAGAAGCTGCTTCTTCACCTTCATCTTCTTTGCCCTTTTGCCTGCGCTGAGCTTCCTCTTCACCTTCATCCAGAGGGATGCTTCGTAGTCTGGTCAAGAAATTACTGAATATCATGTCAGTGCTTAGAACATCTTCACTGAACCAGACCATTCCGCACCTTGACACTGTGGTCAGAGTAGCATATTTCAGATCCTGTACCTCAAACATGATACGCACCTACAGAGAAAGTGCAGACAGTTAAGAGACGTTAGATTTTGTGCCACTGAATCTATTACAGTAACTCCTCACTTATCATCATGGTTAACATTGCTTCATTGTTATGTCGCTGATCTGTTAGAGAACATGTTTGTTTAAAGTTGTGCAATGCTGTTCATGGTGTGTCGGAGAGACTGCCGAGACTCATCAAGCCCTCGGATCGCTACCCCTTCCTGCTTCTCCAAGTGGGCACCAATGATACTGCCAAGAATGACCTTGAGCGTATCACTGCAGACTACGTGGCTCTGGGAAGAAGGATAAAGGAGTTTGAGGCGCAAGTGGTGTTCTCGTCTATCCTCCCTGTGGCAGGAAAAGACCAGGGTAGAGACCATCGAATCGTGGAAATCAACGAATGGCTACGCAGATGGTGTCGGAGAGAAGGGTTTGGATTCTTTGACCATGGGATGGTCTTCCAAGAAGAAGGATTGCTAGGCAGAGACGGGCTCCACCTCACGAAGAGAGGGAAGAGCATCTTTGCAAGCAGGCTGGCTAACCTAGTGAGGAGGGCTTTAAACTAGGTTCACCGGGGGAAGGAGACCAAAGCCCCGAGGTAAGTGGGGAAGTGGGATATCGGGAGAAAGCACAAGTAGGCGAGTGCAAGAGCGGAGGGCTCCTGCCCCATACTGGGACAGCAGGACGATCAGGGAGTTCTCTTACATGCCTATACACAAATGCAAGAAGCCTGGGGAACAAGCAGGGAGAACTAGAAGTCCTGGCACAGTCAAGGAATTATGATGTAATTGGAATAAGAGACTTTGGTGGGATAACTCACATAATTGGAGTACTGTCATGGATGGATATAAACTGTTCAGGAAGGATAGGCAGGGCAGAAAAGGTGGGGGAGTTGCGTTGTATGTAAGAGAGCAGTATGACTGCTCAGAGCTCCAGTATGAAACTGCAGAAAAACCTGAGAGTCTCTGGATTAAATTTAGAAGTATGAACAACAAGGGTAATGTCGTGGTGGGAGTCTGCTACAGACCACCAGACCAGGGGGATGAGGTGAACGAGGCTTTCTTCCAGCAAGTAACAGAAGTTGCTAGATCACAGGCCCTGGTTCTCATGGGTGACTTTAATCACCCCGATATCTTCTGGGAGAGCAATACAGCAGTGCACAGACAATCCAGGAAGTTTCTGGAAAGTGTAGGGGACAATTTCCTGGTGCAAGTGCTGGAGGAACCAACTAGGGGAAAAGCTCTTCTTGACCTGCTGCTCACAAACAGAGAAGAAATAGTAGAGGAAGCAATAGTGGATGGGAACCTGGGAGGCAGTGACCATGAGATGGTCAAGTTCAGGATCCTGACACAAGGAAGAAAGGAGAGCAGTAGAACAGAGACCCTGGACTTCAGAAAAGCAGACTTCGACTCCCTCAGGGAACTGATGGGCAAGGTCCCCTGGGAGAATAACATGACGGGGAAAGGAGTCGAGGAAAGCTGGCTGTATTTTAAAGAATCCTTATTGAGGTTGCAGGAACAAACCATCCCGATGTGTAGGAAGAAAAGTAAATATGGCAGGCGACCAGCTTGGCTTAACAGTGAAATCCTTGCTCGTCTTAAACACAAAATAACAGCTTACAAGAAGTGGAAGATTGGACAAATAAACAGGGAGGAGTATAAAAGTATTGTTCAGGCATGCAGGAGTGAAATTAGGAAGGCCAAATCACACTTGGAGTTGCAGCTAGCCGGAGATGTTAGGAGTAACAAGAAGGGTTTTTTCAGGTATGTTAGCAACAAGAAGAAAGTCAAGGAAAGTGTGGGCCCCTTGCTGAATGAGGGAGGGAAGCTAGTGACAGAGGATGTGGAGAAAGCTAGTGTACTCAATGCTTTTTTCACCTCTGTCTTCACAGACAAGGTCAGCTCCCAGACAGCTGCAATCTGCAGCATGGTATGGGGAGGAGGTGACCAGCTCTCTGTGGAGAAAGTAGTAAGTTCGGGACTATTTAGAAAAGCTGGATGAGCACAAGTCCATGGGGCCGGATGCGCTGCATCCGAGGGTGCTAAAGGAGTTGGCCGATGAAATTGCAGAGCCATTGGCCGTTATCTTTGAAAAATCATGGCGATCGGGGGAGGTCCCAGATGACTGGAAAAAAGCTAATGTAGTGCCCATCTTTAAAAAAGGGAAGAAAGAAGATCCAGGGAACTACAGGCCAGTCAGTCTCACCTCAGTCCCTGGAAAAATCATGGAACAGGTCCTCAAGGAATCAATTCTGAACCACTTAAAGGAGGAGAAAGTGATCAGGAACAGTCAGCATGGATTCACCAAGGGCAAATCATGCCTGACTAACCTAATTGCCTTCTATGATGAGATAACCGGCTCTGTGGATGAGGGGAAAGCAGTGGATGTGCTATTTCTGGACTTTAGCAAAGCTTTTGATACAGTCTCCCACAGTATTCTTGCCAGCAAGTTAAAGAAGTATGGGCTGGATGAATGGACGGTAAGGTGGATAGAAAACTGGCTAGATGGTCGGGCTCAACGGGTAGTGATCAATGGTTCCATGTCTAGTTGGCAGCCGGTATCAAGTGGAGTGCCCCAAGGGTCGGTGCTGGGGCCGGTTTTGTTCAATATCTTCATTAACGATCTGGAGGATGGTGTGGACTGCACCCTTAGCAAGTTTGCAGATGACACTAAACTGGGAGGAGTGGTTGATACGCTGGAGGGTAGGGGTAGGATACAGAGGGACCTAGACAAATTAGAGGATTGGGCCAAAAGAAATATGATGAGGTTCAACAAGGACAAGTGCAGAGTCCTGCACTTAGGATGGAAGAATCCCATGCACTGCTACAGACTAGGGACCGAATGGCTGGGCAGCAGTTCTGCAGAAAAAGACCTAGGGGTTACGGTGGACGAAAAGCTGAATATGAGTCAGTGTGCCCTTGTTGCCAAGAAGGCTAATGGCATTTTGGGTTGTATAAGTAGGGGCATTTCCAGCAGATCGAGGGATGTGATCATTCCCCTCTATTCAGCACTGGTGAGGCCTCATTTGGAGTACTGTGTCCAGTTTTGGGCCCCACACTACAAAAAGGATGTGGATAAATTGGAGAGAGTCCAGCGGAGGGCAACAAAAATGATTAGGGGGCTAGAGCACATGACTTATGAGGAGCGGGTGAGGGAACAGATTCTTTAGCCTGCAGAAGAGAAGAATGAGGGGGGATTTGATAGCTGCTTTCAACTACCTGAAAGGCGGTTCCAAAGAGGATGGATCTAGACTGTTCTCAGTGGTAGAAGATGACAGAACAAGGAGTAATGGTCTCAAGTTGCAGAGGGGGAGGTTTAGGTTGGACATTAGGAAAAACTTTTTCACTAGTAGGGTGGTGAAGAACTGGAATGGGTTACCTAGGGAGGTGGTGAAATCTCCTTCCTTAGAGGTTTTTAAGGTCACGCTTGACAAAGCCCTGGCTGGGATGATTTAGTTGGGTTTGGTCCTGCTTTGCGCAGGGGGTTGGACTAGATGACCTCCTGAGGTCCCTTCCAACCCTGAGATTCTATGATTCTATGAATGCTCCCTTATAACGTTTTTCTGCAAGCAGTGGACAAAGCAGGCTGCTGCCAAAGCAGCCTGTTGGAGCTAGCTGGTGGGGGCTTGGAACCAGGGTGGACCGGCAAACCCCCCACTCCATCAGCTCCCCTAAGTTCCCTGTACGGCAGCTGCCCCACAAGCTATCAATTACCAGGCAGTTCAGGTATCCCTCCTGCCACTGCCATGGGCTGATCCTGCCCTCTGCCTTTGAGCTGCTCCTGGGAGCATCCTGCTTGCTGTCCAGGGGGGAAGAGAAGTGCTGATGTTAGGGTGTCCCCCTCCCCCCGCTCCACAGAGCAGGGGAAACAGGGGGACAGGACAGGGCTCAGGATGGAGGGAACTTGCTGATCTACTTAAAAAGGCAATGTACTTAGATTTGGGTCAGCATATTTAAAGAGGCAATACGTTTCACACACATGGTGTGTCTGTGTGTCACACACACTACTTGGGAGGCTGTGGGTGGATCTGTCACACACACTGTGTGTGTGTGTGTGTGTGTGTGTGTGTCACACACACATGCACCCCTCCCCCCGACACTATGGAAAGTGGAGGGAGTGGTGCACGCCACTGGGATAGCATGAATTCATCATCACATTCAGTTTCCACAGAGAATGTTTGCAGCCACTACCATGCTGTGTCTCCTCCCTCCATTCATGCTGCCTTGTAGAGTGTGAAGCTACATTAACAACATATTTACCCTTGAGGACTCAGCCAAGTGCTAGTTCATCATTTAGCAGTAAGGCATTCCCTGGGAAATATTCCACCCTGTGACTCCACCACATCACAATCATCATTGCTGTATACCAGGGGTCTCAAACTCAAATGACCACGAGGCCCACATGAGGACTAGTACATTGGCCCGAGGGCCGCATTACTGACACCTCCCCACCCCCCGCTGCCCTCAGCCCCGCCCCCACTCCACCCTTTCCATGAGACCCCACCCCTGCCCTGCCTCTTCCCAGCCCCCATTCCAACCCCTTCCCCAAAATCCCCACCCCAAATCTGCCCCCTCCCTGCCCCCAGGGAGGTATAAAAATTAGTTTTGTCTTAAATACATAAGATACCCTCTGAAGTTAACACATAGTTAGACATTCATTTATAATCTAGTGTTTCCTACTCTGGTAGGGTTAAACCTGACATGACAAACTCTATATCCACAGATGAGTTTTTAAACAATTCAACCAGACCATTGCATAAGACCACTTTTGCTCTGACGCAATATTAACTTTACTCTGTGCCCACAGCTTGTGTGATGAGAGCCTGTTCATGTCAGCTACCAAAAGCAGCAGAGATTAAATTTTCAGTAGATTAAACTATTTAGAAATGCTGAAATGTTTGTAAAAACAAGAAACTTTACATTTGGTGGAAGGCTGAGACGTTCTCCATTGGGCAGAGTCAGTAGTTTGTTGTCATCCAACACGGAGTTTAAGTTCTCCACCCATTCAGGATCTACATCCCCATCAAAGATGATCCACTGTCGTTTCTGCAATTCACCTCTCACATTGTCTATGATCCTAAGTTCAGAAAAGCATTTAGTGTAGATTTGAAAAACAGAGTAATTTCCCCTTCCCTCAATCTTCCATGGCAATGACAACATCCAAGGATCTCTCCAATAGTCACTTTTTAACTTATATTATGTTTAAGACTCACTTTCTCAGGACATGTGTAAACAATCCATCTGTCCATTCTCTGGTATTTGGATCCAAAGTACCATAGAGGTGATCTTTGCTGATTGCTTTTGGATCAATGATGTGAGCAACACCTTCTACACCCTCTAGCCGCTCCAGGGCTTTTAGCAGCACTCTCCAAGCCATGCTCTTTCCACTTCCAGAAGGACCCACCATCATCAACCCATGATTGATCTGGGTAATTTGATACAGCTGAAGAACCTGTGACAGAACAGAAGGAGCTGTCACTTAAGACTTGCATTTATTAAGATTCAAACATATTAATCTGGAATCACTTAAAGCTGAAACTTATTTTACGTATTCTGTCTATTTGGGGAGCAGTTCTATTTTATTTCTGTATCACGGAATATGCAAAGTGTTACATGTCCTTTTGTCAACTCCACACTGTAAGATTTACAACTATCACAATGTACCTTTTCGACCCACATGCCACCAACTTCTTTTCCATCACCATAGGTAAGGTACATTTCCTGACACACTTTCTTAAGCTCCTCTCGCAGGGCTGTCATTTCACCACGGTGATACTGTACTTCAGGGAATACATCAGACAAGAGACTGAACAGCAGTGGGATGTCTTCTGCAACAAGTTTGGGTACCATTGTTTCACACACACTCTGGATCAAAATCTACATGGAAAATGTCATGTTTTGATTAGACAATACACCGTAAGCAATGAATATCTGCATTAGTCACATTGGTGGAAATATTTCAGACAGGTCATGCTGAATACTCAGACTGTATATTGACATTTGCTAGGTTTGCATTTGACATTCTTATTTCCCTACAAAACGTATGTGATGTTGAGTTTTGTATTTGTGCAAGATCATTTATGACAGTGCATTATGAACATAAAGTGATGGTATACAGGGAATACTTAAGCTATCGCCAAATACAATTGCCTTAGTTGAGGAATGACAACTGTACTTGCCTACATAACATTTACCTGAAAGTGATGTGAACTGCAGGAGTTCATTCAGAATGTCTACTCCACTTGGAATAGAGTCAGGACATCACTCGTTTTATAGGAGTGGTGAAAGTTTGTAATGACCACAAACCATCAGGTGCCTCTGTTTTATTGTAAGAAAGACACTTCCAGCAACTCAAGCACTGATTAAAACTCAGTTCAATGTACTGAAACCGCCACTCCTGTAACCTAAAGTACCATGACTTCAAGTAAATACGAAACTTGTGAACTTAAATAGATTACGTTTATGCTAGCTACAGCAGGTGCTTTACTGTAAGTGCTCATATACATGCATATGTACTATAATCACTCCTTTGCTGTGAATCAATATAAAAAAATCTGTATACGTTTTACCTCTTGTTCAGGTAGGTTCTCAGCAATTTCCCCTTCATCAACAACTTCACCACGCTCTTTCTTCTCCCGCTTTATCTTCTGAATCCGCTCCCTCTTCACATTTCCTGCACTAATCAGTACACTCTTCAAAGCTCTTAAGCCAAAGTCATAATGACTTTGAGAGGAGAGCTGCTCATCACAGAGTCTAAGGATAAAAGATACCAGAGTCAGTTTTAGACATACTAAGATCACAAAACTAATGTTCAACAGTAAAGTGTCAAGCATGCTTACTGTTCTATGTTCTTGCTATGGTAGTTTCAAAACTAGCTACAGAGCCATTTTAAGTTCCAGATTTAAGTACACAAGTGATCTTTAATGGTTTGGGCCAGACTTGTTTACATGACTATTACTTACTTGAAGAAAGGGACAATCTTATTGGCAAGCACTTCAGCAGTACGGAAACCCTGGGAGTACAACATGACCTGGGCAATCAGCAGGCGGTCTGGTTTCGTCATTGCCAAGCTACGGAACAGCTTCTTCAAGTTGTCTGGAAGATTGGATCTACCCACATAACCAGGATTCATGGTGATGAAGATAGCCATGTCTGGGCTCACGTTAACTTGTTTATTCAGCAGCTCACAAGTAATAGGTGCAGAAGCTAAAAGTAGTTCACACACAAAGTATTTTTAGTTACAGTTGATTTTGTCTCAGTCAAATCAGCTATCAACTACAGTAGTTGAAACTTCACTTTTAGTATCCGGTATAGTTTTCTTTATGGTACAGTAACTCCTCGCTTAAAGTCATTCCAGTTAACGTTGTTTCGTTGCTGATCAATTAGAGAACATACTCGTTTAAAGTTGTGCAATGCTCCCTTATAACATTGTTTGGCAGCTTTCTGCTTTGTCCACCACTTTCAGAAAGAACAGCCCATTGGAGCTTGCTGGTGGGGGCTTGAACCAGGGTGGAACAGCAGCCCCCCTATCAGCTTCCCACTCCCCGAAGTTCCCTGTGCGGCAGCCATCCACCAGGCTATCAATTGCCAGTTCAGCTGTCCCTCCCCTCACTGCAATGTGCTATTCCTGCTCTCTGCCTTGGAGCTGCTCCCGGGAGCCTCCTGCTTGCTGTGCAGGGAGGGGAGGGAAAGAGGGGGGCTAATATCAGGGTGTCCCCCTCTCCTCTGCTCCTTCCCCCTGCTTATCCCATTTCCATAGAGTGTGGGGACATGACAGGGCTCAGGACAGAGGGAGTATGGTGCCAGCAGCTGTTGTCTCAACTTCCTAGTCTACTTAAAAAGGCAATGTACTTAGAGTGGTTCAGTGTACTTAAAGGGGCAATGTGCATCTCTGTCTCTCACACACACACAGGGTGTGTCGCTCTGTCTCTCTCGGCCATGCTGTTTCCCCACACTCCAATTGTACTGCCTTGTAGAGTACGAGGCTACTTTAACAATAATGTGTTAACCCTTGAGGGCTCAGCCGAGTTCTAGTTCATCATTTAGCAGTAAGACATTCCCTGGGAAATATCCCACCCTCTTACTTCACCACCTCAACCAAGCTTCACAATCATCATTGTTGTGTACAGTATTAAATTGTTTAAAAATTACAATGAGTGTGTGTGTGTGTGTGTGTGTGTGTGTGTGTGTGTATAAATAAATAAAATTAAATAAATAGTCTTGTGCGGGAAAAAAATTTCCCTGGAACCTAAACCCCAAATTTACATTAATTCTTATGGGGATATTGGATTTGCTTAACATCGTTTTACTTAAAGTCGCATTTTTCAGGAACATAACTACAATGTTAAGCGAGAAGTTACTGTACAACTAGTCAAACTTTTTTCTACCACTACACTAAAGTTATGCAGTCACTTTCAACATTGTGTATCAGTTGAAAGCTGCTTCCTTTAATTGTTTAATATTTAAGTTAAATTTTCAAATTTAACAAAAACACAACCCCTCCCCCACCCAACCCTGGCCAGTGTGGGAGTAACCGATCAAGTAGATTTCTCAAAAGGACTTATTTTAGACATGCAAATGAGGGCATTCTTTTGATAGAACAGCTATACAAAACGATTAGCAACAAAAAAAATTGCATACTCTTGTCATAGTTTGGATTGCAATGTTCTCGCAAGGCTTCCTGGATGCACTGAACCTGCTGAGAAACAGCAGAAAGCATACGCTCCTCAAGTCTGTTGAACTCATCAAAGCAGCCCCATGCGCCCACTTGACAGAGCCCCACAAAGATGCGTCCCATTGCCTGTAGGCAGAGAAAAAAAAAAAGATAAGATAAGCTCTCTCTCTCTCTCTATATATATATATACACACACACACACACACACACACACACACACACATACACACATAAAAAAGTTACCTTGGTTATTCTTCCCTATACTGGATAGGACTGTGGTTACATATATTAACCCCCTATTTAATGTATGTGTACCTTTATGCTGAGACTCTATGCTTTCAACAGAAACAACTACTTCTCTACCCACCACTCCACTCTTCTCTACCCACTCACACCACTCTTGTTTCTCAGATGTTTCAGTTTTTGAATGCCAACTTCCACGTTCTAGAATGTATAAGGCACTACTAATCAACTTCCACTCTTCTTTAGGGAAGTCTGTTACTTAATTCTAAAATCTCTGCAAGCACATTCCTAAACCTGTAGCAGAATTTAAAAGTAGTTCCAATGTTGCACTATATCAGGCAGTCCATTGAGATAAGGAGTATGTTCAGCAAGATATCCATTAGGAGTCAGCCAGTTACATCTACTTGATTTCTACTAAAGTAGGTCTACTTCAGTTGGTCACACAATATGACTGGGGGATGGTAATGGAAGACTGTAGTTTGAAAATATTTTAAGTTACCTTCCTAAAGCTTGTAGTTCAGATTTTTCCTTGCTAAATTATTGTCTAAAAACAGAGCAGGCAGTTTCTAACCCAATTCTGCTTTAGGTGGTAGTGAGGTCCAATGAAGCACAGTAAAGTAACCAGAATCTATTTTACCAGATACAGGAACAAGCTTTCAAACATGTTTTGAAATCTACAAGCTTAAATGGCATATTAATGAGATCTTAACTTAAAATGAAGAATGTGCTCATGTTAAATGAAAGATACTATACCTGGAAGTCAAACATTTCACCACAGTTGAAAACCAGAACAAAGCGGCCAAGCTGGTGTCCAAGGGCTTTTACAGATTCTGTTTTGCCAGTACCAGCAGGACCTATTTTTAGAATAGGATAAAAACATTACTCTCTTCCTAGGCACCAAACTGACAATATTAACATCTAGAGTCTAAGGGCTGAGCTACAGTACCGCAGTAAGTCAGCCCGAGTTACGCTATTTCAGTTACGTGAATAACGAAACAGAAGTTGACGTAGCTTAGGTCGACTTACCGCAGTGTCTACTGCTCTCCCGCTGACTTCCCTTACTCTTCTCAGGGAAGTGGGAGTACACAAATAAGTGGGAGAGCACTCGCCTAATGATTTAGCAGGTCTTCAATAGACCTGCTAAATCGACACCTGCTGCATTGATTACAGCAATGCAGATCTACCGGTAAGTATAGACACGGCCTACGTGTTGCTCATTTTTCAAAATTGGAGTCTCAACTATGGAAGTTATTTTATTAATATTATAGCTGATGAACATCAGTCTTTACATTTAACAGAAGACACACAGGGAGTAAGTACCAACTTACCAAATGGCGAGCCTCCAAGTCTTGCCTCCAAGGCTTGCGTCATTGTCAGGTAACAGCGGTCAGTAAGAGGAGTCTGAACTAGTTTATCCTGAACACCAAGATACTCAAAGCCATAGCAGAATTTGGCATTTGCCATTTGAATGGACAGCTGTTGCAACACATCTGTCTGTTTTGGGTCAAAGTAGAATCGCATCTGGCTGAGCCACTCAAAGGATTTGGAGTTGTCAATTTTACTTTTGATCAGTGATCTTGTAACATCTCTTTGGTGCACTAACTCTGTAATCTGGAGAACAAGCATCTCATTAGCAACCACCATGAAAAAAGACTATGTACTCTAATAAAACTAACAGTTTTACTGCACCTCAGTTTATGAAAAGCCATTGCTCGATGCCAGAAGGCATCATCTAATATCCATCCTCTAGCTTACAGAAAGGAGGAGCTAGTAAAAAAAGTCTGTTCCTGCAGGATCCCTCTCAGTCAAGCTTCAGGCCAAGGCGTGGTTCTGAAACCTCAAGAACTGTCCTTGTGGACAACCTTTCTCTGTCCACAAGCAGAGAAAGGAAGCACATCCATACTCATCCTGCTAGACCTCTCTGGCACCAAATACTGTTAGTCACCAGATATTCTTGTCTGCCTCCAGGAAGCTGTAATGATGAATGAGAGTGCCCTCAAACCAGCTCACATTTTCCTCTAAGAAACCACAAGTGCTGTAGAGGGACAGTGTTTCTACATCCCTCAGTCCTCACCTCTGAGGTCCCACAAGTTTTAATCCTCTGCACAAGTTATTCAAAGGCTATATAAAGACACCAAGAGAACTGGTGAGACACTATGGGCTGAAATCCCAGCAGGTACAGACCAAAACTGAGCTCTTCGTCGCCATTCCCAGCTTTCAGTAGCTGGAATCAGCAGCTGAATGAAGCGCATCTGACTAGAGCTGAACCCAGCCAAGACTGAGATGCCGGTAGATAAAGAGAAATGTTTCCAAGAACTTGCTTCCTCTAAGACTCCACTACGGAGGGCACCTTCCCCTCACACTAGTTTATCATCAGAGGGGTAGCCGTGTTAGTCTGGTTCTGTAGAAGCAGCAAAGAATCCTGTGGCACCTTATAGACTAACAGACGTTTTGCAGCATGAGCTTTCGTGGGTGAATACCACTTCCATCCGAAGAAGTGGGTATTCTCCCACGAAAACTCATGCTGCAAAACGTCTGTTAGTCTATAAGGTGCCACAGGATTCTTTGCTGCTTCTACTAGTTTATCACTAGCCTTCAATCCTTTTGGATGTCCAAGGCACAAAAAATATCAACTTTCATCTGCAATAGGCCAGAAATTGGCACCTTATTGTATCAGCACAGATTTGGACATGGTAAGGCTGAAGGTCCATAGGTTTGATTACTGCTAGACATGTCTAGCAGTGAAGCCACACCCCGTGTGAAAGCTCCAACTAGTACAAAACAGCACTCTAGTTTCTCGGCAGCACAGACTAAAACAAACAACATTCTGTGGCTAGGCACTCTACACTTGTTCCCCAATTAGAAGTTTAGTTCAAGGTTTTTCAGGAGCCTCTGAATAACAGGACAGATTGTCAGTTGTGCTCGTCTGGTGGAAAGTAGAGCTTCTTAGGAGGAGCTGGAGTTAAGCTACGAATTCAGTGGACAAGAAGTGATGACTTAAGACTTGCACAGCTAAATGCAAAAAACTTTCAGTTTAGCTTTTCTTTCTTCAGAAAGTTCTTCACATGCCTATGACAGCCCCTCACACAAACACAAGTTTTAAATTAAGCTATTTCTCCTATAAGTTGTTTCTATTTTTAAACAGCTGAAGGGGCTCAGACACTATGGTTATGGGAGCCATGTACATACTGTGACAAAGTTCCTCTCTCCCTTGGTGGGTTCTGCACATCCTGGCAGATTTGCTCGCCTCAGAGGTTCACAGCAGTCCTCAGTTTGGCTCCTTTTGTTAGTGGCACAAACCTACCGTTCACTCGGCTAACCTCATCACTGGCCAGCATGGGGAAAGGGAGAAGAACAATCCCCACAGTCTCTACTGACCCACCTAGTGAGTCGGAGGATAGGCCAGGGACCTTCCCCTCTGGTGGGACCCACAGTCCAGGTCACCTCCTCTTGTCTTAAATAGGGAGTTGAGGCGGATGGGGGAGGAAACCCGGGCCCGCCTTCTACTCCGGGTTCCAGCCCAGAGCCCTGTGGATTGCAACTCTCAACAGTGTCTCTTGTAACAGCTGCCTGACAGCTACAACTCCCTGGGCTACTTCCCCATGGCCTCCTCGCAACACCTTCTTTGTCCTCACCACAGGACCTTCCTCCCGATGTCTGGTAATGCTTGTACTTTGAAGTCCTCCAGGAATATGCATACTCACTCTCAGCTTCTTGTGCATCTTGCTCCCAGCTCCTCGCATGCACCTCACTAACTGAAGTGAGGTCCTTTTTAAAACCAGGTGCCCTGATTAGCCTGCCTGTCCTAATTGATTCTGGAAGATTCTTAATTGGCTCCAGGTATCCTAATTAGCCTGCCGTAATTGGTTCCAGCAACTTCCTGATTGTTCTGGAACAGCCCATTATTTTACTCAGGGAAAAGGGACTTGCTTAATCTTGGGCTAATAGATCTACCCTCTATCACTCTTCTGTAGCCACCTGCCCTGACCCAGTCACAATACATAGATGATAAATATTAATAAAAACTCTAGATTTATAAATTTTATCTACTCTCAGAATAGGAGATTGGGTGGTATATTCTAAGAGTTGTTTCTATTCACTAAATTCTTCAGAATCTTATGCTACACTGACATTTAAGTTTATAGACATTATTTCAAGTCAGGCATATGTAATCTCTACAGAAACAGCTGTTCCTCAAGAAAGCCTGATGGGAACATTTTAGTTTTCCCTAGGTGTCACTTTCATGATTTGAAGATGGACAGATGGTGTTTAAATTTTGTGAGAGGCCGAATGACTACTTAAGGATGAGGAGGAGAGTATTACTTACCAAGTGTTCCAATTTCCTTCTGCGGAGAGGTGGCTGTTCCATCAACACAGAGTCTGCTAACACATTCAGTGTGACTTCGACATTAGCCAGCACAGAGTGCAGAGGACTGCTGTCTCCTCCACCACCCATGCCATTCAGAGCAGATTCCACATTCTCTGACCATGCAATTTGGGCTGACAGGACAACAAGCTGGGCCTGAACATTTAAAATACAGTTAGATTTTTGCTAAAAGTTGTTCCTCCCACAAAAGTGTATTATTCACATTTGTCTAAGCAAACTATATAAGATGGATACCTGATATTTGTCAATCCAAGAAATATAGAGAACTGGATCAATTGAAGTTGCTTTACCAAAGATCTCTACTTCAGTCACAGACTCAGCAAGCAGCTTTGCAAGTGTGACCCTCATTTCTTTTTCAACAAGTGTGAGCCACTCATTGATCTTAGGATGTTCTGTGATAGACACAGGTGTTTTGAACAGCACCTGAAACAATTAAATGTAAGTGTCATTTTAGTTCTCATTTAGACCAGGTTTGTAAGTTTGCAAAAACCCTGAAGCTCTACCTCCTCTCCTTCACGTGATGAGATCCCCAGAACAACAGAGTTATCTTCATTCAGGATGATGCTAGACACTCCAGCAAACATTTTCTTGAAATGTTTCTGCAGCTTAGCTACATTCTTGCTGTTTCCTATGATTTCGAGTAAGTCCTCATCACCAACGAAGTAGAACCTAGTATTAGAAATAAGGTTAAAGCTTTTTAAAACAACTGACCACTGAGGTGAAAGAATTTTTTTTTAAATTAATTGAAGGCCCAGAATTAATATATTTACTTGAACCCTCTATAACTCTTCTAAAACTGGGGAAATGTCTGCTCCGTAATTCCTTTCCTCCATACTTCAGTTAGCTCATAGTAAAAATACCTCAGGGCTTATTCTCTGCACTGTTTTTAGTCTATCTAGAGCTTTCTTCCCACTTAAACACCTCATTAGCAGATATTTGCCAGATATTGAAACATTACGAGACAGCAAAGCTCCCACTCTGAACACGTGCTTGACGTGGAGGTTTTGTTTAGATCTACAATCCAAGGACATGACATACTACTGAGAATTGAAGGCGAAACAGAATGCAACATGATTCAAATATAGAATGACACACGTTTTTAAGCTTTGTTATTTGGTGAGAGAGATTCCTAAGGGTTCATTTAGTTTAATGAAACAAAACTAAATTTGAGAATTTCATTATTCAGTACCAGGTGAAACAGCCTATTAAGCAATATTTATATTCAAATTATGCCATTTAAGTTAATCACAAATGACCCACACAAAGAAATTTAAGTTTGTCATTTCCCAGGAAATGGGGCCATAAAATGTCTAAATTGTTCAACCTTTATTTTATTTTTTTTAGGATTCCAAAGCATTCATGTTTTGATATCTGTGTATGCACTAAAAGGTTGCTAGAGGAACAGAATAAAAGGATGTACTTAGGCACTACTGTCCAAACAAATACAATTCATATTAGAGTTTATTCCAACACAATTGGTTGAGGAGATGAAATTCCTTACCGAGGAAAGGAGGATCTCTCCCTCTCCAGGTATTCTCCCAATGCTTTCTGGATCTTTCCAAGCAAGTCTGCTAATCTCTCCAGTGACCTTTGTACACCTTGGATGTTAAGAACATCCATCACAAGGGGAGATTTGGATACCTTTTTCATAAGTGCCAGAAACTCAATACTGATGCTGTAAGTGAGTGAGAAAAATATTAAGCACACTTTAAATGAGGGATACAATAGTACAAGTTCAGTTACTGAGCGTGAAAAACGGGGATATCTATTAATTTTATTAATATTGTGTGAGTATTATGGTATGGCTGGCTTTATGCTACATTAAAGATTAATTCTAGTTGGAGCACTCCACGTGGTACCCAAGAACCAGACAACGACTAACTCAATTGCCAGTGCTCAAATGGACCATGCAGTAAATCCACTGCTAACGTCTACCTCTGACTCTCTGGAGAGGTGACTATGTCTGTCTGGGGACACCTGAACCTGGTCAAACACTTTGAAATGGATATGAGACTGCTTGTTAGCTCAGGGTGGGAGACATCAAATGAAGATTGGACACAGGCAGAGACTGCAAGGGTGCAATTTACCTGCCTAGCCCAATGCTAGATGATGGGTAGGACAAGAGGGGCTACCTCAACTTGCAAGGAAAGGCTAACGTCCAGGTAACTTATAGGTCTTCTATTGTTTTAAACCTTTTCTTATGTGCAAAAAAACTATCCACATGAACAAGCTGCTCTGTCACTGCACTCTCATACCAGTCATATGCTTCCAAGTCTGCGGCAGGGGCCAAAACCCAGATGGACCTGCTGAGAACACTACTGGTGAACAGGAGTATTTCGCTCTGGGTCACTAGAACAAAAAAGTGGGGGCGAATCACAGGATTCACTGAGAGAAGTGCAGACCTATCACTTGGAAGCGGTGCTCATGCAGTGGGCAGGCAGAGGAACAAAATCAATGGTGAAGCTTGCCTTGAACTGTAACTGAGAATTTCACACAAATCCAAAGTAAGTATACCTTTGGAACCTCTGTGTTTCAACAGGCAGTAAGTGCTTAATATCAGCACTACCAGTGAAGATCCCCTCCAGGTAGACCCATCGCCTTTGGACATCTATCCAGACATCAAAGAGTGCCATGATGCGATTCAATTTGTCCTCCCAGCTAAGGGCATCTTCTTCAAACACCTAAATGTTACAAAAAATATTAACATTCAGTTTACCTTTAAAAACAACAACAACAAACACACAAAGAAAAGCAACTTCAGCTATAAGCATGATTTTAAGAAGTTGGACAAGTAACACTAATCAAGTTAGTTTGAGAACTGAATTAGAAATAATTCTTTCAATTTGGTTACAGCTATAAAAAGGTATAATCACACTTATACACCTAGTAATTTGCCAGACTTGGCACACAAGGTGCCAGCTGAACAAATGTACACTAGGAAAAGAATACTAAAACAAGGAGGGAGACAAAGATAATTGAATAGAAAAATAAAATAATTTTACATTATACCTTGTAGTATCGTGATAACTTCATGGCAGACACACTGTTAATGTGTTCCTTGACCTTGTTGAAGAGATCATCCCAACCACGAATCAAACAACATTTGTTCTGATAGTTAACCAAATCCAGTTCGTAAGTGTTCCACACTTCTCTTATCTTTAAGAAAAAAAGAAATCAGGTTATGAACTCATTACATTTATTTCATTCTATAGTATAGAAATATAGCTACATGAGCTTGATTCTTATCTTTTTACAGAGCACATGAACCTGCAGGCCTTGGATGGCTGTGAATCATATGGTGGAAGATTTCATAATTATGTCTTGTGGGTCAGAGTTAAAGTTATTGCAACTCATAAAATGAAAATTACAGAAGGCAGTTTCCAGTCTTCTACTTAGAAGTTTTAAAATAGTAACGTATTAGCTATGTATTTTACTTGATTTATCTTTAAGTTTAAGTTACAGTACCTTCAGTAAACTTGCAAAGCTTTTAATAAAACCCCTAAACCAATGGGGTTTCATGTTGTGTCAGTTTGTGTGTTAAATTTACTCAGTTATTTAGAACTAAAAATGTATGCTGAAGATCTAAAGCATTTCACTTTCACTATCCTGGGTATCCAAAATCCAGCTTGTTACATAGAGGTGTAAATTAATTTGTTGACAGCTAAAACTTCTCCTGCACAACAGATCTAGTACATGGAATGATAGATACTAGCCTGTTTCAAGAACTCTTCCAAAGCCATCTCTCCCTGAGCCACAAGAAGTACATCTTTGACAATTGCTTCATTCTTCTGCAAGTCAACATCCCAGATCTGTCCCAGGGTTAGTTCAGAGACAACCCAGTTAACATGAAGTCTCTTCATCAGCTGCTTCCAGTGACGATCTTTAAGAGCCTCAGATTTCATTTCAATCACCAACATGTTTATCTAGAACGCGAGACAGCACATATTAAGTTAACGCACGCACTTACCCTTGATAACGAATTAAAAAGATTAAGTACAGCTTACCTTCATGTAACCCTTTAGAAGTCTCTGAACATATTCATAGGAGGCATACTGCCGCAAATGAGCAGGGAAGTTTTTCAACTGGTTCAGTAAGCCATCCAAATTTTGACGAAGCTGTCAATAAAATACAGAAGCCATGAAAGAATTCATCAACCAGCAACATGATGAGAAACACAATCACTCTAGTAAACTGAATATTACAACAGTTATCCATTTTCTTACAGTTTGTTATCTTAACATTTTAACTAAACTGTTCTTTAAGAATGGGAGAATCCCCCTTAGATAATATTGATCATGCTTTCCTATGCTGCATATATTTAATTTTGCTAACAATAAATATAGTTGTATTCAAGGCAGGCAAACCTTGAATACTGGATGTATGAAAACATTCAACTGTCCCTCAAAACCGCATCATTCCAACAGTTTCTCCACGCTTTTGTTGATATATTCCACCTCAGCAGGTTATATGGAGTCAACAGTACTGCTTTAAGATTAATTCATGACTGTTGGTACGATACTAGTTTTCTCTATCCCTTGATCATTGGAGTAGCACAGCATGAAGTAATTTTACACTAGATCACAGTGGTCATGAAATTGTGACATTCTTCCTTACAGATGATAGGTAGAAGCCTCATTTCACGTTTATGTATCCAAGAAGCATCAGCTTGGACAATAGCTTTTCATCAGTGGAGCTGGACAAGCGTTTGAGAAAAGTGCTAATTTATATCAACTTAATTTCAAGAAACAGATATAACATCAATTCTTGTCCTCTGCAGATGTAGCCTATCATTAAATATATTTAAGGTACTGCAGTTTCTGCAATCCTGATAATTTTTCAAGTTTTGCTTTGTAAGCTTTACCCTGTTGAAGCTTCAGTTAAGAGGAAAAGCTATTTCTGCCACTCGGTGCTGCAAGTTAGATTAAGATAGAGGCTGCATTCTCAGTTATGAATTCTATTTTTCATATGCCAAAAAGACCCAGGTACATAAGCACCATGCCATATATTCTGGCTCATTTTCAGGCTGCTAGAGCATTTAAAATATATTTAATCCTCGAAAGCCAAGAGTCTAATAGTATAGCTGTAGTTATGATTTCTATATACAGAATAAAAAAGGTACCTTGCGAGGCTGTACTGAAACCCATGGCTGCTCCTTCATCTGATCGATCTGGTCCCAGACCTTGGAAAGCTCAGACCAAACTCCTTTGAGGTCTTGTAACTCTTCTAAAGCTACCTACAGTACAAGGCGATACATCAAACTTTGGTCAGTTATATAGAAAGGACAGATATTTATTATCATTAAGTTAGACAGAACTTCTTAAATCATTGGGATAGAAACTTGGTCAGGGTACTGGTAACTGGACAGAGACTTGACCCTAACTTGCCTAGCCCATCTCTGGTGGTCCAAAAGGAGTTACCGTATGTTGGCTGCTCATTAGCTTAAGTTAGGGCTTGTCTACATGGCAAGTTACTGCACAGCACACAAGAGTGAACCCCTACAGTATATCAAACTTGCCTTGCGGTAACGTCTCATGTGGACGCTGCTACAGTGCAGTGAAAGTCCTGGAGCGTGGCTTTGAATAATATGACTTAGAACAGCATTTCTCAAAGTGGGGCCTGTGGACCCCTGGGGGTCCCTGAGGGACTACAGAGGGTCTACGGGCTCTGCTGATCAACTTAACTTCTCCCCATCCCTCCCAGCGCCTGCGCCTCCATCCCTCCTAGAGGTTACTGAAACCAAATGGGGGAGATTTTAGGCACTAAAAGTCCGGTGGCAGAGCAGGGTTAAGGAAGACTCCCTGCCTGCCCTGGCTCCATGCCACTCCCCTTGGTCACAGGGGTGGGGATGGGGAGAAGAGGAGCAAAGGGTCCCCACATGCTGCCCCTGCCTTGAGCGCTGACTCTGCAGCTCCCACTGGCCAGGAACTGCGGCCAATGGGAGCTGCAGAGGCAGTGCCTGCGGGTATGGGCAGTGCACAGAGACCCCCTGGCCCTTCCGCCTAGGAGCTGCTGCCAGAGAAATACGCTGGTCACTTTTGGGACCCGCCCAAGGTAAGCACCACCCAACTGCAACCCGCACCCCTCAACCCCTCCTGCACCCCAACTTCCTGCCCCAGCCCAAAACCTGAACCCGCACACCCCCTCAGAGCCTGGATCCCGTACCCTCTCCTGCACCCAAACTCCCTCCCAGAGCCCGCACCTCCTCTGCCCCATCCTGGTGAAAGTGAGTGTGTGTGGGGGAGGAGAGCAAGCAATGGAGGGAGGGGGAATGGAGGGGGCAGGGGTGGGGACTTGGGGGAAGGGGTAGAGTAGGGGCAAAGCTTGGGGCTAAGTGGTGGGGTTGGGGGGGGTCTCTGATTTTTTTTTCATCAAAATGGGGGTCCTTGGGTTGCTGAAGTTTGAGAACCACTGACTTAGAAGCTACCTGTCACATAAACAAGCCCTTAGTCTCATCTCTCGTTAGTTTAGTGGCCAGATTTCTGCATCTTAAGAAGCTGCCCTCAAGTGTCTGAGGTTGCAGTCCCAGTGGAAAAGCCAATGGCTGAATGGGTATTGAGACTGAATTACTCACCCCTAAGACTGGACCATCCTAGTTAAGGTTAGGGCACAGTGATAGAGCAGCATGAAGGGAGAACCACTGACTGCTGTGCCTTCTCTATGAATGAATTGAAGGACTTCTGCCTACAAGAAGTCATCTGTCCAGAATCATTTACAAGCACCAAATTCATGGATTTTTAAAAAACAGTTTGTACCTGCACACGTTCTTCACTGCCACTGAGTAGTCCTGTATCTGTTAGCTCAAGAGCTTCTTTGGCCTTTGCACATTTCTCTCGATCATCTTTCAACCTACCAAATTTCCCTTCATAAATGGTAAGTGCTTGAAGAGCCTCCTCTGGACGCAAGTTTCCCTAGAAAGAACCACATTAAGGTCAACATGGCACAGATGTTAAGAGTTAGGGTTTAGCACTTAAAATCTGTGCAGAAACTACTTCTGATTAGCATCAGACACCATGCCATCTCTTCTGCTTTAAGGAATTTTCCGTTCCCCTGGCAGACCTTTAACTCTGGGTATATGAGTTACTGATCCCTTGCTTGGGTAAGCGTCTAAAGAATCATCTTGGCAGAAGAGATTTTTTAGCAGATGCTAGCTAGGAACATTTACTTTAGGACACAGGCTCAACAAGATTCTTCCTCTCACTAAATGCTCTAAAGTGCACACTCCTTATTGCTAGTTACATTTGTAAAAATCAAGTTACAATAGAGGTGTTTCCGTTTTAAAATGTAAGTTAAGTCAAGAAGTGTTGGAGTTTTAAACCAAAAGCAAAGGACAAGGTACACTTTCTGCCAAGTCACTAGGAAACCCCCTAGAGAGGATTCACCTTTACAGATTTTGATGCAGCAATGTAACAATTATGATTCCCCCTCACACACACACACAGTCTATTTCAGGGTTTACTGAACAACCTATTTGTTACAGGATGCCAACTTTCTATAGCGAGTTCAGCAAAGAGACCTGAAAAAAAACTCACTGTCACAGGCTTGGTTTTCTCCCAGTCAGTCAGCAGGTCAGTTGTACGGCTCTCCACTGCTCGATCCTCTTGAATTATCTGCATTTGCAAGTTTGCTACTTGTTGCTGAATGGCAGAATCCTTGCGACGCATTATGTCATTGAAAGCACCCCACTCTCCTTCAATGTTGTCAATGTATAACCAGGAGGAAGGGAACTGGAACCTCTGTTTCTCTAGCAAGCGCTGACCATTGCGGTAAAGCTACAATCCACACAAACATTGTTAGAAGGTAACCTACTTTAATTTCTGTGTTAGCTAGAAGTTCAATTAGAAATTCAGATAGCCACAAGTCTAAAGAGAAATCAGCAATAGATCAACCCAAAGAACCCTCAGAAGTATAAAGTAACTCAGAAAGGCTCACTATAGAATCTTGGTTTGAAAGTGTTTACTAGGACAGGAAATTAGAGGCAGGGTTTCTCTTAGCAGACTTAGACTGGTCATGATCAATTGTCCCCTCGCTGTAAAAAGGCTTTTAAGGATTTCCAAAAACAAGACATGAATAAGCGACAAATTACCTCAACTTGTTTCTCAAACTGCTTGATTTTACGTTTCAGGGATTGTACGTATGTGATGAACGTCACTGCATCTGATGTGCTAGCAGTGTCCACTAAATGCTGCTCCAACTCTTGACGGGACTGTTAGAGGAAAAAAACCCAGTATTTTAAAGGTGGATGTAGTAAGTTGATTTTGTAATAAGAATCATTGTTTGGACTATTCTTACCTTAGAAATCTGAGAGTGGAACTCTGTCATGTTCTGACCTAGCATTTGGCCAAATTTACTGAGTACTTCCTTATGCCAAGAGTCATATTTCAAATTCACCTTAGATTGTACCTACAATCAAGAAAGTTTACTGAGTATTACTATTAGTTATGAAGTCTCATTTTATCCTCTATAAGCCCATTCTGAAGTTTATTTCCGCAAGTTTCATGCATCTTGTAAAAGTAAGTTTCAGGTTCTTACCTTCCCATAGTCTATGATAACAGGTCCAAATTCCTTCCTGGTTTCTGCATTGTCAAAGGTTCCTCTAGCCTTCCTTATCTGGACTAAGAGGGCTTGCCACTTATTTAAATCTTCTCCAAGACGGTTGTATATGTTTTCAGCTTGCATATCCCATAAGCACTGGTACTGCAGCCACACCTATTAATAAGTATGTTAAAATAACCTCCATGTAACAGTGAATTTTCAGAATGCAGATACTTTCCTTATTTACGTAACTGAATTAATAGGGATGATAGTAAACAGGTAACATTGTTGGATTTAGAAGAACTCTTCTATATCTTTAATCAAAGGTAACTCCCATCAAATGTGTTATTCTACAATTTCAAGCTGAAAATCAGAATTCATATCCTACCTTAACATACTGTTCAACCTCTGTCACAATGCCCATAACAGCTGAATAAGACTCCTCCAGCGCTGCAGGACCATCGGGCATCCGTGTTAAGGCATTCCGATAGAACTTCTCTTCCTCAGACAATTCATAGTGTACCCCCACCTGACAAGAGACAGAATTAAATAGAAGTTGCATATACCGAGTTCAGAATACATGGAGCAATTTTTGAAAATGAAAACTGGCATTCATAACCATTAAAGATTACATTATCTGTATACAACTGCAACGCAACAGTTAGATTTATAAATAAATTTATTATGCTTACCTGGTATCTTTGACTTTGAATTCTGGGTAGGGATAGTATTACCATTTTCCAGGAAATCATTTCTTGATAGAGCTTATATCTGCATTCTTCAATTGGTGGATTCAAATAGATCACCTGGTTGGTTATCCTCAGTTCATGTACAACATTCTACAGGCATAGAAAGACACCGCATTCAGTTTCAATTTTGCTAAATAAGAGCTTGCTGGGCCAGCTAAAGATACACAACTCAAAATACATTTTAGACAAAACCTGCCACCTCTTATTCGAGTGATGGTCCCTATTGTATTCCACTGAGGGTTATTAACAAGCAGGGTAGGAGAAAGATGATGGAACCGTGGAATGGAGCACAGCCACGCCAAATGAGGCATCCATCGCAGAGTCTTGCACCAAGGTGTAATGGGAAGAGAAGGTACGTACCCAACTCCACATGACCACTCTACATATGTCTGTAACTGGTACATCGTGAAGCGCAGTTGTAGTCGATGCTTGCACTCTTGTGGAGTGTGCTTGTGCCCCAAGGTGTGGGGAAACTCTTGATAACTGATAGTGTAATGCACCCCAAAACCCACTTAAAACCCCCCTGAATAGAGATCATTTGCCCTTTAATCCTTCCTGCTATAGTGATAAAATGTCTAGGGGACTTCCTAAATCATCTCATCCTCTGAAGGTAGAAAGCCAGGGCCCAGCAGACATCAAGGGAGTGACAGCGCGGTTCCTCCACTGAGGTGTGAGGTTTCAGAAAGGAAGCAGGTAAGTGTATGGGGTTGGTTGAGATGAAATGGGATACAATCTTTGGCAGAAACTTGGGGTGCAAGCACAGGGAAACACTGTCCTTACAGAACATGGTAAAGGGGGAGGTGGTCTGTCATAGAATATCAGGGTTGGAAGGGACCTCAGGAGGTCATCTAGTCCAACCCCCTGCTCAAAGCAGGACCAATTCCCAACTAAATCATCCCAGCCAGGGCTTTGTCAAGCCTTACCTTAAAAACCTCTCAGGAAGGAGATTCCACCACCTCCCTAGGTAACCCATTCCAGTGTTTCACCACTCTCTGAGTGAAAAAGTTTTTCCTAATCTCCAACCTAAACTTCCCCCACTGCAACTTGAGACCATTACGCCTTGTTCTGTCATCTTCTACCACTGAGAACAGTCTAGATCCATCCTCTTTGGAAGCCTCTTTCAGGTAGTTGAAAGCAGCTATCAAATCCCCCCTCATTCTTCTCTTCTGCAGACTAAACAATCCCAGTTCCCTCAGCCTCTTCTCATAAGTCATGTGCTCCAGGCCCCTAATCATTTTTGTTGCCCTCCACTGGACTCTTTCTTGTAGTGTGGGGCCCAAAACTGGACACAGTACTCCAGATGAGGCCTCACCAATGTTGACTAGAGGGGAATGATCACATCCCTCGATCTGCTGGCAATGCCCCTACTTATACAGCCCAAAATGTCGTTAGCTTTCTTGGCAACAAGGACACACTGTTGACTCATATCCAGCTTCTCGTCCACTGTAACCCCTAGATCCTTTTCTGCAGAACTGCTTCCTAACCATTCGGTCCCTAGTCTAACAGTGAATGGGATTCTTCCGTCCTAAGTGCAGGACTCTGCACTTGTCCTTGTTGAACCTCATCAGGTTTCTTTTGGCCCAGACCACTAATTTGTCTAGGTCCCTCTGTATCCTATCCCTATCCTCCAGCGTATCTACCACTCCTCCAAGTTTAGTGTCATCTGCAAACTTGCTGAGAGTGCAGTCCACGCCATCCTCCAGATCATTAATGAAGAGATCGAACAAAACCGGCCCCAGGATCGACCCTTGGGGCACTCCACTTGAAACCGGCTGCCAACTAGACATGGAGCCGTTGATCACTACCCGTTGAGCCCGACGATCTAGCCAGCTTTCTATCCACCTTATAGTCCAGTCATCCAGCCCATACTTCTTTAACTTGCTGGCAAGAATACTGTGGGAGACCGTATCAAAAGCTTTGCTAAAGTCAAGGAATAACACATCCTCTGCTTTCCCCTCATCCACAGAGCCAGTTATCTCCTCATAGAAGGCAATTAGGTTAGTCAGGCATGACTTGCCCTTGGTGAATCCATGCTGACTGTTCCTGATCACTTTCCTCTCCTCTAAGTGCTTCAGAATTGATTCCTTGAGGACCTGCTCCATGATTTTTCCAAGGACTGAAGTGAGGCTGACTGGCCTGTAGTTCCCCGGATCCTCCTCCTTCCCTTTTTTAGAGATGGGCACTACAGTAGCCTTTTTCCAGTCATCCGGGACCTCCCGCATTCGCCTTGAGTTTTCAAAGATAATGGCCAATGGCTCTGCAATCACATCCGCCAACTCCTTCAGCACCTTCAGATGCAGCGCATCCGGCCCCATGGACTTGTGCACGTCCAATTTTTCTAAATAGTCCCGAACCACTTCTTTCTCCTTCTCCCCATACTGTGCTGCCCAGTGCAGCAGTCTGGGAGCTGACCTTGTTTGTGAAGACAGAGGCAAAAAAATCATTGAGTACATTAGCTTTTTCCACATCCTCTGTCACTAGGTTGCCTCCCTCATTCAGTAAGGGGCCCACACTTTCCTTGACTTTCTTCTTGTTGCTCACATACCTGAAGAAACCCTTCTTGTTACTCTCAACATCTCTTGCTAGCTGAAACTCCGAGTGTGATTTGGCCTTCCTGATTTCACTCCTGCATGCCTGAGCAATATTTTTATACTCCTCTCTGGTCATTTGTCCAATCTTCCACTTCTTGTAAGCTTCTTTTTTGCATTTAAGATCAGCAAGGATTTTACTGTTAAGCCAAGCTGGTCGCCTGCCATATTTACTATTCTTCCTACACATTGGGATGGTTTTTTCCTGCAACCTCAATAAAGATTCTTTAAAATACAGCCAGCTCTCCTGGACTACTTTCCCCCTCATGTTATTTTTCCAGGGGATCCTGCCCATCAGTTCCCTGAGGGAGTCAAAGTCTGCTTTTCTGAAGTCCAGGGTCTGTATTCTGCTGCTCTCCTTTCTTCCTTGTGTCAGGATCCTGAACTCGACCATCTCATGGTCACTGCCTCCCAGGTTCCCATCTACTTTTGCTTCCCTACTAACTCTTCTCTGTTTGTGAGCAGCGGGTCAAGAAGAGCTCTGCCCCTAGTTGGTTCCTCCAGCACTTGCACCAGGAAATTGTCCCCTACACTTTCCAAAAACTTCCTGGATTGTCTGTGCACCGCTGTATTGCTCTCCCAGCAGATATTAGGGTGATTAAAGTCTCCCATGAGAACCAGGGCCTGCGATCTAGTAACTTCTGCTAGTTGCCGGAAGAAAGCCATGTCACCATGACCCCCAGTTCTCCAACCCAGAAGTAATAGCTACCAGGAAAGTGACCTTAATGGAGAGAAGAGACAGGGGGGAGGTGACCAGAGGTTCAAAGGGAAATTCATCAACACCATGAGGACACGGTTGAGGTCCCACTGGGGGAACAATGGATTGAAGGGGAGGATCAGTCCATTGGGGGTCCTTCCAAAACCTGGTAGTCAAGGGTGAGTAAAGAGAGTGCCCCTCCACAGGAGGGTAAAAGGTACTGATACTGTTGATGGAGTTGAGAGTGAGGTCTGTCATCTGCAGGGAGAGAAGATAGTCCAAAAGAAGAGGGATGTCCACAACTTCAGGAGCAAGACCCCTCTGTCAGGTCCATGAGGTGAAACACTTCCACTTGGCCCTATAGGACTGCCTCGAGGACAGCGTTGTTTGAGGAGTTCCAGAAAAGCTGGCTATGGAAGCAGGGGGATACGCTGACATGTGGAGAAGAAGGGAAACCAGAAGGCAAGGTCAGAAGAGGGCAATCAGAGTGACCGTCATTCTCTCCCATCTAATCTTGTGTAGGACACGTGGCAGAAGCTCTAGGGAGGAAAGGCATAATTGATCTGGACCGACCTGCAGAGGACTAGGGCATCATCTTGGGAAAGGTCACTGAGCCCCCCACTCTCCCAGAGGAATACTGGATGCATCTGCTGTTGGCGTGGGAGGCGAAGAGGTCCCTGGTCAGAATCCCACAGCGGTTAAAAATGTTGGTGACCACGGTGTCGTGGAGCTCCCATTCGTGATCGGTCATGAATTTTCTGCTGAAAGAGTTTGCAATTATATTCTGAGTTCGAGGAAGGTATGCTGCCAACAATGGGATATTTCAGCAATGCACCAATCCCAAAGATTAACTGCCTCCGCACAAAGCATACGTGACCTCATGCCCCCTTGTTTGTTGATTTAGTAAACAGTGATAGTGTTTGACATGATGAGAACATGACAGGAATGAATTAAAGTGAGAAATGTGTGACACGCTCTCCGCACCACCAAAAGTTCTAGGATGTTGATGGGCATCCAGGATTCCCGAGCAGTCCAAGACTCCTGAGTCATGTGCTCACCCATGTGGGCACCCCATCTGAAAAGTAACACATCTGTGATGGCAGTCATGCTTGGAGGACGGAAGGAATGGTATTCCAGTTCCGACCTGACCTGGATCCATCCACCAGTAGAGGGAGGAGAGAAGCTTTTGGGGAACTGTCAGTAGAAAGTCCATGATGTAGTTCATGGGAGATTAGGTCCTTTGGAGCCACAGCTGTAGGCAACAAAAGTGGAGACAAGCTCAAGCAGTAATGTATGCACAAGTCACCATGTGGCCAAAAAGAGAAAGGCAAGTCCTGGCCAGAACAGGAGGACTGGAAATTGCAGTGGAAATCAGCTCTTGTAGGGCCTGGAACCTGTCCTCCGGGAGGTGGGCACGTGCTGATGTTGCATTGATACAGGCTCCAATGAATTCTAGGGACTGTGTGGGATCCAATTGATTTTCTGATGTTTACACTCACCATCAGGGAGGAGTGAAGTGTAAGCAGCAAAGAGGTCAAGGAACGACCCTCCCCTTTGGCTGCTAGCAGCACAATCAAATCGTCAAGGGAATATAGAGACTCCTTGGCAGTGGAGGTGGTCCACCGCTCCTGAGAAAACTTTGGTGAAGACTTGTGAAGCAGTGGTGAGTCCAAAAGGTAGAATGTCTGTGGGTAGGACGGATATCCATGTGGAAGTAAGCATCCTGCATATAGAGAGCCGTAAACTACATGCCCCTTTCTAACAAAGGAACGATGGCTGCTAGGGTGACCATATGAAACTTTGGCTTGCGTATGAAGTGGCTGAGATGATAGCGATCTAAGATCGGTCTCCACATGCCCCTCTTGGGGACTAGAAAATAGGTGGAATAGAACCCTGCACCCTGATAGGTCATAGGAACAGGTTCTATCCCTCCTCTTTGCAGGAGAGAGTCCACTTCTAGGCAAAGTAAGACTTGCACTTGGTTGCTGGTGCGCAGATACCCAGTGATTGCAGAGCCGCTCTGGAGTCTTGGAGGGAATCATCTGCCTTCTGACTGAAGAGATGAGACCCATCGAAAGGGAGGTCCTCTATGGTGTTCTCGAATTCCCTTGGGAAACCTGACGAATGCAACCATGAGTCCCTCCACACAACGATCCCCAACGTCATAGTGTGCGAAGTAATGTCTGCCACATCTACCACGGCCTGGAGCGTTGTCCTTCAACTAGTTTCCCCTCTGTAGGATAGCCTGGAACCAGGCTTGATCCTGCTGGGGAAGTTTGTCTGCAAAGTCCCATCAACTTGCCATAGGTAAGGAAGCTGTATTTAGCAAATGGAGCCAAGTAATTGGAGATGTTAAATTGGAGTCTGGCAGAAAACAATACCTTCTGACACAAAATGTCCAGTCACTTGCCCCCATTATCTGCTGGGGTGGAGCGTCAGCATTACTACCAGGCCTGCTGTGTCACTGCCTGTATGATGAGGAAATTGAATGGGGGATAAGAGAACAGAAAAATCAGACCCCTTTGCAGGTACACAGTACCTCTTCTCCGCCCCCTTGTGGGCAGGTGTGCATGTGGCTGGAGTGTGCCAGACAGTCCAGGACAGTTGAAGAACAGCATCACTGATTGGTAGAGCCATTCTGGCAAGTATCAAGGTGTGTAAGATATCAGACAGCTGGTGCTGTTTGTTCTGTACAGTGGAATGTGGAGGGTATTAGCCACCATACGTAACAGTTCTTGGAACTGACTACTCATCTGGGGGCAAGGAGGGAGACAAAGACACTACAGCATGTGGAGATGAAGGGAACTACTCTGGTTCTAGCAGTACTGTCAGAGTTGGACTAAGAGGCGCATCTTCCAACATTGGTTCAGAATGCCTACTCGATGACGGTCAAAGAGGTGAGGAACTTCTCTTGAGTGGAGTGGGAAGGTTCCAAAGGCAGATACCGAGGCCATAACGCCCAGTACAGCCAATCAGGCAGATCCGTTGTTGTGTAGGGCCCCAAAGAGCAGGGTACCAATGGTTCCATTGCTGGGGAAAGGGAAGGTACTGCCACTGAGTTGGTGGAACCTCAGGGAAGTGATATTGGTTATGGGAGGGGAAGATCCTGCACTCTGTCCAAATCCTCCAATGCCAAAAAATCAAAGCCTAGTTTGAATGGCGGTGCCCTCAGAACTGGTGGATCTGCAGGAGCGATAGGGGAATAGGTGGGAACATGACCTGAAGGAGGAAAGGCTAATGTAGGGGAGCATACCCCTCAGAGGAAAACAGCACTTGAAGACGTGGAGACCTCATCTCCTCCAAGGCAAAGAGTTCAAGAGACTTGGGGACAGACTCAAGTCTCCATGGTGCCCGTGGTACGATCTGCAGTTGGAACTAGAGCCAGAAAGAGAGACTGCCTCGGTACCAAAGGTTCCCTTGACTTCAGCAAAGTAAGGGCATATGTGCAGACCAACAGACACTATTACTTTCAAAATCTCCAGCTCCTCACACGTGGCATCTGCATATAACCCCCAGGGGAATAAAAATTGGGACCATAACTCGAAGAACTTGCATTATATAGCAATATGTCCCACTAGAGTATTTTTATTTCTACTCAAGGTTCTGTATTCTTATTTTAAACAAAAAGCATAATGAGTATGTAACAGGGTACTGGCTAGGAGAAACAAGCCAGGCCCCTGTTAGCCCTGTTCCAGGGGAAGAAGGGTAGTACTGTAGTTGGGCTGGCTGAGGGGCCACACCCTAATTACCAGACTGGATCCATCTTCAGGCCTGGGTAGCCAGCCTGCCCTATAAATCTGGCTAAGAGACAGGAAGCAGGGGATACAGGAAAGGGAGGAGCGTGGGTTCTAGATCCTTGCTGGCTGGGAAGTTAGCAGTTTCCCAGAGTGTTGGTCTCTGTAAATACCTGTAAAAAAGTGGTGGTGGGAACGGACACAAACAATAAAAGGACACGGGTGCTGCACTTCAGTTGGTCTCTGACAATACGTCTGTGGAGGGGCTGGGAGAAGGCACCGCTACAGAGTAACAGTCAGATATCTTACTTTGATCTTTGGCTCCCCACCAGGCTTGTGACTGACTTGAGGCGCATCTGTATCCATGTCAACTTCTGCTTTATCATCAGCTTGTCCAAGAAGAACTTGGGTCCAAGCTCTCAGCCCAGCCTGTAGACGGACTCCTAGTATTCGTTCAATCTAAGGGAGGAAGAAACCATATTGAAAACAAATACAAAGAAATCTGGCAGAAAGACACTTATATCATGTGTTCGCTCCATAAGATTCCCCCATTGTCAAGAAATCCCTGAAACTCAGATACAGCAGGACTCAAAGGATGGAATTTCAGCCTTACACCTTAGAACAGGAGGGGTTTTTTTGTTTTTTGTTTTTAAACAAACACTTTTAAAGCAAAGGAAGTTTATGTCAACATGTTAGACTACAGTTTAGAGTATTTAAAATTTATGTTTTAGGAAAGGACCTAAATATCAGATTTACTGCCATGTTATCCTAACACAGACAACTTCACCTTAGCATTATGATTAGTATTGTCCGTATTAAGGTGCTGACGGGCAACCACATATGAAAACCTGTTCCCTACCCTGCCATATTCAACTATCCATTAAGCCTTTAGCTGTCAGCTGAAGAGCTAGCAAGTCTCCATTAATTCCAGTCATCAGTAGCTAAGCACTTTTATCTGTCTGCCTAAGAGCCTGCCAGATGTCCTAAAGGGCATTTGGAAGAGATCTTCAAGGAACTGGCAAATAGATTGGAAATTTTCACTCTAGGTCACTTGACAGTGGTAGACCACGTTGTTAGTGACAAATTACTTTGCCACACAACACCTTTGAAGGCTGTGCACTTTGAGTGAAGGACCTACCTCCATATCCAATTTATTGACCCAGATGGGCAAATTGGAATAGGAATGAAGATTCAAGTCATCCACAGCTTTTTGAACTCTGTTCAAGATTTCTGAAAAAGTCTTATGATCATACATGCAGGTTTCCAAGGATCGAACTTCCAGGTCTATTTTTTCTTCAATAATGAGCAGATCATCCACCTAAGAGAAAATTTAATTTTAGTACTTTGCTGATACCAGTTGGCTATGTTGATGGAAGTGATAAAACATCCCTCTCTCACAAACAGAGCAACATCCATTCTTGCGAGGGGGCGTGTCATTACTCTATTTTCATTCACTGAAACTTACTGAAGTCTCTGGGAACTTGCCTGATAATGGAGATGTCAGAATTTGGCTAATTCCCTTAATCGAAAAGGGAGATACTGAGAAACATGCATGCAGGGTTTTAAAAGGCAACTGATGCTATACTAGAATATAAAGCACCAATACAAAGTGTGTTCATGTTATAATCACTAACTAAAACATTTCAGAAGCTACTTTACTCAATTAGCATTTTTTGTAATATATGTTTTCTCTGCCAGCCCTCAAAGAAAACATTTGCCACATTACCAGGTAATAATCTGAGAGCATACATCTTGTCAATTGTTTCTCTATTCAGCAACTTATACAATACTGTAAGAATTGTGGAATCTAAGCAATAGTTGCATACAGTTAGATTATTTTCCAATAGGAAGACAGCTGTTGTCCTGAATACTATACAATCCAAAACTAAAATATTTTGTTGATGATAACCTCAAGTGCCAGTCTCACTTGGAAAAAAGAACATAATCAGTAGAACAAACCTTTTCTTGGAAGCTGAAGACAGTCTCTGCTAGGCGTTGTACATAGGGATCAAGTTTGTATGACTCCCACACCAGGGCGATACCTTCTCCAATCAAAGCCTGCACTTCCTTCTTTAGTCTGGCTACCAGCAGAGAAATAGTGTTACGCTCTTCCACCTTCTCACAGGTCTGTTCATACGTACGGACACTTTCAATCAGAGAAATAGCAAAAGGATAGAGTTGGTTTGCTTGGTGAGCTTTGTTGACAATTGCAAGTGGAACACGAAATCCAAACCACTTAAGGTTGCGGACTTCTTTGGAGAGTGTAATTATTTCTGGGAGAAAGTTGACTTTTAGTTTGAGGACATTTCCAGTTCGGCCTCTAACACGAGTGCTTTCAATTGTGAAGATACGGCCACACACACCAAGGTTGCGCTGCTGAACCCTCCTTGCCCAGTCATCAAATATTTCTTGAGTGTTGAGCTTCATACGGAAGCTGTCACCATCTTGCTTCAGCTTCTGGCCTTCAACATGGTTCTCCCAACCTTTGCCAAGCACATCTTCAACACGCTTCATGTAGGCTGTGAGCTGTCGATCAATCTGTTTGGCCCAGATTATAGACCCAGACACAGGAGGCAAGTCACGAACATGACTCATTTTGCAAGCCTGACTTTGTGGATATTGTACCTTGAATTTGTCATGAAGAGACTCGATATCATCTTTTACACGCTGGATCAATTGTGTTTGATATTCACGAATAGCACCCCGAATGTGAGGTCTGACAAACAAAGCATTGAATCGGGAGAAGATCCTGAACATTTCATTAGCATTCTTTGCTGTGCCAAGCTGGTCTCGTAGACGAGCAGTTATTCTTGTTTCAACCCTATCAATTCTTTCATCATACCGTTTCATTGCTGCCTCCCAGGCTTCCGCACCTTCTTTGGAAACATCTAAGCCATCTACTTCTTTAACATTCTCATAAGCAAGATTTATGTCTTTAATAGCATTAGCGTCTGCAGAATCAAAAAGGACTTCTGCTACCTTCATATCCTGGGGTTCAGGTACATCTCCTTGATTCTGCTGAGCAACAGCAGTGACCTGCATAAAGTCACATAGTTTAGTTAACTCTACAAGACTTACTGATCTAATGGTTTCTTTGTGTCATATACATGTTGAGAGTTACGCATTTTACGCACATACTAAAAAGACATATGCAATTAATTTTTTGCACTTTACTTACAGTTGACTAAATCCTTTGGAACCTAACAGTGCTAATATGGCTTTTGTAGGGTATTAGTCTGCAAATGAGACAAGGAGAGTATACCTTATGCTGCACAATGTTTAGCAATAATGAGAGATTCTCCGCTTTAAACTTGTGCTGTGGTTATTTGCCATATTCAAAAATCAAGCAATTCAAACTTAAAGTTATTGTATGCAGTATCCATTTTTTCCCCCATCACATGGAAAAACAAGCCAGCATTAGAGTGCTTTTGTTCATGGATTTAAGTATGTACACTTTAGCCTTATTACTAGCAAAAAGTGGACGAATGTAATACCATTCTCATTATGCAAACTGAAAATGATTAACTATCTTTCACTACTGTCAGGGTATAAACACTGAATAATTTAAGAGGACTGCTACTTTTGGAAAACTAAAGACTATTTAAAAACATGCCCTCAAGGCCTGAAAATAAATCCCCAGATTCTTTTTCCATTTGAAGAGAGATTATACAGAGAAAAAGCATTGCTGTTTGCATGAATACAAAAGTGATCAGTTACAGATTGAACTAGTACTGGTAAGTTTCTAATGTAGCTGAAAATGGTCTTTACCACTATGTCACAGATGCAAAACTTTGAAATAACTGTTTAACTTGCTACAGATCCAGCAGAGGAGCTTGCAGCTATGCAAGTGATTGTATATTCCTTTCCATGGTGGATTTAGAATGCTTCTAAGAGTTCTATCCAAATCCTAATGGTTGTGTTTTGCACCTGTGGTTCCTTTAGTCAGCTTTTTGCAGTGGAACACAAGTAATTTTGCTTTTGTGAGTTCATGCATTTAATGTGACTGGCTTGTGTCTGCATGTAGACTTTGATAAAGAGATGGGAAACTGCTATATCTTTACCAGATGTATAGGCAGTTACCCTTATTCGAAAGGAGTGGAACACTACCTGAGGTCTTAGGACTCTCACAATAACTGCTCTCAGCTGCTCATGCTGGCGCCTGAACTTCCTCATTTGATCAAGACGAGCTTGCAGTTTCCTGTGAGCAGGATTGATACGCCACACCATCTTCAAATTCTCTTCTCTCTTTCTCTTCACAATGTCTCTCAGCAACACTTGTAGTTTCTCATACTCATCATCCCAAGTTTGGAAGACTTCAAAACATGCAACCATAACCTGAAAGTTTAAGAATGTAAACTTGTTTGACTCTCAAACGACATGCTCTTATATCTGCATTCAGTGTGTTACATTAGCTATTACTGCATTTGACACCCTAAAGCAGGGGGGGCCAACCTGTGGCTCCGGAGCCACATGCGGCTCCTTCAGAAGAGAATATGCGGCTCCTTGTATAGGCACTGACTCCGGGGATGGAGCTACAGGTGCCAACTTTCCAATTTGCTGGGGGGTGCTCACTGCTCAACCCCTGGCTCTACCACAGACCCTGCCCCCACTCCACCCCTTCCCGTCCCCTCCCCTGAGCCTGGAGTGCCCTCGCTCCCCCTCAAGAGCCTTATGCACGCCACGAAACAGCAGATCGGGAGGTGTGGGAAAGCAATGATTGGCAGGACTGCTGGTGGGTGCGAGGCGCTCAGAGCAGGCGGGGGGAGTTGACGGTGAGCTGCTGACATATTACTGTGGCTCTTTCACAATGTACATTGGTAAATTCTGGCTCCTTCTCAGGCTCAGGCTGGCCACCCCTGCCCTAGACGTACCTTTTCAAACTCTTCATAGGCAACATGCATCAGTTTTCTGGTTCCCAATACTTTAAGTAGCTGAGAACTCAGGTCTCTTGAAATGGCTTCCACTAGACGCAGTGCCCTCTGAATGGGGTACTTTGTATTTCTGATTTTTCTCAGATGGGTGAATATTGCCACAAGTGCCTGTCTTATTTTGTCCAGTTCAGTAGCAGACAACAAGTCATTCAAAGGAAAGTCTTTCATCAGTGGATTGTAGTCATTTACTGTTTCCAGTGCCTGTTTTAGACCTAAACACAATACAAGAGAGTTAAATTTAATTGACCTCATTGTGTCAATTACATCTGCCCAATTGAAAGACAATAGTTTTCACTTCATACAAGGTGAAGCTTTTTGATTGTGATGTTGACATTTAACTAGTGTAACTATATCACAAGAGCTAAACTTCCACAGAAACTGCTCATAAATCTACAGCACATTGCAATTTCTTACCTGTGTCTGTGTCAAAGCTGACAGTAGCATGAAAACGTTTGCCATGTTTCAAGATATCTAGCGTCAGGAGGACTTCTGGGCTTTCACGCTTCTCCTGAATGCGGTACAGAGCACGTTCCAAGTTCAGCCAGAAACTAATTTCCTGTAAAGCCGTGCCTGAGGCAGGATCTCGATCCAGTTTGGTCACCTTAAACACAAATGAAATGTTGAAGAAAGTGACATGCTTTTGTTGTGTAACTGTTAATTGTTTTGCACTTCTATTAAAAAACTGCCTCCACACAACTTTACTAGTTCAACATGCCAAAACGGAAAGATCTAGTCTACACTAGCCCACTGCAAGCAATTCACCAAGAACTGTAATAGTGGACGTTGCATGCAGTAGCTATACACAAAAGCTGTAAGTTACTAAATGTTCCTAGGATAAAAGAAAAGCCAAATTAAAGTGTTTTCACAGGTGAGCAAACATATTTCTTTACCCTTCTAGAGGTACACTGGAGAAGGTGCAAAGCTGTTATTGCCGCTGCCAAGTGGAAGTGACCCCATATCTACTTGGGTAAGACTGAACTCATTTAGACATAGGAGTTGTGGTTGCTTTACAAAACAAAACAAGTGTAGTTGGTACCTTATCTTCATTTGGTCACCATGAGTTATGCAGAAGGACACTGACCAAAGCCCCAACATAAGCCATGCTCATTGGGGAACCTGCTGAGTGTACTAAATGAGTCCTAGAATCCAATGATTGCAGGAGCAATCATTGGAGGGAGGGATAGCTCAGTGGCTTGAGCACTAGCCTACTAAACCCAGGGTTGTGAGCTCAATCCTTGAGATGGCCACTTAGGGATCTGGGGCAAAAATTGGTCCTGCTAGTGAAGGCAGGGGGCTGGACTCAATGACCTTTTAAGGTCCCTTCCAGTTCTAGGAGATTGGTATATCTCCAATTATTATCTTTAGCTGGCAATAAAATGAAAGAAGGAAGCTGTGGCCTCATCCTTTGCCTCATGTAGGAACAGTGAGAATTTGGCCATGAGAAAGTAAATAGCCAGTATTTCATCCTTATTTAGATGATGCCTGTGTGTGTTGCACTAAGTGGGGTGCATGCATCCTATGAAATCTTAATGTATTGCAAACTTATACCTTAAAGGACAGAGCAGCCAGCGTTGCTTATGTCTGTCTCCATTATAGCACACATTATTTCTAGCACTAAAAAAATAAAATAAAAACTTAACACATTTCAAGTTAACTAAGCGTCACTGTACAGTAGCCTCTTAAAAATTTATCTTCACTACAACTAGAACAACCCCACTCCCTCTTGGCAGATAGGTATTATGCCCAGAGAAGTGAGCCAACTCAGGCAAGGGAATCAGTGGCTTCTTCTTGTAATTCAGGTAGTCCCAGGCTGCCTAGTTCCCGGCCTTCACTGTTTATTTCCCAGCAGAGAGAGGTTGCCAAGGACACCTGCTTGCTTTCTATTCACAGGCTGAGAACAGAGTGATCATCAGTACATAGTACCGCACAGGTCTAAGCAAGCTTACTTCACTCTTAAGGCAAAAATCCCTGGAGAGAAACCACTTAAAAATAAAGTACTATAAAGCTAATCAGGAACCTAAACCCTAACACAGACTCTGTCAGCAGCAGTCCTTCAACCCCTGCACAACCTAGGGGAGTCCATCTGGTTATCAGCTCATCACAGCTGCTCTCGGAACTAGCACACAGCCTCTAGGGGACTCAGTAAGCAAGTCCTTCCCTAAGGAGGGAGGGATAGTTCAGTGGTTTGAGCATTGGCCTGCTAAACCCAGGGTTGTGAGTTCAATCCTTGAGGGGGCCATTTAGGGATCTGGGCAAAAATCTGTCTGGGGATTGGGCCTATTTTGAGCAGGGGGTTGGACTAGATGACCTCCTGAGGTTCCTTCCAACCCTGATATTCTATGACTGGGGCCCTCATGGACTGAGGTCCTGTCTGCTAGCAGGATCAGGAAGTCATCCTGGGTCAATCTGAACTCATGCTATTCATCCAGATGTCTTCTCTGCTACTCTGAAACGTCTCTTTGCTAGTCTCTCGAGAATCCGGTTTGAACTATATCGGGGACAGGCATGTGGCTTCAAAGGGTTGATAACCAGAGGAATTACATTACTCCTCCCCTCCTAGTGGAAACCCCCTTAATCTTAAAACTTCATGATCAGCTTCCCCATCAGGGGGTCGGACACAGATGGGACTAGAGCTGAGTCCAAAGGAGCAAGAGGATCATGAGGAGACAGCAAGAGCCTGAGAAAGAGCTGCAGGAGAAGCAGCAGCAGCACAAACTGGCGGTGGTGGAGCAGAGAGGCATAGGGGACTTCCCAGGGGTGAGTGGGGCTAGACTCCAGGGTGCCAGTTCCACTGGGAACCTTGATACTAAATTGCTGCCCCTGGTTAAGGGGGAGAATGTGGATGCCCACCTCACTGCCTTCAAGCAGGCTGGCGATTTCAATGACGGGGGCTCTGCGGAAAAACCCTGGTATCTAGCTCCCATGCTGGGTCCCAAGGCCATAGATGCCATCAGCCAGAAGGGTGGGGTGAGGGACAGGCTTCCACTCCTGACCCCAACCTAATATGTTTGCATGGAGTCTCCTGGGCTCCCTCGGACCCCCAGTGGAAGTGGACGGTGATGGACAATGGGGAGACATTCCTGGGGTGGCGAGACCCTGGGACAGAGAGAACTGTTGTCAGGCCCCAGATGGTGCAGCCCCACCAGATGCTGAGGGGTTGTGTGTGATGTGGGTGAAGGTCCCAGGGATGAAGCCCCTCACCCTGCCTAGGGCCCAGATCCCTGTGCAGACACAGGAGGGGTTGGGCTGGCTGGTAGTTGGGGTTCTCCAAGATATCGGCTGTGAGGTCCTGTTGGGGGATGACTGTCTCTCTTTGAGACAGGATCCAGGCCCTGCTCCTGTAATGGCTGAAGATTTGAATATGAATCCAGGGAAACAATTAGCTAAGATGGAAATAGTGAAAATGCAAATGAGCTTGCTGGCAGGGGGGGAGCTGCTAGGCTCAGGATATCTACGTGCCTGCCTGCAACCAGGCCCCTGGGGCTGAGTGGGACAGGGAGATGCTCCCCGCCGCCCCTGCACAACCAAGAGGGGGCTCACGTTGTCTCTGATGCCATGACCAAAGCCGCAAGCTTGCTGCTTACCCCTATTGGGACAGCAAGGGCAGCACTGAGCATGGTGGGGGCTGAGACCCCATTTGAGTGAGGGGACACACAGGCAGGGGAGATTAGCTGCCAACCAGGTTTGCCTTATCCAGACGTGCTGCTGGGAAGTGATTCCACGGCAGGGAGGGAGCTACCAGGAACAGGGCTCAGTGGGGCTGTGAGCCCAGGCCCACCCAGTGAGAGGGAACAGGTCCCACTCCCTTCCCCAGCAGCTAAATTCCAGACTGAGCTGCAGAATGATCCCTCCTCGGAGAAGCTGAGAGGGCTGGGCTGCCCCAAGGAGGCAGGACTGACAGTAAAAGCTGGACGGGAGAGGTGGCATACCTGGGCCACAAGGTGGGGAGCAGCTGCCCAAGCCCAGAGCTGCCCAAGTCAAGGTGGGGGCTCTTAACTAAGAGAGCCCAAATCACAGCCCACCAGACTGGAGCACTGGATGAAGACCCAATCCCAGTCTGAACCCCAGGGGTACTGGAATGGCAAAAGGGCATCGGCTGCATAAGCCTTCCCACATGCCGCCTGTGAGTGCCATTGACCACACCTGACCTACAGGAGGGTGTGAATGGAAGGGCCTGTGTAACTCCCACCAAGGAATGGGAGAGATGCTGGAGCATCCATGGGAACATTGGTGGGTTCGAACTTCCCCAGGTCACCAGCCAAAGTGATCCTGCTCAGTTTGGTCTTGAAGGGGGGAGAGACATGACAAAGTGGGAATGTTCTTAATGTTTTCTCTGAATACTGTGTGGGTGCCTCAGTTTCCCCTATGCAGTTCTCAAGTATCTAGGTGGTGGGATAAGGGTGTGTGATTGTCACAGAGTCTAAGAGGGCAAGTGTGACGCTGTCTGCACAGAGAATGGCCGATGCCCTGGCTCCTGGCAATGATGGCCTGGGCCCCTCTCCTCTGCAAAGGTTCCAACTGAAGGTGTTGGAGAACAAAGAGATCAGGGGACCTCCTGGCCCAGGAAAGAGACAAAGGCCAGAGGAGGGGCTGGAGAGTTTCAGTTTGAAGCTGGCTGGGGAAATGGATGGGGGCCAGATAGGGCTCTGGCCTCCCTGGGCCCAAGATGGACCTGACTTAGGAGTCCTGTTCTCTGTACCTACAAGCTCTGTTTTAGACTGTGTTCCTGTTGTCTAATAGACCTCCTGTTTTACTGGCTGGCTGAGAGTCACGTCTGACAGCGGAGTTGAGGTGCAGGGCCCTCTAGCTTCCCCAGGAGCCCTGCCTAAGCAGACTTGCTGTGGGAAGCACATGGTGTGAGAAGGCAATGCTGAATGCTCAGAGGTCAGACCCAGGAAGGTTGAAGGTGGAAGCTGTGTAAGCTTCTTGCCCTGGAGACAGTCTGCTCACAGAGAGGAAGCTCCCCCAGAGTCGTGACTGGCTTTGTATGGAGTAGTTCCAGAGCATCACCCGGTGACTCCCTGACAGTTCAGAACTTTACATGGAGCAGAGTTGAGTTACTGAGGGAGTAACACTATGGAAATACAAAGTAAGCTGCCACCCTCCCCAAAGCAAAGCATGGGAGCTACTGTGGGGCAGAACTTTTATACATGCTAGTAAACATTTTCCCAGACCTGCTCTACTCAGTACCAGCCTTCTGCACCAATCCCTTTAAAGGTTTTTTTAAAATTACTACCTGAAAAGAAAGACACAAAATTACCCAGAATTTTATTAGTAACAATTTACTTAAAGGCAAAGCATGTGACCAGGTTCTCAACTGTGCACTGGTGTAGCTCAATTTACTCTGGCTGAGAAGCTGGCCCTAAGTTTAGAGTAAGATTTTACAATACAGTTAAGAGGCCAACAGCAAAAGAGGAGGTTTTCACACCCTTAAAGAATGACACAGGAGTTTCTACCGCGTAGTCTGACATTTGGTTCTGCAATTTTACCTTTTGTATTTCTCTAATCCATCGGTTAACTCCAGACTGTAGCTGGTTGAGAAAAGTTGGGTCCTCAACTTTGTCACCAAAGTCAGTAATCTTTGGCTTTTCTCCACGCTCATAACATTGCTTGGCAACATTAGTAATAATTGGATGAATTGGCAAACTGATCTCTGGAATTTCAATATTCTGCTGCAAGTGCAGCAGTCCCATTTCAAGTTCTGCAATTTTTTTCTCAACTGATGGAGCCATTTTATCACCATCCCTAGGGGGGAAAAAATCATCAAATGAAAAGCTAGACCAACAGCATACATAAATTACATGCACGTGTGTTCATGTAACTTAAATTACATCCCCAACAGCTTTAAATTGAAATTAACAGGAAAATTAGGTGTTTCAAGTTTTACCTCAGCCCCACATTCTTTTCGGTCCATTTTTCATTAGTACTGAAAATTTATTATTTGCATTTAACGGTATTACCTGTCTGCTTTGCCAGACTCTCTGATATAGGACTTAAAAAAGGGAGCAACAGCATTGCTAATGAAAGAATGCAATGTTTCATAAGGAGAATCTTCACTAAGAGTAAGCACTCTCAGTTGGGAGGACACTGGTTTGTCAGCATCGATCACTGGTGTACGCTTAATGAACGCCAAACTGTGGAGCAAAGAAAAAAGTTAGTTAACCATAAGACATTTAATTCCAGAATACAGTAAATAACAGTAGCTCTAGTATAACACAAGATTAGGTGGTGTATATCAGACGTTACATGCCAATGTGCTTTACCGGGTTCAGTTTTGAAAGTGTGAGAGCAAAACTTGTGCTAATACTTTAAAACTATTACCAGTAGCTGAATGTATTAGGTTTTTATATTCATGCATTTTAGACTTTCAATAAATTAAAAGCAATCAAGTCTATACTCATGGTAATTGAAAGCACACCTTTTTCTGTTGTAAGATTGCTTTTTAAATATTTTAGCTTCACAGAGACAAATGTGTGCTAGGGCTAGACATTGACAAGAGACAAATATGCAAGCGTATGAGAGAGAGCGCGAGAGCGCGCTGTTGTGAAGCTAGATGTCTGCAGAGCACTTTGAACATCAAAAGCACTATATAAACTCTACATATTACTATGTGTGTGTTAGCATAAGGATTATAGGACTAGCTTTTCCCAGTCCTAAAACATTCATATCAGATTTCAGTAAGACTGCACTCACCTGTTTGACTTCAGCCCATAACGAATGTCAGTATTAATGCTATAGGATATGAATTCTCTTTCCTCTTCTCCTTCATCACCCACATCCTCTGCAAACAGAGTTTGATATATTAAAAACCTCTAACACACACTTAAAAGCCTATTAACCCATCCCTCTCCACCCCATCTACCTCACACCTACTTGTGCAGGAGCTCATTTGTACCCATCTCTCATCTAGGTTTGAAACTTTACACAAAGTACTGTGTGCCATACAGCTCAAGTTGTATTTTTAGGGGTTTGAGAGACTACCTATAATAACCGGATAAGATGAAAACTGGTGAAGCCTTGTTACTTAACTTGAGAACTGTACAATCAGTCTCTGATTTTTAATCAGCATTTCCAAGGCAACTAAATTAAAATCATGCCAAGAATGATATCATTTGTTGTCAGCAGAATTGGATAAAACATACCAAAATATCTTTTCATTGGTACTAACCATAACTTACAACCCAGAAACACATGACTCCTCAAGAGACAGGTTTTTATGGCTTTATTACAAGAGATTAGTTACTTCAGGACCACTACTGTATCCCCTTTTTCTAGGCTGCCTCCTGTATGAATGGCTGTAGTGAAAGCAAATTACAAGCCAACTCCTTACATGCTGATTTCCAGAGATATATTGCAGAGTTTCCTCACAATACAAAGCCTGTGTTATGGCTTTTTAAAAATACACAAAATTTTGTTATCTCAGTATGCTTAAAGACCTGAAAGAACGTGCCACAAGATCGTCAGTTCAATTCCTTTTCATAACTTGCCGGGATATTTTTCAAAGACTTGAAATTATATTAAGGAAAAGAGGAGATTAAAAATACGAAGTGTAAGAGAGAAAATGACTGTTTCCTTAACTGAGCTAGTGAGTCACAAGGCAATGTAATTGCTGTGCATGCTTAGGGTGACCAGACAGCAAATGTGAAAAATCTGGATAGGGGTGGGGGGGTAATAGGAGCCTATATAAGAAGACCACCCAAAAATCCGGACTGTCCCTGTAAAATTGGGACAGCTGGTCACCCTATGCATGCTGGCACTTCTGCAGTGAAACCACTGCAATGCAGCACAAAGCTATCTCCATCTGAGGAAGACTCACCCAAGTGAGAAAAAGAACGGGAGCATTACTCTCCTGTTCTCCCAATGCCTCCAAAAGAAACTACCCGAGTTTTATTTTGTTTCACTGTAGCACCTAAAGCCCATGGACTAGTAGTAGCCCACTGTGGTAGGTGCCCTCAATGTCCAGGTGAAACCAACCACCTAACAGCATACAATTTATGTTTGAGAAGATTAACTGGTGAATCTTCGGGATCTGAAATCTGGCTCTTGTTCTGAGAGTTGATAGTAGTCAGCACCTGGTGCTTTACATTTTCAAGTCACAGTAGAAAAGTCAATGTTAAACATTTTAACTTTGTAACAAAGCAAGAGCACTAGAACTATACCCACTGAGCTTAAAGGTATTTAACCTCCTTCCTACTGTATTAGTTGTATAAAAGTGCTGATAATCCAGCAGCATATTTCCAGAACTAAATTCTATTACACCAGGTGCTCTGACAGTCAGCACAGCTCTAGCGAGCTCATCAGTACTATATTTCCAGCACACTTTTTCAGAATGTTTTTAATCATCTTTTAAAAATTCAACATACGAGTGGTCAGGCTAATAATTTTTAGTGGCTGAAGCTGACCAAGAGTGTCCATAAAAGTCACGTGGGTCATTTAAAAAAATATTAAAATCGTTTCTAGAATGTGGTATTTTAAAGTTGCTGTAGAGGTGCACCTTTGTCTGGTTCCTCAACCTGTGGCTCTGGAGTCACATGCAGCTCTTCAGAAGTTAATATGCAGCTCCTTGTACAGGCACTGACTCCGGGGCTGGAGCTACAGGCGCCACCTCTCCAATGTGCCAGGGGGTGCTCACTGCTCAACCCCTGCCCCAGGCCCTGCCCCCAGCCCACCCCCTCTCCTGAGCATGTGTGCCCTCGCTCCTCCCATTCCCCCTCCAAACCTCCTGCACAGCAGCTGATCGGGAGGTGCAGGGAGGGATGGGGAGGCACTGATTAGTGGGGCTGCCAGTGGGTGGGAGACACTGGGAGCTCATGTGGTGCTGCTGATGTATTACTGTGGCTCTTTGGCAATGTACATTGGTAAATTCTGGCTCCTTCTCAGGCTCAGGTTGGCCACCCTTGCTCTATACAAAGAAAGCATCTGAGGTGATTGTATGTCTACACTACAATTAAAAATGACCCAAGCCCCTTGTGCCTGAGTGAAGGGACTGTTTAATTGTGGTGCAGACAGACTTGGTCATACTGAGCTCTGGGACTCTCCCACCTCGCAGGCTGGAGCCTGAATGTCTAAGTAGCCCTTTAGCCATAGTCAGCTGGCACAGGCCAGGTGCAGGTGTCTAATTACAGTACAGACATACCCTGAGGGAACAACAGTCCTTTGCAGACCCCAAAAGATCAAACCTATTCCTGATCCAGACACTCCATATATTTCAGAGACGTGCTATCCCAACTAAAAACATATTTCACTTTTGGTGTTTACAACCCAAATGCTATCACAAAACACTTATGCACACAAATACCCACATGCACAACATGACTTGTTGCAAGCCTGAAGTGAACGATCAGATGGATCAAGCTCCGATTAAAAAGAAGCTCCAGAGGAACAGCTTGCCATTTGACTCCTCTGCCCTTCCTTAAAGAGATTCTTCTGCTAGTGAAGGAACATTAATCCTGCTGAAGACTTGTTTGAGATCTGTTTTTGTAGGGGATGGAGGCCGGGGGGGGGGGAGGGCAGGACCAAACAAATTTGCCAGAAGTCTTCTAGTGGATATCCTATGGCTTGGAGCAGGGGCCTAAAGTTCCTATGAAATGATGGCAAGAAGAGGTCCCTCAGCCTGCTGTGTCTCTTGACAGGTGTTGAGGCTACAAGGGAACATGGCAGTCAAAGCTTGACACACTAGTTATTACAAACCAGATCAGAAATTTTATTGCAAGTAATGCAAATGTTTTCCTAGGGCATCCAAAAAGAGGCTGGACCGGATAGTGTGCTGATGTAAAGGGTAGCAACGGGAGAAGTGTGCTTAGAGAGTGGATCGAGGGCTCAAAATCAAATGACTTGGGCTCTGAGACTGTGCCGCAGATTGCATTACAGTATAGACGTACTTCATGTGTCTCATAAGTGGGGCAACTGGAGTTTGAGCACAATTGGCTTATTTGTGTGTGTGTCTGTCTGTGTTTTTAAGGACTTTGACTTCCCACTCTCACCCCACTTCTCCACCCAAACTATAGCAAATAAGTTTTGTCAGGGGCTAGAAATACCAGACCACCTAATTAACTGTAAGGATTTGATATCTGTTATTACATCCCCATATCTGAAACTAATGTAGCTTATATTCCTCCCTATGAGCAATTCACCCATAAAAAAGTTACTAGATGATATACGGGGGTGGTGGTGGGAATAATGTAAATACCTAACATAGAAAAGTACACAAGCCAGGTTTTGAAACATTTATTCCATTTTAACTGAATTTGTTAGTCTCTAAGGTGCCACAAGTACTCCTCCTTCTTTTTACTGGTGTTAATATAGCTCAGTTGCTAAGCATTCTTGCCTCTAGGCTAACACCACTGGCTCATACACACTGCTTAAACAGCACTGCAGTACTTTGCAACACTGTGGCAGGTGCAGTCCTTCAGAAGAAATTATAGGGAGATTCCTTACGCCAGCGTCTGTGAACTAGCCACATAGAAACTAATGATCCTTTGATACTTCTCAAATTGAGCAACATCATGTCCTTATCTTTTCAAGTTAGGTACCAGGCACAACGGCTCTTGTATTTACCTACATAAGACCTTTGAGCCACCATCTGCATATTACTGTATAAAGAACTTTGGGGTGATACGTGGCACAACACAGCAATAAAGTCAGATGCTGTTGTGAAGGAGGTCCAAGTTCAAGGCTTCCAACCACTCCAGTGCTGCAAAGCCAAGATAGAAACTCGACAAAACAGTAAATGCATAGTGCAGGGGTGGCCAACCTGTGGCTCCAGAGCCACATGCGGCTCCTCAGAAGTTAATATGTGTCTCCTTGTATAGGCACCAACTCCGGGGCTGAAGCTACACGTGCCAACTTTCTAACGTGCCAGGGGGTGCTCACTGCTTAACCCCTGGCTCTGCCACAGGCCTTGTCCCCACTTCACCCCTTCCCACCCACTCCCCCTGAGCCTGCCGTGCCCTCGCTCCTCCCTCTCCCCCCAGAGCCTCCTGCACGCTATGAAACAGCTGACTGGGAGGGAGGGGGAGGCACTGACAGGCAGGACTGCCGGTGGGCAGGAGGCACTAGGAATGGGGGGGGAGTTATTGGGGGGCTGCTGATGTACTACTGTGGCTCTTTGACACTGTACATTGGTAAATTCTGGCTCCTTCGCAGGTTGGCCACCCCTGGCATAATTCATGGGAATGTTTTATCATCTTGACTTTGATTTCAGCCACAGTTCAGATAAGGCAGTGTCCACACATGTCTTTTTTCAAAGACCAGTGTTGATTTCTTGATCTCGGTAATTTAAAACTGAAATACCAATTTCTGGCAATTTTTTCATCCCACAGCACAGACATGTTCGTAGCCCCTGTATAGGTTTTGGGTTAGCTATCAGGACCAAGGCTATGGCACATTCCCTCCCTGTGGGAATGGACAAGGGTGTTGCTGGGTGGGTTACAGCATCTCTTCTTCTCTCTACTGCAGTACAGGAGCTTACGGGGGGAGCCAGTTCCAGCCCTGCGGAGAAGGAGGGGGGGGGGAAATCAGGGAATTGTTGATGGGGCTGCCACCCCTCTCCCTGTTGCAATAGGGTGATACTGGGTATACCACACTGTGCATGTGGGGTCAGCATCTCCCCTGGGGGACGGGGTGGAGATACAGCGAAAGGCCACAGGCCCGCCCCTCACTCTGCTTGGTCTACACTATGCGTTTAAACTGATTTTAGGAGCGTTAAACTGATTTAACACCACACCCATCCACACTAAGAGGCCCTTTATATTGATATAAAGGGCTCTTTAAACCGGTTTCTGTACTCCTCCCCAACAAGAAGAGTAGCGCTAATATTGGTATTACCATATCAGATTAGGGTTAGTGTGGCCGCAAATCGACGGTATTGGCCTCCGGGCGGTATCCCACAGTGCACCACTGTGACCGCTCTGGACAGCAATCAGAACTCGGATGCAGTGGCCAGGTAGACAGGAAAAGCCCTGCGAACTTTTGAATATCATTTCCTACTTGCCCAGCATGAAGCTCTGATCACCACGGGTGGCGATGCAGTCCCAAATCCAAAAAGAGCTCCAGCATGGACCGTACGGATGTGATTGCTGTATAGGCAGACAAATCTGTTCTATCAGAGCTCCGTTACAGAAGATGAAATTCCAAAGCATTTTTAAAAAATCTCCAGACAGAGGCCACAGCGGGGACTCAGCACAATGCTGCGTGACAAGTGTAACGGAAAGCCAAAGAATCAAATGGACGCTCATGGAGGGAGGGAGGGGGGACTGAGGACTCAAGCTATCCCACACTTCCTGCAGTCTCTGAAAAGCATTTGCATTCTTGGCTGAGCTCCCAATGCCTGTAGGGTCAAACACATTGTCCAGGGTGGTTCAGGGCATAGCTCGTCAATTTACCCCCCCACCCACCCCCAGAAGGAAAAGGGAAAAAAATCGTCTCGACTCTTTTAAATGTCACTCTAGGTCTACTGAATGCTGCTGGTAGACGCGATGCTACGGCAGTGAACTGTAGCATCCTCGCCCCCCCCTTCTTGGTGGCTGATGGTACAATATGACTGATATCCATTGTCATCATCAGCCTTGTGGCAGATGGTACAGTACAGAAGGACTGGTATCAGTCCTCATCATCAGCCCATGAGTGCTTCTGGCTGGCCTCGCGGTCATTCCCAGTAGATGGTACAGAACGGCTGGTAACCATATTCATCATGGCAACAGGGGGCTGAGCTCCATCAGCCCCCGCCCTTCATGTGTAAAGAAAAGATTCTGTACTGCCTGGACTATCATAGCAGCTGGAGGCTGCCTTCCCCTCATTTTATCTCACTAACAAGTCACTGTTTCTTATTCCTGCATTCTTTATTACTTCATCACACAAATGGGGGGACACTGCAACGGTAGCCCAGGAAGGCTGGGGGAGGAGGGAATCAACAGGTGGGGTTGTTGCAGGGGCACCCCCTGTGAATGGCATGCAGCTCATCATTTCTGCAGGATCTGACACGGAGCGGCTGTGCTCTCTGGTTCTCTGATACACTGGTTCTCTAGTACACTTGCCCCATATTCTAGGCAGGACTGATTCTATTTTTAGATGCCATAAAGGAGGGATTGACTCAGGGAGTCATTCCCATTTTTGTCTTTTGCGCCCCCGGCCGATCTCAGCCAGGGGCACCCATGACAGCAGCAGACAGTACAGTACAGTACAGAAGGACTGGTAGCCATCATCTCATTGCCAATTTACAGTGGCATGGTAGATGGTACAGTACGGCTGATAACCATCTCTGCTATCACGCAAAAGCAAATGAATGCTGCTGTGTAGCGCTGCTGAATCGCCTCTGTCAGCGGCATCTAGTACACATATGGTGACAGTGACAAAAGGCAAAACAGGCTCCATGGTTGCCAGGCTATGGCGTCTGCCAGGGCAATCCAGGGAAAAAGGGCATGAAATGATTGTCTGCCGTTGCTTTCCCAGAGGAAGGCGTGACTGACGACATTTACCCAGAACCACCCGCGACAATTATTATTGTCCCATCAGGCACTGGGATCTCAAATCAGAATTCCAAGGGGCGGGGGAGACTGCGGGAACTATGGGATAGCTACAGAATAGCTACCCACAGTGCAACGCTCCAGTAATCGACGCTAGCCTCGGACCGTGGACGCACACCACCGAATTGATGTGCTTAGTGTGGCTGCGTGCACTCGACTTTATACAATCAGTTTTACTAAACCGGTTTATGTAAAATCAGAATAATCCCATAGTGTAGACGTACCCTGTATGTGCATGTGGGGAGTCACAGGCTCGCCCAGTCCTGTCACAGGGAGCGGGGGAACAAAGGTCACCGCGCCGCACAAAGCGGCAGCTGCCCCCAGCTCGGCAGCTGCCACCTGCAGCGGAGGGAGGCTCCGCCCAACCCAACCCCGGTTCCCCCGCAGCGGCTCGGCGCCCGGCCCGGCTCTCACCCTTGAGCGTGGAGCGCTCCACCAGCACCGTGTGCACCTGCGGGTCGGAGAGGAACTTGCGCATCTGCTCTAGGGCGCCCTTCTCCTCCAGCGCCGCCTCGAGCGCGGCCGGCACCTCCCCGCCGTCCTCCAGCAGCAGCGGCACCAGCTTGCGCAGGTGCTTCTGCAGCACCGAGACATCGGCCACATTCTGCACCGCCGAGCCCGGCACCTCCAGGCCGCCCTCCTCGCCGCCCCCGCCGGGACCTCCGCCGCCCGCGTCCGACATCCCGAGACAGCCACACACCGCCCAGAGCGGGCTGCTGAGCCACCGCCTAGCGCTACTGAGCCAGCCGCGTCCACCGCCCCGCCGGGTAACCACCTCCCTCCCCCGCCCTCCGCCGCGGGGCCGCCTGGGAAGTGCAGTCCGCACAGCCCAGAACCCCACGACAGAGCCGCAGAGAAGGACTACACGTCCCAGCATGCACATCTTTTTCATTCTGGTCATAGTAATGGGTGGGAGATTAGAATTTGCAGCCGGACTGATACATGTTCATGGGAGTGTGTGAGGCTGGGTAGCCCTGCCAGTTCTTGCTGATTTGAAGGGGAACTCTGACCGTTTACATTGTGAGGTTTTTAGTTTTATTTGTTCTTGACAGTACTAACCAAGCAGCTGTAAGTGCAGTTGCCAAGAGTGTGAGTGTGGGAGCGGGAATCTTATCCTGCCATCAGGTCCATGTGAGCGAACCTTGTGACCCTATAGGATGCAATTGACTTCAGCAGGGTGTCATGTGGGTAAAAAGTTACATCCCTTCTGGTCCTATTGCGGCATATGGCAGGTTGGGCTAAATTCCACTCTCAGTTATGCTGATGTAACTGGTGTAACAGAGCAGAATGGCCTCTTATCTAATTGTTCCAAAGAGAAAAAAAATGTCATATGTAAAAAAAGCCAAATTAGGGGACAGTAAAAATGAAATAAAAATCTGACATCTACTGAATACTCAGTAGATTAGAAAAGAGCTAGGCTAATGACCAATTTAAATGACATGATGTGGGCTGACTTGGCCCCACTCCGGTAATTGCATCAGCACAGGAGCCTGCACATACAAATCAATCAGATAGCAAAATCCACACCCTGGTCCCACACTGCAGTTTAGCACTCCCATATGTACTTTACACTCATTAGATTAGTCCTAATTGTGTTTTTTAACTGTGCCACTTAAATAAACAACACTTTTGTTAGATATAGGCTTTGCACAATTTGAGTCCAGCACCTTAAGGGTTAATTCTCTTTTATTCAACAATTCATAGATTCTAAGGCCAGAATGGACCACTCTGATTATCCAGTCTGATCTCCTGTATAACACAGACCATAGAACTTCCCAAAAAATAATTCCTGTTTGAACTAAAGCATATATTATAGGATGAAAGATGACTTGCAAGGCAGAGTATCAGAGGGGGTGTTAGTCTGGATCTGTAAAAGCAGCAAAGAGTCTTGTGGCACCTTATAGTCTATAACAGGGGTTGGCAACCTTTCAGCAGTTCTGTGCCGAGTCTTCATTTATTCTCTCTGATGTAAGCTATCACGTGCCAGTAATACATTTTAACATTTTTAGGAGGTCTCTTTCTATAAGTCTATAACATATAACTAAACTATTGTTGTATGTAAAGTAAATAAGGTTTTAAAAATGTTTAAGAAGCTTCATTTAAAATTAAATTAAAACGCAGAGCCCCCCGGACCAGTGTCCGGGACCCGGGCAGTGTGAGTACCACTGAAAATCAGCTCACGTGCCGCCTTCGGCACACGTGCCATAGGTTGCCTACCCCTGGTCTATAAGGTGCCACAGGACTCTTTGCTGCTTTTGCAAGGCAGAAACAATGATGAGTCCTTGTGGCATTTTAGAGACTAACAAATTTATTTGAGTGTAAGCTGAAGTGGGTTTTAGCCCACTTCATCAGATGCATGGAGTGGAACATACAGTAGGGAGGTATAACTACACAGCATATGAAAAGATGGGAGTTGCCTTACAAAGTGGGATCTCAGTGCTAACGAGTCAAGCTAGAGGAAACTGACATTCTCCAGTGTCGCTCAATTGATTTTGATAGATGGAGCATGTAATACCTCATTTGGAGAGGGCTGAGAGAACACTTTAGTTTTCTTGCTATTAAGAGTGAAACCAAGACATGCGTAGGCATCGCCAAACACATTCAAGATAGTTTGAAGATCTTGTCATTGCTCTTGTGAGAAGTATGTCACTATGATTTTGGGAACGAACTATGACGTAGTCGAGGAGATGCCAGTGCTTTGACCATGGCTGTCTCCAAGATGTTTTGAACTTTTCCGCTTGTTGGAAAAGAGTGTTTGTAATAATAAGTTCACATTTAGCACACTTGGTCAGGAGCAGAAATCTATTTGAATTGCTTTTGCCAACTCCTTCTTTCCCAATTGTTCCTTTCCACAGGTCTGAGTCTCGTCCAACACATGCATTGAAATCCCCGAGAAGGATGATCTTGTCTTCTGTAGGAGTCTCTGATAAAATGGTTTCCAGCTGAGAATAAAAATCTTCCTTTACATTCTTATCGGCATCCAGTGTTGGTGCATAGGCGCTCACAAATAGTTGCCTGTTGATTTTTGGGGAGCCTCATTCGGAGTGTCAAACTGCTCATTGATGCCAACTGGTACTTCAGAGAGGCACCTTACAAGCTTGTTCTTTATAGCAAAGCCCACTCCATGCAATCAGGGTTCATCTATAGATTTTCCCTTCCAGAAGTAGGTGTATCCTCCTTTCTCCTCCCTCACCTGTCCTTCATCAGCTCTTCTAGTTTCAGACAAAGCAGCAATATCGATGTCAAACCAACTCAATTCACAGGCAATAATGGCTGTACATCGCTGTTTGAGTTGTCCATCAGGGTACATATGTTCCAAAGTTGAAAAGTTTCTTATATATTCAACCGCTGAGGTGGTGATCCTGCTGGATGTGGCTCTCCAACCAGGAAAAAATAGAGGCAAGACTATTTTTTAGAGTACCTTTTCTAACCCCTTCCTGATGCGGGGTGGGCAGAGTGGATCCTAAAAAGGACTGCTCAGTCATGGGTGCAGCTGCCGAGATGCTCGACCCGCCTCAATCCTTGAGAAGGATGATTGTATCACACACTCACCGCCTGTGTGTCAGTCTGTGACTAGGAACTTCTGGATTTCACTGTCCTGTTCCCGTCACCACTTGCTGATCACCACTGGACTTTTGACTTGTGCAAATGTTAATTTTCCCCAAAACTGGAAGATGCCTGTGTGAGACTCCTTTCAAGTTCAAAATGCGGGGAACCATCACGCAGGACTTCACTCCATTTTAAGAGATCAATTCTTGCTGGAAAGAACATCTTGAAGATCTCCTTAAGCATAATTTTATGGTAGCAGATGAAATCCTTGAGCAAATCGCTCAACAACCATTTAGGCATGAGCTCAGAGACCCTCCCAATTTGTATGAGGTACACAATACCACCAAGCAGATGAAGAACAAGGCAGCAGGGCTAGATGGGATCCCTGCTGAAATCTTTAAAGACAGTGGACCACAGCTAATTTGGGAGCTTTACCTGCTTATCCTTAAAATGTGGATAAAGGAGGAGATGCCCAGTGAAATGAGGGATGCCCTGATTGTCACACTCTTCAAGAAAGGGGATAAAGTGGATTGTGGAAATTATTGTAGTATCTCCCTCCTAGCCATAGCAGGGAAAGTTCTGGCACGGATCCTTGCAACCTGCCTTCTGCCCCATCAGAAGAAATTTGACCAGAGTCACAGGGTGGTTTCTGACCATGTTGTAGAACTGTGGATATGATCTTCACAGCATGACAGCTGCAAGAGAAGTGTTGGGAGTAAAACCAACCGCTGTACATTGCTCTTATTGATCTAACTAAAGCCTTTGATTCAGTGAATCTCCGTGCCCTCTGGACTGTACTTTCTAAGATTGGATGTCCTGATAAATACATCAATGTCGTAAAATTGATTCATGATAACATGAAAGCGACTGCTCTGATCAGCACTGGCTCCCAGAGTGAACCTTTCAAAGTCCAAACAGGAGTCAAATAGGGCTGTATCATCGCTCCAACCATGTTTGCGGTTTTTATTGCCGTCATTCTTTACCTAATTGCTGGGAAGTTTGCAGCTGGCATTGAAATCATTTACAGAATGGACGGAAAACTGTTCAGGCTTAGCAGGCTGAAAGCCAAGAGTAAGATCTCCATAACACCTATTGTGGAACTTCAGTATGCTGATACAATGCAATCTTTGCCCACTCTGAGAAAGATCTTCAACTATCTTGAATGTGTTTGCCGATGCTTACACATGTCGTGGTTTCCTCTTAATATCAAGAAGACTAAAGTGCTCTATCAGCCCTCTCCAAATGAGGTATTACATGCTCCATCTATCAAAATCAATTGAGTGGCACTGGAGAATGTCAATCATTTCTTCTACCTCGGAAGTCATCTTTCATCCAAAGCAGATATTGACGCAGAAATTCAACATGTGCCAGTGTAGCTTTTTCTCGTTTACAGCACAGGGTTTTTGAAGATCATGACATTCAAACAGACACCAAGCTGCTTCTTCATCAAGCTGTTATTCTCTCAACACTGTTGTATGGGTCCGAAACTTGGACAACCTATAGACACCACTTCAAAGTCCTTGAGAGGCACCATCAACGCTGCCTTCATAAGATTCTGAAGATAAATGGGAAGAAGGGGGAACCAATATTAGTGTTCCAGAAGACACAAAGACCACCAGTATCGAGGCAATGATCATCTGTCAGCAATTCCGCTGCACTGGTCAAGTTGTCCGGATGACAGGTCCTGTTCTCTCAGCTGAAAGAAGGGTGGAAAAGGGTGGGCAGCCGTAACGTGGGTGGCCAATGGAAGCGTTATGAGGACTTGCTGAAGGACAACCTAAAAAAGTGTAATATTGACACTTGGGAGACACTTGCCCATTATAGTTTAAAATGGAGTGAAGTCCTACGTGCATTTTGAACTTACTCGCCAACAAGCTGAAGAGGACAAGAAGTGCAGGAGGAAGGAGCCACTGGCTCCCAGTCATGGTCAACTGCCTCCTGCTGAGCCTGAAAACATCTGCCCTCATTATAATAGAACTTGTGGTTCAAGGATTGGCCTTATTAGCCACCTGAGGACCCATAACTCCCATGCAAAATGATCATACTCGGTAATGAGTGATTGCCCATCACTAACCTGTCTGACTCCTTGAGCTGGTCTGGGCTTGTGTATGTTACATCTGTTTCCAATGAATTCAGATAATTGTGATATGTTATTTTGTCTTATTGTGCTTCATTGTGCACTTACTGTTCTTTTACTGCAGTACAGACCTATTTTACAATTTTGTAAAAAGTGCCGTGCTGATGAATGGAAGATGTATAAAGATTCCTAATACCTGATCAGCAAAAGAAATAATGGTATTCAGCACTACACCGGGGGACTGAGAGGAGCAAGCCAGTGCCAGCCCTGCAATGTGAACTAGTAGACAAGTCTCTTTTAGCTCCAGTCCATCTGTGAGGGGCCCCATGATGGAGCATACACACATGCTGCCTATAGGTTGATGGCGCAACAGTTAACCTTCTTAGCAGAAGGACCACAGCTGCACATGGTCAGTGCAGGGTAGCAGCTGTGAAAAGTTAATTTTCCAACATACACAGTATACATGACCTGGCCTGAGAGGAAAGGGAGAAAGGAGCCTTAGAAGTAGTCTGGATTTTATATGGGGGACTCTGGCAGGTAATGCTTAGGCCTAACTTGGAGACAGGAACATGTTCTCTTTTCTTACAATAAAGTACATCTCCCAGCCAGGGCTGGCTCTAACTTTTTTTGCCGACTCAAGCAAAAAAAAAAGTGCGCCGCCCCGCGGTAACACCCCCCCGTGAGTGCCGCCAACCCCCCCCAGCTCCATGCTGCCGAAACCCCAACCCCCCAAGCGCCGCACCGCCCGAAGTCCCTGCCACCTTGAGCGCCGCGCCGCTGAAGCCCCCCCCAGCGCCATGGCGCCCAAACCCCCGCCCCCCCAAGCGCTGCGCCGCCTGAAGCCCTGCCCCCCAAACGCCGTGCCGCCCAAGCCCTCGCTCCCCCCTGAGCGCCACGCTGCCAAAACACGCCCCCCTCAAGCGCCACCCGTCGGAAACAAAAACAAACAAAAAAACCCCTCCAGCTGCCCCACCGAACCAAAAAAAAACAAACAACACACCACACCTGAGCGCTGCCCCGCCCCAAGGTGCCTCCCCAAGCACATGCTTGGTTGGCTGGTGCCTGTAGCCGGCCCTGCTCCCAGCTCTTTGAATACTCTCCAGCTAGATTAATCCTTCCTTGACCACTTCTTGGCCTGCCATACACCCCCAAATGTGGTGTCCCCCCTCCAATGGTTGAAGAGCTGTGTAAGGAGTACTAAAGTTTTAACATCATGCTGCACCTTCAGAATTCTTCTTCTTTTTTTTGGTCCGGGTGGGGAGTGGAAACAAGCTGTCTTTGAGTCCCCTGCCTCCCAAACAGATAGTGAGTTGGAAGCCTTGTTCACTGTTATGTCTCCAGGTACTAATTAAGCCAAAACATGCTCCTTCAGTAAAACTAAATGACTTCAATTGGCTCAGCAAAACAAACAAGGCAATAACAACAAACCAAGGTCTCAAGTAAGCACAGTGTGACATTACAAGTTGCCCTTCAAATCCACTCTGAAAGGCTTCGATCGGAACTGGGGTCCCACTGCCTTGGTGCTGTATAGACATGGAGGGAGACATGGTCCTTCCTGAAGAACATACAGTCTAGAGTCAGTCTCAGCTGCAATTCCGCTAACTCCTACCTCTCAAGGCTTGAACTCTGCCCTCCAGCCAGTTCTAGAGCTGCAACAGCACAGATAAAGTTTCCTACAACTACATACATTGCCCTCCCCACTGCTTGCCTTTCACAGTAGGCAGACTAACACAACACAAATAGCCTGTATGGTTAATGTGCCAGATAATGTTCCATCAAACCAAGGGATACTCTACAGCTGAGGCACAGCTGTGCCATATTTCCAGTTGTGGTGATTGTTTAAGCAGAGTGTAATGATCCATGTGTGGTGTTCAAACAGAAAGGTGCAATGGAAGGTGTAGTTCCAAACTGGACCACTGGGAGAGCTGTTCCTTGCAGCTCCCATCTGTCAGACCACTCTGGGAAATGTGGGGAGGTGACTAGTTTGTTCAATATGACTGGGGGACTTTACCGGGTAAGCTGATGGAAAGGCAGAGAGTACCAGTCCCAGAGGGGTTCAGGGCCAATCACAGTTGACAGAGCTCTGTATGGAGAGGACAGTCCTTCCCAAGGAAGATAAGGAACCACTAGGAGTGACAGTAAGTGATTGTTTCAGTCTTATTACTGCCATAATTTTCGGTGCAGCTATGCAGAGTGTTTCTGTGCCTGTATATCCCTGCTGCTAGCCCTTCTTTCTGCTTAGTAGGCAAAACAAAATCCTGTTCTGCATTGCTTCTGCCATGACTCAACCACACTTTTTTATTTCGGTTTTGACCCCTCTACACGTGCAATTAAGACTTTTTTAAGCACCAGTTCACACAGACCAGTTGCTGAGAACTGTTTTCACAATAGATTAGCTACCTACTGTAGACAGATCTTGCGAGATTCAGATAAACAGATTCACACAGAGCTGCATGACTGAAAGAAGAATAGTTGTAATTACACACTTATTGAAATCAGCTGTAGGGCAGAGCACTTACCATGGCAGGCTTCAGCTCCCATATCCCAGCCTTGAGCCAAATTTGGGTATGTAAGTCCTGTGAAGGCTGCTCTATCCTTGTTATTGCTTCTCCCATCCCACTGATCTCTATGCTCTTGTGAAAGTAGTCAGAGAATCTAGAGGTGCAAAAGAACCATCAATCCAATCCCCAACTACGGGAGAAGGGGAAAGAGAAAGTGGCGACAGAAAAGAATGGTACAGAGGGAAGAAGAGAGAGAGAGGCAGTGAGAAGAGAGGAAGGTAGGTGGAGGTCAGTTGGAAAAGGGAATTGGAAGGGGAGCTGGATAGAAGGAAGAAAAGAAGAAATGAGTACAAGGAATTAGAAAAGTGGCATGGTGTACATAGCTATGTGACTGTGGTATTCTTTTTCTGTGAGCTTCTCCTTTAAATTCTTAGTGATTTGCTGTCAGCAGCAGCCATTTTCAAAAGCAGAGTCTGCTGATGGGTACAAAGGGTGGGATCCAGGAAAGTACTGAAGCAGCCCTGTCCCATTTGGCGTTCACTGTGATCTACAGAACTCCTGCTCAACCCTGCAGGTGCCTAAATTTTCCAGAGTAAAAGTTCCCCAGCTGCCTCTGTTTCTGCCTCTGGGCATGTGCACTGCTGCCTCCTGCTAGGTGACTGGATGCCTGTCTCCCACCTAAGCCCCAAAGTGATCCATGAACCAGGGGAAGATGGCTTAGGTGCCAACTCCATGGGTGCTCCCGGGCTGGAGCACCCATAGAGAAAAAAGGGTGGGTTCTGAGCACCCACTGGCAGCCCCCCTATCAGGTCTCCCCTCCCCCCCAGTACCTCCTCCTTGCTGGCAGGCCCAGCTGATCAGCACCTCCCCCTCCTTCCCAGTGCCTCCTGCCCACTACGATCAGCTGTTTCTTGGCATGCAAGAGGAGCAAGGGCACAGCACTTTCGGGGAGGAATGGGGTGGGAAGAGGTGGGGCCAGAAGAGGCGTGGGGGGACATGAAGAGGCAGGATGGGAGTGGGGCCTCGGGGGAAGGAGTGGAGTGGGGGCAGGGCCTGGGATAGAGCCAGGGGTCCAGCACCCCCTGGCACATTGGAAAGTCAGTGCCTGTGGAAGATGGGCATTCATGTGTGGAGCCTGATCTGATAGGTGTGCTCGGAGCCCATTCAAAATCCAGAGGGGGAGGTGCTACCCTTCACTTTATAATGTGTAGCCCAGTGGTTAGAGCCCTCAGCTGGGATATGGGAGATCCAGGTTCAATTTCCCCCTCTCTGCCAGAGGGCTCCCACCTAGCAGGAGAGGGCTTTAAGCACCGAGCTATGGGATAGGCCAGTGTGGGGTTCCCTCAGCCTCTCCTGTTAAATCCTCTGTTGATAAATGCTTAGACAGTCATTGGGCCAAGGAGCAGGAAGGACTCAGTATCCCAGTGGTTAGGGCACCCACCTGGGCGGTGGGAGTTTCTGGGCCCAGTCCCCCTGTTCTGCCACTCTTCATTACTTACCACAATGGCTCCAGGCAGCAGGTGCCCATTTGTGGATCACTAGCAGAGCTAGGTGCCTCCCTAGAGCCTGGACTTATGCTGCCCCCTCTGAGAGAGGGGTGGGGAAACCCCTTTTGTTGGCATTTCCCATTGGTTGGTTTAGGCGGCTCCCCAACAAGCTTGCTGGCTTTTGTGATTTGCATTCCTAGGGTGCCTGTCAGTCCCCATTCATTGTATAGGGAGCCAACTTGCCTAACTTGGCTTTGTGGATCACAGTGTTGTTCCTTTGATTTTCTAGACACCTGAAAGTTGGGTGCCGTGATGTTCAGTGTTGCAATGCCTAAGTCCCTTTGTGGATCCCATCCAGAGTGAGACACAAAGTGAAGAAACTACCCTAAGGCAAGTTTCCTATCTAGTGAGAATGAGCAAGAATCTGAAATATATTTGAAGACACTTGTGTCCTGATTCTGCAGTGAGGTTCCACGGGGGTACACAGGTCTCCTTTGCTGAACTTTCTGCAAAATATGGGTCATGCAAATGTTGTAGAAAATAGTGGCAAGAAAAAACAATCTATTTTCCTAACACTAATGAGAAAGGTGTGCAGTACTCAGGCAACCAGCTGGGATAGATTTCAAGGACTTAATACAAGTGGTTAGAAAGCATAATGTGCCAAACCAAGACTTTCTATCTGTGCAGATTTCCTGCAAAACTGAGCTTATATTAAAAACTTACAGGGAAGAAGTGTGATGCATGTAAATAGAAAACTGTGATGCCTTTTATTTTCTGAGTACTTCATCTGTGTATTACTGAGGTTTTCTGTCTTCAGCTGCCATTTTCAAAAGGAGGGTCTCCAGCTTTTACCAGTGATACACCCACTTTGTGGTCTCATAGAAAGACTTCATTTGTCCCTCTTTTCATTGCTTCAGTTTACTCTATCTTAAAAGCAATTTAGGTTGAGGTACAGTTTTGCTCTTTGTATATGGAAACTGGTGGAGAGGTAGAGGAAAGCTCTGATACACAGGAGGGATGGGAAAGGAGATGGCTCTCTCTTTCAGGATCAAATCACAGTGTGGTTCCTGAATAATTCTGATGAAAATTTGTTTATGGAATGTAAGGGTGGTGGGGAAAAGTAGATGAAGCATTAGGGAGGGGAGGGGCAGGGCAGACGGGGACGGAGAAATCATGCCTATAAAACAGGAGCAGGCTGAGGCTGCTTGGAGCAGAATGGCTTCAGCAGAGAAAAAGAAAGGAGAAGGAAGAAGTGCTGGGGGTGGACAACCCAGAGCAGGTATAGATGGGATTAGGTCGATCCTGGAAAATGGAGTTATAGTGATAGTGGGGATAGAAGCAGAACAGTGCAGCTTCCCTAACACCCCTTTTCCCTAAAGCAGTGATTCCTAAACTGGGGTTTGCAAAATGTTATACTGGATTCTTGGGAAAAAATTCCCTAATGGTGGACAGACCTGTCCCTAGGGACCCCAGGCAAGCATGGGGCCAGCAGTCTGGAGCCCCTGAACTTCCAAGAGCTAAGCAGATCAAAGCAAACATATCTATCACACTGAGGAGATTTAAACGTCAAGACTCCTTATAAGAAATGGAAAGGGAGGTGGATATTCTTTGCTGTTTTTAAAATTAAATAGGCAGCTAGTATTGTTTTTTAAATTATTATGACGAAGAAGTTTAAGCTTTGTTGTAACACGTTACCACCTGCAGCGTGAAAAACCCTTACTTTTGTTGGTAGTTTTGAGTAGACACAGTATCCTCTGGAAAAGCTGTGGCTGTTATAGATGTCGTTTAGCTATTTATTTGTGGTTACACTGCCATAAACACTAACTCCTCTTTTGTAACTTGGATGCAATTTAAAATGATGGCCAAAGAAAAATCAAGCTAACAAAACTTGAAAGAGTGGTTCAGAGCCTGCAACAGAAACAGCTTTCTTCTATGACTTTAAAAAAAAAATCCCCTTAACCTGAAATTTCTTAGGTCAGCACAGGTTTATTTTGTGAAAATTTGAGCTTTTTTTCAGAGAAGTTCTTTTGTGTAATGGAAGTTTAGAAAAATACAGCATCAGCAAACTTCCTAAGTATATTTGAGAATGGGTCCTGTTTATATCAACTTCAAAATAAACTTTGTGCTGTTTTATATTTACAAACATGTGTTTGTTCCCCCTTCTCTACAGCAAAAATGCACGGTGGAGTCCAGTACAGAGTCAGAATCTGAATCTAATAATGAGGTAATTTCTTTTGCCGTTTGATTCCCTGGGGGCTGGAGTTCTCCTTTCTGATCATATGAAACAATGTCAGGGACTCTCTCTCTCTCACTCTCACACAGCCTGTGCTCCTTCCCTGCCCACGCTCCAGCAGACGCTGTAGGGGAGAGAAGGCTTTCTTCACAGCCACCATTGTCTTCCCTTCAGAGCATCCTCTTGTGTGTGTGGTGGGTTTTTTTTCCTGGAATGGCGGACTTGGAGCAGGGTGGGGTATTGACAATAGTGAATGTTGGGGAGCTGAATGTAGTACTAGTTTCTCTGTAATAAGGTACTTACAGCTGAATTGGGTTGTTTCTGAGGTGACTCCCCTCCCCCCCCTTAATAGCTCAACTCTTGTGCAGCTGGGCTCCAGCATGTTGTAGAGTTCCTGTGGATAATTTTTGCATTATGTGCTTCCAATGCATATTCTTGCCATCAACTGAGTGCAGTAGAGAGTGGATTTGACTTTCCCACTTGCTGGCAACAGTTGCCCCAAATTTCTGTCATTCCGCAAAGAACGTTTCCACCTATTACCCTGATGGGTACAAGATAAAGAAAACAGTAAATCCTGTGTTGTGGTGGTGTGGATATTTATCTGTGGGTATAAAGCTCCAGAATCTAACTGTAAAGATCCACCAGGTAAATATTGCCCCCTCTGTTGTCTGGGGATGTAGAAGGGGTCTTGCTGTTGTCTATCATCCCTTTCCCATGCTCTGTGGAGTGTTGCTGAGAGGAGAGACTGGGAGGAGGCAGAAATGAGTTCTTCTACCAAGAATCTGACCAGAGGTCAATGACTTCTCTCTCTGAGAACAGAAGATACAAAATCCCCTCTTCTATGCAGTCAGCTGTGACTGCTTCCATTGAGAATGAGGGAAGCCCATGGTTTGGGCCATGGATTATGATAGGTGTGGCTGAGGCAGACATGGTTGCCTGCATAAGAGGATTTGCACACCTTCATTGGAGCAGAAAGTGCATTTCCTCTTTGAAATTGAGATAAAAGGAAAGAGGATGTATAGTTTCTAGCTTCTTAGGTAAGTTTCAGGGCTATAAAATACATTTCTCCACTTCATTCCCTCAAATTTATTCTGTAGAATAAAAAATACAGTACAAACACTCACAGTTAAAGTGGCTTAGATGAGTTTTTTAATTTTTTTGAATGGTACTTCACTTTCTTCTATGTTTGATTAGACTCTTGCAGAAATGTTTAGAGCACTTAAATTGAATTCCAAGAGATGTTCTAACTACCATTGGACATCTCTGCTCTCTACATAAAAAAAAATCCAGAAAGAACTTGTGGTAACCATATATGAAACCATTTGTAAATATGTATGTCTGATGGGAATACTTCCTCATACACAGCCTGCCTAGCACCCTGACTGAGGGAGTCTTCAAGAAAGCAAGGGACACAACTTCAGGCAGGTTTACACGTCTGCCATTTCATTATGTAACAGCCTTGTTTAAATAAAAAAAAAAAACTGTTCAAGTTGTGGAGTGGGTGGATGTTTTGATTCTAAATGATGCTGTTACTTATGTTTTTCTAGTGTGATCTCTTAGTATTGCAGCAATTAATGGTTGTAGGGGAAACTGGATGGTTACCAAACTTTTTTCCAGAGAAATGTCAAGAAAGGTGCAAAGGATAATATAGTGATCTGCTTTATTTAGATGTATTTTGTTTTAGTTATTAGATCCATATGATGGTGACTTCAGAAGATTGTAGTTTGAATTCTCTTAATGATATAAATTATAAAAGTTACACCTTTGGTGCATAATTTGTCAGTGATGGTGGAAGACCTTTACTCTTCTGAAAACAGAGTCCCTACAGCTGTCTTCAAATTGGGTCTCCCCAATAACAAATCTGTGATGTCTATATGCAGCCAGAAAATGACCTTAAAATACAGATAGAAGTTATCACTAACGGGAAAAGTGATGTTTCAGTAAGACTTGCCAGGCCATGTGAACTATCATGACCTCTGGAGTACTTGCCTCTGCAATGTGGCTGACATTTGACTGCTCCTTACTCACGAGTGTTGATCCTTCAAAATATCCTGGAGTCCTAGAAAGCCCAGTCACCACTACTCTGCAACAACCCATGTTAGCAAAGTCTGATGGTGAAAATACAATGTGACGAATCAATCAAGAGAAAACTAGGACTTCTAGAGGCTGTTGGTGAAAAGCTAAGAAAGAAATTGTATGCAACCTAATCTAAGGTACATATAGGCTAATTCTAATCTGGAATTCCCTTTGTTTAAATGTATACTATAGTAAGAGAAAACTTCAAAATGTCAGCTAGGTCTAGCAGTACCCTACAGAACATTAATGCTTGTATAGGGCAATTGGAGCTAATATAGAGCTGTTCCAGTAATTGTGATCCCATCCAACATGCAGTACTCTACCTTCAGTCCTGTCCTTCCCCAGCAACCCAACTCCTGCACCTGTGGCCAAGTAATTATGCATTTCTTTAAGCAATAAGCTACAATAGATATTATGCCTTAGCATTGTATACATGCCTATGCTATTGCTGCAGGGGTCAGGCCTTCTCATGAAATGGTGGTTGGAGAAATGCATAGCATCACAATAACTAAACTGAAGTAGTGTTGGTAAGTCTGTAAATGCAGAATAAGTAGCACTCATCATATTGTTTCACCTTCACAGTGACTGCACCATCTTCAGCGAGGCCTGTATCTGCTTCCTGCAGCTGCTTTGTTCCTATTGTGGTCACTTGCAGGTTCAGCCTTGGATAACTGCCAAAATAACTCAAATCACACAAATCAGAAATTAGTGGGAGCAGATAATCCTCATCAAACTTTAATTTAAGGGTCAAACTGACTTTCCCTTTTATTTGGTGATGACAATGAACTCCCAGAGCCGCTTTCTCTTTCTGTTCCACACTGTGCAAGCCAATGTGGGTTTATAATGTAAATACTAACAGTTGAAGTTCTTCTACAATGAGGGTGTTTCATTCCTTTGAGAATGATTTTTCTCTTTCAAATGCAGCTGCTAAACAGAATTATCAGGGCCCAGAGTATAAATAAGTTAATTAGCAGGGCTACTTTTTACCTTCCCCTCTAGATAGTATGGGGATAGATTTTTGGAGTAATCTAGAGCAGGAGAAGGGCTTCATGGAGCCCCTCTATTCTGCACTAGTAAAACTGTCTGCTACTGAACAAATGTAGTGATGTGGGACTTGCCTATTAGCAGGAAGAGAGTGAGAAATGTATTTTGTTGCAGCACCACAGCGATGTTTGTTTAAACTTCTTTGCAAATCTACTATCCCAGTATAACTGGTGTTTTATTACAATTGAAATAAACTACTTTAAACCGAGCCTGAACTTTATTGCTCTTCTTTATTAACTACGTTTACAAGGTGGAGATGAGGGGAAGTGTGGCAAGTGAAACATGTAAAATAAACCTACATCAAGTGTTCTATTAAACATCTGTTAGAACCTTTGTGTACTAAATTAACTTCCACATTACTTCAAAATCCTCCAAAGACTCACTAGTGGGCTAGCACATATGTTGCTAGTATGGATTTCCATAGTGGAAGAGGGGAAAGAATACTTCACATTTAATGAGTTGCCACAATGTAAAATCATTTCATTTCTTCATGTGTTCAAAGTTCAGAATGGAAGTAAGAGCAGGTTGAAGGTTTAGTTTCTTTTAGTAAACTCTGAAGGTTGCATTCCTCTGCTTAAGGAAAACTATGTTACTTACAGCTTTGAGGTGCTGGAGGATGACTATTCTTGAATGGTAAAGTTTGCTGGGAATAAAAATGCTTCTGCTCATTTTTCTTCCCTGGCATTATAATCAATGGCAATGTAACTATAAAAAACAGTGCCTGTTAGGCTCTAGTGTGGTACCTACAGCCTTGTTTGGAAACAACCTTAATTATTTTACCACAACTGATTCAGTTGCCCAAAGCCTCCACTAAACTGCCACCAGGGTTAGTGCCTCTGACTCCATAGCTGTAGTATCTCCATTACAGCATAAGCCTTGTTGTTTAGTCAATTCCCCCCCCCCCGCCAAATTCCTCAATGTTTTCAGTAGCTTTGTAAAAACTTTTTCTGTGGGATGACCAGTGATAAGGGGTCATAGATACTGTCTCCATGTTCAGTCAGTTTTGGCTTTCCTGCTGAGACTGCTAAAAATAAATAGGAACTAGAGGCAGTTTTTAGGGTAGTCATCTGTTCCCCACAGTCTATACTAAGATCAAAAACATCTGCAATATACCAATTGTAACCATAACAAATGTGGTAAAAATGGAACTATATATCTACATAGATTAGTCAGACTATATAAAATTAGTTAAATAGATGTTGGTCCATCTTTACTCATACATAAGGTTAGAGCTCTTCAAAACAGTTTAAGATCCATATTTAATCATCCTGTGAAAATGTAGGGTAATACTCTTTAGAACTAGTTTGTGGATAGGCTTTAATATACTGTCAAGTGGTCTGAAACTCAGTTTTCTACACAAGGCCTACATTTAACTTACAGCAAGGATCAGTTTATGTACAAAACAGCATCTTTAACATGTAGTTTAGGGGTCTATATCATGGCAGGTGTGAATGCACAACTCAGCTATTTTAGTGGAAGCTGAGAGACTACCTACAGAACCAGCAATTAAAAGCCTTTTTTTTTTCTTCCCAGTGGTGCTCTAGAATCTCTAAAGTACTGCTCGCTCATCAACTGAATCATAAAAGGGTTCTAGCTAATCATCCCCCTGTAATTTGTTCTAAATCTGACACTCTGGAGAAAGTTGCCATGTTCTTCATTCCTCCTTCAAGGCAGCAGGGTTCAGAGGTCCTCACGTAAGAATTTTAGTGAGACTCAACCAAAAGCTGATACTACCCACCCTCCCAATGGTGGACACCTCCACTCCAAGGATCAGGCTGCTGGTCAATGACAGGCTGCTTGTACTGTTGCCACAGACTCACAAGCCATACGGGTGCCATCAGTCTAAGAGCTAAATTTTCCCAATACAGTGCAGGTTGCGCTCCCCCCTGCCAAGTACACTCCTGCATATGTACCCTCTGTGTAAGCATGGCTCATTGAGTTCTTACAGCCACATGATCAGCCCATCTAAGACCCATGTTTCCCTGTGTACAGGAGTTCAGAGGTCTCAAATGCCAAATGGCAACACAGAACAGCAAAGCTGTTTTAATGCAAATTTTATTCTGCATTTGATATTCAAATTACCTGAATAGCACAGGAAGTTTAAATGGATACTCCACAATGTTGCCACATGCAGTCCAAATACCAGTCTCATTTGATGAGGCTTTTAGAAGACTTAAGAGCATTTTAGTAAGCTTTAAGGCACAAACAAGTCATGCACTTCACTGGAAAGAATGTTAGAGACAACATCCATGTTCAGAACTATTTTGTGCATGAGGATCATCAGGTGACACAGTGTTCAGAAACTGCAGGCTGTTTTGCTGCCCTAGAAATTTCTGAAGATAAAGGAGCCAAACAAGTAAAAATCTAGTAAAGCTGTATTTTGAGAGCAGCAGAGTTTAAAATTTTAGCAACTACTGTGTAACCAAAAGCTATTTGGTTGGGTGGGTCAGATTTTTGGGTCTGCCAGCTTTAAGTGTCCCTTTAAGGAATGAACAGAATAAAACCACTAGCTTTAGCATAGGCAATCAGAAGAGAGACCTCAAGGTATTTGCCATAAGTTTGGTAGGGATACTAGCTTATGTCAATGATGCTGCTCTCAGAGATGGAAATAATACCCTATTAAAAAAAAAAGCCAAGTGGATCTAAATTCAAGTGTCTGCAGGTATGTTGATATTAATGGAAAGTTACAGTAACCAGCACTGTGGACATGTGTGAGGAAGTATCACTGGAGGTGATGAAACTCTTCTGAAAGTTAGCATTCTGTGTACAGGGTAGTTCTCACTTAAGAATGTAGGTGGTTCATATCTATTCCATGTAGATTAAGCAATATGTGCAGTTCATCGCTCCTGTGTAACAGTAATACTGGCGTGACATCTCCCTTCTCTTCCTTTTGAAAACCAGTGTTTGCTCAATTTCAACTTGTTCCACTGAATTAATTTTGGCTTTTACATTCTTGTTTCTGCTTACAGGCGATTTATACAGGAGATCTGCAAGTTACGTGCCACAAATGGTAAAACTGGTTTCTTAGTACGTTAGCATCATTCATTATTGAAGACCTGGGTAATGTTTCACCATTATTCTCCATTCCTTGAACATTTAAAAGCATTAATGGAAGTAATTCTCTAGAGCAAGTCATGGCAAGAACAAAGGTTTTAGAAATGAAATAAAGAGCCACAAATCATGCTACAGAATTTATTTAATGTAGTAAGAACCACCAAACATTACCACATGTAACTACAGCCCTCTAAAAACCACATCCAATTCTTCCTCCTCCTCATCACCTTTCAAAAGTACACCAGCCTCTATCAAGTCAACTTTACACCAATTCTTCTGACAACTTAACCATGCCTTGGAGGTTAAAACTAACAAACAATGTAGACTAGATTAAAGATGCTGAATTTTACTACTATTTACCAGTTAGAAAACATTGTTTTGTTACTCTGTGCAGAGGACTGCAACACCACGTTCATAGAAACTGCGAGGATCTTCCTTGGTAGCTATTTCAAAGTCAACAGTGAAGATCAGATCAGCACGGGTGAAGTTCAGATAAACTGGTAATGTAACCTGGAAAAGAAGTTAGGCATTTATTAAAATGCGGACAAGACAGCTGAATGCAAGATAAAAGTCAAAGACAGCAAAGGTCCCCACCACTGGAAATTATGAATAGAGACATTCCATATTGAACTTTGCCCATCCTCCCCCAATTAAGATCAACTGTACTCCTAAGACAGAACTCCCAGCCTGCCAGGCTAAATATACATTATAATACATTTCTAAGGTGGTGTTCAGACTTCTCAGGACCCAATGCTACACAAGTTTAAAATTTCTTGATACCTCCAGCTAGCCACAAAGGAAGGAGGGTGGTAGCAAGACTGGATCTGTTTGAAAACTCACATTGGAAAGGAACATCTGTGGTACTGCAAAATGTAAGGGTATAGCTACACTATGGGATTATTCCAATTTTACAGAAACCGATTTTTGGAAGCAGATCATATAAAGTCGAGTGCATGCGGCCACACTAAGCACATTAATTCGGCAGTGTGCGTCCATGTACCGAGGCTAGCGTCGACTTCCGGAGTGTTGCTCTGTGAGTAGCTATCCCATAGTTCCCGCAGTCTCCCCCGCCCATTGGAATTCTGGATTGAGATCCCAATGCATGATGGGGCAAAAACAGTGTCACAGGTGATTCTGGGTAAATGTCGTCAGTCAATCCTCCCTCCGTGAAAGCAACGGCAGACAATCATTTTGTGCTCTTTTCCCTGGGTAGCGTTGCAGCACCGCGTCTGCCAGCAGCATCCAGTAGACATATGGTGACGTTGAAAAAAGGCGAGAAATGATTTTTTTCCCTTTGCTTTCACGGGGGCGGGGTGGAGGGGGTGGGGTGGAGAGACGGACATATACTCTGAACCACCCCCCAACAATGTTTTTGACCCTTCAGGCTTTAGGAGCTCAGCCCAGAATTCAAATGGTTTTCAGAGAGTGCAGGGACTGTGGGATAGCTACAGTCATCAGTCACCTCTCCCTCTGTGAGCGTCCATTTGATTCTTTGGCTTTCTGGTACGCTTGTCTCAGGTCCTTAAGTTTCATGCAGCACTGTGTTGAGTCCCTGTTGTGGCCTCTGTCCATCATGGCCTTCGAGATTTTTTCAAATGTTGGCATTTCGTCTTTTGGAATGGAGTTCTGATAGAACAGATTCATCTCCCCATACAGAGATCAGATTCAGGATCTCCCATGTGGTCCATGCTGGAGCTCTTTTTTGATTCTAGGACTGCATGGTCACCTGTGCTGATCAGCGCTCCACGCTGGGCAAACAGGAAATGAAATTCAAAAGTTCGCGGGGCTTTTCCTCTCTACCTGGCCAGTGCATCCGAGTTCAGATTGCTGTCCCGAGCGGTCACAATGGTGCACTGTGGGATAGCTCCCGGAGGCCAATACCGTCGAATTGCAGCCACACTAACCCTAATTCGAAATGGCAATTCCGATTTCAGTGCTATTCCCCTCGTTGGGGAGGAGTACAGATATCGATATTAAGAGCCCTTTATATCTAAGTAAAGGGCTTCGTTGTGTGGACGGGTGCAGGGTTAATTCGGTTTAACACTTCAAAATTCGAGAAACTCGTAGTGTAGAACAGACCCAAGACTAATGAGATGGAAGCAGGTATTTCCCCATTTTTATTCTAGGGCACCAGAGAAAGTAGAATTTAAAGCTGATGAACCACTACTGAAAGGAGTCACAGAATGACAAAACATTTGTCTCCACATTACTTACCACATTAGCTTTTTTATCTGCATTTGTCTGCTTGATCCAGCGAAGCTGTGTTATGGGCAATATTGTTGATATAGCATTTGAAAGGGACAGTTTATTGTTACTGCATGTAGCTCCCTGAAGCTTCAAACCTATGAGTTAAGAAGTATGAAAATGTGAGGTCTTTCCCGAAAGGGAAGCATATACACATTTAAAGGAAGTTTCCTTTCCACTCCACTTTCAAGTCCAGAGGTAGATTCACCAATCTAAAGTGTGGTCATTGATATTTAGACCTACTGTGAAAATGGGAGACTTAAATTATACAGATGAAAAAATACTCCAGAAAAGTTAACAGTGAAGACTATTAGAGGAATAAAAGAAAGCCACCAGAGCGCTACCTCTAACATATTGACTGTTAGTTATTTGCATTTATCCATATTGCATTACTACTGACAATGTTCATTCATAAGGATTCTCAACCACTATGCACTAACATTGCAAAGTTTTCCATTAACATGTTTTTAAATAATGCAGAATCCCCCATAGAAATTAACTTCCAATGCTACTTCTAGTGCAACTGCAATCAAACTTTCACTGTGCTTGTTAACTCCCCTTGATGTTATGTATTTGATATGGTCCGTACCAGCATTTTTATAGAAGATAAATTCCCAGTGTTAAGGGCTATCCTATTTCCTTCCCTTCCACCTTGTAAAAAGCACATCAGCTAACCTGTGACTCCAAAACTGCAAGCATCCAGGACTGCATTCTGAGTAGTTGTAACATTGACTTCTAGACAAAGTTCTTCCAGGGACCAGCTGTTTGCTTGAGCCACATATTGTCTTGTAGCAGTAATGTAAGCCTCGGGTACGAACAAGCCACCCAGGCACACATGGATGTTCTGTGAAAAGAGTTGTACATTTTAGAAATTTCTATAGAATCTACTGCAATGGCACTTAGCTACATTCAATATCTATTTAAGAGCCGCACTAAAATATGGACCATCTTGCAAACTATGTATGGCATGTTTCCTCAGATGAAGATTTACCCTCAAAGGGATAGTTTCCTACTAAAATACACATGCAGAAACAATTTTATGAATCCTAAAGTCACTTTTATAGGAAAGAATTAGTTTCAGAAGAGTTGAATACTTGTTGATTTCTCAGAATTTCAGAAAAGCCGTTAATGGGAAAAAAGACAATACAACGCAAGATCGATACCTTTAGTTCTTTTGCTCCACCAGAAGCAGCTGCCTGGGAAATATTCTGCAGTTGTTTAATGCGTTCACTGAAGTCAGACACCCACTGAATAACAGTCATGCCAGCAGGTACAGTGTAATGAGACCAGCTACGAGGCAGAATACCTAGAGAAGACATATCCAAGATAAGAGCTCTGTATGGGTATGAGCTGGATCACACACACTATTTCCAAAAGCAATTTTACCCTTTCAGCAGCAGCCACTTCGTTGTAAAACACAGTAATAGCAGATTTTTTTTTTATACCACCAAGCACAATGGGGTTCTAACCTAACTGGGACCAGAGACTACAAGTGTAAATGAACTGAAAGACAGAATTTCATGACATAGAAAGCTACCTAGTTTTCTAAAATGTGTTCTGCAGATCAATATTTAAACAGCAATTACTGTCTGAAGTACAATTTACTAACAAATCCTGGAAGACATTCATTAGTAAGTTCATTAGCAAAAACATCAGGTTGCAAAATACATCACAGCTAATTTTAGAATTAAGCCTTTTGCAACAAGACACACCAATTTCAAGGAGTTAGTGCACAGGGTACCCCCACCTTTGTTGTCTGGTCACAAGACACAAATATTTTATTAATTCATTGTACAATAGTTCTGCTTAAATCGGTATCTCAACCACCAGCATATTCCACTGGATTGGTACAAAATGTCCCCTTTTCATCATACTGACAAATGTATGAGCAGAGAAAATAAAGCCAGGGTAACTTCTGGAGTTCCTCTGGTAAGTTTTAAGCACTCACTCGTAACAAAATTAAGGTTTAGATTGAAACTGGTTTACAGTCAATAACACCAGGCTCCAGTTGTTTGTTTCAAACTCAGCAAAATCTTATTTTTGATACCAGTCTCAGTTTTAGTGCTGACAACTCAATTCCTTTCCAAGTCACACAATATAGATGTCTTACTTAAATCTCCAGCTCCTGGATGGTAACATGAAAGTTTCATCTTTCATTTTAATGGTTTCTAGCTCCCACAGTTGCAGAACAAGGTTAAAAACCACAATTCAAGTGAACCCCAAAGGCAAAAAACCTAGACTGATTGGCTTAAAAATTGGATTTTTTTGTTTTTTTCAAATCTCATGCTATTTGAACACTTAGGTTGGCAATAGTGCAGTCCATATATATCTATCTATCGCAGGACCAACCTCACCATTTTGACTTTCAGAATTTTGTATTAGGCAAGAACAGTGGTGTTTCTTTTACCTGGTCAGTGCTGGAAATGGGAAGACATCAACTGATGTAACGGGATTACTGGGAAAGCATTCTAAAAAGAGAAGCTTGTTTGAAGTCACATACCTTTCACCAATTCGTTTATTAGTGTACGCAAGTAGTTGGTCTGTTTCTTCTTGCCTTCACAAACCTGAACCACATCTGCAAGATCCTGACGGACATCCTGAAGTAATTTGGCCCCCATTTTCACCTCTCTCTCAAAGAATCGGAACAACGGATCCTTATTTAAGCAAGAAAAATGAGGGAACAACAAGATGAGCATCTTCTGGTGGGAAAACTAACCGTAGCCCTGCAACACTGAAGGGCACTAGTTATCTGCCCAAATCCCATGTGCATCATCATCAACTGTTAAGGCCTCACCATAATGTGTTTTTTACAATGCAGTCATTTCCTCCACCCACTCCAAAGACGCAGCTGCCTCACAGACGGTAGTTTAAGGGAATAGAAGCAAGAACTTCATTCCCTACTGACACCAACTGCAGGTGGCAACCACAGTGTGCAAGCTGCCTGCTGCAGTTTGTCCTGATTACTACAAATTCCTATTCCTTTCTGAATCTATGTCCAGAGCCCAAGTCCATAACATGATCTAAACTGAGAAGTTTAATATATAATTCAGACGTGGATTATTCAACAGTCTAGAAACTGAGACTTTCCATAAACTCTCTTGATTGTAAAACAACGTGTCTCATATTAGCCCTCAGAGCTTTATGTCTCCCTTTCATTATTAGTCCCCACTCCCAATTAGCAGAAGCCTCAGTATTAGCTACTACCCAGCTTTCCAATGAGGACCAACCAGTGATACTACTTTTGAGCCAACATACACTCTTCAGTTCACTTGAGTGATCAGACATGTGGTGTGTATGATGCTGCACTTAACAGCACCCCTGGCTTAGGAAGCAAGAGACTAGAAATACATTCTCCTACATGATACCTTCCCAAGCAAATGGAAGTGTTACTCTGTCATAATTTCTTAAACTGAATTGCAGCAAAGAAAAGGAAACAATGTCTTGTTTCAAAGTCTGCTACACTACTTGGATCCAGAGAGACCATTTTCAGGCTGCAATCGAGTAGGATACCTCACCCACATTTGCATAACCCCTACTCTGTTACAGACCAAAATGTGTATTTGGAAATCTTAATCATCACCTTAATATTTTCCACTGTTCGTTTAAGATGATTTAGAGTTTGTGGGATAAGATGGAACCAGTTGGAGGCTGTGGTGTGCAGTGTTCTCATCCAGGATGGACGCCCATCTGAAGTTGAATCGGTTCTTGCCTTCTTCTCAGTTTCTGCATAAGCTAGATCATCCTCATCCTCTAGCATCTGCATTTTCAGCATTTTACTGATCATATCAATACCTGAACCAAAGAGTAAAGGAAGCAAAGCCAAAAAAAAAAAGTGGTGGGATATCAGTACAAGGAAAGTTTTAAAGATGCATTAGTGCATTAAATTTAACACTTCTGTGATTGCTGCTTATTTAAAAATAATTCTTAAGTATACTATTAAACATGAGTAACCTTCTTTAGGACTAGAACTAAAAGTCAGTCTCACTTGTGTAGTATCTTCCTGTCTATTGATGAAATTCTAAGCAAGTTACTTTTAACCTTAAGACTTCATAGACATTTATTAGTTATTTTGTGGAGGCTGATATAGTTAATACACATTGAGATACTTGTAACTTTACTATTTAGTGTTACACAAGTATTTTTGAGTCATCTATTTTGAGCATTTAAAATTTAAAATAAAATAAACTTTTTTTTATTTTAAATAACCTGTAAGCACACAAGAAAGTCAAATACAAATTTTACCCTGTGTGGTAAGAAGAACTTTTTCTGCATTGTTTGGTAAACCAAGCCAGGATGGGGTTTGTGTGTCTGGCAGCAACTCAACCCATTGGACAAATTCTTCACGTCTGCAAGTGAAAGTTGAACTAAGTTAATTATCCATAATCTCATCCAGTTTAATAGGCGACCAGGAATACATTGCATGGCTAAATACCAATGCAAAAAATACAATTTAGAGTCCAGCTTCTCAGAAGGAAAGCAAGCTACTAAGGTGAGACAAACTGAAATTTGAGACTGAAAAAATACCTGATTCCATCTGGCATTTGAATATCCTTATGTCCATCAACCTTGCAAGCCAGTTTGAATTCACTATCAAAGCTCAAAGTGGTAAACAAACGTTCCAGGAAAGTGTTTAGCAGACGCTGATCAAATTCATTATCAATGCGACCTCCATAAATGGACTGTGCCATCAACGTCTTCAGAGCAGACCAGGGGATCTTATCTGGTGAAATATTCTGGCGGCCCTGACAGTAAAGACAATTTAATTAGAATGTGAAGATTCCCCATAAAAATAAGGAAATGGAGTTTGGACGGTTTAATGAAAGCCAAAAAAAATAATCAAAAAGTTTGATATTTTGTTTTGGATATTGCTTGCTTCCAACTAATCTCATCAGTGTTTCAGATTAATCTGCCCTTCGTTGAACAGTAACCACAAGTAATCCAAATGTTACTTGGTATTTAAACCAAGATTATGAAAGAGCAAAAAATTCATTTACTTTTGCTGTATCATCCAGCCATGTATCTATTGTGTCGCAGGCAGATCTCAGATCAGATTCACCAAATTCATATTTCTTGGACCAACCCAGGGGAGCATATCGCAAACGTTCTTGAATGATGGCATGGAACCAGGCAAGGAGGAAATATAAACGAGCACGTTCATTTGGAGACTAGGATGGGAAAAAGAAAATGCATTATTTCTTCACACTAAAACCAAAGTGATCAGAATTTATTAAAAAAGAAACCTGGCTTACTATAGTGCTGGTGAATGTCAAATGTTTAGTAAACACAGTATCTCCAGGTTTTAATGCATCAGATCACAAAAAGCTTAACAGATTGCTTCCTTACATGCCAGGCATGTTTTAATCAAGGTAAAGTGAAAGCCTCTGAAAAGCTGGTTGCTTTACAGTAATATCAAAAGGCATAACATTAGTTTAATGTATGATAGACCAACTGAAAGCTATGAAGTTAAAAAGAAACTTTCATAAACAGTTTTCAGTTTCTGAGTTCTCCATAACTACACAAACCATCACCTCACCTTGCATATTCTAGACACAGGAATACTACTGAATGTCCTCAGCATGTTTGCCTTTACACCAGGAGGAGGTTCAAACACAAAGATCCGACCAGCACGTAGCAAATTCACTGGCACCTAGGACAGAAGAGCATCAACACAAGTTACACCCTGAAGACTGCTCTCTTCTACGAAGAATGTGATATTTTGAACAAGTTTGTTAACCTACACCAGAGGTCGGCAACCGCCAGCATGTGGCTTGCAAGGGTAAGCATCCTGGCAGGCCGGGCCGGGCCAGTTTGTTTACCTGCTGCTTCCACAGGTTCAGCCGATCGCAGCTCCCACTGACCACGGTTTGCCGCTCCAGGCCAATGGGGGCAGCAGGTAGCCGCGGCCAACACATCCCTCGGCCCGCGCCGCTTCCCGCAGCCCCCATTTTTCTTACCCCGGAGAACTGCTTGCCAGAGGTTGCCAAGCCCTGACCTACACTAAGTTTTTTATTGTAAGAGAGTATCTTCCCTCTTGCAATAAGATACTGAAACTACTAGCAGTATGGACTTACAACATGGGAATCATATACTTTAACATGAATTAAGGACTAAGGGCCAATTCCGACTTTCTACTAAGAAAAGGAAAGGATAGGAAGATGTAGGCAGACATTTTACTCAGGGAGACAGGATATTTACAAAGCACTTGACATTACTAAGGAATGGGGTAAGCAATACCCTAGAAAGCACCAGGCAGGATTTTGGTGACTTTGTTTTATCCTGTAGATGCATTCCAAAATGCACCCTTTCCCCTGTCAAACTAAGGCCATCATGGGGAATGCTGCCCTGGTTGGTGGGACTCTTGTAACAGTGGACATTGGAACAACAACTTTACGCACCACATGTTGTGCCAGTTGAAGCCAAACAGTTACCTTGGGATTTATCTCCATTGTAAGGAAAAGTCTGAAGCAAGCGTGAGGTTGTAGAGAATGCAGCTTCTTCTCTAGCTGCATCAACCAACCAGGAGCCAGATGGACATTCTTTAGCATCACCCACCTACAAGAGTATGGTAACAGAACAGTAACTAACATATGTTATTCACACAGTTCTATTTATATAAAAAGAGGGACAGAACATACCTGCCAGATTTCACTGCTGTATTTATTGCCTTATCTGCTTGATTAAATCCTTCAGCAGAACCTACAAGCAGAAGGTTATGGTTAGCTCTAGAAACTTAATTGGCTTACATTATGTTTATATGAGGTGGTAAGAAGTAAGACAAACATGATAATTATGCCTGGAACAATTTGCTTTTTTTTAATTAGTAAATGTTAATTTCACCATGCACACACACACACACACACACAGATGAACACTTTTTTTTAAATCAATAAAAATGTAGACAGGCAAACAAGAAAAATGCTGCTTGAAGACAGATTTAAGGATATTTACTTTGTATATTTTGACAAGTGATGTTGATAATGTGTTATGGTGATAAAGCTTTAACTTTTTGAATCTCTAGCTCTGTCATTAAATAAATTGTCTCCCCCCATGATTTCCCTCCACTGAAAGTTTTAAACCTTTAAGTGTTCTTAAACCAAATATCAATATCTGTCAAAAATTATTAAAAAAAGAAAGTCAAGTTCTGCCAAACTTAACAATAATGTATTCTTACCTATAGCAATAGAGGTAATCTGTGTGTTTTGTTCAGCTGCAAGATCTTCAACATGGCCACTGGCATCATAGCCAGGTACAGAACACATCAGTACAGGAGTATTAGGTTTCACCTATAATCCAAGATGTTTTGTTTAAACATCCACAATTACAGTAAGAATAAACCATATTGATAATTATGCACCTCCACAAATCTGCAGGGGAAGATCAATTCCCTTCATCCCTTATGCTATTGTAGTAACTGTGTTCAGCATAGCTAGTAAGTTATGTTATACTGCAATAGTTTTAGCTAAAAAGGATCCTAGCAATACTGTTCTCTCAGTGCTGAAGCCTATAATGGACACCAATTAGCTCAAACTGAGGCAGAGCAGTCTGATGTGTCACCACCACCACCAGAGATTTATGCCCTCAATACAATGTCATGTTTTAAAGTATTTTCATTCTTGTTATTTACCTCAGTATTTACAATGTGTGTCAGATCTAATGGCTGCTCCATAATAGACATAAAGGATTCACCAAGGTTTGCTGAAACAAAGGCATGTGCCATGGCCAGCAGACGATCTGGACGGAATGCCTGGATCAAGAGTAAGCGATGAATGGCCTGCCCAATGGGTGCTAAAATGAGAAAAGAAGAGAGTGTGTTACTTGTTCCTGAAGCTTAACAGGTTAACTCAACATTTTGATATTTCCTTCCCAATTCTTGAACTGTGTTAATCAAATAACTGAAGAAAAAAGACTTAGCAAAACAACTACAGCTTTTAAAGACTGAGATACAAGTTGCTAAATGCAGTACTCTAGATTGATTAACAACAATTACCATTATGTGAATTTCAATCTGACAATCAAAACTAATTCTATCCCAAGAAGGTTGTCTTAAACTGGCATATCTATCAATGTGACCATTAGGCTTACACACAGTAGTACTCTTTTGGAGGTTGCAAGCTTTTCAGTGTCTAATACAACAGTACCCTAATTTGATTAGCGCCTTTGGATGCCTCCACAATGAGTTCATACACAGAATCTAAAGCCTATAAAAGTGTTGCCATGAAGTCTCTAGAGATTTCAGCAAAGAAAAATACTTTCCTGCAGCATCTGCAACTAAAGTGTTGCAATACTGTGTAATACACAACATGTGAAGAATGCTAGACTATTAAGGCAAATAACTAAGCTGTTATTTGCAATAGAAATTTTTTAGCTTGATAGTATCCCTTGTTAAGATTTTGTCCAGATCTACTGACTGTTTGAAACCTATACATGCTCCAGTGATAAAAGCACTATGGAAAACTAGTGTAGTTTATCTTATGCAAATTCTGATCCCCTAGCCAAAGAGTTTTACAGCAGCTACTAAAAGTGAGCTTAAAATACTCCCTTTAGAAAAAAAAGTTGGTTAATAACGATTTATAGCAATTAAACAGCTGTCTCAAAGAAAGGCTATTTATAATGAGCCTATTTCAAACAAATCTTGCATGCAAGTGCTGACCCATATGTTCGTACAGATGGGAAAGATTTAGAAAAAGTGAAGCAGTTTTCACCAATCCAGAGCTTTAGTTTCTTTCTAGGCACCTACAAATATCTACACTTAGCATGAATTGTCTTCGTTTCAGTTAATACAGAAGTTGAGGCAGGTGGAAGAGGTAGCAATAGTTCTAGCAGGAGACCAGGCAAAGTCAGGAAACATGTAACAAGAGCCTTTTACACTGTTACAGAGCGCTGAGTTAGACCAGGCTGGCAATGACCAAAAGGCACAGATGCCCATTCAACGGTCTATGTACAGTGGATTGTAGGGTAGTTTGTTCCTGTTGCAGGGCACCACACTGACTACACTGGAACCAATTTTAACAATGTTTTGAAGGGAATACTGAAATTTGGTTCTTACTTACGTTTGCAAGGAAATTGCACTCACATAAAAATTCTGATGCCAAGTAACTGACACCTTTTTGTGGGCAGTCTGAGGGGGATAGCAAGACAATGCCCCCCCGGGCAAAGACCACATGGTAGGGTAGAGTCAGGGACAGGCTGCACAGTCATTACTCAGGCTGCGATTGTTTTGTGGATTGAAGACTTCCATTTTCAATCTATCAGAATTACAGTTTTCATAAGTGCTAAGTTCTAAGACTTCAATTAAGGTCTATTCTAGTCAAGACTTAAATTAGTAGCAAGGCAATTGCCAGGGTAAGAGTGCAACTGAACTTACTTGCAGGTTTTTCTTCAGACCAAATGTATGGCACCGTCTGCTCTGGTGAACTGCTATCCAACCAGATACAGAATTGCTGTATTGAAAGAAATATGAATTATGATGCATTGTACGTGACACTTAGGATTCCATTCCAGCTATAAGATCTTCAGAATAGGGACTTTCTATACCAGAGGTCAGCAACCTTTCAGAAGTGGTGTGCCGAGTCTTCATTTATTCACTCTAATTTAAGGTTTTGCGTGCCAGTAATACATTTTAATGTTTTTAGAAGGTCTTTCTGTAAGTCTGTAATATATAACTAAACTGTTGTTGTATGTAAAAGTAAATAAGGTTTTTAAAGTGTTTAAGAAGCTTCATTTAAAATTAAATTAAAATGCAGATCTCTCTGGACCGATGGCCTGAACCCGGGCAGCGTGAGTGCCACTGAAAATCAGCTTGCGTGCCGCCTTCGGCACCGTGCCATAGGTTGCCTACTCCTGTTCTATACACATATGGATACTGAGCCTACCGTTATAAAGTCTTGATACGGATGGGGGGTGTTTACTGCAGAAAAACCCCAACCAAAACTGAAAACCATCTTCAGTAACATGCAGTATACTGGATAGTTCGCTTAAGTAAAATAAAACCCAATGCTTGAAACAATATATTAGTTTCTACAGAGGGGGCAGTGGTGAGCTGGAGCCGGTTCATGCGAACCAGTTGTTAAATTTACAAGCCGGTTTAGAACCAGTTGTTAAAGGGGTGGGTAATTGGGAGAGGGAGGTTTTTCTGTCATTACACTGTCCTGCAGGACCGTCCTGTCTGAACTCCCAGCTGGGGAGGCTCCCCTGGCCCCTCCCCCGCCTCTCGCAGAACCTCAGTGTGCCATGCCGCCGCGGAAGCGCTCTGGACCACTCCTGGGCAGCTCTGCAGCTCCTGCTGCTTTGAGAGCATGGTAAGGGGGCTGGGCCGGGGCTGAGAGGAGGGGTTGGATAAGGGGCAGGGAGCAGTTGGAGGGGACGGTCAGGTAGGCGTGGTGGTGGAGGATGGGAGTTGGGGCAGTTAGGGGACAGGGAGCAGGGCAAGTTGGGTAGGGGTGGTCAGGGGACAAGGAGCGGGGGGGGTTGATGGGTTGCGGGTTCTGAGGTGGGCAGTCAGGGGCAGGACATGGGGGGGGGGGGGGAGATAGGCTGTTTTGGGAGGCACAGCCTTCCCTATCCAGCCCCCAATACAATTTTGCAACCCCAATGTGCAGGGCCGGCTTTAGGAAGTGCGGGGCCCGATTCGAACAGTTTTGATGGGGCCCCAGCAGGGATGACTAAAAAACCCCCCAAAAATGTGGGGCTTGTACTCACTGGGCAGTGCTGAGTCTTCAGCGGCAGGTCCTTCACTCGCTCCTGGTCTTTGGCAGCACGTCCTTCAGTGCCGCCGAAGACCTGGAGCGAGTGAAGGACCCACCGCTGAAGTACCACTGAAGACCGGTAAGGAACCGATTAAGATTTTGGCAGCTCATCACTGGAGAGGGGGAGACTGATCCACAGGGTTAGGGCACCTAGGTTAGAATCCCTGCTCAAAAAGTCTTCCTGTGTAAACTTGGCAAGCCACTTGGTCTGTGACTCGGTTCCCAATTGTAAAATGGGGACCATACCTCCCTACCTCATAGGAGGTGTTGTGAGGTTAGCTACATTGTGAGGCACTTGTACTATAGCAATGAGGGCCCTGCAAGTACCCAACACAGGTCTAACCTAAATTTAGTGCAATGACAGTGCTTAACCAGGATACTTGCCTCATCAGCTTGAACCTTAGAAACCAGGTCCTTAAACTCAGGAAGGCAGCTCAATCTCATCATAGCTTCTATTTGTTCTGTTGTAAGTCCACTGATCTTTGGGAGAGATGCTGTGCTGAGTACAATTTCTTTTCCTCTTAAGAAATGTTGGAATTCTGCATCATATGTAGGCTCCCTTAAATTAAAAGTAGAGTAGATTTTAGCCAAGTATCTGTCTTCAGCTAAAGTAGTGGTTAACCTTAAGGCACCAAATACAAAGCTTTCACGTGTGTAAATGGGAAAACTGAGACATTCAAAAAGCAAAGATTCAAACTTTTACCCAATTGTGCCTTTCAGTTTAATTCTGGCCAACAGCATAGCAAAGGTTATGTGATCCTGATGTAGCATGCCACGAGCTACTCTATTGAAAGCCACCTATCGAAACAAAATGTAATTGGTTAGTTGTATTATAAACAGCCCTAATCAGATTTCCACAGGACAAGAACCGTTGCTAAGTACAACGTCTATGCAAATTCTATACTGAACCTGGAAGAGGTCTTTTGTGATGATTGAGAGACGCTGGGTATGGTCTGTAATTCCCTTCAAATTTGGGTTCTCATACAAGACATTATGATAGATGTCCAAGAAAAACTGGAGAGAATACTGGTATAAGAAGTGTATCTAAAGAGTGAAAAAAAAAATATATATATATTTAGAACTTATGGCCCTACTGTTTGACAAACACTGAGGTTATTGCAATTCATGATGTACTTATGTAGTTATAACTGGAATTTAAACAGTATGGCATAACTTTGAAAAAACATTCAGAGTAGTGAATATTTCTGGTGAGAAGAAAGGGATTAAATTTGGTTCTTTATCTAACCTGTTTCAGTGACTCCATTGTGAAGTAGATACTACTGCATGCTGTAGAAAGTGGCAGATACTGCTGAGATACAGTCTCCACCTCTTGCATGACAATATCAGTCTCTTCTACTTTTCTGGTGACCTCTGCTGCTTCCTTCTTTAGGTTCTCCAAAGTAGTTATGATTGTGTCATCATCTAAAATACGTCCCTTCACTTCATTGAGAGCTTGTAGCAGAGATTTTTCTAACTGCCGCAAACGCAGTTGGAATTCACCTTAAGTAAAACAAATTGAGATCTGCGATCACATGCATTGCATATAAACCTATACAAACATTATATTCTATACAGTTTGCCATATCTCCTATATGCTTTGAAATAGAATGTTCCAAAATATCACATTCCTCAAATATAAAAAGAATAGCTGTATATTAGTAAGAGAGTGACTGTCAAGTTTATTCTTTTCTAATCCTCTGACTAATTAGGACTCATTTTTATGGTTTGATTTTTCAGAAACATACCTTGAAGTTTAAGGAGGTCAGAACGTTTTTCATCAACATCTGGTCTTTCAGCTTTCAGGACCTCATTCAGACACTGGCTCTGTAAACTACTGCGAGTTACTGTGAAATTGACAAACGTAACACGAGAGCAGAGATCCGGGGGAAATTCAACCTATCAAAATAAATATCAGGATCATTTTGTTGGCTTAATACATGTTGTGCCCTGCTGAAAGCTAAACAAATTTGTAAGCGTTCCTTACTGTTGGATCTCTGGTGGAGAGGAAGATGACAAAGGACGGTGACAAGTCAATATCTTGGTCTCCCAGGGTAATAAGCACTCGACCTCCAGTTCTCCGGACTTCACGATTCAGCACAGGATTCAGAACTGGATCATAGCTCTCCACATCCTAAACAGCAGTACAGTTGTGAGAGTAATCAACAGAACAGTAGCTAAATGGACCTGTGCTGGAACAAGCTTGAATAAAGTTGATCTGGATTACATTTTTCCCCCCTGCTTGGGAAAAGGTCTAGTAGTAATCCACATGAAGATTTGGTCATGTGGGTAACTACTGTTAGTCCAATGTTATTCCCCATACAATAAACTATACACAGTTTAATTTTTAGGATCAAATACTATTCAGACATTTTGGATGATGGATTACATACCTTTGGATTTTGCTGTTTTCATTGTGTAGATATCACATAAGTAGCACCAAGGGGCCCCAATCAGAAGTGATGCTCCCATTGCTACAAATATTGGGCCTAAATCCCGCATCTAACAGCTCACAGTTTAAGAGCACAAGCAATAAGAGGGTGATGGAGACCGACACCTTTGGAAAGTAAATTAATCTGTGCCTCAGTTTTACCTATCTGTGCTATAGGGATAACATATCCCTATTTCTTAAGGTGTTGTGAGGTGCTCGGATACGACAGAAACAGGTGCCATTTCTAGACAGATGTATGCATGTATATAAAAAAGTACATTTGCCTTACTTTTTGTATTTTTTTTTTTTTTAATCAAGCCAACCTGGCTTCTCCCATCTGCTCCAACCCAGATATTTCAACACTATTTACTGCAGACATCCATAGAAGTGAGTTTTAAGATTTAAAAAAAAAAAAAAACAGGAGCATTATAGATCAGTGTAAGGACTGTTCTATGCCGAAGGGATGGGGTGTAAAGAGTCACTGAAGGGGAGTGGATAGTCAAATCACAGGTGAAGCGGAAGGCACATAATAGGTGACAAATTATTTAGTAGCATGGGGCACAGCTGAGAAAGGCCTTTAAATTTGACCTTCATATTGTAGGAGAGGGGGAGCAATGTGGTTAGAACAACAGGTAAGGAAGATGGTCTTTGCTGCATTTAGATCCATTGTCTACACAAGGGCCTTGATTTATTTAATACTGAAAAGCACAATTGCCAAAGTAGCAATAAAACTAAGCCCCAGCAAGTGAAGATTTCAAGTGTACTTCCTGGGAAATGTAACTACAATTTTTTTTTTTTAATTGATGTATCAAGAGACTAACCTGGACTAGTAGAGGGTTACCAAATCTCAATGCACTTTCCAAGTTCTTTCTGAAAGCATCATCCAAAAAGCTAGTACGAGTGATCTTACGGTCCTTGTATTCATTCATAATGAACTCTGTGGCTTGTCCAGAAGGATCAATGATCAGTGGATACCTAAGTTAGTGAAAAAATATTTCCATCATATGACTGATTTAAGGCTTTTGACACAAGCCAGTTAGTCCACTAAGGTTGAGTTAATATTCTAAATCTTTTTTTTTTTTTTTTTGAGAATATGGGCTCACGTAATGGAATATGGAGGATCACGGTCATTGTTTGGAGAAGATAACAGTTTATCTAACTAGATACAACTATCAAAAGGATACTTTTACTGTTTCAAGCGATACAGACTGACTAACAGCTTCAGTTTGAGTTAAGTTGGTATAATAGTGAAGTACACTAAAAATGCAAGTTGTTTTGCTTATAAACACAAGGGAAGGAGATTATTAAGACTTGCATTTAATTTGCTATCACGGATACTATGCAGATATCAGACAGTGCTCAAAATTCTCTCAAGGCATTTATATTCAGGTTGATGATAAAGTTTCAGTCAAGTTTTCCTTTTGATAGGTGTGCGCAAATTCCATTGACTTCAGTGGGAGTTCTGTGCACCGATCCCATTATTAAGTTTAACCCCACACATCCTGTACTTATTGTACTAATGAAGTACCTATTAAACCGCTTAAGCATGATAGCATTTTCTGTGCACAGGTCATCTGCAGGTAGAGAACTTGCTTGCCAGCGAAGACGCTCATCTGCATTGGAAAGGTATTCTGTCCTTGCAATGTCTGTACGGAACTGAAGAGTAAAACGTTATTATTAGTTGGCCAGAGAGCCCAAAGTTTGATCAAATTAGATCTTTATCTTTTGTGAACACCTTGTGATTTCCCCTTTATGAAGCAGTAATTCATTACAATCAATGTTAACACCTCTGGTAGTCATGACATAAGTAACTGTGGATCAATCTTTACCTGGATATTTGCTTGCTGCAAGTGATGGGACCATGTAGTGAACAAGTTCTGTCGCATTTGCTGGTCAAAGTAACCAGCATAAGCAATAAAAGCTCCTGAAAGCAAACAGTCTCCTGCAATAGTGGACATCTGATTCTTGAAGGTTTCACTTGTCTTCTCCCATCTTTCACGTTCAGCAGACAGACTCTTCAAGAGAGCTGTGCTACGGTTTACCTAGAAATTAAGGAACGGTCAATATAATATATTATACATCTTTATTCAAAATGAAGGCTCCCATAATTACCGCATTTGCAACCAATACGGACAGACAAGTTTGCCCAACACAGCAGATTCTGGACCCAAATTTTCAGAATTACGTATATTTAGAAAATAATTATGAGTGCATGCACAACTCTGGAAGTTTGGTTGTTGGTATTCTTGGGCTGTGAATTTTACGGTTCTGGTAGTGGAAAGGGCTAGAGGGTTGCAAGCATTTTGGAGAATAGGATTGGAATTCAAAACGACCCTGACAAATTGGAGAATTGATCTGAAATCAACAAGTGAAATTCAGGAAGGGGAAAAAAAAATCAAATGCAAAATAACTACAGAACAAGGAATAACTGGCTAGGATCTAGCTGGCTAGGCTGAAGAGGCTCTGGGGATTATAGTGGATCACAAATTGAGTGTGAGTGAACAATGTGATGCAGCTGCAAAAAGGGCTAATATTCTGGAACATATTAACAGGAGTGTTGTAAGTAAGACGCAGAAGGTACTGGTCCCAATCTATACAGCAATCAGGGCTCAGCTGGATTACTGTGTCCAGTTCTGGATACTACACTTTAGGAAAGATGTGGACAGGTTGGAGAGTTTCCAGAGAAGGACAACAAAAATGATTAAATGTTTAGAAAACCTGACCTATGAGAAAAGGTTAAAAAAATGAGCATGTTTAGTCTTGAGAAAAAAAGACAACCACCATGAAATTCTTCAAATATGTTAATGGCTGTTCTAAAGAGGACTGATCAATTATTCTCCATGTCCATTTAAGGTAGGGTGAGAAGTAAGGGGCTTAATCTGCAGCAAGGGAAATATAGATTAGATATGAGGAAAAACCCTCTAACTAAAGGGAGTAGTTAAGCACTGGAACAGGCTTCCAAGGGAGGTTGTGGAATTCTCATCATTGGACGTTTTAAAAAGTGGATTGGACACACACTTGTCCAGAATGCACTAGGTTTATTTTACCCTGCTGCAGCACAGAGGGCTGGACTTGAGCTCCCTTTCAGCCCTACATTTCTATGATTCCATCAGTGCAGCTCAAGGAGCCAAAAAAATAAGAAGACATTTGTATGGATCATTTGACCTGACTTCACTAGTCTTGTCTGAAGAGAACTTTAATATAGCAGTTACCCTGCAAGATATTTTTAAAATAGTTGTGATTATTTAATGCTTATAACAATTCCTCTGAAAACACATTTGAGACTTACAGAATTGATCATTCTAGTGGGTGAATTTTGTGCTTGTGACAGAGGACTGGCTTTGCTTCACCTATGCTAGCTTTCCTTGGTTTTGAGTAACATCCCAGACACTAGCCTAGTCCTGATCAGACAGATTGACAATTTAATTGGGTGGCCAGCATGAGGCAGTGACTGGAAGAGTAATCCTCACTCTGGTCTGTTTTACAAAGAGCTTTGCAGACCATTGATAGAAGTCCAAAGGATGAAACATATTGAAAAGCAAACTTGTGTAGAGAGGCCATTAAAGCATTCTGTGTTAGAAAGGTGTACAGAATGTTTGAAAGCCACTACTCCTACCCCCTGAAACATCAAAGAAAAAAGTCACTAAAATGGACAAAATGGTACTTTAAGTATTCTCACTTTTGCTTCAACTGCAGCCAGGTCCGCCTTAATTGCTTGAGCCTCTGAAATCAGCACTGCATATTCTTCCTTGTAGCGAGCAATACTGGCCTCAAGATCACGAATCATCTGTTCCACCTCATTAGCTTTCTGTTGATTGTCTTTGGCATCATCCTCCAGTTTCTGTAGTTCATTGCGGAGGGGTTCTACTCGTTTCAACATATCAGCATAATTCAGCTGTGAAACATGTGAACAGTCAGTTCTAGATACTTTCTAGAATGGAACTTACCACGTGACTTGGGACCATGCAAGTCAGCAAGTATAATTTTGTATGGATTGAGGGCACCCCTCAGGATTTTAGGTATTCGGGCTTTCATTTTAAAATGTTTAAGTTTCTAGTCCTCTACTTAAACTGATTCACTATTCTGAGTCTGCAGGTGGCCTGAAACAGCCAAGAGGTGTCAACTGCACTATTCATCTCACTGAAGACAGACAGAAGTTCTTTGGGACGCCTCCAGATTTCGATCAAATTTCAAATTCAATCGTGCAGTGCAGAGACAATTGCCCATGATGCCAGAGCTCTCTTAGGGAGCGTAGGATGAAGGCAGGGGAGACACTGCAATAAGTCTGAAAGGCTAGAAGAGGGAAGCTTATCCTATGGGCTAAGTACCAAATTAGTGTATCCTTTTCCTTGCACACTGGGATTAGCCTGCCCCTGCCCCCACTGAAGGAGCCCTCCTGTTTTCCCATAATGGCACTCTATTCAAGCTTCTAAAATCCCACCTGTAAACCCTTGGACAAAGCCCACACCCAAAAATACCCAGCCCTATCCAAAGCCAAAGTTGGTTAAGATGCCATCTGTGCTTGCCATTGACATTACTTCAGAGCTAGATGCCCTCCCCTCAGAAAGACATGATCATACTGCTCTACAACATTTCCCACCCTTGTCAGGTCGGGGAAACGAGATCAAACCAGGCAACAAAAACTGGTCTGTGTGAACACAAAACTGGCTACAGCGCAAAAAGACCAGCCATTAGTCACTATTATGAAAACAGATATTTTCAACTACCTTTTGGAAAAGTAAATAGTAGGGTTGCAGTCATTACATACAAGTTCTTATGAAATGTACTGCAGAATCCTGTTAATCATAGAATTAACTGAGTATTCAAGAACATTCAGCACCTTACTCTACACATTCACTTGAGAGCAATTTCTGGTTTTTACCTCTACAATAGCAAGCTAGACAAGATGCCACAGATCTTCGAGTGATGGAAGTCCATCTATTCTGAGTCCTTGCATATTTACAGCACCGTAGAACTAGTACTTATCACTAGGTGTTTGATTTCCCACATAAGACTGAAGCATTCTACATTGGCGCATCTACTGCAGATGAGTTACCTGTGCAATTGCCCATTTTACCATGGGACCACACGCTAAGGATGCTCGGTTTACGATTTCATAATTGTAACTTGGATTTGACATGTAATTCTTCTTCATCTTTTCCCGGATGGAATCACTGCAAAAGAAGAGTTATGTTTACATTGACATATTCAACACTTGCGCACATGCTGTGTCAGAGTTATGAGAGGAAGTTGCCCCTTTACTACAGTACAGTAACTCCTCACTTAACGTCCTCCCGCTTAACGTTGTTTCGAAGTTACGTCACTGTTCCATTAGGGAGCATACTTGTTTAAAGTTGTGCAATGCTCCCTTATAACATTGTTTGGCTGACTTTACAAGGGAGCATGGCACAAGTTCCTCTTCTCCGCCTTCTCCCACTCCCTTCCTTCCTCCCTCCCAGCACTTCCCCCGCCACCAAACGCTTAGGACTTTCTGGGATGGAGGGGGCGGGGAAGCTGCCCCCCTTCCCCCCCGTCAGGCAGGGCCACCCAGAACGCAGGGGCTGCAGGGCGGGCCCTGGCCTGCAGCTCTAAAGCCCCTTTTGAAATGCGGCCATGCGAGCACAGGCCGGAGGACTCAGGAGGCGCAGGGGCAGCCAGCAGCTGGAGAGAAGCGGCGCTTTCCCCTTCAAAGCTGGCCGGAGAGAAGTGGCGCTTTGAAGGGGAAAGCGCCGCTTCTCTCGGGCCGCTGGCTGCCCCTGCTCCTCCTGAGTCCTCCGGCCCGTGCTCGCAGGGTCGCATTCCGAAAGGGGCTTTAGAGCTGCAGGCCAGGGCCCTGCAGCCCCTAAATTCTGGGTGGCCCTGCCTGACCCGGGGGGGTGGGGGGGAGAAGAGGAGAAGAAACAATGCTCCCAAAATCGCAGCCATGTCGGTGATGCTGTGATGCGCAGAGCCACCTGCATATCCCCTGCACCAAAGGAGCTGCCCCAGCTAGAGTGCTCTGCACCTCCTGCCTGCCCCAGCCCTCAGCCTCCTCCCGCACCCCCACCCTGGGAACCCTCCTGCACCCTAACTCCTTTTCCCAGATCTCACACCCCACCCAGAGCCCCAGGGGTAAGCCGGGGCCACCTCCCCACCACAGTACAGTGCTGTACAGTATATAATGCCTTTTGTCTGCCCACAAAAGATTTCCTCGGAACCTAACCCCCTGCATTTACATTAAATCTTATGGGAAAACTGGATTAGTTTAACATTGTTTCACTTAAAGTTGCATTTTTCAGGAACCTAACTACAACGTTAAGTGAGGAGTTACTGTAGATAAACTAAAACCAATACCTTAGATCTTGAGTATTAAAGTTGACAATGCTGCTGATGAAATTATCTCTGAGAATAACTGGTCTGATCTTTTTCCAGTCATTTGTCTCCTCACCCAACAAGAGACAGATTGATTCTAAAGCCAGTTTTACTGCAGCGGGAGGGTTGCCCATTGCTCTTATTTCAACAAGATGTTGCTTCCTTATAGAGCTCACAGCTATTAAAGGGATGAAAAAAGTATTCAGCATGCAACAATCAGGGATTTAAGGCTACTGCTGGGAAATAATGAAAGAAATTTAAGTTCAATTACTGGGAATAGTCTATACCCCAGTGCTCTGATGGCAGTAGGTGCTACTCAGACTATACTTTAAAATTTATTTTAAGAGCAAAATTTAGCTCTGAGATGCACATCTTCTCCCTGATCATCTTCATGAATAGATGACAGAGTTTGTTATTTTGTTCTCCGCATAAAAGGCGGAGATTCTGCACACATGAGGTGAATTCTGCTTTTTGGGAGGTAGAAACCAAACCCTAACATCACCAGTTGTGACTACTAGTAAGATTTCTATTGTGAAAATCTTGTGAACAATTTCTTTCTATTCCCAGCAGTAGCTCGGTACCTGCAGTTATTCACCTGATCTCCTCAGCAGAAAAGTTTACAATAGTTGGAATGAAGTTTTCCCTCATAATGATGGAACGTATCTGTTTCCAGTCAGTTGTACTTTCACCCAATAGCAGACAGATGGACTCTAGTGCTAGCTTCACTGCTGCAGGTGGGTTGGCCATAGAACGGACCTCTACCAGATGCTGCTTCTTTATTGATTTTACAGCTAATCACAGTGGTCAAGCCAGATGGAGCAGGGAAAAAAGGAAGAGTATTGATTGGGGGAGAAAAAGGAAGAAAAGACAGCAAAATAGTAAGACAGGAATTAAATCTTCATTGATATTGTTGAGAGATTTTTAAGCTTCAGGTCATATCTAAAACGAATTAAACCTCTCTTGTAAAAACCAAATGCTTTCCACATTTTGAAAACTCTCCACCAGTATTCTCACGTGAGAGAGCAAGCTGAACTCTCAGAAGCTTCCGAGCACTACTACAAGAGCAAGAATTTGCACCTGGCAGCTATGTTGAATCCACAAGTTAAGGAGCCTAAAAACAAGGCGATGCCTCTACAACAAGTGACTGTATACCTAGGCAAATAGGGAGTTACAAGTCCTTCCTCCTCTTATGCAACCCACTGATAAGCCATTCTAACTAACTCTGGAGTAAATAAGTTGTAGGTAGTATTTCTATTCACGATACTTATGTAGCATTTATTAAATCACTAATTCCATGAACTGGACACTGCTATCTCTTAAGAGGCAGCACCAGCAAAACAGAACACATTAGGGACTTGTCTAGAAAACCGTGAGAAACAAGCTGGGGTGCAAGTGCACAGCAAGCTAGCGTGCTGTAGTAGACTATGTGGACCATATTACTGCACACCAGAAATTTCCTAGTGTTTGTTGACCTACTCCTGTTTCAGGAGTTCCTATTCTAATATGCCCTGATATACTGAAAGACAGTAAGTAAATCTAGCAAAGCTTGGCAAAAAACAGTGAACCATTAAGATAGTTTATTGCTCAAAGTTTAATAAAAATATTGCTTAGAATGCAAGTCTATGGTAGCAATAATGGGAAGTTTGGAAGCTCAGTAGTGCTAGTGAACTATTTTAGTCCTACGGCTTCCACACTAAAGATTAAGATACTGCTGATAAAGGGATGGACCCAAAGTTCACTGAAGCGAATCGAAGCACTCCCACTGACTTCAAGAGCCTTTGGATCAGCCCAAACCCCTAAAGGAAGGCATGCTGTAGTTATTTGTCAGTGTTGACTTACCATTCTGAGCTTCAATGACAGCAGGTTCGACTTTGTCTAGATCCTCCTTCACACTCATTTGCTTATCTGCAATTACTGCTTGCTGTTTGTGCAGCTGCTCTTGAATGTCTTGGCTCATAACCTAAGAGAAAGATCGTGTAACCTGTAAGATTTCTGAATATACTGTACGTGTACAAAAGGTAAAGAAAGCTTTGATTTCACCTTTTTCTTCTCAGCTTCTTGCTGATCCTTCACCATTTTTTTCAGCTTGTCATTAGCTGCTGCATTCTTCACTTCCAACTCCTGGCTCTTTATTCTCAAGTCCCTACGCAGTTCTTCCACCTGACATGAATTATAAGATTAGAGTCTATACAGACTAAACTCAGTTTTAAAATGTTTAATAGCTCTAATTTTATATGAAAAAGCAAAGTTTAAAGGTACGTACCTGATCAACAGTTTCCTTGATCTTTCTAAGACCAACATTCAAATGCATCTGCTGTTCTTCCAGCTCACTCCTTTTCTCACTGAACAAGTTGGCATAATGGTTGATGAAGTCCAAATAGTGACGTGGTGTGATGGCCATAGTTCTGCCTCCCCGTTTTGCTAGACGAGCGTTAGCCTTTCCAAAGGAAAAGGATTTTGTCAAAAGTTTGTATACGTAAGAGATTAGGATTATATAAAAATCTAGATTTTTTTTTTAACTCAAAACTGTCACGGGGCAACATTCTTGCACTGAACGTGTGTCAGTCCACTAGAACATGACATTAGAGATCCAAGTAGAATGGCAGAACACACCTGATGAAGGGTCTGGTGAACAAATACACAGCTATTTACAATAGCTTCCCTATGTGATGGCGGCTGTGGTAATTTATCATACACAACTGGCATATAGTCTGGCACAATGTAGTTTGGCTTCTCAAGATCCATTTTGCTTGTAAACTCTTTGCCAACTTGGTACAGTGCTTCAGTTGACCAGTCTCCAAACCAGTTCAAGACACACCTGCAGACAGGACAAGACATACATGAAAACCTCCAAACTTTCTTTTTTCAAGAGAGTATTAACAATATTCTTAATTAAAAAAAGACAGACCTCAAGTGTTAAGACACTTTGTTGTAGGTTAGTTCCCAAACAGAATATATAAGTTACCTGTTGAAGAGAGCTGGAGAAGTAGCTGCTCTGTCCTTCAGGCCCTCAGAAGATGGGTTCATGGTGAACACAACATGGAGATTGCGAATAACTTGACTGGTGAACCATTTGTACAGTTCTTCATGTGAATCTAGCATTAGACCTTCTTTCTGTGCTCCCTCTTTACATTGAGTCATAAGGGTGGCATATTCATCTCCTTCAAAGAGACCAGGAACCTAAGCCAGGAAATAAGTATATTTTTCTTAAAGGCTTGATTTTCCCTGCATAAAACTGCTACTTTATACAGATTTACTCAAGTTACCTCTCCATTGGCCAGAAGAGTATTCATTCTCTCCAGGAATCCAGAATCCAGTACATTTGACTCATCCATTATAAATGCTATTTTCTCATTCTTGCAGCCAGAGCGTCTTAAGACCGTTCTCAGGTCTTCATCAAAGTCTTCACCTGTGTATTTTCTATGCACCTATAAAGATTTAGCAATAGTTACCGATCTTTTTTAGCCCTTATCCTCCCTCAATGACTTGTTTATACATTTATCTTACCAAAGACAGAATATCTGCAAGACAACTGAAAGCTTTAACAGTCAATTTTTTTGTGGAGTGATAGAATTAAACCAACCTTTATTTGGTAAACACTTAAGCCATTCATCCAAGCCACAAATCGTGAGAGAGTAGTTTTCCCGGCTCCACTAACTCCAATGAGAAGCAAGTGACCCTGAGGCTGGCGGAAGATTCTGAAAGAGATCAGTACTTCAAGTAAATGCACTGCTTGATAAATTGTGAATTAGCCACCACATTTCCAAACCTCCTTTCCTTGCAAACTTAACCTGTATTTTTTTTTTTGTACGGTGACTGGTTTGGGGGCACACTGAAGTGACCATTGGCAATATTTCTCAGTCTACTGCTACAATTCCAACCTTGCAATGCCCCCTTTACAGAATGCCTCTCCCAAGTAGAGCACCAGAACAAACTGGTGCGCCATTCTGGACTAGTCTGAATACAGATTTGGTTTAAAATTCAAACTAGACAAACCCAGGAGTTGGAAATTCAGCTTACCGGTCAATTCTTAGCACATGATCCAAAACTTCATTGAACAGCACTAGTGGCACATCAAGTTCTTCTTCATAAAACACTTTCAGCCTGGCTTTTACATAGTCTCTTAGCTCTTCCTGATCCACTGGGATATAATCCTAGAATAAGGAGGCCAATATGTAAGCAAGAGGAGATCTAACAGTCTAGAATTTAAGACTAAGGGAGAGAATCTCACCCTGCTGACCCCTCTGTGCTGGATATAGGGGCTGGAGTGACAAATTCCCAACTCAAGAATTGATGATAGAGTCTGAGGGGGTCCCTGTGCTGATGTAGTAAGTGCTACGGGCAGGGCCTGTAATGTTACATGCCAAGCAGCTGAGCTGCCCAGAATTTCTACAGGCACCTGGGAACTGGCTTGCACGGTTTAGACAACCCATTAAGATTCAAAGCTACTTTAGTCCCCACCCCACTCCCCCTTGGCTACGAGTTCTGGTGCTGTGCCTCTTAGCAGTGCAGTTCAGACTTTCACCGTAACTTAAAAAACTAGTTTGCACACCAGTTCAGATGCTGCATTTAAAATCGATGCACAAACAGAAAATGCATCATGTCTGCAGAGCCACTGTAATGCAAGACATTTAAAGGATCTACTGCTTACTTTAAGAGGCAATACAAGTCAGTATATTCCATAAGTGCCAGAAAATTCCCAGGTGGATAGTTATTTGTGCTCCTCCTTGGCACTTTTACCATCACTGCAACTTCCTGATTAGAATACACATATGGCTCAACTGGTTTGCGTTATGTTATCTAATATACTGGGTGCATGTACGTCAAGTGCATTTTCATAAGTCTAAACAGACAGGAGAGCATTTAGCCAGAAAGCACAGAATTAGATTTATGAATTCCTGCTTGGATACTGAAAAGCAAACCCTAAAACATTCAGAGCTTTACGATCACATATTAACATTACACAATTGTTTCTTGAAGTGAGCTGCAACAGTTGAGGCCATATAAAAGGATTGGGGCAGTGGGAGGGAGGGGGATCTAAGGCCATGAACAGTTTATTGATCAGACATTGTTCATTATGAGACCACTATAGGCATTTATTGTTCTGAAAGCATACAGCTAGATACAGGATTGTGGAGTACAAGCATATTCAATCATGCCACTTTGGGTCATATCTCAGGTCAAGCTCCACAATGATCTGACTAACAACACTTGGGAGACCAAAGGAATCCCGGGATGCTAGGAAATGAAGCTTGTAACTCAGTGGATGGCACTTCTTTGAGACATTAGTTATCCGGTGTGGTTACAGACACCATTGGCTTGTTTGTTAAACAAACCAAAGAGACAACCTACATCTCCTAACTGCACTAGTCCAAGACCACAGGATACTTTCTGCAATTGTTACCCTCAGCACTGTAGAGAAGTCCCAGTTTGGGTATATGCTCTGCCTTCAAATTCACAGTTCTACTTCCTTGGTACCTGGATAGATTCTGTTATTTGCTGGATAACCCATCATGACATGCTGCGTCAAATGTGTTTGGTTACCAACTTCAAATGGTTAGCAATCCTTATTGTCAAAGGTAAATTCTATCATAGTATGGACTGCGCTTAGTACACTAGAAGGAGTGCTGCCTCAGTGAACTGGTGGGCAAAGATTCACCCTTAACAGGATACTTAGTGTCTGCAACTGTCAATGGCAAGGCTTCTATTGAAATACCCCTCACCTTTGACAGCCAATTGCTGTACAAGATGGGTCTGCTCATAGCTCTCTCTTTGTCTATGTTGGGGAAATGTTTCAGAGCTACCATATCAATGTTTTCATCAGTCCAATGCCTCTCTTCATCTTCCACAAGTCTAGTTAGAGAGAAAGACAGTTACAAGCAAGCGTGCTATTAAAACAGATATATGTGAAGGACACGCCAAGTATTATAAATAGCAAGTTAAGGCAAAGGGTAATACTATTGTAAATATGGGTCAGATCTATCTACTTACAAATACTTAACAATCCAACAGACACCTCTCTTGCCCTGAGCTTAGAGGACTAGATTTCAAATCCACAAAAGGTATTATATTCTTCACATTTTGGTTATGTGTATAAGCCTTTGAAGGTGGCACTTATTTTATGAACGTAAATTTTTGTTCATTTCTACAGCAAGTGCAATTTCAATTTGACAAATCCTGAAGATGTGAGAAGGGAGCAAGGGTGAAAAGCCTTTCTCTGTAACTGACAATTTAAAGGTCCATTTTCGGGGGGGGGGGGGGGAACCCAACTTGCATTGATAAAAATCCCTTAATCTCAAATGCAACAATTAAAGAAAGGGGCCTACTGAGATTGGCCAAGCCTTTTCAAACTATTTGTTTTTACCACCTTTAAATTTGAGGTGAACTATAATCTTGTGGTCTTTGTAGGCAGTCTATACTTCACCTCACAAACCTGCCCAGTAAGAAAGTTTTGTGCTACAAGCAGATAAGTGAATCAGCCATCACTGACATAAAAACAAGTGAGTTTGGCATTTAAACCACTTGAATATTCTGCCCAGCTGAGCCCCTGTAAGTAAGTGTTTATACTTATACATCTAAAAGAGCAATCTGGAATCAAATTAGAATTCAACTTGGGTCTCGACTTGTTTTTAAAGGAAAGTCTCTGGAAAGAGGGATCTTTTTCTCAAATTTGTACTTTTAATACTATTTCCATAGTTTCTTTACCTGTCTTGAAAGAGACGCAAGGCTTCGTGTGCCCAAATCCTAATAAGCCCTTCAACAGGTAAGGTTTCTAATGGTCTTAAGGCTTCAAAGATACCTCTCACCCATCGAGTCATTTCACGAGGTGAATAGATGTAGTGTGGCTGTGTGTCCTGGGTGAACCTTTCCTAAAAATTCAAAAACACTGAGTATGGTATCTAATGGGATAAAGTTGGGCAACAATAATTAACATGCAAACAATGCTTCTCATGCCCCCATCTCACAACTGCTAATAAAAACAGGGTAAGCAGGCCAAGACAAAAAGCACTGGGGATTTATCTAGAAGTGGCACAGTAACAAGGAAAGAGGACTAGTCAGCAGCAGTTGGGATAGTGTGTAGAGTAAGTTACCTGTGACATTGTGTAGAATTCTACCATGGCAGCAGTAAGAGGCTCTGCATATGTGCGGAGCGATGGGATAAGCCTCAGCATTGCACGATTGAATGTTCCATAGATCTGAGTAAGTGACGCTGGTCCAGGATAGTCCACATACACCACAGGGACATGGCGTAAAAATCTGAAAGAGGTCCAATAGCTTAGTGTTCATACCAGGAAAGACTTCATCCAACTCAGCTAGACTAGACCTGACCTATCTATTTTCAATATTCAAAACAACTGCCATCCTCGGTGGAGATTTCACCTAAAAGTCAAAGTAGCAGAGTCAATTACTGACTTGTACTCTGCAATATCACATCATATTGGTTCATCTCTGATCCAAGCTGCTTGTTTCATAGGGTAAAAGTAACTATTAATTTCACAACAGCCTTCTCAGCCTCTGAAGTGAGTAATGTTCAGCACTCACATTAGCCGCGACCCTGCTGGCTAATACAAAGTCCTCTTTGAAGTACAGGAATGTGAATGGAGTACAGTCTGTGTTGTTCATAGACTGTAAGGCCAGAAGAAATCTAGTCTGACCTCCCATATAACACAGGTGGTAGAACATCCCCAAAATAATTACCAGGGCATCTTTTAGGAAAAAATTATCTCTATTTAAAAAATTATCAATGATGCAGAATCCACCCTCGGTAAATTATTCCAATGGCTAATTACTCTCACTGTTAAAAATGTATGCCTTGTTTCCAGTTTGAATTTGTCTAGCTTCAGTCTAGCAAAGAAAGGTATAACATGATCCAATGGCTGGAAGCTGAAGAGCCTATTATTAAATATTTGCTCCCCATGCAGGTACTTACAGACCAATCAAGTCCCTCCTTAACCTATTCTTTGTTAAGCTAAATAGCTTGAGCATTTTGACGCCATTACTATAAAAGCAGGTTTTCTAATCCTTTATCATTCTTGTGGCTCTTCTCTGAACTCTCTGCAATTTGTCGTCAACATCTTTCTTGAATTGTGGGCACCAGAACTGGACACAGATTCCAGCAATGGTCACATCAGTGCCAAATACAGAGATCAAAGAAGCCTCTATTCCTATTTGTGATCCCCATTTAAGCATCCCAGGATTGCATTAGCTCTTTTGGCCACAGTGTTACATGTTCAGAGGGGAGCTCAACTTTAACTGATTATCCACCATGATCTCCAAACCCTTCTCAGAATTGAGTTCCCCAAACCTGTAAGTATGGCCAACATTCTTTGTTCCTAGATGTATACATGTACATTTAGCTTTATTAAAATGCATATTAACTGCTTGCACCCAGTTTACCAAGTGACACCAATTGCTGTGAATCAGTGACCTGTCCTCATTATTTACCATCCTCCCATTTTTGGGTTCTCTGCAAACTGTCAGTGATTATTTTGTTTTCTTCTAGGTAATTGATAAAGATGTTATATATCATGTGGCCAAGAACCAGTCCCTGTGCAACCCTACTGGAAACAAACCCACTCAATAATGGCTCCCCATTAACAGTTACATTTTGAGACTCAGACAGTTTTTAATCCATTTAATGTGTGCCATGTTACTTTTATATCATTCCAGGGTTTTTTGTTTTGTTTTTTTTAATCAAATTGTTGTGCAGTACCAGGTCAAATGCCTTACCTAAGTAAATCTATTATGTCAACACTATTATCTTTATCAGTTAAGCTTGCAATCTCAAAAACAAAGTTAGTTTGACAGGATTTATTTTCCATAAACCCATGTTGATTTGTATTAGTTACATTGCCCTCTTTTAGTTGTTTAAAAATCAAGTCCTGTATCAGCTACTCCATTATTTTGTCTGGGATCTAGGTCATCCCGTTTACCCTTTTTAAAAAGTGGCATTTTAGCAGCTTTCTTCCAGTCTTCGGAACTTCCGGTGCACCAAGACTTATTGAAGATCAACAGGAGCTTGCTGGACCGTTAATGAGCAGCTCTTTTGGATGCAAGGTATTTTTTAACCAATATTTGACACTACAAACTGGATTCCAGTATTAGAATGTAAAGGCATCAGATACTCCATTTTGCAGATCAGTACTATAGTTTAGTAGCTTCAGAATAGTATTTACCTATGTGAAAGTGGTTTCCTTCCAGGATCGGTAGGTGGGTTACAAGCTCCAACAAACTGAATCCTCTCTAATTTCACCCAGGTTTGATCCGATGTACGGTAGAAGCCTCCATGTTCCACCATCTGAATGAGGGAATTATTATAATATAAGAAAGTTTCCATAATAGAATAATAGTATAACCCTTAGTTTTACAACAAAACAAACCTGTCTAATGAAGGATATGACTCTCTGCGTGCCATACTTATCCATATCTGGCAAGTTGATTTCATCACAGAACAGCACCAGCCACTTTCCTAGCTGCACCGGAGCCAGCACCACTCCATTAGGTGTACGCCTGTACTCACAGTAATGATCAAAAGTTTTCAAAAGTAGCTCTGGGGTAGTAGCACTAGAGAAGTTAAGTCCGACCACCTTAAAGAAAAAAAAAAAAAGGGTGAAAGAGGTAAATCCATGAAGACACTGGATACATTTTAATAGCTTAAAGTCTTAGAACCAGTTTCAGTAGATTATCATTCCTCAGTAACCAATATATGCCACAACTTGGCCTTCAGATTGAAAATATATGCTGTATGTTGACTAGATACTGATCACTGGATGCTGTCTACACAAGTATTTGGGTCACTACAGATATGTAAAATTCCTTATACACTTTGCCATCAAAGTCTGTTATGTGCCAGTTGTACCTACTTGTACCCATACTGTCTCTCATCACTGTTAACTGGTTTAAACACTCATACCTAGACGGAAGAGCTACCTGAACTCAAAATACTTTTGATTTAATACTGAACAAGTGGGGGGAAAAAAAGCCAGTACTACTGCTGCTAGTTAGAAAGGAAGAACAGATGGCCTTGAAGTGAAGCGACTCCTGGAGTTAGGAAGAGTCTAGATCTTCCTGGTGACTATGGGCAAGTCACTGATTTCTGCTTCAGTTTCCACTCCCTTTTACAGATCATATTTCTACCAGAGTATTACAAGGATACATTCATTTAGTTGGGCAAAGAGCTCTGATACAATGAAGTTTTTGCCATCTAAGTAGAAAGGTGTTGCAGTAATCAGAGTAAACCTTGTAGGCAGCTTTTACTTGTTATAAATTTGCTATTATTCAAAACCCACATAGAAACAGAACAGTTACCTCCATATCAGGGAGGGCTCGGAGAGCACTGAAAAGGGTCATAGTCTTTCCAGAACCTGGTGGGCCACAGAGCACCAGGGGTTTGTGTTCCGCTAGCCAAGTATACAGCAAAGCTTCATGGCGGACAGTATCTAGGGTTGGTACCACAACATCAGGAGCAGCAACCTTGTGGGTCTCAACTTCAATCTGAGGAACTTTGGACTGCCATGGGACCCATTCACCTGTAATCGACACCTAGGTGAACAGAAATACAGTTAATGTACAAATTTAGTAGAGAGAGGTGTTCCAATGGGGTTCTCATCACAACCTCACCTTATTTTACACAACTTCATGCTTTAATCTGTGAACTCAGTTAGGCTTTTAACACCTGCAAATTTGATGCTGTGGGACTAGTTTAGAAGCAGCTTGGACTACACAGTACATTACGTACCAACTGAACAAACAAAAACAAAAAAGGCAAAAAAAAAATCAAATGTAGAGTGGCTTGTCTTGAGCTAACTTGCGAGATATTGATTTACTCCCACTGAGAGAGGTTGATTTAGAAATAGTGTCATTCTGATTTTGTTTCCTTAGGAATTAGGTTTTATAGCCTCTTGTACTTTGTATAGCTTTGTCAAGGTTCCTTCCCCACTCTGAACTTTAGGGTACAGATGTGGGGACCTGCATGAACACCTCTAAGCTTAACTACCAGCTTAGATCTGGTCTCGCTGCCACCATCCAGATTTCTGAGTCATCTGGAAAACTCTCAAATACTAGCTCCCTTTTCTGGATAGTCTTGAGAGACTTCTTCACCAAGTTCCTGGTGAACACCGATCCAACCCCTTGGATCTTAACACAAGGAGAATTTAACCATTCCCCCTGCTTTCCCCCACCAATTCCTGGTGAGTCCAGATCCAATCCCCTTGGATCTTAAAACAAGGAAAAAAAATATCAATCAGGTTCTTAAAAAGAAGGCTTTCAATAAAGAAAGGTAAAAATCATCTCTGTAAAATCAGGACGGAAAATAACTTTACAGGGTAATCAGATTCAGAGAGCCCAGAGGAACCCTCTCTAGCCTTAGGTTCAAAGTTGCAGCAAACAGAGGTAAAATCTTCTCAGCAAAAAGGAACATTTACAAGTTGAGAAAACAAAAATAAAAACAACACACCTTGCCTGGCTGTTACTTACAAGTTTGAAATATGAGAGACTGGTTCAGAAAGATTTGGGGAGCATGGATTGATGTCTGGTCCCTCTTAGTCCCAAGAGCGAACCACCCCCAAAACAAAGAGCACAAATAAAAGCCTTTCCCCCCACCAAGATTTGAAAGTATCTTGTCCCCTTATTGGTCCTTTGGGTCAGGTGTCAACCAGGTTTCCTGAACTTCTTAACCCTTTACAGGTAAAAGGATTTTGGTGTCTCTAGCCATGAGGGATTTTATAGTATTGTACACAGGAGAGCTGTTCCCTTCCCTTTATAGTTATGACAAGGTTATTACCTCATAATCAATTATGGGTATGTTGGGTGCCGTGGGCAATGGTACAGTGGTGATTCTCCTAATGTATTCTCCCAGCTCTGCTCTCATTTTCAGACGGCTGTCTCCAGAGAGTGACCACAGTATTGCATAGACCAGGTATCTCTGATGGAAGATAAGAGAAAGATTAGTCCACACAAATGCAAAAAAGTATTACTTGTGTTTGAAGGACAGCTGAAGAAAATACAAGGAGACTATTCAATGAGCCTGGTAATGGTGTACATCTTTAGGCTTTCTGATCACTTTGCTGCAGTATTTACTTTACCTGGATATAACGCTCCAGCTGATCAATCTGCATAGGGAAGTCGGGATGGTTTGCATTGTACTGGGCTACGTTGCGACAAGCCTGATGCAACATAGAGAACAATGAACCAAGACAGCGCAAGCGAGTCAGGTCCATGATATGCTCTAACTTGAAAGCATGTTCAAGAGCTTTAGTCACCAGTCCATTAGATGTGAAATAGGGCTGCATAATTGTTGCTGCATCTCTTTGAATCTGTTGGGAAAGACATTAGCATTGTTCAAGGAACTTAGTGTGTAGTCTTAAGTCAGAACACTAGATTTTAAAATAAGTTTGTCTATAGCAGGCGTTCCAAGTGTCATACTTTAATGGGGGAACAACACGCAAGTTACATTTGGTTAACTCAATCTCTACTTATATTCAGTACAGCCTGTAAGATAAGCTTTCGAGGCACTTCCTACTTTCAGTGGGTCTGGTGTCAGTCCACAGTATTACAATCCATTCCAAGTTATACCTGCAACATTGGAGAAGCTGCTTCTTCACCTTCATCTTCTTTGCCCTTTCGCCTGCGCTGAGCTTCCTCTTCACCTTCATCCAGAGGGATGCTTCGTAGTCTGGCCAGGAAGTTATTGAATATCATGTCAGTGCTTAGAACATCTTCACTGAACCAGACCATTCCGCACCTTGACACTGTGGCCAGAGTAGCATATTTCAGATCCTGTACCTCAAACATGATACGCACCTACAGAGAAAGTGCAGATAGTTAAGAGACGTTAGATTTTACGTTCTACTGAATCTATTACAGGAACTCCTCACATAACATCGTCCCAGATAACACTGTTTCATTATGTTGCTGATCTGTTAGAGAACATGCTCGTTTAAAGTTGCACAATGCTACCTTATAACATTGTTTGGCAGCCTTCTTTGTCTACTGCTTGCACAAAGAGCAGCCTGTTGGAGCTAGCTGATGGGGGCTTGGAACTAGGGTGGACCAGCAGCCCCCCACATCAGCTCTCTTAAGTTCCCTGTGCAGCAGCCACCCACCAGGCTATCAATTGCCGGGCAATTCAGGCATCCCTCCCCGCACTGCTGTGTGCTGCTCCTGGCCTCTGCGTTGGAGCTGCTCCTGGGAGCCTCCTTGCTTGCTGTGAGGAGATTGGGGGAGAAGAGTGGTGATATCACTCCCCACCCCACCCACCTCATGTACCCCACCCACTTCTCATGTATCCCCATCTCCACAGAGCAGGGGGGGGGGGGGACATGACAGGGTTCAGGACGGAGGGAGCTTGCTGGCAGCAGTTGCTATCTCAACCTGCTTATCTACTTAAAAAGGCAGTGTACTTAGAGTGGGGTCAGCGTACTTAAAGAGCAATGTGCTTCACACACCCCCTCTGTGTGTCACACACACCCACCCGTGTACGTGTGTGAGATGCACCCCTCCCCACCAGCTCTTTGGAAAGTGGAGGGAGTGGTGCACGCCAGTGGGATAGCATGAGCTCATCATCACATTCAGTTTCCACAGGGAATGTTTGCAGCCACTGCCATGCTGTGTCTCCTCCCTCCATTCATGCAGCCTTGTAGAGAGTGTGAGGCTCCATTAACAACGTGTTTACCCTTGAGGACTCAGCCAAGTGCTAGTTCATAATTTAGCAGTAAGGCATTCCCTGGGAAATATCCCACCCTCTGACTCCACCACCTCAAGCAAGTTCCACAGTCATTATTGCTGTGTACAGTATTAAATTGTTTGTTTAAAACTTATGGGGTGGGGAGGGGGGAGAAGAAAAATTTCCCTGGAACCTAGCCCCCGTCCCCTCCAAGTTACATTAATTCTTATGGGGAAATTGGACTCGCTTAACATCATTTCGCTTAAAAGTAGCATTTTTCAGCAACGTAACTACAACGTTAAACAAGGAGTTACTGTAAAAGCTCAGTTAACATGCTTCTCTAAACTCCCAAAAAGCCAATAGGTGGTATAAAAAATAGTTTTGTCTTAAATACATAAGATACCCTCTGAAGTTAACACATAGTTAGACATTCATTTATAATCTAGTGTTTCCTACTCTGGTAGGGTTAAACCTGACATGACAAACTCCATAACCACAGATGGGTTTTTAAACAATTCAACCAGACCATTGCATAAGACCACTTTTGCTCTGATGCAATATTAACTTTACTCTGTGCCCACAGCTTGTGTGATGAGAGCCTGTTCATGTCAGCTACCAAAAGCAGCAGAGATTAAATTTTCAGTAGATTAAACTATTTAGAAATGCTGAAATGTTTGTAAAAACAAAAAACTTTACATTTGGTGGAAGGCTGAGACGTTCTCCATTGGGTAGAGTCAGCAGTTTGTTGTCATCCAACACGGAGTTTAAGTTCTCCACCCATTCAGGATCTACATCCCCATCAAAGATGATCCACTGTCGTTTTTGCAATTCACCTCTCACATTGTCTATGATCCTAAGTTCAGGAAAGCATTTAGTGCAGGTTAAAAAACAGTAATTTCCCCTTCCCTCAATCCTCCAAGGCAATGACAACATCCAAGGATATCTCCAATAAACATAATATAAGTTAAAAAGTGGCTAAGACTCACTTTCTCAGGACATGTGTAAACAATCCATCTGTCCATTCTCTGGTATTTGGATCCAAAGTACCATAGAGGTGATCTTTGCTGATTGCTTTTGGATCAATGATGTGAGCAACACCTTCTACACCCTCTAGCCGCTCCAGGGCTTTTAGCAGCACTCTCCAAGCCATGCTCTTTCCACTTCCAGAAGGACCCACCATCATCAACCCATGATTGATCTGGGTAATTTGATACAGCTGAAGAACCTGAGACAGAACAGAAGGAGCTGTCACTGAAGACTTGCATTTATTAAAATTCAAACATTAATCTGGAATCACTTAAAGCTGAAACTTATTTTACGTATTCTGTCTATTTGGGGAGCAGTTCTATTTGATTTCTGTATCACGGAATATGCAAAGTGTTACATGTCCTTTTGTCAACTCCACATTGTAAGATTTACAACTATCACGATGTACCTTTTCGACCCACATGCCACCAACTTCTTCTCCATCACCATAGGTAAGGTACATTTCCTGACACACTTTCTTAAGCTCCTCTCGCAGGGCTGTCATTTCACCACGGTGATACTGTACTCCAGGGAATACATCGGACAAGAGACTGAACAGCAGTGGGATGTCTTCTGCAACAAGTTTGGGTACCATTGTTTCACACACACTCTGGATCAAAATCTACATGGAAAATGTCATGTTTTGATTAGACAATACACCATAAGCAATGAATATCTGCATTAGTCACACTGGTGGAAATATTTCAGACAGGTCATGCTGAATATTCAGACTGAAGAGTATATTGATATTTACTAGGTTTGCATTTAGCATTCTTATTCCCTGCAAAACTTATGTGATGTTGAGTTTTGTATTTGTGCAAGATCATTTATGACAGTGGATTATGAAGATAAAGTGATGCGATACAGGGAATACTTAAGCTATCACCTAATACAATTTCCTTAGTTGAGGAATGACAACAGTACTTGCGTACATAACATTTATCTGAAAGTGATATGAACTGCAGGGAGTTCATTCAGAATATCTACTCCACTTGGAATATAGTCAGGACACCAGACATTTTATAGGAGCCGTGAAAGTTTGTGATGACCACAAACCATCAGGTGCCTCTGTTTTATTGTAAGAAAGACACTTCCAACAACTCAAGCACTGATTAAAACTCAGTTCAATGTACTGAAACCGCCACTCTTATAGCCTAAAGTATCATGGCTTCAAGTAAATATGACACTAGTGAACTTATAGATTATGTTTATGCTAGATACACCAGATGTTTTACTGTAAGTGCTCATATAAAGGCATATCTACCGTAATCACCTTTGCTGTGAATCAATATAAAAAAAAAATCTGTATACGTTTTACCTCTTGTTCAGGTAGGTTCTCAGCAATTTCCCCTTCGTCAACAACTTCACCACGCTCTTCCTTCTCCCGCTTTATCTTCTGAATCCTCTCCCTCTTCACATTTCCTGCACTAATCAGTACACTCTTCAAAGCTCTTAAGCCAAAGTCATAATGACTTTGAGAGGAGAGCTGCTCATCACAGAGTCTAAGGATAAAAGATACCAGAGTCAGTTTTAGACATACTAAGATCACAAAACTAATGTTCAACAGTAAAGTGTCAAGCATGCTTACTGTTCTATGTTCTTGCTATGGTAGTTTCAAAATCAACTAGAGCCATTTTAAGTTCCCAATTTAAGTACATGAGTGATTTTTTTAAGTGGTTTGAATCAGACTTGTTTAAGTGACTAGTACTTACTTGAAAAATGGGACAATCTTATTGGCAAGCACTTCAGCAGTACGGAAACCCTGAGAGTACAACATGACCTGGGCAATCAGCTGGCGGTCTGGCTTTGTCATTGCCAAGCTACGGAACAGCTTCTTCAAGTTGTCTGGAAGATTGGATCTACCCGCATAACCAGGATTCATAGTGATGAAGATAGCCATATCTGGGCTCACTTTAACTTGTTTATTCAGCAGCTCACAAGTAATAGGTGCAGAAGCTAAAAGTAGTTCACACAAAGTATTTTTAGTTACAGTTGATTTTGTCTCAGTCAAATCAGCTATCAACTACAGTAGTTGAAACTTCACTTTTAGTATCCGGTATAGTTTTGTTTATGGTACAACTAGTCAAACATTTTTTCTACCACTACACTAAAGTTACACAATGTTGAAAGTGACTGCATATCAGCTGACAGCTACTTCCTTTAATTGTTTAATATTTAAATTACGCTTTCAAATTTAACAAAAAATAATCTGGATAACATGGGAGTAACAGATCAAGGAGATTTCTCAAAAGGACCTATTTCAGACATGCAAGTGAGGGCATTCTTTTGCCAGAACAGCTATACAAAACCATTAGCAATGAAAAAAATTGCATACTCTTGTCATAGTTTGGATTGCAGTGTTCTCGTAAGGCTTCCTGGATGCACTGAACCTGCTGAGAAACAGCAGAAAGCATACGCTCCTCAAGTCTGTTGAACTCATCAAAGCAGCCCCATGCGCCCACTTGACAAAGTCCCACAAAGATGCGTCCCATTGCCTGCAGGCAGAGAAAAAAAAAAGAATTTTTATCACACACACACACAAAAAGTTACCTTAGTAATTCTTCCCTGTACATGGTGGAACTGGTGTAGACTGGATCGGATTGAGGTTATATACATTAACCCCCTATTGTGTGTGTGTGTGTGAGCGCGTGTCAGTCTCACTCTTTATTCTGAGAATCTTTATACTTTCAACTGAAACAACAACTACTTCTCTACCTACTCACACAACTCTTGCTTCTCAGATGTTTCAGTTTTTCAATGCCAACCTCCACGTTCTAGAATGTATAAGGCACTACTAAACTTCCACGCCTCTTTAGTTACTTAACTTAATTCTAAAATCTCTGCAAGCACATTCCTAAGCCTGCAGCAGAATTTAAAAGTAGTTCCGATGCCTCAATATATCAGGCAGTCCATTGAGATAATGAGTATGTGCAGCAAGATATCCATTAGGAGTCAGCCAGTTACACCTATTTGATTTCTACTAAAGTAGGTCTACTTCAGTTGGTCACACAATAAGACTGGGGGATGGTAATGGAAGACTGTAGTTTGAAAATATTTTAAGTTACCTTCCTAAAGCTTGCAGTTCAGATTTAATCTTGCTAAATTACTGTCTAAAAACAGAGCAGTCAGTTTCTAATCCAATTCTGCTTTAGGTGGTAGTTGAGGTCCAATGAAGCACAGTAAAGTAACCAGAATCTATTTTACCAGATACAGGAACAAGCTTTCAAACCGTTTTGAAATCTACAAGCTGAAATGGCATATTAACGAGATCGTAACTTAAAATGAAGATACTATACCTGGAAGTCAAATGTTTCATCACAGTTGAAAACCAGAACAAAGCGGCCAAGCTGGTGTCCAAGGGCCTTTACAGATTCTGTTTTGCCAGTACCAGCAGGACCTATTTTTAGAATGGGATAAAAATATTACTCTCTTCCTAGGCACCAAACTGACAATATTAACATCTAGAGTCTAAGGGCTGAGCTACAGTACCGCAGTAAGTCAGCCCAAGTTACGCTATTTCAGTTACGTGAATAACGAAACAGAAGTTGACGTAGCTTAGGTCGACTTACCACACAGTGTCTACTGCTCTCCCGCTGACTTCCCTTACTCTTCTCAGGGAAGTGGGAGTATACAAATAAGTGGGAGAGCACTCGCCTATTGATTTAGCGGGTCTTCAACAGACCTGCTAAATCGACACCTGCTGCCTTGATTACAGCAATGCAGATCTACCGGTAAGTATAGACACAGCCTAAGTGTTGCTCATTTTTCAAAATTGGAGTCTCAACTATGGAAGTTACTTTATTAATATTATAGCTGATGAACATCAGTCTTTACTTTTAACAGAAGACACACATGGAGTAAGTACCAACTTACCAAATGGCGAGCCTCCAAGTCTTGCCTCCAAGGCTTGCGTCATTGTCAGGTAACAGCGGTCAGTAAGAGGAGTCTGAACTAGTTTATCCTGAACACCAAGATACTCAAAGCCATAGTTGAATTTGGCATTTGCCATCTGAATGGACAGCTGTTGCAACACATCTGTCTGTTTTGGGTCAAAGTAGAATCGCATCTGGCTGAGCCACTCAAAGGATTTGGAGTTGTCAATTTTACTTTTGATCAGTGATCTTGTAACATCTCGTTGGTGCACTAACTCTGTAATCTGGAGAACAAGCATCTCATTAGCAACCACCACAAAAAAAAAAAAGACCAGGTACACTAATAAAACCAACAGTTTTACTGCATAGCACTGCACCTCAGTTTATGAAAAGCCATTGCTCGATGCCAGAAAGCATCATCTAATATCCATCCTCTGGCTTGCAGAAAGGAGGAGCTAGTAAAAAAAAAGTCTGTTCCTCTCAGTCAAGTTTCAGGCCAAGGCATGGTTCTGAAACCACAAGAACTGTCCACAAGCAGAGAAAGGAAGCACATCCGTATTCATCCTGCTAGACCTTTCTGGCACCAGATACTGTTAGTCACCAGATATTCTTGTCTGCCTCCAAGAAGCTGTAATGATGAATGAGAGTGCCCTCAAACCAGCTCACATTTTCCTCTAAGAAACCCCTAGTGTTGCAGAGGAACAGTGTTTCTACATCCCTCAGCCCTCACTTCTGAGGTCCCACAAGTTTTAATCCTCTACACAAGTTATTCAAAGTCTATATAAAGACACCAAGAGAATCGGTGAGACACTATGGGCTGAAATCCCAGCAGGTACAGACCAAAACTGAGCTCTCCATCTCCATTCCCAGCTTTCAGTAGCTGAATGAAGCGCATCTGACTAGAGCTGAACCCAGCCAAGACTGAGATGCTGGTAGATAAAGAGAAATGTTTCTAAGAACTTGCTTCCTCTAAGACTCCACTATGGAGGGCACCTTCCCCTCACACTAGTTTATCACTAGCCTTCAATCCTTTTGGATGCCCAACGCACAAAAAATGTCAACTTTCATCTGCAATAGGCCAGAAATTGGCACCTTATTGTATCAGCACAGATTTGGACATGGTAAGGCTGAAGGTCCATAGGTTTGATTACTGCTAGACATATCTAGCAGTGAAGCCACACCCTGTGTGAAAGCTCCAACTAGTACAAAACAGCACTATTTTCTTGGCAGCACAGACTGCCACAAACACCGTTCTGTGGCTATGCACTCTACACTTGTTCCCCAGTTAGAAGTTTAGTTCAAGGTTTATTTTATGTGAGCCTTTGAATAACAGGATAGCTTGTCAGTTGCACACGTCTGGTGGAAAGCAGAGCTTAGGAGGAGCTGGAGTTCTGCTATGAATTGAGTGGGCAAGTGATGACTTAAGACTGATAGCTAAATGCAAAAAAACCCTTCAGTTTAGCTTCTCTTTCTTTCTTTAAAAACTTCTCCATGTGACTATGACAGCCCCACACACAAACACAGAAGTTAAGCTATTTCTCCTATAAGTTGTTTCTATTTTTAAACAGCTGAAGGAGCTCAGACACTATGTTATGGGAGCCATGTACATACATAGATGATAAAAGTTAATATAAACTCTAGATTGATAAATCTTATCTACTCTCAGAATAGGAGATTGGGTGGTATATTCCAAGAGTTGTTTCTATTCACTAAATAATTCTTCAGAATCTTAGACTACATTGACATTTAAGTTCATAGACATTATTTCAAGTCAGGCATATGTCATCTCTACAGAAACAGCTGTTCCTCAAGAAAGCTTGATGGGAACATTTTAGTTTTCCCTAGGTGTCACTTTCATGATTTGAAGATGGACAGATAGTGTTTAAATTCTGTAAGAGACGGAATGACTACTTAAGGATGGGGAGGAGAGCATTACTTACCAAATGTTCCAATTTCCTTCTGCGGAGAGGTGGCTGTTCCATCAACACAGAGTCTGCTAACACATTCAGTGTGACCTCGACATTAGCCAGCACAGAGTGCAGAGGACTGCTGTCTCCTCCACCACCCATGCCACTCAGAGCAGATTCCACGTTCTCTGACCATGCAATTTGGGCTGACAGGACAACAAGCTGGGCCTGAACATTTAAAATACAGTTAGATTTTTGCTAAAAGTTGTTCCTCCCACAAAAGCGTATTATATAGTTTGCTTAGACAAACGTGAATAAGATGGATACCTGATATTTGTCAATCCAAGAAATATAGAGAACTGGATCAATTGAAGTTGCTTTACCAAAGATCTCTACTTCAGTCACAGACTCAGCAAGCAGCTTTGCAAGTGTGACCCTCATTTCTTTTTCAACAAGTGTGAGCCACTCATTGATCTTGGGATGTTCTGTGATAGACACAGGTGTTTTGAACAGCACCTGAAACAATTAAATTTAAGTGTCATTTTAGTTCTCATTTAGACCAGGTTTGTAAGTTTGCAAAAAACCTCAAGACGCAGCTTTACCTCCTCTCCTTCACGTGATGAGATCCCCAGAACAACAGAGTTATCTTCATTCAGGATGATGCTAGACACTCCAGCAAACATTTTCTTGAAATGTTTCTGCAGCTTAGCTACATTCTTGCTGTTTCCTATGATTTCGAGTAAGTCCTCGTCACCAACGAAGTAGAACCTAGTATTAGAAATAAGGTTAAAGCTTTTTAAAACAATTGACCACTGAGGTGAAATAATTTTTTTAAATTAAAGGCCCAGAATTAATATATTTATTTGAACCTTTATAACCCTTATAAAACGAGGGAAATGTCTGCTAGATTGTGCAATGCTGTGTAATTCCTTTCCTCCACACATCTGTTAGCTCATAGTAAAAATACCTCAGGCCTTATTCTCTGCACTGTTTTTAGTCTATCTAGAGTTTTCTTCCCACTTAAACACCTCATTAGCAGATATTTGCCAGATATTGAAACATTATGAGACAGCAAAGCTCCCACTCTCAATACATGCTTGACGTGGAGGTTTTGTTTAGATCTACAATCCAAGGACATGACATACTACTGAGAATTGAAGGCAAAACAGAATGCAACATGATTCAAATATAGAATGATACAAGTTCGTAAAGCTTTGGTATTTGGTTAAAGAGATCCCTATGGATTCATTTAGCTTAATGAAATAAAACTAATTTGAGAATTTCATTATTCAGTACCAGGTGAAACAGCCTATTAAGCAATATTTATATTCAAATTATGCCATTTAAGTTACTAATCACAAATGACCCACACAAAGAAACTGAAGTTGGTCACTTTCCAGGAAATGGGGCCATAAAAATGTCTAAATTGTTCAACCTTTATTTTTTATGATTCCAAAGCATTCATGTTTTGATATCTGCAAATGCACTAGAAGGTTGCTAGAGGAACAGAGTAAAAGGATGTACTTAGGCACTACTGTGCCAACAAACACAATCCACATTAGACTTTATTCCAACACAATTGGTTGAGGAGATCAAGTTCCTTACCGAGGAAAGGAGGATCTCTCCCTCTCCAGGTATTCTCCCAATGCTTTCTGGATCTTTCCAAGCAAGTCTGCTAATCTCTCCAGTGACCTTTGTACACCTTGGATGTTAAGAACATCCATCACAAGGGGAGATTTGGATACCTTTTTCATAAGTGCCAGAAACTCAGTACTGATGCTGTAAGTGAGAGTGAGAAAAATATTAAGCACACTTTAAATGAGGGATACAACAATAGTACAAGTTCAGTTACTGAGGGTGAAAAGGGGGGATATCTATTAATTTTATTAATACTGTGTGAGTATTATGGTATGGCTGGCTTTATGCTACACAAAAAAATTTATTTAGTTGGAGCACTTCACATGGTACCCAAGAACCAGACAATGACTAACTCAATTGCCGGTGCTCAAATGGACCATACAGTAAATCCACTGCTAATGTCTACCTCTGACTCTCTGGAGAGGTGACTATGTCTGTGCTGGGACAGATGTCCTGAACCTGGTCAAAGACTTTGAAATGGATAAGAGACTGCTTGTTAGCTCAGGGTGGGAGACATCAAATGAAGACTGGACACAGGCAGAGACTGCAAGGCTTACAATCTACCTGCCTAGCCCAATGCTACATGATGGGTAGGACAAGAGGGGCTACCTCAACTTGCAAGGAAAGGCTAACGTCTAGGTAACTTATAGGTCTACAGGTCTTTTATTGTTTTAACCCTTTTCTTATGTGCAAAAGGAAACTATCCATATGAACAAGCTGCTCTGTCACTGCACTCTCATACCAGTCATATGCTTCCAAAGTCTGCAGCAGAGGCCAAAACCCAGATGGACCTGCTGAGAACACTACTGGTGAGAACACTATTTCGCTCTGGGTCACTAGAACAAAAAAGTGGGGGTGAATCACAGGATTCACTGAGATAAGTGCAGACCTATCACTTGGAAGCGGTGCTTATGCAGTGGTCAGGCAGAGGAACAAAGTCAATGGTGAAGCTTGCCCTGAACTGTAACCGAGAATTTCACACAAATCCAAAGTAAGTATACCTTTGGAACCTCTGTGTTTCAACAGGCAATAAGTGCTTAATATCAGCACTACCAGTGAAGATCCCCTCCAGGTAGACCCATCGCCTTTGGACATCTATCCAGACATCAAAGAGTGCCATGATGCGATTCAATTTGTCCTCCCAGCTAAGGGCATCTTCTTCAAACACCTAAATGTTACAAAAAACATTAACATTCAGTTTACCTTAAAAACAAAAAAACCCTTCAGCTACAAGTCAGCATGATTTTAAGAAGTTGGACAAGTAACACTAATCAAGCTAGTTTGAGAACTGAATTGGAAATAATATTGCAAGTTTGGTTAAAGCTATAAAAAGGTATAATCACACTTATACACCTAGTAATTTGCCAAACTTGGCACACAAGGTGCCAGCTGAACAAATGTACACTAGGAAAAGAATACTAAAACAAGGAGGGAGCCAAAAGCTACCTGAAAAGAAAAAAAAGTAATTTTACATTATACCTTGTAGTATGGTGATAACTTCATGGCAGACACGCTGTTAATGTGCTCCTTCACCTTGTTGAAGAGATCATCCCAACCACGAATCAAACGACATTTGTTCTGATAGTTAACCAAATCCAGTTCGTAAGTGTTCCACACTTCTCTTATCTTTAAGAAAAAAAGATGTCAGCTTATGAACTCATGATAGTAATTTTAAATCTATTACATGTATTTAATTTTATAGAGTAGAAACGTAGTTACACAAGCTTGATTCTTTTTGCAGCGCACATGAACCTGCAGGCCTTGGATTGCTGTGAATCATATGGTGGAAGATTTCATAATTATGTCTCGTGGGTTAGAGTTAAAGTTACTGGAACTCATAAAATGAAATTACAGAAGGCAGTTTCCAGTCTTCTACTTAGAAGTTTTATAATAGCAACATACTAGCTATGTATTTTACTTGATTCATCTTTAAATTTAAGTTACAGTACCTTCAGTAAACTTGCAAAGCTTTTAATAAAACCCCTAAACCTATGGGGTTTCATGTTGTGTCAGTTTTGGTGTTAAATTTACTCAGTTATTTAGAACTAAAAATATATGGTGAAGAGCTAAAGCATTTCACTTTCACCATCCTGGGTATCCAAAATCCAACTTGTTACATAGGTATCAGCAAATTAATTTACACCTCTAAAACCTCTCCTGCACAATAGATCTAGTGTATGTAATCATAGATACTAGCCTGTTTCAAGAACTCTTCCAAAGCCATCTCTCCTTGAGCCACAAGAAGTACATCTTTGACAACTGCTTCATTCTTTTGCAAGTCAACATCCCAGATCTGTCCCAGGGTTAGTTCAGAGACAACCCAGTTAACATGAAGTCTCTTCATCAGCTGCTTCCAGTGACGATCTTTAAGAGCCTCAGATTTCAGTTCAATCACCAACATATTTATCTAGAACGCGAGACAGCACATATTAAGTTAATGGATGCACTTACCCTTGATAACGAATTAAAAAGATTAAGTATAGCTTACCTTCATGTAACCCTTCAGAAGTCTCTGAACATATTCATAGGAGGCATACTGCCGCAAACGAGCAGGGAAGTTTTTCAACTGGTTCAGTAAGCCATCCAAATTTTGACGAAGCTGTCAATAAAATACAGAAGCCAAGAATGATTGCTGGTAGTTAATTCTTTCTAGTAAACTGTTGTAATACCCAGTTATCTGTTTTACGTACAGTTTATCATCTTAACATTTTATTAAACTTTTAAGAATGGGAGAATCCCCCTTAGATAATATTGATCATGCTTTCCTATGCTGCATATATTTAATTTTGCTAACAATCAATATAGCTGTATACAAGGCAGGCAAACCTAGATGTATGAAAACATTCAATTGCCCCCTCAAAACCTCATCATTCCAACAGATTCTCCATGCGTTTGTTGATATATTCCACCTCAGCAAGTTATATGGAGTCAACAGTACTGCTTTAAGATTAATTCATGACTGTTGGTACAATACTAGTTCTCTATCCCTTGATCATTGGAGTAGGACAGCATGTAGTAATTTTACACTAGATGACAGTCGTCATGAAATCGTGACATTCTTCCTTACAGATAAGAGGCAAAAGCCTTGTTTCAGATGTACGTATCCAAGAAGCATCAGCTTGGACAATAGCTTTTCATCAGTGAAGCCGGACAAGCGTTTCAGAAAAGTGCTAATTTAGAGCAACTTAATTTCAAGAAACAGATATAGCATCAATGCTTGTCCTCTGCAGATGTAGCCTATAATTAAATATATTTAAGGTACTGCAGTTTCTGCAATCCTGATAATTTTTCAAGTTTTGCGTTGTAAGCCTTACCCTGTTGAAACTTCAGTTAAGAGGAAAAGTTATTTCTGTTGCTCTGTGCTGCAAGTTAGATTAAGATAGAATTAAGATAGATTAAGATAGAACTGAGAATGTAGCCTCTATTTTTCATATGCCAAAATGACCCAGGTACATAAGCACCATGCCATATATTCTGGCTCATTTTCAAGTTGTTAGAGCATTTAAAATATATTTTTACCTCAAAGGCCAAGAATCGAATAGTATAGCTGTAGTTATGATTTCTATATACTCAATAAAAAGAGGTACCTTGCGAGGCTGTACTGAAACCCATGGTTGCTCCTTCATCTGATCAATCTGGTCCCAGACCTTGGAAAGCTCAGACCAAACTCCTTTGAGGTCTTGTAACTCTTCTAAAGCTACCTACAGTACAAGGCGATACATCAAACTTTGGTCAGTTATATAGAAAGGACAGATATTTATCATTAAGTTAGACAGAACGTGTTAAACAAATCATTGGGATAGGAACTTGGTCAGGGTACTGGTAATTGGACAGAGACTTGACCCTAGCTTGCCTAGCCCATCTCTGGTGGTCCAAAAGGAGTTACCGTATGTTGGCTGCTCAGTAGCTTAGGTTAGGGCTTGTCTACATGGCAAGTTACTGCACAGCACACAAGAGTGAACCCCCACAGTATAGCAAACTTGCCTTGCGGTAACGTCTCATGTAGACGCTGCTACAGTGCAGTGAAAGTCCTGAAGCATGCCTTAGCATAATATGATTTAGAACAGCATTTCTGAAACTGTAGGCTGTGGAAGTCCAGTGGCACAGAAGAGGAGGGGGGCTCCATGCGTTGCCCTGACCCTGACAGCTGACTCTGCAGCTCCCATTGGCTGGGAACTGCAGCCAATGGGAGCTGCAGGGGCAGTGCCTGCGGGCAGGGGCAGCACACAGAGACCCCCCGTGGCCTTCCTGCCTTGGAGCCGCTGCCAGAGAGAGATTTGCTGGTTGCTTTTGGGGGCTGCCTGAGGTAAGCACCCCCGGGCCAGAACCTGCATCCCTCAACCCCTCCTGCACCCCAACCCAGAACCCGCAACCACACTCCCTCCCAGAGCCTGCATCCCACACCCAAACTTCCTACAAGAGCCCACACCCCCTCCTGCACCCCAACCCTCTGCTCCAGCCTGGTGAAAGTGAATGAGGGTGTGGAAGCATGACTGATGGAGGGAGGGGGCAGAGTGGGGGTGGGTTTGGAGGTCCCTAAATTTTTTCTCCATCAAAATGGGAGTCCTTGGGTTGCTGAAGCTTGAGAACCGCTGAAATAGAAGCTACTCGTCACGTAGACATGCCCTTAGTCTCATCACTAGTTAGATAAATGACCAGCTATCTACATCTTATAAAGCTGCCCTCAAGTGTCTGTAGTTGCAGTCCCTGTGGAAAAGCCAAGGGCTGAATGGGTACTGAGACTGAATTACTCATCTCTAAACCTGGACCATCCTAGTTAAGGTTAGGGCACAGTGACAGGGCAGCATGCAGTGAGAACCACTGAATGCTGTGCCTTCTCTATGAATGAATTGAAGGACTTCTGCCTACAGGAAGTCTTCTGTCCAGAACTATTTACAGAACCAAATTCATGGATTTTTAAAAAACAGTTTGTACCTGCACACGTTCTTCACTGCCACTGAGTAGTCCTGTATCTGTTAGCTCAAGAGCTTCTTTGGCCTTTGCACATTTCTCACGATCATCTTTCAACCTACCAAATTTCCCTTCATAAATGGTAAGTGCTTGAAGAGCCTCCTCCGGACGCAAGTTTCCCTAGAAAGAACCACATGAAGGACAACATGGCACAGATGTTAAGAGTTAGGGTTTAGCACTTAAAATCTGTGCAGAAACTACTTCTGATTAGCATCAGACACCACGCCAGCTCTTTTGCTTTAAGGAATTTTCAGTTTCCCTGGCAGACCTTTAACTCTGGGTATGAGAATTACTGATCCCTTGCCTGGATAAGCATCTAAAGAATCTTCTTGGCAGAAAAGGGTTTTTTTTAAGCAGACACTAGCTAGTAACACTTACTTTAGGACACAGGCTCAAGATTCTTCCTCTCACCAAATGCTCTATAAAGTATACACTCCTTATTGCTAGTTAAATTCTAAAAAAATCAAGTTACAAAAGAGGTGTTTCTGTTTTAAAATGCAAGTTATGTCAGGAAAAGTGATGGAATTTTAAACCGAGAGCAATAGACAAGGTACACTTTCTGCCAAGTCACCAGAAAACCTTCTAGATAGGATTCACATTTCTGCATCAAAAATTGGTAAAGGTAACAACTATGCCTCCCCTTCAGTCTATTTCAGGGTTTACTGAACAACCTGTTTGTTACAGGATGCCAACTTTCTATAGTGAATTCAGCAAAAAAACCTGAACAAAAAAAAAAAAAAAAAAAACCACTCACGGTCACAGGCTTGGTTTTCTCCCAGTCAGTCAGCAGGTCAGTTGTACGGCTCTCCACTGCTCGATCCTCTTGAACTATCTTCATTTGCAAGTTTGCTACTTGTTGCTGAATGGCAGAATCCTTGCGACGCATTATGTCATTGAAAGCACCCCACTCTCCTTCAATGTTGTCAATGTATAACCAGGAGGAAGGGAACTGGAACCTCTGTTTCTCTAGCAAGCGCTGACCATTGCGGTAAAGCTACAATCCACACAAACGTTGTTAGAAGGTAACCTACTTTAATTTCTCTGTTATCTAGCAGTTCAATTAGAAATTCAGATAACCAGAAGTCAGCAATAGATCAGCCCAAAGAACCCACAGAAGTATAAAGTAACTCAGTAATGCTCACTATATAATCTTGGTTTGAAAGTGTTTATCTAGAAGGGTTACTAGGACAGGAAATTAGAGGCAGGGTTTCTCTTAGCAGGCTTAGACTGGTCATGATCAATTGTCCCCTTGCTGTAAAAAAGCCTTTAAAGATTTCCAGAAACAAGATGTTAGTAAGGGCTAGTCTACACTTACCAGCCGGGTCGACGCGGTGAGTTCGACTTCTCGGAGTTCGAACTATCGCGTCTAATCTGGACGCGATAGTTCGAACTCCGGAAGCGCCGCGGTTGACTCCGGTACTCCACCACTGCAAACGGCGGTGGCGGAGTCGACCTTGGAGCCGGGGACTTCGATTCCGCGGCGTCTGGGCGGGTGAGTAGTTCGAACTAGGGTACTTCGAATTCAGCTACGCTATTCACGTAGCTGAATTTGCGTACCCTAGTTCGACCCCGCTTCTTAGTGTGGACCAGCCCTAAGAGACAACTTACCTCAACTTGTTTCTCAAACTGCTTGATTTTACGTTTCAGGGATTGTACGTATGTGATGAATGTCACTGCATCTGATGTGCTAGCAGTGTCCACTGAATGCTGCTCCAACTCTTGACGGGACTGTTAGAGGAAAAAAAAACAGTATTTTAAAGGTGGATGTAGTAAGTTGATCCTGTAATAAGGAATCGTTGTTTGGACTATTCTTACCTTAGAAATCTGAGAGTGGAACTCCGTCATGTTCTGACCTAGCATTTGGCCAAATTTACTGAGTACTTCCTTATGCCAAGAGTCATATTTCAAGTTCACCTTAGATTGTACCTACAATCAAGAAAGTATTACTATTAGTTATGAAGTCTCATTTTATCCTCCACAAGCTCATTCTGAAATTTAGTTCCGCAAGTTACTTTTACAAGATGCTTGAAAGTTTCAGGTTCTTACCTTCCCATAGTCTATGATAGCAGGTCCAAATTCCTTCCTGGTTTCCGCATTGTCAAAGGTTCCTCTAGCCTTCCTTATCTGAACTAAGAGGGCTTGCCACTTATTTAAATCTTCTCCAAGACGGTTGTATATGTTTTCAGCTTGCATATCCCATAAGCACTGGTACTGCAGCCACACCTATTAATAAGTACATTTAAAAAAACCTCCATGTAACAGTGAATTTTCAGAATGTAGCTACGTTCCCTTTTTACGTAACTGAATTAATGGGGATTATAGAAAACAGGTAACATTGTTGGATTTAGAAGAGCTCTTCTATAATCAAAGGTAACTACCATCAAATGAGTTAAACAATTTCAAAAACTGAAAATCAGAATTCATATCCTACCTTAACATACTGTTCAACCTCTGTCACAATGCCCATAACAGCCGAATAAGACTCTTCCAGAGCTACAGGACCATCGGGCATCCGTGTTAAGGCATTCCGATAGAACTTCTCTTCCTCAGACAATTCATAGTGTACACCCACCTGACAAGAGACAGAATTAAATACAAGTTGAATATACCGAGTTCAGAATACATGGAGCAATTTTTGAAAATGAAAACTGGCATTCATAACCATTAAAGATTACATGATCTGTATACAACTGCAATGCAACAGTTAGATTTATAAATAAATTTATTATGCTTACCTGGTATCTTTGACTTTGAATTCTGGGTAGGGATAGTATTACCGTTTTCCAGGAAAACATTTCTTGATAGAGCTTATATCTGCATTCTTCAATTGGTGGATTCAAATAGATCACCTGGTTGGTTATCCTCAGTTCATGTACAACATTCTACAGGCATAGAAAGACACCATTCAGTTTCAATTTTGCTAAATAAGAGCTGGCAAGGCAAGATAAACACAAAATACGTTTCAGACAAAGCCTGCGACCTATTCTTCTTTGGAGTGATAGTTCCTATTGTATTCTACTGAGGGTTATTAACAAGCAGGGTGCGAGGAAGATGATGGAACTGTGGAATGGAGAACAGCCACACCAAGCGAGGCATCCAGCGCAGAGTCTTGCACTAAGCAGTAATGGGAAGAGAGGTACGAATCTAATTCCACATGACTGCCCTACATATGTCCGTAACTGGTACATCATGAAGCACAGTTGTAGTCGATGCTTGCACTCTTGGGAGTGGGCTTGTACCCCAAGGAATGGGACAGTTCGGATAACTAATAGTGTAATGCACCCCAAAACCCACTTAGCAATCTGCTGAATGGAGATCACTTGCCTTTTAATCCTTCCTGCTATAGTGATAAAATGTCTTGGGGACTTACTGAATCATCTCATCCTTTGAAGGTAGAAGGCCAGGGCCCAGCTGACATCAAGGGAGTGACGGCACCGTTCCTCCACTGAGATGTGAGGTTTCAGAAAGAAAGCAGATAAGTGTATGGACTGGTTGAGATGAAAATGGGATACAACCTTTGGCAGAAACTTGGGGTGCAAGCACAGGGAAACACTGTCCTTACAGAACATGGAGAAGGGGGAGGGGTCCATCACCATGACCCTCAGTTCTCCAACCCAGAAGTAATAGCTACCAGGAAAGTGACCTTCATGGAGAGGAGAGACAGGAAGGAGGTGGCCAGAGGTTCAAAGGGAAATTTTGTCACTGCGAGGAGAAGGTTGAGGTCTCATTGGGGGGAAGCAATGGATTGAAGGGGAGGATAAGTCCACTGGAGGTCCTTCCAAAACCTGGTAGTCAGTGAGTAAAGAGAGTGCTCCCTCCACTGGAGGGTGAAAAGCACTCATAGCAGTTATGTGCACCTTGATGAAGTTGAGAGTGAGGCCTGATGTCTGCAGGGAGAGAAGACAGTCCATAAGAAGAGGGATGTCCATAACTTCAGGAGCAAGACCCCTCTGTCAGGTCCAGGAGGTGAAACACTTCCACTTGGCCCTATAGGACTGCCTTGTGGACTCTCCTCTGCTCTTCAAGAGGATGTCTTGTACTGCGGATGAACATTCCTGCTTTGTGAAGATGCCCATCCAAAAAAACAAGCTCAGATGTGAAAAGTCTCTGGATTGGGATGCTGGGTCCAGCAGCCATGTCGTTTGAGGAGTTCTGGAAAAGCTGGCCACGGAAGTAGGGGGATACGCTGACATGTGGAGAAGAAGGGAAACCAGAACTGGCAAGGTTGGAAGAGGCCAGAGTGACTGTCATTCTCTCCCATCTGATCTTGTGTAGGGCACATGGCAGAAGCTCTAGAGAGGAAAGGCATAATTGATCTGGTCCAACCTGCAGAGGACTAGGGCATCACCTTGGGAAAAAAGTCACTGAGCCCCTCACTTTCCCAGAGGAATATTGGGTGCATTTGCTGTTGGCATGGGAGGCGATGTACAAGTCACCATATGATCAAGAGAAAGGCAAGTCCTAATTAGAAGAGAAAGACTGGAAATGACTGTGGAAATCAGGTCTTGTATGGCCTGGAACCTGTTCTCCGGGAGGTGGGCACGTGCTGATATTGCATTGATACAGGCCCCAGTGAATTCTAGGGACTGTGTGGGATCCAACTGATTTTTTCCCTGTTTACACTCACGCCAGGGAGGAGTGAAGTGTAAGCAGCATGGAGGTCTAGGAATGACCCTCTCCTTTGGCTGCTAGCAGCATGATCAAATCATCAAGGGAATATAAAGCCCCCATGGCGGTGGAGATGATCCACCGCTCCTTAGAAAACTTTGGTTTAAACTTGTGAAGCAATGGTGAGTCCAAAAGGTACAACCTTGAATCTGAGGAAATGTCTGTACATAGGATGGATATCCATGTGGAAGTAAGCATCTTGCATATCCAAAGCTGTAAACCAAATTCCTCTTTCTAACAAATGAATGATGGCTGCGACAGTGACCATATGAAACTCTGGCTTGTGTATGAAGCGGTTGAGATGGAGGTCTAAGACAGGTCTCCACATGCCCCTCTTGGGGACTAGAAAATAGGTGGAATAGAACCCTGCACCCTGATAGACCCTGTTCCTATGATCTCTCACTTCCCTTTGCAGGAGAGAGTCCACTTCTAGGCCGAGTAAGACTTGCACTTGGTTGCTGGTGCGTAGATACCCAGTGATCACAAAGCAGCTCTGGAGTATTTGAGGAAATAGAGGGAATCATCTGTTTTGGGGGGTAGGTGTGCAAGTGGCTGGAGTGTGCTAAACAGTCCAGGCCAGTTGAAGAAAAGCAGCACTGGTTGGTAAGTAACAAGGCGTGTAAGATATCAGACAGCTGGTGCTGGTGCTATTTGTTCTGTACAGTGGAATGTGGAGGGTATTAGCCACCTTGGGTAACAGTTCTTGGTACTGACAGTAGTCATATGGGCGTCAGGAGGGAGATGAAGATACTACAGCATCTGGAGATGATGAAGGGAACTGCTCTGGTTCCAGGGGTACTGTCAGAGTTGGACTAAAAGGAGCACCTGCCAACACTTGGTTATGAGAAGGGCAGATCGTGCACTCCATCCAAGTCTGCAAAGCCAAAAACATCAAAGCCCAGTTCGAATGGCGGTGCCCTCAGATATGGTGGATCCGCAGGAGCCGTAGGGGAATGGGCGGGAACATGATCTAAAGGAGGAAAGTCTAATGTAGAAAGGGGGACTGCCTCGGTAACAAAAGTACCCTTGGACTTCAGCGAAGCAAGGGCATACGCGTGGACCAACAGATGCTACTACTTTCAAAAACTCCAGTTTCTCATGCATGGCGCGTGCATATAACCCCCAGGGGAATACAAATCAGGACCATAACTAGAAGAACTTGAATTATATAGCAATATGTACCACAAGCATACTTTTGTTTCTACTCAAGGTTCTGTATGGTCTTATTTTAACAAAAAGCATAATGAGTAATAGTCAAATATAACTTACTTTGATCTTAGGCTCCCCTCCAGGCTTGTGACTGACTTGAGGCGCATCTGTATCCATGTCAACTTCTGCTTTATCATCAGCTTGTCCAAGAAGAACTTGGGTCCAAGCTCTCAGCCCAGCCTGTAGACGAACTCCTAGTATTCGTTCAATCTAACGGACAAAGCAGCCATATTGAAAACAAATACAAAGAAAACTGGCAGAAAGACACATATCATGTGGTCTCTCCCATTGTCAAGAAATCCCTGAAACTTTCCAATACAGCAGGACTCTTAAATGATTTTTTTTTTAAACAAACACTTTTAAAGCAAAGGAAGTTTAAGTCAACATGTTAGACTACAGTTTAGAGTATTTAAAATTTATGTTTAAGAGAGGACCTAAATATCAGATTTACTGCCATGTTGTCCTAAAACAGACAACTTCACCTTAGCATTATGATTAGTATTGTCCATATTAAGGTGCTGATGTTCACCCACATCTGAAAACCTGTTCCCTACCCTGCCACATTCAACCATCCATTAAGCCTTTTGCCAACTCTTCAGCTGACAGGATAATAGCTAGTCTCGACTGGAATTAATGGATTCCAGTGATCAGTAGCTAAGCACTTTTATTTGTCTGCCTAAGAGCCTGCCAGATGTCCTAAAGGGCATTTGGTAGAGATATTCGAGGAACTGGCAAATAGATCGGAAATTCTCACTCTACGTCACTTCAGAGTGGTAGACCACATTGTTAGTGACAAGTTATTTTGCCACTTAACACTTTGAAGGCTGTGCACTTTGAGTGAAAGACCTACCTCCATATCCAATTTATTGACCCAGATGGGCAAATTGGAATAGGAATGAAGATTCAAGTCATCCACAGCCTTTTGAACTCTGTTCAAGATTTCTGAAAAAGTCTTATGATCATACATGCAGGTTTCCAAGGATCGAACTTCCAAGTCTATTTTTTCTTCAATAATGAGCAGATCATCCACCTAAAGGAAAATTTAAATTTTAGTACTTTGCTGATACCAGTCTGCCATGTTGATGGAAGTGATCCCTCTCTCACAAACAGAGCTACATCCATTCTTGCGAGGGGGCGTGTCATTACTCTATTTTCATTTACTGAAACTTACTCAAGTCTCTGGGAAACTGTCTGATAATGGAGATGTCAGAATTTGGCTAATTCCCTTAATCGAAAAGGGAGATACCTTTTTAAAAACCTGCCTGCATGTTTCTCAGTAACTGATGCTATATTAGAATATAAAGCATTAATAAGAAGCGTGTTCATGTTATAATCACTAACTAACGAATTTCAGTAGCTACTTTACTAATTTAGCATTTTTTATATGATATGGTTTCTCTACCACCCCCCAAAGAGAACATTTGCAACATTACCAGGTAATAATCTGAGAACATACATCTTGTCAATTGTTTCTCTGGTCAGTGACTTCTTCAATACTATAAGACATGCAACTATTGCTTAGATTCCACACACTTAGATTTTCCAAGAAGAAGACAGCTGTTGTCCTGAATAGTATACAATCCAAAACTAAACTATTTTGTTGATGATAAACTTAACTGCCACCGATATGTGCAGAGTCTCACTTGGAAAAAGAACATAATGAGCAGTACAAACCTTTTCTTGGAAGCTGAAGACAGTCTCTGCTAGGCGTTGTACATAGGGATCAAGTTTGTATGACTCCCACACCAGGGCGATACCTTCTCCAATCAAAGCCTGCACTTCCTTTTTTAGACCGGCTACCAGCAGAGAAATAGTGTTACGCTCTTCCACCTTCTCACAGGTCCGTTCATACGTACGGACACTTTCAATCAGAGAAATAGCAAAAGGATAGAGTTGGTTTGCTTGGTGAGCTTTGTTGACAATTGCAAGTGGAACACGAAATCCAAACCACTTAAGGTTGCGGACTTCTTTGGAAAGTGTAATTATTTCTGGGAGAAAGTTGACTTTTAGTTTGAGGACATTTCCAGTTCGGCCTCTAACACGAGTGCTTTCAATAGTGAAGATACGGCCACACACACCAAGGTTGCGCTGCTGAACCTTCCTTGCCCAGTCATCAAATATTTCTTGAGTGTTGAGCTTCATACGGAAGCTGTCTCCATCTTGCTTCAGCTTCTGGCCTTCAACATGGTTCTCCCAACCTTTGCCAAGCACATCTTCAACACGCTTCATGTAGGCTGTGAGCTGTCGATCAATCTGTTTGGCCCAGATTATAGACCCAGACACAGGAGGCAAGTCACGAACATGACTCATTTTGCAAGCCTGACTTTGTGGATATTGTACCTTGAATTTGTCATGAAGAGACTCGATATCATCTTTTACACGCTGGATCAATTGTGTTTGATATTCACGAATAGCACCCCGAATGTGAGGTCTGACAAACAAAGCATTGAATCGGGAGAAGATCCTGAACATTTCATTAGCATTCTTTGCTGTGCCAAGCTGGTCTCGTAGACGAGCAGTTATTCTTGTTTCAACCCTATCAATTCTTTCATCATACCGTTTCATTGCTGCCTCCCAGGCTTCTGTACCTTCTTTGGAAACATCTAAGCCATCTACTTCTTTAACATTCTCATAAGCAAGATTTACTTCTTCAATAGCATTAGCATCTGCAGCATCAAAAAGGACTTCTGCTACCTTCATATCCTGGGGTTCAGGTACATCTCCTTGATTCTGCTGAGCAACAGCAGTGACCTGCATAAAGTCACATAGTTTAGTTAACTCTACAAGACTCACTGATCTAATGGTTTCTTTGTGTCATATACACGTTGAGAGTTACACATTTTACATACACACTAAGAAGACATATGCAATTAATTTTTTGCACTGTACTTACAGTTGACTAAATCCTTTGGAACCTAACAGTGCTAATATGGCTTTTGTAGGGGATTAGTCTGCAAATGAGACGAGGAGAGTATATCTTATGCTGCACAATGTTTAGCAATAATGAGAGATTATCCGCTTAAAACTTGTGCTGTGGTTATTTGCCATATTCAAAAAATCAAGCAATCCAAACAAAGTTATTGTACGCAGTATCCATTTTTTCCCCATCACATGGAAAAACAAGCCAGCATTAGAGTGCTTTTGTTCATGGATTTAAGTATGTACACTTTAGCCTTATTACTAGCAAAAAGTGGACAAATGTAATACCATTCTCATTACGCAAACTGAAAATGATTAACTATCTTTCACTACTGTCAGGGTATAAACACTGAATAATTTAAGAGGACTGCTACTTTTGGAAAACTAAAGACTATTTAAAAACCATGCCCTCAAGGCCTGAAAATAAATCCCCAGATTCTTTTTCCATTTGAAGAGAGATTATACAGAGAAAAAGCATTGCTGTTTGCATGAATACAAAAGTGATCAGTTACAGATTGAACTAGTACTGGTAAGTTTCTAATGTAGCTGAAAATGGGTCTTTACCACTATGTCACAGATGCAAAACTTTGAAATAACTGTTTAACTTGCTACAGATCCAGCAGAGGAGCTTGCAGCTATGCAAGTGATTGTATATTCCTTTCCATGGTGGATTTAGAATGCTTCCAAGAGTTCTACCCAAATCCTAATGGTTGTGTTTTGCACCTGTGGTTCCTTTAGTCAGCTGTTTGCAGGGGAACACAAGTAATTTTGCTTTTGTGAGTTCATGCATTTAATGTGACTGGCTTGTGTCTGCATGTAGACTTTGATAAAGAGATGGGAAACTGCTATATCTTTACCAGATGTATAGGCAGTTACCCTTATTCGAAAGGAGTGGAACACTACCTGAGGTCTTAGGACTCTCACAATAACTGCTCTCAGCTGCTCATGCTGGCGCCTGAACTTCCTCATTTGATCAAGACGAGCTTGCAGTTTCCTGTGAGCAGGATTGATACGCCACACCATCTTCAAATTCTCTTCTCTCTTTCTCTTCACAATGTCTCTCAGCAACACTTGTAGTTTCTCATACTCATCATCCCAAGTTTGGAAGACTTCAAAACATGCAACCATAACCTGAAAGTTTAAGAATGTAAACTTGTTTGACTCTCAAACGACATGCTCTTATATCTGCATTCAGTGTGTTATGTTAGCTATTACTGAAAAGAATATGTGGCTCCTTGTATAGGCACTGACTCCGGGGATGGAGCTACAGGTGCCAACTTTCCAATGGGCTGGGGGGGTGCCCACTGCTCAACCCCTGGCTCTACCACAGGCCCTGCCCCCACTCCACCCCTTCCCATCCCCTCCCCTGAGCCTGGACTGCCCTCGCTCCCCCTCAAGAGCCTCGTGCACGCCACGAAACAGCAGATCGGGAGGTGTGGGGAAGCAATGATTGGCAGGACTGATGGTGGGTGCGAGGCGCTCAGAGCAGGCGGGGGGAGTTGACGGTGGGCTGCTGACATATTACTGTGGCTCTTTCACAATGTACATTGGTAAATTCTGGCTCCTTCTCAGGCTCAGGCTGGCCACCCCTGCCCTAGACGTACCTTTTCAAACTCTTCATAGGCAACATGCATCAGTTTTCTGGTTCCCAATACTTTAAGTAGCTGAGAACTCAGGTCTCTTGAAATGGCTTCCACTAGACGCAGTGCCCTTTGAATGGGGTACTTTGTATTTCTGATTTTTCTCAGATGGGTGAATATTGCCACAAGTGCCTGTCTTATTTTGTCCAGTTCAGTAGCAGACAACAAGTCATTCAAAGGAAAGTCTTTCATCAGTGGATTGTAGTCATTTACTGTTTCCAGTGCCTGTTTTAGACCTAAACACAATACAAGAGAGTTAAATTTAATTGACCTCATTGTGTCAATTCCATCTGCCCAAATGAAAGACAAGCTTTTTTATTGTGATGTTAACGTTTAATTAGCGTAACTATCACAAGAGCTAAACTTCCACAGAAACTGCTCATAAATCTACAGCACATTGAAATTTCTTACCTGTGTCTGTGTCAAAGCTGACAGTAGCATGAAAACGTTTGCCATGTTTCAAGATATCTAGCGTCAGGAGGACTTCTGGGCTTTCACGCTTCTCCTGAATGCGGTACAGAGCACGTTCCAAGTTCAGCCAGAAACTAATTTCCTGTAAAGCTGTGCCTGAGGCAGGATCTCGATCCAGTTTGGTCACCTTAAAGACATAAATGAAATGTTGAAGAAAGTGACATGCTTTTGCTGTGTAACTGTTTATTAATAGAAATGCAAACCTACCTAGAACAATTAACTGCCTCCACACAACTTTACTAGTTCAACATGCCAAAATGGAAAGATCTAGTCTACACTAGCCCACTGCAAGCAATTCACCAAGAACTGAAATAGTGGATGTTGCATGCAGTAGCTGTACACAAAAGCTGTAAGTTACAAAATGTTCCTAGGATAAAAGAAGAGCCAAATTAAAGTGTTGTCACAGGTGAGCAAATTTTAAGACTTCTGGAGGTACACTGGAGAAGGTGCAAAGCTGTTGTTGCCACTGCCAAGTGGAAGTGACCCTGTATATACTTGAGGTAGACTGAACTCATTTAGACAGTATGCAGAAGGGCACTGACCAAACTCCCAACATAAGCCATGCTCACTGGGAACCTGCTGGGTGTACTAAATCAGTCCCAGAGTCCAATGATTGCAGGAGCTGGCAATAAAAGGAAGGAAGCTATGGCCTCATCCTTTGCCTCAGTGTATCCATGCAGGAACAGTGAGAATTTGGTCACGAGAAAGTAAAAATCCAGTATTTCATCCTTCTTTAGATTATGCCTGTGTGTGTTAAACCAAGTGCTACGCATGCACCCTATGAAACCTTAAGGTATAAGTTTGCAATACATTAAGGATAGAGCAGTCAGCTTTGCTTACGTTTGTCTCAACTATAGCATCCATCCACAAATTATTTCTAGCACTAAAAATTCAAGACTTGACAGATATATTTCAAGTTAACTAAGTGTCACTGTACAGTAGCCTCTCCAAAAATTTATCTTCACCACAACTAGAACAACCCCACTCCCCCTTGGCAGATAGATATTATGCCCAGAGAAGAGAGCCACCTCAGGCAAGGGACTCAGTGGCTCCTTTGGAGGAAAAGGAGTAAAATCATTACTCCTGTAACAGAAGGGGAGAAGTGAAACAAAGCATGGCACAGACTCCGCTTCTCCTGTGAGAGGAAAGAGTAGATCTGCTGGAAGCCCTACAGCTTTTCCCAGAAAGGAGGGGACAGCCACAAGGGGCCTTGCTGGAAAGTCAAGGCCTTACTAAGTACCCCAAAGGAGGCTTATGAGAAACCTAAGCCTTAACACAGACTGTCAGAAGCACTCCTTCAACCCCCGCACAACATAGGGGAGTTCTTCTGGTTATCAGCTCATCACAGCTTCTCTCAGAGCCAGCACTCAACCTCTGGGGGACTCAGTAAGCAAGTCCTTCCAAGCCTTCCCTAAGGACTGGGGCCCTCCATGGACCCGAGGTCCAATCCGCTAGCTGGATCAGGAAGTTGTCCCGGATCAGTCTGAACTCAGGCTATTCATCCAAAAGGTCTTCTCTTTGCTAGTCTCTCGAGAATCCGGTTTGAACTAAATCTGAGGACAGGGATGTGGCTTCAAAGGGTTGATAACCAGAGGAATTACATTACTCCTCCCCTCCTAGAGGAAACCCCCTTAATCTTAAAGCTTCACATTGTTTCAGAAGGGTCTTTGGAGATCCATTGTATTAATCTTGGCCTCCTGCTAAAGTAGTACCAAGCAATCTCACAACAGTACATTTGCATTTTTAATATGATGAACTCCAAAGATGTTAAAACTACTTCAATAAGGTTTAACTTAATTCAGTGACATTCATTCAGGATACTGTTCATCTTTCACAATGGGTTCAGAACTTTACTTGGACCAGAGTTGAGTTACTGTTAGAGTAACATTATGGCGATGCAAAGTAAGCTGCCACCTTCACCAAAGCAAAGCATGGGAGCCACTGCGGGGCAGAACTTTTATACATATTAATAACATCTTCCCAGATCTGCTCTACTCAGTACCAGCCTTCTCCACCAGTCCCTTTAAAGAGTTACGCCCCCCCTCATTTCAGTCATTTTTTTCTACCTGAATGGAAAGACGCAAAATTAGCCAGTATTTTATAAGTAACAATTTACTTGAAGGCAAAGAACGTGAGCCAGGTTCTCAACTGTACACTGGTGTAGCTCAATTTACTCTGGCTGAGAAGCTGGCCCTAAGTTTAGAGTAAGATTTTACAATACAGTGAAGAGGCCAACAGCAAAAGAGGAGGTTTTCACACCCTTAAAGAATGACACAGGAGTTTCTACAGTGTACTGACATTTGGTTCTACAATTTTACCTTTTGTATTTCTCTAATCCATCGGTTAACTCCAGACTGTAGCTGGTTGAGAAAAGTTGGGTCCTCAACTTTGTCACCAAAGTCAGTAACCTTTGGCTTTTCTCCATGTTCATAACATTGCTTGGCAACATTAGTAATAATTGGATGAATTGGCAAACTGATCTCTGGAATTTCAATATTCTGCTGCAAGTGCAGCAGTCCCATTTCAAGTTCCGCAATTTTTTTCTCAACTGATGGAGCCATTTTATCACCATCCCTGGGGGGGGAAAAACATTATCAAATGAAAAGCTAGACCAACAGCATACATAAATTGCATGCACATGTGTTCATGTAACTTGAATTAAATCCCCAACAGCTTTAAGTTAAAATTAACAGGAGATGTTTCAAGTCCTATTTATCTCACCCCACATTCCTTTTGATCCATTTTTCATTAGTACTGAAAATGTATTATTTGCATTTAACAGTATTACCTGTCTGCTTTGCCAGACTCTCTGATATAGGACTTAAAAAAGGGAGCAACAGCATTGCTAATGAAAGAATGCAATGTTTCATAAGGAGAATCTTCACTAAGAGTAAGCACTCTCAGTTGGGAGGACACTGGTTTGTCAGCATCGATCACTGGTGTACGCTTAATGAACGCCAAACTGTGGAGCAAAGAAAAAAGCTAGTTCACCATAAGACATTTAATTCCAGAATACAGTAAACAACAGTAGCTCTGGTACAACACAAAATTAGGAGGTGTATATCAGACGTTACATGCTGTCGTGCTTTACCGGGTATACTTTTGAAAGTGTGAGAGCAAAACTTGTGCTAATGCTTTAAAACTACTAGTAGTAGCTTAATGTATTAGGTTTTTATATTCATTCATTTTAGATTGACAGAAAACTAAAAGCAATCAAGTCTATAATCATGGTAATTGAAAGCACACCATTTTCTGGTGTAAGATTTCTTTTAATCTATTTTAGCTTCACAGAGACAAATGCATGCTAGGGTTAGACAACGACAAGAGACAATATGCAAGCGTATGAGAGAGCGCACTGTTGTGAAGCTAGATGTCTGTAGAGCACTTTGAACATCAAAAGCACTATATAAACTCTACATATTACTATGTGTGTTAGCATAAGGATTATAGGACTAGCTTTTCCTAGTCCTAAAACATTCATATCAGATTTCAGTAAAACGGCACTCACCTGTTTGACTTCAGCCCATAATGAATGTCAGTATTAATGCTATAGGATATGAATTCTCTTTCCTCTTCTCCTTCATCACCCACATCCTCTGCAAACAGAGTTTGATATATTAAAAACCTCTAACACACACTTAAAAGCCTATTAACCCATCCCTCTCCTCCCCATCTACCTCACACCCATTTGTGCAGGAGCTCATTTGTACCCATCTCTCATCTAGGTTTGAAACTTTACACAAAGTACTGTGTGCCATACAGCTCAAGTTGTATTTTTAGAGGTTTGAGATACTACCTATAATAACCAGATAAGGCTTCACCAGTTTTCATCTTATTACTTAGCTTGAGAATTGTACAATCAGTCTTTGATTTTTAATCAGCATTGCCAAGGCAACTAAATTAAAATCATACCAAAAATGATATCATTTGTTGTCAGCAGAATTGGATAAAACATACCAAAATATATTTGTAATAAACCATGACTTAGAACCCAGAAACGCATGACTTCTCCAGACAGAAGTTTTTATGGCTTTATTACTAGAGATTAGTTACTTCATGGCCATTACTGCTCCCCCTTTTTCTAGGCTGTCTCCTGTATGAACTGCTGTAGTGAAAGCAAATTACAAGCCAACTCCTTACATGTGGATTTCGAGAGATAGATTTGCAGAGTGTTCCCACAATACAAAGCCTGAGTTATGGCTTTTTAAAACTACATAAAGTTCTCTTACCTCAATATGTTTAAAGTCCTGCAAGAACATGCCACAAAATCATCAGTTTAATTCCTTCTCATAATATGTCTTGATATTTTTCAAAGACATAATTTTATTAAGGAAAAGAGGAGATTAAAAAGTACAAAATGTAAGAGAAAATGACTGTTTCCCTAACTTAGCTAATGAGTCACAAGGTGATGTCATCGCTGTGCATGCGGGCACTTCTGCAGTGAAACCACTGCAATGCAGCACAAAGCTATCTCCATCTAAGACAGACACACCCAAGTGAGAAAAAGAACAGGAGCATTATTCTCCTGTTCTCCCAGTGCCGCCAAAAGAAACTACCAGAGTTTTAATTTTGTTTTACTGTAGCACCTAAAGCCCATGGACTAGTCCATTGTGGTAGCTGCCCTTGATGTCCAGATGAAACCAACCACCTAACAGCGTACAACTTATGTTTGAGAAGATTAACTGGTGAATCTTCGGGATCTGAAACCTGGCTCTTGTTCTGAGAGTTGCTAGTAAGCAGCACCTGGTGCTTTACATTTTCAAGTCACCGCAGAAAAGTCAATGCTAAACACTTTAACTTCTTAACAAAGCACAAGTGCTAGAACTCTACACCCATTGCACTTACAGGAGTAAGGACGTTAAATACCTTTATTAGTTGTGAAAAAGCACTGATAATCCAAAAGCATATTTCCAGAAATAAGGTCTATTACAACAGGTGCTGCTGATAGGCAGCACAGCTCTAGTGAGCTCATCATTACTTTATTTCCAGCACATTTTTTTTCAAGAGTGGTTTTTAATCATCTTTTAAAAATTCAACATATGAGTGGTCAAGCTATAAATTTTTAGTGGCGGAAGCTGACCAAGAGTGTCCATAAAAGTCATGTGGGTCAGTTTAAAAAATATTAACAAAGCCATTTCTAGAATGTGGTATTTTAAAAGTTGCCGTTTAGGCTATTAGTGTAGAACAGATTCCTTTTTGAAGTAATTCAACCAAGATTTATAATTTTAGCAAAACTACTCTTCCCATATAGAGGTGCATCTTTGTCTGGTTCTTCTACAGCATCTCAGGGTATGTGTACACCACAATTAAAAATCACCCAAGTCCCCTGTGCCTGAGTGAAGGGACTGTTTAATGGTGGTGCAGACAAGCTTGGTGAGACTGAGCTCTGGGACTCTCCTACATCACAGGCTGGAGCCTGAATGTCTAAAGGAGCCCTTTAGCCACAGTCAGCTGGTACAGGCCAGGCACTGGTGTCTAATAACAATAGATATACCCTGAGGGAACAACAGTCCTTTGCAGACCCCAAAAGATCAAACCTATTCCTGATTAAGACACTCCATATATTTCAGAGCTGTGCTATCCCAACTAAAAAAAAAAAAAATCACTTTTGGTGTTTAAAACCCAAATGCTATCACAAAATACTTATGCACACAAACACCCACATGCATAAAATGACTTGTTGCAAGCCTGAGGTGAACGATCAGATGTATCAAGCTCTGATTAAAAAAAGCTCCAGAGGAACAGCTTGCCATTTGACTCCTCTGCCCTTCCTTAAAGAGATTCTTCTGCCAGTGAAGAAGCACTAATCTTGCTGAAGACTCGTTTGAGATTTGTTTTTTAGGGAATGGAGGCAGGGGGAGCAGGGCCAAACAAATTTGCATTTGGCCCAAGGCACATTTGTTGGATGACGTTTAGGTAAAGCAATGTCTTCAAAAAAGTTTTATCCTGTAAGGAGTGAGGAAGTGTATCCATCACAAAAAGGAACGCGCAATATCAAAATGTTCGCAGACTACTCTCAGAGCACTCTCTCTTAGGGCTTGGCTACACTTGCAGGTGTGCAGCACTGGGAGTTACAGCTGTCTTCGTACAGCTGTGTAGGGAAAGCGCTGGAGTGTGGCCACACCGACTGCTACCAGCACTGCAGTGTGGCCACATTTGCAGCAGTGTTGGGAGCCGTGCATTATGGACAGCTATCCCAGGGTTCAAGTGGCTGCAACGCACTTTTCAAAAGGGGGGGGGGGGAAGTGTGTGTGTGACAGGGAGCGTGGGGGAGAGAGAAAGAGGGGATTTTTGGAGCTGACACCGTGTCAGCTCCCTGCCTTGCAAGGAGACTCACAGAGCGGCAGGCATGGCCCCGCTGGTGCGGTGCTGCGTCCCAGGTGAGTGGCTCTGCAGACTGGAGGAGGGCGCGGCGGGCAGTGGGACCTACACCTGGCACGGCTACACGTGCACGGCGCTGGTCGGCTGCCTGGCGAAGACGAGCAAGGATGGAGCGCTGCCGGTGGTGTCTGTGGTGAGAGATGCCGAGTCACAGCTCCTGCCCGACGTAGGGGCCATCGTGACGTACAAGGAGAGAAGACATTTGAGCCACAGAGAAAGACAAGGTGGAAGTTTACAAGAGTTTCCGACCTGGAGGCATAGTCCTGGCCAAAGTGATCTCCCTGGGGGACATGCAGTCCAACTACCTGCTGAGCACAGCGGAGAACGAGCTGGGCGTGGTGGTGGCTCACAGCAAAGCAGGGGCACAGATGGTGCTGATCAGCTGGTGTGAGATGCAGTGCCCCAGGACACACTCCAAGGAGCTCCGCAAGGTGGCCCGCATGCAGCCGGAATTCCTGCAGACCTAGCTGGCCAGCCTGTGCCCCGTCCCTGCTGCAGGACCCTGGCATGGGGGCTGCAGGTCGCCAGCCTGCGCCTCCGTTGTCATCCCTTAACCAGAGCAACCCCTGCAGGCCAGTGAGCCAGGACGTGACCTGCCCCAAGGCAGGGGGCCAGTGCATGCAGCCAGCACCTCCTGGAGCATCCACTGGATTCTGGATTGTGTTAAGGCTAGTGTGGGGGGAGTAGGGTCCCCTATGCCCTTCTGCAAGGGGTAGCCCCTGCCAGGGCCCTGCTCCCCAGTTTGGTTTTTAAAGTGCTGTGCCCTGAACAATAAACATATTCCTGAAGGGCTAAAAAAAAAAAGTTCTGATCCCTTCCCCCACCCCTCTCTCATTCACTCTTAAATGCAAATAGCCTGCAGACTGTTTCTCTCCTCAAGCAAACACTAGCTGTGGACATTCATCTCCCTGCCTGCCTCATTCACAGCAAACAGTAGCTGTGTTTGCTTTTCAGATAAGCAGCTCCGGGAGCCCTGAGTTCACAACAAAACAAAGAGAGGCATCACAACAAAGAGAGTAATTTAGTTTAAAGCATTATGGGAAAATTCCGGAGGTCAGTTACAGCATAGTAAGATTAATCACTGTTTACACTGGCACCCCAGCGCTGCAGACGTGGAGTACAGCCAGCGCTGTAGCCAGGGAGATACAGCGCTGTATGTGCCTTGCAAGTGTGGTCAGTGAGTGAGTTGCAGCGCTGTAAAGCCACCACCAGCACTGCAACTCTCCAGTGTAGCCAAGCCCTTAGATGTAACATGATGTATACAGAAAAAATAGTCTGTGCCTGCAATATTTGAACATGCTGGTAGACTGGGAACCAAGAGCACTAGAGGTACATCTACACTGCAATAAAATAACTCACTGAACAGCTTGTGGGGCTTGGGCTGAGGGGGCTAAAAACTGTAGTGTAGACATTAGAGCACAGGCCTTGTGAGGGGCGTGGGTCCCAGAGTCCAGTCTCCTACCCGAGATGAACATTTACAGTGCTATTTTTAGTCCAACAGCCCAAGACAAAAGACTTGGGCTCTGAGACTGCAGCAGACTGCATTACAGTATAGACATACTCTGTCTCTCATAAATGGGGCAACTAGATTTAGCACACAACTGGCTTTTTTTGGTTTAAGGACTTTGACTTCCCAGTCTCACCCCACTTCTCCATGCAAACTATTGTGAAAAAGCTTTGATTGGGGGCTAGACATACCAGACCACCTAATTAACTGTAAAGGATTTGACATCTGTTATTACATCCCCATATCTGAAACTAATGTAGTTTATATCCCTCCCTACGAGCAATTCACCCCTTAAAAAGTTACTAGATGCTATACAAGGGGGAAGGGGTAGACACAATGTAAATACCTAACAGAGAAGTACACAAGCCAGGTTTTGAAACATTTATTCCATTTTAACTGAATGTCACTGATGTTAACAGGTTTCACTGTGGTAGCCGTGTTAGTCTGCATCAACAAAAAGAATGAGAAGTACTTGTGGCACATTAGAGACTAATAAATTTATTTGAGCATAAGCTGAAGTGGGTTTTAAAATTTGTTAGTCTCTAAAGGTGCCAAAAGTACTCCTCCTCCTTTTTGCTGATGTTAATATAGCTGAGTTGCTAAGCATTCTTGCCTCTAGGGCTAGGCCATAAAATCACACATCCAAGTCCTTCAACAGCAGAGGCTCATACCCACTGTTTATGCTACACTGGAGCATTTTGCAACACTGTGGCAGGTGCAGTCCTTCAGATGAAATTATAGGGAGCTTCCCTCTGCCTGCATCTGTGAACTAGCCACATAGAAACTAATTATCCTTTGATACTTCTCAAATTGATCAAGGAAAAATCCTAACATCATGACTGTTAAGTCCTTGGGGCAGCCGGTGTAGGAAGCAATCACTTGAGGCCAGAGAGCAGACAGCTAACCAAAACCTCCATTTTATTTACAGACCAGAGAGCTCACTCAGCCGGTTGAAACCGGCTGAGCTATCCCTTAATAGTCTAACTCAGTTGCCATAGTAACAAAACCCATGACAACCAAATACACAACAATGACCTTATCTTTTCAGGTCAGGTACTAACAGGGAAGTCTGTATAGGTTTTGGGTTAGCTTTCAGGACCAAGGCTATGTTACATTCCCTTCCTGTGGGAATGAACAAATGTGTTGCTCTGTGTGTGTATATGTGTGTGTTACAGCATCCCTTCTTCTCTCTATTGCAATACAGGAGGTTACAGGGGAAGCCAGTTCCACCCCTGGGGACGGCAGGGAGCAGTTAGGGAATAGCTGATGGGGCTGTCTCCCCTCTTCCTGTTGCGAGAGGGTGGTACAAGGGTACAACACTATGCATATGGGGTCAGCATCTCCCCTGGGGGACGGGGTGGGGATCCAAGGGGATCAAAGACCCGCCCCTCACTCTGTGTATGTGTATATGGGGGGAGGTCACAGGCACGTAGGATGACCAGACACCAAGTGTGAAAAATCGGGACGGGGGTGGTAATAGGAGCCATGTCACAGGGAGCGGGGGAAGAACAGTCAGCGCAAAGCGGCCGCCATCTTGGCAACTATAGTCTGCAGCGGGATCCGCCCAACCCCCCCCCCCATCTTTTCCTCTCCCCCCAACCCCTCCCTCCTCCTCCTCCTCCACCATTCCCCCCCCCCGCAGCGGCTCGGCGCCCGGCCCGGCTCTCACCCTTGAGCGTGGAGCGCTCCACCAGCACCGTGTGCACCTGCGGGTCGGAGAGGAACTTGCGCATCTGCTCCAGGGCGCCCTTCTCCTCCAGCGCCGCCTCGAGCGCGGCCGGCACCTCCCCGCCGTCCTCCAGCAGCAGCGGCACCAGCTTGCGCAGGTGCTTCTGCAGCACCGAGACATCGGCCACATTCTGCACCGCCGAGCCCGGCACCTCCAGGCCGCCCTCCTCGCCGCCCCCGCCGGGACCTCCGCCGCCCGCGTCCGACATCCCGAGACAGCCAAACACCGCCCAGAGCGGGCTGCTGAGCCACCGCCTAGCGCTACTGAGCCAGCCGCGTCCACCGCCCCGCCGGGTAACCACCTCCCTTCCCCGCCCTCCGCCGCGGGGCGGCCTGGGAAGTGTAGTCCGCACAGCCCAGAACCCCACGACAGAGCCGCAGAGAAGGACTACACGTCCCAGCATGCACATTTGAACGGGTGGGTCCACTGTGCGACCAGAGCATGCTGGGAGCTGTCATTCACTGAGGTCACAAACCTGACGCGAAAGGTGACCAACAAAGGCTTTGCCTTGGGCAGGCGGAGCCGCGAGGGCGCGGGCCACATGCATGCTGGGGAATGTAGTCCCTACCGCCTAGCTCGCTCATCGCAACGTCAAAAGGGAAAACTACAAGTTCCACAATGCACCGGGACAGCACGGGCCGTCACAAGTGCATCCTGGGAGCTGAAGTTCAGTGGGGGGCAAGGCCGGTCCCGCGGCCGGCGAGAGAAATGACTAGAAGCTCCGGGCTGCCTCACTCAGCCGTTTGTCTAGCGACTGCGTTACACAGCGTTTCCTCAGAGGGGCAGCGGGGGGAGGGGCAGGGGAGTCTGGCTCAGGCCGGAGCGGTGTCTCTGCGTGGCGGCCCTTTCTGCACGTTTGCCCCCCTGTATGGGGCAGACCTGTCCTAGCAACAGCCTGTGCGCCTAAGGCGAGTAGCAGGTTTTTGAAAAACACGCAAGTGACACGACATCTTTTTCCTTCTGGCCTTAATAATGGGCGGGAGACTTTGCAACCGGACTGTGACATTTTCATGGGAGTTTTGCAATGACGCGCCAACTGCGCTGCCACCTTGTGGCCAGTTGCAGCGTTGCAGGTTTTTTTCTCTTTTGTCTTGCTGGCCTGGTTTGCTGGTGGTTCCCTTCTTCCTCGAGCGATGGTCCCTGTTGTTTTCCACTGTTGGTTACTCGTGTGCACCATGCGCGCAGAGTCAGAGAATTTGAAAGCAGTATCTGTTGGTCTGCACATGTGCCCCTGCTTGCCTTGTGCCTTCAACCACGGTGATAAAGAGTGGGGTGAACTAACCACCTCTTCAGGTCTCCTCATAGCTGCACGGTCCAGGTCGAAAGCTTTCGTGTCCTCAGCTTTGATGTCACGACTGCTGGGTTACCTTATCTGGCTGGCTGATGGACGTATCCCTGCCCCTCTGCTGCTCATCTTCGCTGCCAAAGGGAGCTGTGGCGGCAGCGGCACGTAAGAGCTGAGACCCCCTGGCCTGCCTCTCCCTTCCCCGGCCTTTTTCCAGGGTCCATCTGCAGCAGTGCATTCCAAGGACTGCACCTGCGCTGTCCAATGTCCAGAGGAGCAGAGCAGCAGGACAGGCACGGACTGACGCCCCATCAAGGGAGCATGCCTGCCTCCCCTACAGCATATCCCCAGCCGGCTCCTCACCTGCCTACCTCACCTGGGCGCTAGCCAACAGCAGGAGCCCTGGGAGGCAGCAAGAGACGGCTCACTGGCTGGGAGAACACACCACATGCTGCACCTCCAGCATGGCTCTTAAACTGTGCCCTCCCTGCTCTCCCCCACAGCTTCTGCCCCCACAGCGGTTTCCCCCGCAGGGGGTGCTGGGCTGCCTAGCCCTGGGGTCCCCCTTCAATGAATCTCACCTTTTCAGTCAGTACACAGATGAGTCCCTATACACCCTGAAGGACTCTAGGACTACCCTTCGATCACTGAGTGTATACACACCTTCCCTTAAGAGGAAGTTACATCGCCAATCAACCCCATCAAGGTATAGAGCTCAACACTTCTACCATCAGAGACCCTACAAACCACCTCATAAAAGGCAGAAGATTCAAAAGTCCTGCTTCCATGTTCCTTCCACACTGGCCTCAACATCCCAATCCCAGCCCCCAACCCAGTAATATTTTTGATGCGAGCTTGAGAGCTGTGATTCGCTGAGCCCAACACCTCCTGACTCCAGTGCTCCGGGGATCATCTAGCACTCTTTTTCAACACCTGGAGTGTGATAATGATGAACACATGGGTGCTGATCAACATCCACACTGGCTATACGATTGAGTTTGCAATGCTACCTCATCCAAAACTGCCTTCCCCAACCCCATTTGGGGACCACTCTCATGACAATATTCTCTCTTATTGCAGCAAGGAGGAATAGAGCGTGTTGCTCCACAGTATCAGGTTACAGGTTTTTACTTGACCTGCTTCCTCATATCCAAGAAGAAGGCTGGGTGGAAACCAATCTTTGACCTCCACCACTTCATTCACAAACTCAATTTTCACAGTCATGTAACAGCAATAATTCCATTTTTAGAAAAAATGGCATGTGGTCATGGCTCCTGCCCACAGACAATTTCTCAGATTTATGGTGGGCTCTGGCCATTTCCAGTACTATCCTTCAAAATAGCTACTACCCCCATAGTCTTTACACCAAGGTATTTTCAGTGGTAGCAGCTCACATCAGATGTCGTGGCTTCACTTTCCCATACTTCAACAACTGGCTCCTCACCACCAAATCTCACCAAAAAGCCTATCCGTCGATATCTATGGTGCTCCACCTTTTTTCCTCACTGGGGAGTCTGTGTAAACTTTACAAAAATCTGGTTTTACTCCCATGAAATATTTGGACTTCATTGGGGCAACCTTGAACTCTATCACCGCAGGGACGAACTTGCTCACAGTTTTCAGACCATGAACGATATCATAGCTCACATTGCAAGCAACCCTTGGGTAACAAAACATGCCTGTCCCTACTCGACCACATGGCTTCATGCACATATGTCATTCCATTTGCAAGACTCCACCTTCGAGTATGACTACATTCAGTTCACTCCCCAAGCTGTCATTCCATGAATCTCACACTGACAGTTCCTGCCAAGTTACTGTCCTCCCTTCTGTGGTGGACAAATTCTCATCACATATGCGTGGGGGCTCTCCTTCTCCCCTCTTCACTAGTCAAGACAATCATTATGGATGTTTCCCTGCAAGGTTGGGGAGCCTACATGAGCAACCACACACCACAAGGAGCCTGGACATCCTGAGAATATAGAATGCACATCAGTGTCCTGGAATTATCGGCAGTAAGGAAGGTGTGTGAATCCTTTCTTCCATTCGTTTGCTTTCACTGCATCCTGATAATGTCAGACAACGCTAGGATGGTCTTTTACACCAGCAAGCAAGAGAGCAAGATCTGCCTCCCTGTGTGCAGAAGCAGTCAATCTCTGGAAATGGTGCAAAATGGTGGAAATCAGCAATCAGATCACCCTATCTGCAGCCTAGCTTCCAGAGACGCAAAATGCACTTTCAGATTCCCTCACCAGACATTTTGTGATTGACCACAAGTGGGAACTTGATGACACGGTGCTACGTGACATTTTCACATCTTGAGGAACCCCAACAAGAGATCTATTCACTTCCCAGGCCAACAACAAGTGCATCATATGTTGCTCCAGAGGAGACATAGGCTGTCACTTTCAGGGTGATGCTCTCCTTTCTTGGTCAGACCAGTTCAACTATGCCTTCCCTCTGCTGCCGCTTTTGCCATGAGTGCTACTCAAGTTCCAGCAGAACAGTGTGACGTCATCCTGATCACCCCTTTCTGGCCCTGACAGTTCTAGTTCCCTGAGCTCCAGACCCAGTGCAATGGCAGGATCAAACACCCCAATCCACAAACACTCCACCTCAGGGCATGGTATTTGGACAGGCATCATACCTAGAATGTGCATGCTCTTCAGTTATGTGAGACATCTTCTGCAATAGCAGAAAGGATTCAACTAGCAAATGTTATCTAGCTAAATGGAAATGCTTCTCGTCCTGGACACAACAAAGAGGCATTCTACCAGAAGCTATGGATATTCCACTCATTCCAGACTAGATCTTATCTTTTGAAGACATCAGGTCTCTCCCTCCGCTCCTTGAGAGTCTGCTTAGTGGCAATCAGTGCATTATGAACTTAAAGTGATGCTATACAGGGAATACTCAACCTATCACCTAATACAATTCCCTTAGTTGAGGAGTGACAACTGTACTTGTCTACATACATTTATCTGAAAGTGATATGAACTGCAGGAGTTCGTTCAGAATGTCTACTCCACTTGGAATATAGTCAGAACACCAGCCATTTTATAGGAGTGGTGAAAGTTTGTAATGACCACAAACCATCAGGTGCCTCTGTTTTATTGTAAGAAAAACACTTCCAACAACTCAAGCACTGATTGAAACTCAGTTCAACCCACTGAAACCGCCACTCCTGTAGCCTAAATACCATGACTTCAAGTAAATATGACACTTGTGAACTTAAATAGATTACGTTTATGCTAGATACAACAAGTGTTTTACTGTAAGTGCTCATATACGTGCATATCTACTGTAACCACCTCTTTGCTGTGAATCAATATAAAAAAATCTGTATATGTTTTACCTCTTGTTCAGGTAGGTTCTCAGCAATTTCCCCTTCATCAACAACTTCACCATGCTCTTCCTTCTCCCGCTTTATCTTCTGAATCCTCTCCTTCTTCACATTTCCTGCACTAACCAGTACACTCTTCAAAGCTCTTAAGCCAAAGTCATAATGACTTTGAGAGGACAGCGGCTCATCACAGTCTAAGGATAAAAGATAGTCCGTTTTAGACATACTAAGATCACAAAACTAATGTTCAACAGTAAAGTGTCAAGCATGCTTACTGTTCTATGTTCTTGCTATGGTAGTTTCAAAACTAGCTACAGAGCCATTTTAAGTTCCAGATTTAAGTACACAAGTGATCTTTTAACGGTATGGGCCAGACTTGTTTAAGGGACTATTACTTACTTGAAGAATGGTACAATCTTATTGGCAAGCACTTCAGCAGTACAGAAACCCTGGGAGTACAATATGACCTGGGCAATCAGCTGGCGGTCTGGCTTTGTCATTGCCAAGCTACGGAACAGCTTCGAGTTGCCTGGAAGATTTGATCTACTTATATAACCAGGATTCATGGTGATGAAGATAGC